>NC_132839.1:81420357-82037357 GCF_048164855.1 Canis lupus baileyi
ATAAACTAGAGAAGACAAGTCCATTTACACAGTTATTTCCACCAGTCTATCCCCACAGTGACAGCAGACCAGGGTCACCAAATCGTCACTCATTAAATGGTCATCATGTGCCAGGCTCTGTAGGTGGCGTGTGGAATACAGGGATGGATAAGACGTGACCACTCTAAAAAGAAGGTCATTTATATAAGATAAGAAAAACAGAAATTCTAGCAAGGAACGTTTGGCAAAAGGAATTTGTGCTCTGTGCAGGCTAACCTGCTTGGGAGTAGAACAGAGCATTCGATTCTGCCCAGACAAGCTGAAGAATTCCAGGCCTTAGAGAATGAGTAATTTGTAAGTCACTGAAGAGAGCAGAGAAAATTCAAAACGGAGATAATATCCAGAATGAAGGTACAAGCATAATATTGCATGGCATGTTCCAGAATAAAATAAGAATAAGAATTTATAAGAATAGTTACAGTGTATGGAACACAAGGAGATGGCATGCTAGTAAGTAAATCTGGAAATGTAAAAGTACCCTCTCCTTAAATTACTAATCTGTGTTTTAAGGAATCTAAGTTACATATAAAGTTAGTTTGAAACAAGATACGCATATACTTCCCATTATCTATAGCTGATCAGAAAGAGGTATTTATTTATTTATTTATTTATTTATTTATTTATTATTATTATTAGAAAGAGGCTTTTAAATGTAAGAGGACCAGCGTAAGTTTGCACCTATATCCTACCACGTATTGTACCAAAGTGCACATCATTCATTATCATTTTATCTCCACTACTCAAAAGGTCTTGTTTCTCCCACTTCGCAGATCAGGAAACTGAGTCTTAAGAGATGTGGGCTTATTATCTAGGACTGTCAGAGTCTGATAAGAGCCCAATAGCAAAGACAGAAAAGACTAATGATTAGGAGCACAAACTCTGGAGATGGACCACCTAGAGCCCAAACTCAGCACCCACACATGTTAAGATTTGTGACTTTGGGCAAGTGCTTAACATCCCTGGGATTTGGTTCCCTTGTCCATTAATGGAAATAATAGTAGCCCCTACTGCACAGTGTTGTAGGAGGTACTATGTGCAAAACACTTAGAATAACATCTGGCAATTGGTGCTAAGTAAGAGTTTGTTGCTGTATTGTTACCACCACTATTGTTGTGAAGGAAAAAACAGGCCTGGGATACAGAAGATGACAAACTATCTTTTCAAAGCAAATTAAGATTGGAAGGTGGATATCTCCTCCAATTGAAAATGTGACTCTGAAATGATGAATCTATTTAGCTCGTATACATGTTATCTCTACAAATTTCAAAGTGTGACACCATTATATTCCCACTTTATAGAGAAATCTGAAATTTACAGAAGTCCAGTGACTTGCTCAAGTTTCCACAGTTATAATGGTAACAGAATTGAAATCGAATAGCACTGCTTCTCCTTAATATCTGTACAGTTGCACCAAGCTACCAGCCTGTGTCTAATTGAGGGAGTCCTATTGCTTCAGTGACCAGGGGCAGGAGGTGAGAAGACTTCACGGGGAAGGCTTGAGTAAATTAAGCTTTAAAGGATAAATAAAAACTGAAATGCAATCATAGGCAAGAAGACTTTGCCGGGAAGAGGCTCCAAATAAAAAGTATATTCAGAGGACAAAATGAACGATTTTGTTGGTGATGCTCATGATGCTTTTGAGAAACTGGAGGAAAAAAGAGGGGAGGTCAACAGATGCCAAACTTAGCATGGCTTCCTGTATCATTCTGTGGTTTTGATCTTTTCCCCCTTCAGAGCTATGGAGGGTCATTAAAACTTTATGAGCTGGGGAATACCACACTCAGACTTGGATTCATAAGAACTCCTTCTGGAAGAGTTTAGAGTGAGAAATTGGTTGTGACACAATTTAATGAATGAGGACACTGCATGAAAAGTTTAAAGAGAAATTATGTAGAAATATCTGGGCCTAAAGTTTTCTTAATTTTCCCAAAGGTCAGTGTCTCCCCTAGGTTGCTCATGACCGCTGGCACCCTGGTAGTGCTCTACCAAATGGTCATTGTGTCCTAGCAAGGGCTGTGTGTCTGAACAAGAAATAGTGTATTACTTTTTTAATATAGGATTTTTTTTAATGAGCTCAACTTGCTTGTGTCACTCTTCACTACTCATTATGATGTGACTTTCAATTTACATGTTTTCATGTTAGTAAAAACATTTTCCAGAGTATTCCTCAGTTGGAAAGTTTCTTCCTAAAGTTGCAAGTTAAAGCATCAAGTTCTGTCAGGGAACCACTATGTGAAGGGTATCTCGTACTCTTGAAAACTCTCACACTTGAACTTGGACATACCCATCAAGAATGTCACACGGGTGCAGAACTATGCTGTCAGGGTTTTAAGAGATGTTCATCAAATACCGTTAAATTTGTGTTATGTCTCAACAACATGCAGCTTGTCATTGAAACAATGATCTTATAAATGATCTATTTATCATGCTCAACTGCACCTTTTTATTTAATTTTTAATTTAACATTAAATGTTTATGCATTCAGAGTATACTTTTTTTTAAATTTTTATTTATTTATGATAGTCACAGAGAGAGAGAGAGAGAGAGGCAGAGACATAGGCAGATGGAGAAGCAGGCTCCATACACCGGGAGCCCGATGTGGGATTCGATCCCAGGTCTCCAGGATCGCGCCCCGGGCCAAAGGCAAGAGCTAAACCGCTGTGCCACCCAGGGATCCCCAGAGTATACATTTTAATAGACTAAAATTTTATGACTTTGTTTGACATTTATTTATTTATTTTATACCAGGAAGCTCAAAATCTAGAAGTATCCCATGCCTCCTTCAAAGTCTGAGAAGGGCTTTTCTCTCCACATTCATTCAACATCCAGGTATTAAATGTCATACAGTGTTTCTAAGTGCTAAAGATAGTCATTAATTTATTCATCAAATTTACTTTGTGCCAGTCAATGTTTAATGATCGAGGATAGACATGATACCTGCCTTCATGTAGCTCATAATTTAATGCTGTGTTTTCCAAACTGCGGTTATAAACCATTGCTGGGTAATTAAATTGACTCTATTGATTATATAATGACTGTTGTACTTCAAAAATCAAAATATAGTGGAGTGCCTGGGTGGTTCGGTTGGTTAAGTGTCCTACTCTTGGTTTTGGCTCAGGTCATGATTTCATGGGTCCTGAAATAGAGCATTACATCAGGTTTTGTGCTCAGTGCAGACTCTGCCTCTCCCTCTGCCCCTTCTTCAATAAATAAATAAATAAATAAATAAATAAATAAATAAATAAATAAATGGTGGAGGTGCCTTGGTGGCTCAGTTGCTTCAGTGTCAGACTCTTGATTTTGGCTCAGGTCATGATATCAGCATCGCAAGATTGAGCTCCAAGTTGGGCTCTGCTCTCAGTGTGGACTCTGGTTGAAATTCTCTCTCCACCTCTCCCTCTGCCCTTCCTCCAGCTCATGCCTGCTCTCTCACTCTAAAATAAATCAGAAAGCCTTAAAAAAAAATTCAAAATACAGTAAAAGTGAGTGGAAAATATCAGCGTGCCTAAAACAAAGTAAGGATGGTATTATTTTTTGATGTTATTGTTTTAGCATCATTGTTTGGGGGGATGTGGGGTACACTAGGTGAAAGAGTAAAATAGATCTTTTCCTAGAGCATCATCATCTTTTAAAACGTTTGTAAAGTGCTTATCCAGATATATGAATGCATTGATTTTTTTAAAAAATATTTTATTTATTCATGAAAGACACAGAGAGAGAGAGAGAGAGAGAGAGAGAGAGAGAGACAGGCAGAGACACAGGCAGAGGGAGAAGCAGGCTCCATGCAGGGAGCCCAACATGGGACTCGATCCCGGGACTCCAGGATCATGCCCTGGGCCGAAGGCAGGCTCTAAACCGCTGAGCTACCCAGGGATTCCCTGAATGCATTGATTAAAAAGTACATAATTCTATTCTCAAAGGAGCTCAGAGCTAGTACACAAAAAAGATAAATAGACAAGTTACTACATAGAGTGATGAATGGAGCAGTAGTATCATGTACAAAGAGTAGAAGAGACCTAGAAATTGGCTCAGTCCCTTTGTGCCAGGCAAGGGCCATGCCTGGTTTTTGTTTTTGTTTTGTTTTGTTTTGTTTTTGAATCATTAAAAAATTAATGATAAATTATTTTTTAAATTTTATTAGTAATTCTTAAAAAGCCACAGAATTTTTTGGCTTAATACTCAAACTTGTGACTGTAAATACCTATTATGCCCCAACTTTTGGAAGAAGAAACAACCTACTTTTTCTTCTCTGTGGCTGTTCTCACACTTCAGCCTGCATGCCACTAAAGGCAGCATTTGGATAGAGTTGTCTTTGTCAGAAATGTGATCCAACAGAGAAATTTCGGAAGACATGTAGGTATTCCATGCACCCATAAAGAATCCTCCTCCAAGCTGATCTCTGTTCCTTGTCAAACAACTTTCATTCTACTCCATATAGAGATCCCCTTGCTCTCTTTGTGATCTCAATCTTTACAAACTTCAGTTTCAAGTTGTTTCTAAATCACTTAATTCAAGTGTGGTTCAATTATTGCCTAGTTAATGCAAGCATAGATTTCTTCTATACTAGGCTAAGCATTAAGTAAAAACAAAACAAAACAAAACAAAACAAAAAACTAATGAACACAATAGACAGGGTTCTTGTTGTCGAGAAATTTATTCCTAGTAGTCAATAATACTTTTAGCATATAATATTACATGTAAATACACAATTATGTGCTACGGCAGGAAATATATAAGTCTAAAAAAGCACATTTCCAGGAAAAACAAATTTAAATTTGTGGTGGAATTCACAGAGGGTCTCACCAAACCCATCATTTTTGAGTGAAATTAAAAGATAGCTTTAGAAGCAACTGTAGAGTGAGTGCTAAAGGGATTGGCAGAGAGGAAGGCATTATGGGTAGAGAACAGGATATCTGTGGAGTATATGTAAAGGCCCTGAGGTGGGAACTGATGAATTTTGGGAGCTGAAAAACTGTCCATGGTGGGAACAAGGAAGAAATTGAGGACAACAGCAACACAATATCTGCCTGGAGATACAGGGAGACAAGGACTAGGCTATGTGAGCCATTTGTATATGTTCAAGATTTGGGATTTTTAATTCTAAGAGCCATGGGAAGTCTTTGGGGGACTTAAGGAGCCCACATTTGTGAAAAAAAAAATTACAAAATATGAGATGCACTCAATATCTTTTCTTTACAGTAACTCGTTGCACAGACATTGTTTGGCTTATGGTAACTATGCCCAGTCATATATTTATAGGCTCTCTTACTGAAAAATGCATGAGACTTCATGCATACATAACATGTATCAACATATTATTTAAAGAGATTATTTCATGTCTCCCATAAACAGTAATAGCACAATTTGTAGTAAAATAGATGGTGTTCAATTGAGAATACTGTATTTGTTTTGTTACTTTATACTCATTGGCTCACTGATTATTATCACAAGATGATATATTGAAGGTGTCTTCCTTATCGTTTTCTCGTTGTTTTTTCTTACTCAAGGTGATTTCTAAATAACAAAGTGCACAACCAAAGAAAACAACTTCACTTCATTACCAACTCATACCCCCAGCCCCCCGCTGGTTTCCTTAAAAGTGGTTTCTCTAAAATTCTTCGCAAAATATGTTTTAATTTTTTCAACCCTCATGTGATCTTTTCACAACTAATATGAACAAACAGTTTTATCAAAATCCACAGGGAATGGAAAACTCACTGAAACAAAAATAGTCTAATAGTAAGATCAAAACCTACTGACTACACTTATCTCTTTAAGGTAGTTTGAGAAAAAGGGCAGGCAAAAGAGAGGAGATTGGAAGGTCAAATGGTACCCAAACTCCAGATGAACAAGTGTCTCACAAAACCATACTTAACTCATAAATCAGAGAGGTGAAGATACTGAGATGCATCATTATTGCGCCTGACCTATTAATTTCCCTCAAAATAGTCTCTAATGTCTTCCAGACTTTTGAGATATTTATACAAGTTTTAGGAGAAAAATACTATCTTTGATTTCAAATTTTAAATATGGAAGAATAAATTCAAATGTTTCTACTAAACCACCAGCTTTGTTTTTGTTTGTTTTGGGGTTTTGTTGTTGTTGTTGTTATTTATATCTATGTTGTAAGAAAATGTAAATTGAAAACATGTTTCTAAAGGCTAAGTTTAGGTTGCCCTTTTTGGATCTAAATTTCAGATACGTAGGTGCTGCATTTGTGAACAGCAGCAAAAACTATAGCATTAGGATACTTAGAGAAAAGAAATTTGGTTCCTCTAGTGCTGTACCATGATGGCAGCTTTAAACCCAAATTGACATTTAATGGGATTACTGAGAAGCTGGAAAAGACCAGAGTTTGAAACTGTCCTCATTAAATAAAGGTTAAGTGTGTGAATATTGTGATGCTGAAATCCATATTAAACTCTATTATAGGAAGATTACTTGATCCTAAATGTGCTCTAGAGCTAACAAAAAGCATCAGAGACCAGCAACATTGACTTTGTCTTGCCTTCTCTCCTTCATTTGGCACGTTCAAAAAAGCTGTGTGTCTCAGGACCCTGCGTGGCTCAGTCGGTTGAGTGACCCACTCTTGGTTTCAGCTCAGGTTGTGATCTCAGGGTCGTGAGATTGAGCCCCAGATGGAGCCCCAGTCTGAGCCCTAGACAGAGCTCTGCACTCAATGGGGAGTCTGCTTGAGATTCTCTCTCTCCTGTCCCTCCTCCACTCAAGCTCCTTCTCTCTAAAATAAATAAGTAAATCTTAAAAAAAATAAAAACATGTTGTGCTTCTTCACGGCCATCACCTACAGGGAGGAATCTTTTCTTTTCCCTATTAAGTGAACTAAGGTAGAGGTACCTTTTTTTTCCTTTAAAGAAAAAAATATGTGTGTGTGTGTTTGTGCATGCAGACTTATGTATTGCTATATGTATATGGTTGCTTTTTTATTTGTTTCTACTTAAAAACATGGAGGAGGCACTCATAAAGTTCTAGAAAGAACATTGTCTGAAAGCCTGGAGATTTATTTTTTTGTTTTGTTTTGTTTTTTTGTTTTTTAAGTAGGCTCCACTCCCAGCGTGGTGTCCAATGCAGGGCATGAACCAGGTACCCCTGGAGACTGGTTTTGAAGCCGAGCTATCTCACAAGCTGAAATCCTGACTTTGATTTGACCAAGTGATTAATTAAAATGTAACCAGGTAGTGTTAGTTCTGAGTGGGGTCTTTTTTTCTCTGCAGATGACGATTGAGCTCCACAGTTAAGAATAAAAGACATTCAGTTTCTCACATACCAACTGAGAAGAGAACAATTGGTAATGGGGTGAATGCATTCCCTTAACTGCGTCACTCTTATTGATATAAGCAGGAGGAATGCTTGGAGACAGGAGGTCATATTTTGGGGGAAAACAGACTTATTTTGTACAGAGAGGCCCTTCTATTTCCTTTTTTAAATTCTTTTTTAAGATTTTATTTATTTATTCATGAGAGACACACAGAGAGAGAGGCAGGCAAAGAGACACAGGCAAAGAGAGAAGCAGGCTCCATGCAGGGAGCCTGATGTGGGACTCCATCCCTGAACTCCAGGATCACGCCCTGAGCCGAAGGCAGATGTTTAACTGCTGAACCACCCAGGCAACCCAAGAGGCCAATCTATTTCCTACTTTCTCATAGAAGAGGTGAGGTTCTTTCCCTTTATAAATTCCAGGATCAAGGACTCAGAGAATAATGCATTTTGGGGGGTTGTGAACATTTTCCCTCTCCTAGTGGGGGAAAAGTGATTATACCATATGTCATGTTGAGAAGTAGTGAAAAACATCCAGGAAAGCATGTTAGAGACAGCAAGAGCAAGGCAGGACCATGGCTCTCCACTGTAAATGAACAGTTCCTAAGTAATGTAGGAATTGAATGAGTCCATAGTTCTAGGGGCTGGCATTGGAAAGTAACAGGATTGGTGCTGCAACCTCATCTTGATGATTCTAGCAGGGGGCCAACATGATGTCAGTCACTAGACAAAGCAAACAATCACAAATTTTAAAATTCTAACATTTGCTGAAGCTTTATAATGTGCTTGATTTTGTACTTAGCTAATTCATTTAATCACACACACACACACACACTCTATTGAATAGATTCATTACCGATATATATGTACATATATGTGTGTAAGTATATATATATATTTTTTAATAGGTTCCACATCCAGCATGGAGCCCAACACAGACCCTGAAATCAAGATCTGAGCTGAGATTAAGAGTCTGAAGCTTCACAGAATGAGCCACCCAGGAGCCCCTCATTCCTGATATTTTATTGATAAAAAAACTGAGGCTCAGAGAATTGACATAACTTGTCCATGGTCACACTGCTTGTAAATGCCAGAGATGGGGTCTAACTCAGGTGGTTTCTTTCCTGAGACATGCTCAAACCATGGTAGGTAAAGCCCATGTTCTTCTGTACATAAAACCAGTAACACAACTAGACTGTAGTGAAGTGAACACAGAAGAAACATTTTGAGTTGATTTAATTTTGAATTTTTCAAATAAACAGAATAATCACTTAAAAATGAAAGTCTCTGTTTTAATAATAAATAATATTTGCAAATCCATAGAGTTGGGACCAGATATTGTCATGCCTTTCTGATACCTTGTAGAGAAACAAAGACTTATCAGAGCATGAGTTTGGGTATTCGTGGGGGAAATTCCCCCACTCCTCAGTAAGCTGGTTACAAACAGTTGTAAATGAGACAGGCTAGAACATGGGTTTTGGGGTTAACAACCTGGGTTTGAAATATGAACTTTTGCACTTTTGCAACAGATTCCCTATTGGTAAAATCAGTATTATCCTGAGAACAGAATGAGACAGCAAAAATAGACAATGCTGTTCAAACAATAAGGTCCTATTCTAGTGGTTTAACAGAATAGCATGTTTTTTTCCTACTCATGTAAAATTATTGGATAGGTATCCAGGTCAGGCTCTCCAGAATGTGGTTACCAGGGAGCTAGGTTAACCACAGATGAATCTGAAGAAAGAAAAGAGAAAAAAGAAAAAGAAAAGAAAAGAAAAGAAAAGAAGAAAAAAGAAAGAGAAAGAAAGAAAGAAAGAAAGAGAAGAAAGAAAGAAAGAAAGAAAGAAAGAAAGAAAGAAAGAAAGAAAAAGAAGAAAGAAAGAAAGAAAGAAAGAAAGAAAGAAAGAAAGAAAGAAGAAAGAAAGAAAGAAAGAAAGAAAGAAAGAAAGAAAGAAAGAAAGAAAAAAAGAAAGAAAGAAAGAAAGAGAGAAGTAAACATGGCAGTCTTGTGTGGGCAATGCACTTCTACTTACAGAGAGATCCTAGTCATATGACTGTACCCATCTACAAGCAATACTGGGAAACATAATCCATGTGCCCAAGAATGGAGAGAGAATGCTGTGCCTAGCTGGTGATTTTTGTCACACGTGCATAAAAGGCTTAGCAGAGTGCCTGGCACAAATTGCATTCAATTCTTCTGCTGCTCTCTCTCGAAACCGTAATGGGTTTAAACTTCTAAGAAGTAAAATGGAAAATTATTTTAATTAAACCGTAGATAACAAAATTTCTTATAAATAGGACACTGAACATTATGATAAATTTTACTCGAACATAGGCACAGACATATTAAAGGTAAGATGAAGATTACTTTACTGAAAAACAGTAAAGTTTTAACACTACGTAATCTCCCACTGCCAGAAATAATGAAAACAGACATTAAAAATCTGAAAAGAAGAAGTACCCCACTCTAAAAAAGGAATAAAGAAAGAGAAAGAAAACATTTCCTAAGGAAAAAAAATGTTGAGGAACTTAGAGCACTCACTTTCTAAATCTCTTATTAATTTCTGCTTTATAAAGTATAAGATGGAAAGAAGTCTATGAAGACACCAACACACACGTTTTCCTCCTAAGAAATGACTTTTCCATAGTTCTGGTCTCTCCTGGAATGGATCTCTACGGTGCTAACACTGACCTACACCCATTCTCTCTCTAGTTTTTGATCTGATATGAAAGATCTAACACATCCAGATAAATATTTAAAGGAATCAAGGAAAATCCTCCTACAGTATTTGGTAGGTAATAGAATAGTGGGATAGTCTCATTATGTTCAAGGATGGGTTACCAGGGGATGTGGGGAGGAGAAAAGAAAGGAAAAAAAATCAATATAAAAAGAAGTTGAGGTAACGTAATGGAAAAGAAATCATACTTGAGAGAGACAAATTTTCTGCAATATCTCCTTAGAAATCCCATGAGGTTAAACAAAATGTGTACTTTATGAAGTTGGAGATAAAAGATGGGCAGACAATATATAGACTGAAATGGAAGTTTGGCTGTCAGGGAAGAAAGTTAAGGAAACAATATTTTAGAAAAAGTGTATGTGATGTAAGAAGCAGGATTTGAGGGTAAATATCCAAAATATAGATACAAATTCCTTTGGCTGTAGGTATGTAATAACTTTTCCCATTTGGGGGATAGAAAAATATAAAGTCATCAACATTTTTCTGAAGCAAACTGGGGTGAAAGCTTGTATACAATCTCTTACAAGGCAGGGACGCTCAAACTTTGACGACTGCAACCTAGAATGAGGACATCATTTTACATCATGATGTACACACATACATATGCACAAGGACGGAAATCCTTCTGAAACAATACTATGTGAAATGCTTTCTGGAATTTTCTCTTCGCTTCTCATTCATTTAAAATAATGTTGATTAATGGGGCACCTGGGTGGCTCAGTGGTTGAGCATCTGCCTTTGGCTCAGGTCATGATCCCGGGGTCCTTGGGGTCCAGTCCCACATCAGGATCCCCACAGGGAGCCCGCTTCTCCCTCTGCCTGTGTCTCTGCCCCCTCTCTGTGTCTCTCATGAATAAATAAAATCTTTTAAAAAATAAAATAAAACAATGCTGATTGAGACTCATTGATTTTATTTTCTGACAACTTAATAGGTCTAACTAAAATTCAGAAATAACATGACTGAAGAGGTCTATGGTTTTGAACTGAAAAAAAAAAAAAAAAGTTCCATGCTTGAGGTTTCTTTATGCTTGTTTCCTGGTAATTCTTCTATGTATACTTAAGCTATTTAGGCCAGGGCCCATCCCTTTCTTTAAGCTCTAAGAGGATCCCCTGGGCAATGCTTAATGGGAATTTGCCTAGAAAATGTTATTAAGGAGGAGGGGGAATGTGAGTAGATTCCTCATCAGCTCAATCTAGATGCTCACTATACCCCAGGGAACCCAATAAACTGAGAGGACTAGTTAAAGTGGCAGACCAAAATTTCCTACTGAGACTCAGCTGAAAGCTAGTGACAGCCCCCTTCTCCATTTGCCCTTGCTAAGAGTGAGCAATGCCAGTTAAGGTCCCCAGATATTTTAACAATTAAAATTTCTGTGAGTGCTAAAAACAGTGTATCATGATCTCATTCAGTACATTTAATGCAGTTATACCACAGGATACCTCTAAATACTGGATCTTGAAATAAATGTACTGTGTCAGGACAGCACTAAAAAAATTAAAGAGAACAGAAGTATCTGATGTCTTTGCACATTTCAAATGTTCTTTCATATTTTTTTCATTTACTTACTAAGATGTACCTCTGTCTAAATATTTACGCATGTATGTACTCAGATATAATATAACCTATGTTGCTTATAACATATTACTGAGTAAAAGTACTATAAACTGGTTTATTTTGTCATTGCATTTAAAATACAGTAAAAGAACACATGGAAACTTGTCTCTTTGTGTTGGGGTCATAGCATTTCCATTTTATTATGATCAAGATAAAAAGAAAATAATGGACTCTAACCTTCCTGAACCATATCCTTAAAAAAAAAAAAAGAAAAGGAAACAAAACAAAACTATAATCATAGCTGGATTGCCAAAAAAGTGACTCAGATTTATTATAAATGTAGCACTTCTACAATATACAACACTACTATGAATTTTGAAAATAAGAAATCAAAAATATAGAAAACTAGTAAGACATAAAATACAGTGGTAATTATTTGTTTTTTGAATGAGAAGTAGAACATATAGTATATTTAAATATATATATTTTTAATCTCAATGAAGACTAGCATTTAGCTGATTGAAGAAGGAGTTTACTGCAAACCAGAAAAGGATCCATTCTGACGACCAACCAGACATAGTTTAGTGATTTAAATCCTTTAAGTATTTTTAAAAATGATGTTAAATAGGAAGAAAAATTAGTCCAAATGACAGAGAATAGAACTTTAACTATGTTCCTATTAAGTACAGAAGCTAAATGTAATGTACACATTCCAAATAATCAGGAAAAAAAGCTAACTGAAGTAAAATTAATGGCCCTATATATAAAAAAAATGGCAAACAGTGGGAAAAGTAGAGTCGGAAATGTGCAATAGTGAAACAAAGGAAATAAATTATTTCAGTGTATATAAATGAGTTAACATTTCCTATTGAAAAATCTGAATGCTGCTCACAGAGAAGCTTTTTAAAGCAAATGACTAAAATTATTCAAAGTGAGGGCTCAGGAGGAAAAAACAGATGTTTATAAGCAAAACCAGAAAGTAGGCTGAACAACAATTATATCAGGTGAAAAGTCATCAAGCTGAGTAGGAGACACATCTTTAAATAATGAAGGGACAATTTCCACTTCAAAGTCCTAAAAACTTAAGGACCCAACAATGGTGAACTTGACTGAAGGCTTTTACTCCTGAAAAACTAATCATGAAATCCGCCCAACTTTGTGTTTCAGGAAACTGCCTACTACAAAGAACCATCCTTCACCTTATCATTTAGGGACTTGTGGATTGTTTGCCTATGATGAGGCCAGACAGAGACCTTCAATGTTCTTCTTCTTTGATTCATGATTAGCTAGACTATCTTCACTCACCAATCTGCACAAAAAACCCACTAACTTAACCTACCAAGGCTGACTTCGGCCAACCCCCAACACCCCTCCCACCCTGCAGCCCTGGGACCTGAGACTCCTTTGAGCAATCTTTGGAAAATGGAAAAATCTCTCTTTAGCCATTCCTCCTGAAATCAGCTGACTTTAGCAAAAACATTTCCCAATCAAATGTCTAATGACCTCGCCTGGTCTTCTCATTCCTTCATACCCCATTCTTTCTAGCCTTGTTTACTTCCGACATATAAAAGAGGAACCCTTTCTCTCCATTTCTATGAGTTCAACACTTTTTGTTTCTGTGTGTGTGTGTGTGTGTTTGTGTGTAGATTCCACATATAAATGACAGCATGCACTATTTATCTTTCTCTGTCTGACTTTATTTCACTTAACATAAGGCCCTCAAGTTCCAACCATACTGTTGCAAACAGCACAATTTCTTTCTTTCATACGGCTGAATAATAGTCCATTCTATGTGTGTGTGTATTCATTTTCTTTACTTACATTTCATTTTCTACTCAATCGTTGATGGACATTGAAGTTGTTTCCGTATCTTGGCTATTGTGATTAACAGTGTCGTGATCATGGGAGTACAGATCTCTTTAATCTCCTATCTTCATTTCCTTTGGATATATACCCAGAAGTGGAATTGCTGGATCATATGGTACCTTTATTTTTAATTTTTTGAGAAATCCCTGTACTGTTTTCTGTAGTCGCTGGTCAAGCTTACATTTACACCAATAGTGCACGAGGCTTCCTTTTTCTCTAGATTCTTGCCATCACTTGTTATCTCTTGTCTTTTACGTAATAGTCATTCTAATGAGTGTGAGGTGATATCTCATGGTGGCTTTTATTTGCATTTCCCTGATGATTCGTGATGCTGAGCACCTTTAATCTACTCTTGGCCATATGTATATCCTTTTTGACAAAAACGTCTATTCATTTCTTCTTTCTATTTTTCAGTCAAATTGTTTGGGGTCTTTTTGCTATTGAGTTGTCTGGGTTCTGTATATATCCAGCAATAAAAACAAAACAAAACAAACCTTAAATTCATGTATTGTTATATATATATATATACACATATATATATATTTATATATTTGTGACTATATATTTATGTATATATGACTATAGCTGATGATACTGTATTATATAACTGGAATTTGCAAAAAGTGTACAACTCAAATGTTCTCACTTACAGATAGATAAAGATGTAGATAAATATATGTACAAAGAGACAGAGAGAGAAATAAGAACTGTGTCCATGTGGAAAAGGATGGATTTTTCTCTAATTCTTTTCAAACTGCAACTGCAAATAACAAGGAAAAAAATAAAAGGTAATTTAAAAATGTTACTTCCTTTTAAAATGAATTCGTTTTTCACTAAGAAACCATAAAAGACTGAGAAGCAAATTGCATACATTTATTCATGGGATGAGGAGAGTCTTTTTCGTACTACACAAAAATAGGAAATTTCAGGAAAAGATTAATAGATATGATACATGTAAAAACTTGTGTGTGTGTGTGTGTGTGTGTGTGTGAGAGAGAGAGAGAGAGAGAGAGATCTGGGGCTACCATAACAACTTACCATAGACTGAGTGGCTTAAAAAAACCATTTGTTTCTCACAGTTCTATAGGCAGTAGGTCCATGGTTATGTTAGGCTGAGAGCCCTCTTCAGGGTTATAGCAGGCTGACTTTCACTGTGTCTTCACTTGGTGAAAAAGAGTGAGCCAGCTCTCTGGCCCCTTTCCATAAGGGCACTAATTCCATTCATGGAGGCTCCACCCTCATGTCCTAATTATCTCTCAAGATCCTACCTCCAAATACTGTTACTTTTCAACATATGAATTTCAATGGGACACAAATATTTAGTCCATATATATACATATGCATACAAACAATGATTCGTGTGTGTTCGTGTACATAAATATGTGAGTATATATAGAAACAAATTAAATACATATATAAGTAAATAAATTAAAAGACCCAAAATCTCAGAAAACACTTTGAAATTCATGTTGGCCAAGTGCTAAATCCTTAATTGGTCCTGATATGTGTAAATTGTATGACTCAACTCTAAGGAACAAAATTTGCATTCATAGTGTTTGTAGATTTACAGATTTGAATATTGTAGTTTTTTACTAGAAAATTTACTGGCAGATTGCAGATCATGAGGTGTGATGTTGGGGGGGTGCTTTTTCTAAATTATACAATATGCTACTTGGGGGCAGATGATTGTTGATCCTGCAAGAGGAGAGAATACAGTCCAATTCTTATTACATACTGCACTTTTATACTCAGGTTTACATAATTTGCTGGTTGCATTTAAACAAACAATATAGCACGCTTCTGTTCAAGGGAATATTTACAAACATCAGGATCTGCAGTTTCCTGAGTCAAGTTCTTTGATAATAGCAAGGCCACAGCCCACCCTGTAAGCATCTCAGAAAATTTCCTGACATTTAATATTCTAAAGAAAAAGAAAAAAATTATAAGGATTGAAATAAAAATAGTGCCCCATCTAATGAAATTGAATTCAATATCACAGTTACTGAAGTACTACAAACAAAAATATGAGATGCTATTCTATTGCTACCAAAATGAACAGTTAAAAATAATGAAAATCCTAGTATTTGCATGGAGGCAAGAAATTGCTCATTTCCATCATTAATGCTTTTTTTCTTTTTTCCTGAAACTAATTTGGTTGTATCTCAAAATTCTTAAAAATATCATCATTTTACTTCTAGAAATTCAGCATATGGAAATAATATTCAAAGATACAAATGAAGCTATATATACAACAATCTTCATTCTACATTATTTTAATAGCAAAATATATATTTTATGATTAAAAATAGGAATATTTAAAGTAGAATATTTTCAACATATTTCCAAGTTTAAAAAAGAGATCAAAAATATGTGAATATAATTCTTAGTTGCATTTTAATTAGTATGCATAATATATTTAATTTATGTAATGGATAACAGATTACATACTCCAAAACCTATTTTATATATTCTCTTATCGGTTAGACCTAAAATGTATATGCTGTACACTATTAATCAGTTAAGACATATAGTATATTCTTCATAATGTAGTGTATGATATGTATTATATACCAAATTATGCAAAATTTACTATATTTGATTATAAGTTTACTAAACATAATGCGATCAAATGTGATTAGATTTATGATATTTACTATATTTAGCTTCTGCTATAGACTGAATATTTGTGTCCATCCAGAATTCATATGTTGATACCCTAACCCCTAATGTGACTATATTTGGAGATAGTGCTTTTAAGGAGATAATTAAGGTTAAGGGAGGTCATAAGGATAGGGCTCCGATTTATTAGGCTTAGTGTGTCCTTATAAGAAGAGACATTCAGGCACTCTCTCTTGCACTTTCTATGGGCACACAGAGGAAAGGCCTTGTCAGGACACAGCAAGCAAGAGTCCCTCCGCAAACCACGATGTCAAGTCTCACCAGAACCAAATCTGTTGGAACCTTGTTCTTGAATTCCCAGCCCCCAGAACTGTGAGAAATAAATTTCTGTTGTTTGAGCCCCACCAGTCTATAGTATTCTGTTATGGCAGCTTAAGCTGAGACAGCTTCTTCCAGATTTTCAATTTTTTTTTTTTTTACATTTTTAAATTTTGTTTTTTTTTTTTTTTTGGTTATTTTGAGTGGAACTTTGCAGCATTTATTCTAGTGTAGCAGAAGTCTGAAAATACCAAGTAAATGTAGGTGGAACTATAAAGACATGTATTTTCTCAACGAGAAATCAGTTCTCTGTTTAGTAAAAAGCAAATTCACTCTTGGTCCATGAAGTGGCTCAGCGGTACCATGAAGGATCTAAATTTCTTCTCATCTTTCACTCAGTGAGCCTGAGGATTGTTTAATCTCAGAGTTGAAAGAGTTGAGGTTTTTTTTTTTTAAGTTTTTATTTTAATTCTAGTTAGTTAGTATACAGTGTAATATTAATTTCAGGTGTCCAATCTAGTGATTCAACAATTACATACAACACCTAGTGCTCATCACAAGTGCACTCCTAAATCCCCATCAGCTATTTAACGCATCCCCCACCCACCTCCCCTCTAGTAACCATCAATTTGTTCTCTATAGTCAATAGTCTGTTTCTTGGTTTTCCTTTGTATCCTTCAAAATTAATATTTTTGCGTCCTTTGGGTAAATACCTATAAGTGTAATTGCTGGGTCATAGAGTAGTTCTTTACTTAACTTTTTGAGGAAACTCCATACTGTTTTCCAGAGTGGCTGGAACCAGTTTGTTTTCCCACCAACAGTGTAAGAAGGTTCCCTTTTTTCAGCATCCTCACCAATATCTGTTATTTCCTGTGCTGTTAATTTTAGCCATTCTGACAAGTGTGATGTGGTATCTCATTGTAGTTTTGATTTGTATTTCCCTGATGATGAGTGATGTTGAGCCTCTTTCCATGTGTCTGTTGGCCATCTGTATGTGAAAGACAGATTCTATGCTGAAGTTCAGACTAGATATCATCAAAAACAGGAAGAAGAGAAGTGTAAAGAATAATTGTGTTTGTAGCTATAAAGTGAGTCATACAGTTACCTACAATAAGGTAATTATGAGCAGTGGGGAATGAAATTACCATGATCGTCTAATAATCATTTGAACCCTGGCTTTCAGCCTACCACCAAAATGATATTCTATTGATAAAGAACAAAATTGGGGTTCGCTAATATCACTATTTGAAGGGAATTTAATATTATGTTACATGTCAAGTCTAGCTCACTGTCAGGATAATACCAGCACTTTGACAAACACCAGCACCATGACTTAGATTTAAATGAAGATTAAATCCAAGTGGGGTTGTTTTTGTTTGTGTTTGTTTTTGTTTTTTATAGTGTGACAAAATAAAAATTCTATGAGAAAGTTCCAAACAGGACTAGTGCCTTTTCACACTAGTTTAATCAGTGTCCTGCCAACTTGTCGTGGATGCTGTGATCCCTGTCCCTGCTTCAGGATAGAGACACACATTCTCCAGCTACCAGGAATGTTTGTACAAAATGATAGTCATGTGGAGACTGTATTTCTTCTCCATGGTTTCTCTGCAAAGTCTTATTTCCAAATTATTAAATAAATAAAACTATTCTTTTGCTGCCATATAAAAGTAAAAAATAAAGAATATTTTCTAGGTTCCAAAAATGTTACTTTTTGAAACAAAAACATTTAATGTTTGATTTTGTTTAATTATATTAGTGTAACGTAATGAGATGTGTTAAACCAGATGCTGACAAATTGAATTTAAATAAAAAAAAAAATTTCAAACTTAGGAATTTAGTTGAGAAAAAAAAGTTGCATTGGTGTAAATTGTCACCCCAAACATTCCTAACAGCCTTTTGTTCCTCTAAATGCTTTGTGGAAATCAGGGATATGTGGCTGAGGCCCAGATATTGCAAAACGAGTATAAGGAAAAGAAAACAACCATAAAAGATGTAGTAGGCAGAGCTGTCCAAACCCCCCTAATCCCTGGAACCTATAAATCCATAACCTTCCTTGGCAAAAAGAAGTCAAGGGAGCAGATGAAATAAAATTGCTAAATCAGCTGACCTTAAAAGAGAGTTAATATCTTGGATTATCTGGGCAGACCTGGTGTAAAGTAATCCCAACGGCCCTTTACAATGGAAGCGAGATGTCAAAGAGGATATCAGAGTGATATGATGGGAAAGTCTCAGCCCACACTTGGCGGCTTTGAAGATAGAGGAAGGGGCCAAGGCGTGTGGTCAGCTTCTAGAAGCTGGAAAGTACAAAGAAACAATCTTTCCTCTAGAACCTCCAGAAAGGAATGCAGCCCAGCCTACTCCTTGATTCAGCTCTGTGACCCTTCTGATTGCTGTAATCCTGAGATAATAAATTTATGTTGTCTTAAGGTACTGTGTTTGAGGTCATTTGTTATGACAGCAACAGGAAACTAATTTAGAAGGCTTGATACAATGTGGGTTATGGATTGAACCCACAAGAATAAGGACTCACGTACACATAGAAATCCAGGAAACAGCTTGTGTTTGTCCAGAGAATAGAAGTGGAGGAATTGAGCCAACTTTATATATATCTCAAAAGATAGGGTAACCTTAACCTTAACATCTAGATTTAGCTGTAACATAAGATCCTGCCTCTGATGCTGTTGTGACTGTTGCTATTGTTACCACTGGTGCACTGCCTGATTTTGGACAGTCATATTTGCATTTTTATCCCAGTTCTGGGTATGGGTTCATAAGCCTGTGTTTATGCTACCCTCTAAAACCAATCTCAAAGCTATAATTTCTCTTTGGCCATGTATTCCACAAAGACCACAGCCCAGCTCATCTTCTAAAGCTACATTTCTCAAACTAGTATATGCTAAAAACAGACATGTCCAGAGGCTAGCCTGGGGATAAGCATACAATCTCCATAAATAATCTTCTGGAAATATCAGTTTTACTCAAAGACCTCAAGGAATAAAAGAAAAAAAAAAAAAACTACCATTACATCTGGCAAGCAAAACTCTAGAAGCCTGTTCTGGTTTTTGTCAATATTTCCTTTAAAAAATCTTTCATGAATATACCAATATTTATATGCAATCAGATATTGGGAGTTTGAGTGTTTTTGTGCTTTCAAAGAATCACATAGCATCAGTGGCATTAATACTGTGCTTTTGATTCAGCCAGAATGAACTGTGTTATTTCACTGGCTACCAAATCACCCTATCCCCATCTCCAAACCCAATCATATTACACTGAACACAGGAGACAACACCACTGCATTTTTATGAGTTTATCATTTTATGAACCATTGTTGTTATTTTCGTTTTGATTACACATGCATATGCATATACACACATGTGTGTGCGCACACACACACACACAGTATTCACAAACCAAAACTCATTGACAATTGTGCTTTATCAAATTTTTGTTTAAAAAATTAATTGGGTGTCAGGGGCACCTGAGTGGCTCAGTTGGTTGAGTGTCTGACTCTTGATTTTGGTACAAGTCATGTTCTCAGGTTTGTGAGATCAAGCCCCGTGTTGGGCTCCATGCTTGCTCAGAGGGGAGCCTACTTGAGATTCTCTGCTTCTCTCTCTCTCTCTCTCCCTCACCTCACTCTTATGCACTCACTTGCTCTCTCCCTCTCAAATAAATACATAAATCTTAAAAAAATAATAATTAGATACTCAATATTTGGGGCACCTGGATGACTCAGGTGAGTCAGGTGACTGGGTGGTTAGGTGTCTGCCTTTAGCTTGGGTTGTGATTCTGGGGTCCTGAGATCGAGTCCTACATCAGGCTCCCTGCAGGGACCTGCTTCTCCCTCTGCCTATGTCTTTGCCTCTCTCTCTGTGTCTCTCATGAATAAATAAATAAAAATCTTTAAAAAAGAGTCAATATTTCATTTAAATTTTGAAAAATTTGTCTTTATTATATTTTTCTTTTTTTTTTTTTTTTTTTTTACTTTTTAAAGCTAGAGTACACTTAAAATTATATGTTCCACTGGGATCATAGATAAGAAATTAAGATTAGAAGTTTGAGAAAATGGAGGCTCAATATGAACTTATTCAAATGAATTGGGGAAATTCAAAATTATTTTAAATCATTGAGTGTTTAAATAGGCATGTTGTAGTCTCTCAAATAGAAGAAGTGAATTTCACAATGAATCTCTTAGCTCCACTGCAACTATAGTTAGTGAATTTATAGAAGCAGCAGTTAATCTACATAGCATATTTTGCTGACCATATGTACTTATTATGGAGGAGATGTAAATCAGTCTAATTCAATGTAAGTGATTCGGTGCAACTTCTGAGACTTGTCATCAAGAGACCTTGCAGCTTTTATTTTACCTCTGTTGGAAATTTGCCTTGAGATCACCATATATAGAAGTCCTAACTTGCCTAAAGGAGGAAGAGCCACATGGAGCAAGGCAAGTTGACTCAGCCAGAGGCCTCCAGATCAACCATCTGACAGCAGTCACAAACTTCAAGATACATAAATGAGGCTGTCTTAAACTATTATCTAAAATTACTGTAAAAAAATAAAAATAAAAAAATAAAAAATGAAATTACCATTTTAGGGGTACCTAGGTGGCTCAGTCAGTTTAGCAACTGCCTTTGGCTCAGGTCATGATCCCAGGGTCCTGGGATTGAGCCACACATGCAGCTCCATGCTCCACGGGGAACCTGCATTTCCCTGTCTTTCTGCCTGCCACTCCCCCTGCTTGTGTGTCCTTTCTGTCAAATAAATAAATACAATCTTCAAGAATAAAATAAAATTACCATTTTAGCTGTTAAATCTATAATTGCATGAATGACCCAAGGAAACACCAGCAGAAGCCCTAGCCTCACTGAACCTAACCCAAGCTGACCTTCAGAATCCTAACTGAACAGTTACTATTTAATCTTCCAATACAAAGGTTGTTTTGTTACATAGCAATAGATAACTAACACAAGTATTCATGTCTCATTAGACATCAAAGCTCTATGAGAACACACTAAAACAAATTAATTGACTTTGACATTAGGCTTGGAAATCTTGTTTAGATCTACATTAAATGGATTTCTTATCTTTCAATTTACTACAGATGACTGTTAGACATTTTTTTTTCAAATATTTAACATGAGTCACATATTTTTCAGTCTCAGCATTTTTCTGTTTTTCAAGTGCCTACCAAAAATTTGTTCACTATTCCTCCAGTCTTTCAATTTCTCCATCCCATTCTTAACACCCTGCCTCAAAGCCAATGCCACTTGCTTGGGAATTTTATTAGTGCACCATCTTAGGTCCTAGTATCTGTATCAGTTATCCATTGATGCTTTAAAAACCACTCCAGAGGTAATGGATTAAAACAAACTATTTCATTTGCTCATTATTCTATGGGCAACTTGGGATGGCCCTAGATGGACAGGTCTTTTGCTGGTCTTGACTGTGTTCCCACAGGTAGCTACAGCCAACTGATAGTTGAATGGGACTGGATGGGCTGTGGTAGCTTTGCTCACATAACTGGGAGCCAGTAGTGTGTCTAGGTGAAGGGGGGCTCTGCTGGAAAAATGTGACTCTGTTCTACATGACTTTTCTTATGGCTATACTTATATGCCATGTATACTATATGGCTTTTCTTATAGGCTATACTAGACTTTTTTACATAACACCCTCAGGGCTGCATTCAAGGAGGATAAACACAGAAGCAGAATGTCACCTGAATCTAAGTCCATTCTGCCATAAACTAAAGGTCAAAGCTCATCACAAAGTCAGTCCAGATTTAAAAGATGGTGTGGTAGGTTAAATGATGGCCTTTCAAAAGATATGTCCATGTCCTAATAACTAGAACCTGTGAATGTCACCTTATGAAAAAAAAAAAAAAAAAAGAGGAAAGGAGGCACTTTAGCAGATATAATTAAATCAAAGGATTTTGTAATGAGACCATCCTGGAATTCTCCAGGTATACCCTAAATCCAGTGATAGGGGTCCTTATAACAGACAGAAAAGGAGACACAGATAAAGAGGAGAACAGACCATGTGAGGATGGAGGCAGAGGTTGGAGTGAAGCAGCAACGAAGAAATGCTGCTAGCCACCAGAAACTGGAAGGGGCAAGGGGAAATCTTCCTGCACAGACTTCAGAGGGACGGTGGCTTGTTGACACCTTGATTTCAGACTTCTGGTCTCCAGAACCATGACAGGATAAACTTTTGTTATTTTAAGTGTCCAAATTTATAGTAATTTGTTACCATGGCCAGGAGATATAGCCTGTACTTCCTGATAAAGGTATGAGTAGCAAAGTCATTTTGCTAAAGGGTGGACATAGGAACGAGAGGAATTACTGCAGATGTATTTGAAGACAATCTACTACATGTACGAAATCACTGCTTTTGCAGCAGCATTTGAATGCCACTTTCATTAAAATTGGGAGTTGAATAAAAATAAAAATTTTATTCAATTAAATGAGAGACGTCTTGCATAGAAATAATTCAGGTTCAATTCAACAAGCAGATTTCCTAAAGGCTTTAAAACCTTATGTTGATAGGAGAATTTTTTATTTTTATTTTTATGGATGAATCAGTTTTGCACCAAAAAAAAAAAAAAACAAAAAAAAACCAAAAACAACAACAAAAAAAACAGCTGAAAAAGATGACCTTATTTCAAAACCTGATGCATTTAAATAGCCTCAAGAGTTATACTTGAGCTATTAATTGAAATATAGTTCCTCACTTCATAGTAGCAATTTGTATTTATATTTTTGTTTATATTTATAGTGATAGTCTCTACAGGGCAATTAATTTGAAAGTTGCTTTACAGCAAAATAGATGTTGAAGATATTTTAACTGGATGTGTGAATTCTTTTAGCAAACAGAATGACCATTGAAAAATAATAATAAATGCTAGAATTATGCTAAGATGGAGCTACAATCATGGGGAGCCAAATAATGTGACAGCCATCTCAAAGCAAATTCTTTGTAAACCCAGATTATTACCTGCATAAATCACCAATGATGTCTCAAATTTACTGTCTCTTAGTTATCCCAAGGTATCAATGGAATGATAAAATCAGAAGTCTTGTGCAAAGAACAGTGTTTTTAACATTCATGTTTGAAACCGAGTTATAATAAAGTAGAAAGCAAATTTGCAAAAGCACCTTTTTACACCCTGTCACGCTGCCATACCCTATGCTGACAATTTTGAACCCGAAGTTATACTGTTGTTGCTGATTTAGTTTCTTCCTGATGGAGGGGGGTGGGGTGTAAGGAAATGCAAAGAACTTTACAGTTCAGTTGATGGAATGAATTCAGTCTTCCTTCACCTCAGTCAGCAATACCCCACTAAGTTGAGAAGCTTTGTGGATATATTTTCAAGGTTTAATACTCCTAAAGGACAACATTAAGGTGAAAACTATATATATATATATTTTAATGGCATTAACAAAAGTTTAAAAACCAGACAACAAAACTATAAAAACAATAAAATGTAGAAAGTGGATGAGGGGAAATGATTATGGGGACTGTGCTCTGATTGGAACTCTTCATTTATTTATTTGTGGTTTAAATTACACACTCAATGGGAAAGTAATGAATAGCATCAATTAATTTTCCTCACTGAAAAAAAGACAGTAATTATTGCCTTAAAGCACTCAGAGAGACTGACCTGTGGATCAAAGAACCATTTAATTCACCGTATAGCAAGCAGTTTTGCATTTTCCTTTTCTCCTCCTTCCTCCTCCTCCCTAAATTAAAATTCCCCTAATATTTCATTTCTTGACCAGTTTTTTAGGCAGCACACCCTAATAATTATCTGAGCATATTGAATAAAAAATCACTGTTGTTATTCATAGTTATGTATTAATGTAAGGCTAAGTTTATTAGAATATTGTGAAAATATAGCAATGAAAAAATTGCTAGGATAATGTCACCTGTTTTAATCCCAACCCCTATTTTCTTTAGATGATACTTTCAATGTAACAGCTAATCTTCCATTTACTATCAGAAAAAAAAGTAAGAAACATCTGGCCATTTGTTGATAATTCAAAATATTGTATATTAAAACAAACATCATATGTTTTTCATGAAAAACTTAGAACCATCCGACTTGCAATATTGCAATATTCATAAGAGATGTTAAGTCCTCAGATTCCCAACACTTGAGTTGCTTAACCCCTTGGCTACTTAGATTTGAATTAAGACATACAAGACATGTTTGTCAACACAGCTATCTGTGTTTTTGTCAAACATCGTTTTGGGGGTACATTTCTAGCCAGATGTGTTAGAGACAACCAACAACCACTCTGAGGGTGTTTAGGATGTTGCATGTATATTGGTCCTGTAAGTTTGGGGTGTGGGGGAGTAAGGTATCATTAATGAGCATGATTCCAGGAAAAAGTACATTTTTTAATAAGATTTTATTTATTTATTCATGACAGACACACAGAGAGAGGCAGAGACATAGGCAGAGGGAGAAGCAGGCTCCCTGTAAGGAGCCTAATGTGGGACCCGATCCAGGATCATGACCTGAACCAAAGGCAGAGATGTTCAACTATGGAGCCACCTAGGTTCCCCCCAAGTACATCATTTCTGAAATTCTTTCTCTAACTTCTTTTGTTTTGCAAGTTTGTCTTGATAGCTGACTCATCTCACTCAACACAGCGACTATACATATAGGCCATAGGGTTAAAAACTTTCTGGGTATGTCAAAGGCTGACATACACATAAATGAAAATCATCCCTTCCACTTCTTTCTCCATCCATACACATACTCACCTTTCGATAGCATTTGCAGATCAAAATTAATAGTTAAAGCTGATGTTATTATGGGAAGCTCACTGATGACATTATAAAATTCAGTCTTTCCCCAGATTTCATGTAAGAACTTCTTTACTACCCAGGTCTTTTTTTTTTTTTTTTTAACTCTTTGAGAGGTACCTGGGTGACTCAGTTTCATGAGTATCTGCCTTTGGCCCAGGTCATAATCCCAGGGTCGTACGAAGGAGCCCCAAGTAGGGCTCCCTGCTTGGTGGAAAGTCTGCTTCTCCCTCTCTCCCTGCCCCTCCCCTGTTAGTGCCGTCTCTTTCTCACTCTTTCTCTCTCAAATAAATAAATAAAATCTTTAAAAAAAAAATCCTTAAATTTGAGGCTTAGCTTTTATCAGTTAATTTAAAAATTAACTTCTTTAAACTTTCATTAACTCTCAGAAGGACACCATTATATTTTTTATGCAGTTCATGACTTTATCTAGATTATAAGTATTGTTATTAGTGTCTTCTTGTCTTCAAAAGGCTTGTGTTAAAATAAATGCTAACTCAATCCTTCATATGCTATTAGATTCCCTATATGTAGATTGGAAGAGTTTTATTTGCTGCATTTTGATACATAAAAGAACAGTATGTATCATATATCAGCTTAGTTGTTGGCATTTTCATTAGTATTTCTAGAAATGTTGGGATTTTATTAATGTAAAGAGGCAGGACTCAGTTGGAAATGTCAAAACTATTTTTGTTGAAGAGATGATCAATTTCTGTTGACATTGCTACAAATTGCCAAAAGGTTTGCTTTTAAATTCAACAAATAATAGCTTTAAGATTATGTGACTTTCCAAATAATACATTATTCTTAAGACTACTACCTAATCAATGATGTGTGGATCCCAGCTGCTGTCTCCTAAAAGTATACCAAAAAAAATAGAGAAATTTGCTATTTATAGTCAAATTTCAATTTATTAGAATTGTTATCTTGTCAACATACTACTTTTGTGGCTTACTTCACATTCCTCTATATAAATTCTTTCTAGCCTTATCAATTTCTCTATTCTTTAGAAGAACCTGAGATAAAAGATACAACATTCAAGTTATTTTACATAGTTTCAACATATGCATATATACACATCTCTAGTATTCATGGCA
Organism: Canis lupus baileyi; assembly: GCF_048164855.1. Lineage (NCBI taxonomy): Eukaryota > Metazoa > Chordata > Mammalia > Carnivora > Canidae > Canis > Canis lupus. The sequence goes on from NC_132839.1 coordinate 81,446,682, forward strand.
TAGTATTTAAAGTGGATTACTTGTTTATTAATTGTTTCCACGTGTTTTTAAACTGCACAAAAATTAGAATTTACCTATATTCAGATAATCGACCTTTATACAACGAAGGATCCCTTAATTTTTATAGATATCTAAAGTTCTTGATATATGTATTTGTTTCACACTTTGACATGACACAAGCAGCAGCCCATTTCTTTGCAATAAACATTGTTATGCAATTGTCTACAAATAAATCCTATTAGTAAAACTAAGAGGAATTTTGGAAATTTGGCATGATGTATCATTGTGTGAGCTTCCAATATTTCATTGGTAAGTGTAAAAGCTTACTAAGTGAGCTGCTGAAGGTTAAAAAAAAAATCACAGTAGTTTTGCTTATATTTTTATTTACGTTTCCCGCAGACAATTTATACATTTGTTTAGTCATTCAATAAATACTTATTTATTTATTAACACGTGAGGCACTCTTTGAGGGACTAGAGATACACAGTGAACCAAACCAAAATCACTGGTCTAATGGATTATATACTTTTGTGAGCTAGGGAAAGGGAGTATTACAAAAATTAGGTATGTGAATAACCTGATAATGTTTCTGTCGTTGATATAAAATAAGGCAAGTTAAGGGAGATAGTGATCCCTGGAAGAGTGTCACTAATTGATATAGGATATCAGGGGAGGGAAGCCTCTCTGATAAGGTGACATTTAAGTAGAGATTTAAAGTAAGAAAGAAAATGACACCTGCAGATAATCCTGTCAAAGAGCCTACCAAGAACGGATGGTAGAGTAATGCAAAATAAATAGGATCTTGCTTATCATTGTCAAGGAATAATAAGAGGCTGTGTGGTTAGAGTGTTTTGTTACTTTTTTTATCACTGATGTTTGGATTTTATAAAAATGCTTTAAATAAGACCATTTTAAAATTTACCAAGCGTTTGCATATATTTTTGTGTTGATTCATACAGCATGCCTGCAGTACCTTTGAGGTTATTATCTCAGCTTTATAAGGGAAAAAACAGAAGTCCAAAGATTTTAAGGGCTCGAACCTCAATCCTCACAGCTGTTGAAGGCTAAACTGGTACTAGAATCCAAATCTGATTCCTGGCCAATTTATCTCCTGACTATATTTTGTATCAGCAGTAAACTATATTGAGGTTTGATTACTCTCTGAAATATTCAACCCACGACTTGGGAATCTAAGAACAAAATCTGAAACAAAACCTCTACATAAAATTACATTCCTAACAGCAACCATAGTGACTATCTGTTGAAATCTTCACATTTTAGGGAAAGGGAACCTAAGGCCAAGAGATAACATATTACTGAAGCTTATAAGGCACTGGAATTTAAAGTTGCTTTTCTCCTAAAATATAGGTTATTTCATTGGTCTTAGAGGAAAATATTATTAACTATCCTTCAACAGTTAATTGATATGAGACTTTAAAATTGTTTTCAGTCCAAATACCCAAGGTCTATCAAAATGTCTATTTAGCATCCTCTGAATATATGCCATCCTCCTACCAATTCTTTGATTCCTTTCATACACCCTAAATGGAGCACATTTCCATTCTCTCTACCTATGAAATTTTCTTCTGTTGTTTGAGATATAATTTATGGCACCACTCTGCCAATCATATCTTTTTCATAAAATTCAGAACACCCGTAAGTTTGTGCTCACTACTCCTTTTGAGCTAGGATATGTTCTTTCTTATTGTCAATGTTTAATGTATCTGCCCTTATATCCCAAAACAAAACAAATGATAAACTTTTATGTACTGTTTGTATTCAAACAGCCTCTTTGTTTTATATACATACACAAGCAAATACATATATATGCATATATGCATGTGTGTATCATATATGATTTTAACAAAAATGATTGATGTTGATAATAATAAAAAAGAACAATTTTGACTAGAATGACCAGTTATGTAAAACAGGTTCTTATGAACTCTTCCATTGTCTTGAATCTTATAATTTTAAGCTAAACTTACAAGTACAGTGTCCATTTCAAATCAAATATTTACTAACCTCAGCAAATATTGGGAGATATGGAGACAACAGTTTAAAATGTAGTACCTTTTATGCAAATGTTTACTTTTTTTTCTCAAATTAATCTCCAAATACTAAAGTAATACATAAATGAACTAGTCCTTAAAAATTAAAATAATGGGAATAAATCTATTGTCTCCTGCTGGCAATCCCAGATTTCTCTCAGTTCCACTATCACTGCCCCTGCTCGATTTCAGTTACTTGAATATTCTTTCTAAGGTTTTTCTCTTAATTTACACACATATCTATGTGTCCACAAATGTATCCTTACTATTTTGGTTTGTTATAGATAAGTAGATGATAGAAAGATAGATAGATAAATAGATAAATAGATAGATAGATAGGGAGATGATAGACAAAGAGATGATAAATAAAGAAAGTTTATATGTATAATTTTTATTATACAAACAATATCCCTGTTATGTATTTTTCTGGAACTTGCCATTCTTATGTCCTATTTCTTGGAAATACTCTATGATTGTACATACCAATATACATCTTTAAAAAAAAAAATACCACACACAATCTTCTACCGTAGGAAATACTACAGTGTATTTAAAGGAGAAATTTGGGATATTTTAAGGACTTCCTTTAGAATAAGAATCAGAGAGCGATGCTTGGATGGTTAAGCGGTTGAGCATCTGCCTTTGGTTCCAGGCGTGATCCCGGAATTCCGGGCTTGAGTCCCACATCGGGCTCCCTGCATGGAACCTGATTCTCTCTGAGGATAGAGTTCAGTTTGTGAAAAATGAAGAGTTCTAGAGATGGATGGCGGCAAGGGTTGCAATGTGAATGTACTTAATGCCACTAAACTGTCCACTTAAAAATGGTTAAGATGGAGAATTTCATGTTATGTCGATTTTACAATTGAAAAGTTTTAAAAATTAAAAAGGGGGTCTCACCAGGGCACCTGGGTGGCTCAGTGGCTGAGTGTCTGCCTTCAGCTCAGAGCATGATCCTGGAGTCCTGGGATCAGATTGAGTCCCACATCAGGCTCCCTGCATGGAGCCTGCTTCTCCCCCTGCCTATGTCTCTGCCTCTCTCTGTGTGTCTCTCATGAATAAATAAATAAAATCTTTTTTTAAAAAAGGAATAAGAATCAGAGAAATTTTCTCCTTGAAACTCTCTGAAAAAGCCCCTTATTAATGAGCTAAGCATTAACAGTTCTTTTACCAGTAAGTTGAACCCTTACACTCCCTAATTATGTCTCAAGGGTTTAATAACCTGGAAGACAGAGGGAAATCAGTTTCATGCTTATTCCAAAATTTCTTTAAGGGACTAGAACTTTATATTGCTGTATATAGTCAAGGCAAATCAACTGTTAAATCAAGAGGTTTTTTTTTTTTTTTTTTTAGAAATCAAGAAAAAGTGACATAATGTACACCAAGATTTTTACTAAGGAAAAGACACTTTCTAATAGCATATACAAAGGTGAAGGTGAGAATTCAACACCAAATGAACTCAAAGAAATTGCTAAAAAATTAGCAATTATGGGCAGCCTGGGTGGCTTAGTGGTTTAGCGCCGCCTTCAGCCCAGGGCATGATCCTGGAGACCCTGGATCGAGTCCCACATCGGGCTCCCTGCATGGAGCCTGCTTCTTCCTCTGCCTGTGTCTCTGTCTCTCTCTCTCTCTCTGTCTCTCATGAATAAATAAATGAAATCTTAAAAAAAAAAGAAAGAAAAAATCAGCGGTGATACAGACGTACTTTCTGATGATCAGTGAATCACAGGAAAAAAGTAATTCACCTTTCATTTGAAGACACAGAAATCGACTAGAGACTCAGATATTCAGATAAATCAAAATATTTTGGGTTTTAGTGTGAATATAGTAGACACATATCCCAGGAGAAAAATTAATTTTAATTCTTGCCCAAGATGCATTACACAAGGAGTATCAAGAAATAACTTCAGATCTGCTTTTCAGGGCTATTTTTTTACAACTTAAAATGTTGAATGACAGAAATCTGAGACCATGGTTATTTTTCTTTATTACCAAATTTTAATTGACATACTATTAGTTTCTGGTATACAGCATAATGATTCAATATTTTTATACACTGAGGAATGATCACCACAAGAAGTCCGTCTAGTTACCATCCATCACCACAGTTATCTTCTGCTGCAGTCATAGTCCTGGGACAGACAACACCACATATGAAGCGCTAAGTGAAGAAAATAGTAGACAAAGCAAAGCATTCACTAAACTTGATATTTCAAAAGACACACAAAACCGGAGTGACAAAAGTTCTATCCTAAGAAAACAGCTCAGAAGCCTAGAACCTAGAATGGGGGTGGGGGGGTGATTTGGATAGATCAAAATGTAGCAAAGTAATCTTTTATTTTTCTTTAAGATTTATTTGTTTATTTGAGAGATATATATATAGAGAGAGAAAGAGAGAGCATGCATGAGGGGTGGCCGGAAAGGGAGAGACATAGAGGCAGACTCCCTGCTGGGGCGGTGTGGGGAGCTTTAACTCATAACTCTGAGATCATAACCAGAGTTGAAATCAAGAGTTGGACAGTTAACCAACTGAGCACCCAGGCATGAAGTAATCTTAATCAAGAGTTTCTAATTTCTAAATAAATTTATATCTCAAGACCCTGGTTTAGTAACATAGAATTCCTCAACCAATTAAATAAAATGAAATATAAAGAATGAAATGTGATGCAAAATAGAAGTAAAAAACAAAAAAGAGAGATAGAGAAAGCCCTGGAGTATATACCAAATAGTTTAGCTTCTTGCTTCTCAAAGTATGGTGGACAACCCATAATTCAAGAAGACTTCACATCACAAGGGCATCTCAATTATATTTGTCTCAGTGTTTAAGTCGTTCTGAGTGAACGTCACTGTTTGACACATACTGGAAAAAAAAAATTAGTTATCTCAGGCAATCCTGTGACAGCACCATATCCCATACATTCAGTATAGTTGACATTACATTATGGGTAACAAGCCTGGTTTGTGCTAGATAAAAAGAATAATGGCAATAGACATTGTTTGAATGTTTACCATGTGTTAGGCAACACATGCATGATCCTGGAGACCCTGGATCGAGTCTCACGTGGGGGTCCCTGCATGGAGCCTGCTTCTCCCTCTGCCTGTGTCTATGCCTCTATCTCTCTCTCTCTCTCTCTCTCTCTCTCTCTCTGTCTCTCATGAATAAATAAATGAAATCTTAAGAAAAAAAAGATAAAAAGAATAGGGCACAGATTTACTCATTTAATCATCACAACAATATGAAATGTTATTAACCCCATTTTAGATGAGCAAATTGTAACAGAAGGAAAAACAAGAGAGTAGATAAGGAAAAGAAAGAAAGCTGGAGAACCAGAAAATATGTGGACTTATGTTCTAAGATCCATGAACCTGAAATAATATTTTTTGGCTGTTCCTTCTAGGCTGATACATCCCAAGATGGTTGTTCCTCTTCCAAACTGCTCATAAAATACAACCTGGCATAAAAAAGATTAATTTAACTCTAGGAAGACTCCCATTTAAGGTATTTATTGAAAAGTGAGACAACTATTGATTTCTGGAAATAACTACTAGAAATTAAATATCTAGATCACAAAAGGAGTAACCAATGATTGAAATCATTATTTATCAAACATATTCATGAGGATCATTACACTTTGTCAAGACTATGTTGTTTTTTGCTGATGAGCACTTAGCGGAGTTCTTCATATTTCTCTGATAATTAAAGTCACTTTATTTATTTTTAAAGATTTATTTATTCATGGAGACACACAGAGAGAAGTAGAGACATAGGCAGAGGGAGAAGCAGGCTCCACCAGGGAGCCCGAGGTGGGACTCAATGCTGAACTCCAAGATCACGCCCTGAGCCAAAGGTAGATGCTCAACGCCTGAGCCACCCAGGCATCCCTAAAGTCAGTTTAAAGGGAAAAAAGATCTAAATCAGAAATATAAGAATTTATTAAGTGCTGGCACATTGAAGTCTGATATTTAGGTTATATGTACAACTGGACTTTTCTGAAATGAAGGCAAAAAAAGGTAACTATATTTAGAAGGAGAAAAATGTCTATTTGAAATATTTCTCAAGATTCGTCCCTGACAATCATATTTCTGACTCTCCTTTTTCTTTTACATTTTCTGTGAAGAAAGAATTTGGTTACACTCTCCACAAAAAAGGTCAACTTAAGCCAAAAATGGATGTTTTACCTACATAGAGTTTTTTTATGAATAATGCAAGTGTTAGTAAATATCATAAATTATACATAGATGTTTGGCAATATTTTTGTTAGCAAATTATTCTAAATGCACTATTAGTTCAAAGATATTTTCCTATGTCTCTGCACCATTTGAAGAAATCTTTATATGATCTCTGTGATCAAAAGATATTAAAAAAAACTTGCAAGGAAAATAACATTTTAGACTAAATATTTAAAGAATTGACTATTCCATTGTGGAGTAAAATAAGTCAAGTTTAGGGAGTGCTTATATATTACTCTTTTCTTTCTTGACAGATCCCTTACTCTAACTACATAAGTTGTTATGTGCTTGGCTTTTTATTTTTAAAATTTGCTGCTACAGCATTCTTACTCATAGAATTGTCCAATCATCAAGGCACCTATATTATTGTCCAATCATCAAGGCACTTAAATTATTTTCATTTCCTCCATGTCTTTACTTTGTAATTAAAATAATTAAAGATTAAAAAAAAAACAGCCTAGGCTGGCATTATCACATTTGCTTGAATAAACAATGCCCAATTATTTTATACTTGCCCCATAAAGCTTTACTTGTTCTTCTTTTTCTTTTTTCATAAATTATTTTATAAGTAAGGTAAATAGTAAGGAGCTTTTTATCCACTGTGGATATTATGTTAACCGACGGTGAGCCCATCCTATTTCTTGTATTTTGTCTAGTTAGTATTCACTGATGTATGTTCTTCTTTTCTGGTTAGATGTGACCCTTGTCATGAGTTACCTTCCAAATATTTTTCATTAACTTATTCCACAATGTAGAATAAGTTGAGATTCAAGATTTCCCTCTTTCTGGACTTTCAAGGGTTATGTTAATCAAAGAAATACTTCTTTTAGTTTGAGCAACAAATCTCAGAGACTAATTCATATTTTTCTAAAATACCTAAAAGTATGCTGATAGGCAGTAAATTCATGAATAGTCACAAAATAACAGACAGGACTCATATTCAGTCACAAAGGAGCAGTTTTCCATTTACCCACTTTGTTACATAGTACACGTATTGGAAACTCATTTTTATTTAATGTAATGTAAACTGGTCTCACTAGGAAGTGAGTATCTTCACTCAGACAACTCTGCAATCTTGTTTGTCTGCCTAGACAAGCTAATCTGATTGTAATCATGTTACTTATCTTTTAATTTCTTTTGAAGCTGACGTACATCAGAAGTGGCATTCAGCTGGGAATCACATAGGTAAAATTGATTTTTAACATGTTTAAATGTTTCAGGGCCTGGGCATGTGTTTTTAGATATGAAATCTTAAACCACCCTGGGTGAGAGTCCAACAGGGAAATTGCAGGCATAAATTCAATGGTGAAATAGAACAAGACCGTAATAATGCAAACATAATTGTAAGGTCCTAGTGATTCTGATCTCATTGATTTTTTTTTTCAAAGCGAATTGGACATAGATAGTGATTAACAAATGCACGCACATATTATTGCAGAAACAAGAAGCTACAGTTGTTCAAACAATGCCTGGCTGCCCTATGCTTCTTGAGTTGGATCTACCTACAATATCAAAACAAATATTAGAGGAAATGACAATAGTATCTCATAAACTGAATTCATGAGAAAGATTAGTAAGAAGAGCAATTACTAGCCAAGCCATTTCAAAATGAGGCACACAACCCGATATTTTTTTTAAGATTTTATTTATTTGTTCACTAGAGACACAGAGAGGGTCAGAGACATAGGCAGAGGGAGAAGCAGGCTCCCCGTGGGAAGCCCAATGCGGGACTGGATCCCAGGACCCCAGGATCAAGACCTGAGACAAAGGCAGACACTTAACCACTGAGCTTCCCAGGTGCCCCCAAACTTAATATTTCACTAGGATAACCACTGGTTGAGCAGCAAACCTAGAATCCATTGGAAGTGATGATGATTTTAGTTAATCCATGATTTGTACCAACTACTTGATCTGAGTAAGATCTGAGAAAGCTTCAGTTTCAGGATATTGAATTCAGGAATCTCCCAAGGTGACTTCCTTAGGAATTGAGTGCTGAGGACACGTACTATGGTAGGGCAGACCCATGAGGAGACATCCAGGTATAGATATGGGAGAATAACCAGCTTTTCAATTAGAAAGCCAGATCCAGAACCATAATGACAATCATCTGGTGGTAGAAATCACAGCAGATGGCTGAAATTAGGGAGGGTGTTCAATTACAACATTGTTTGTGGTAACTAAAAGTTAGAAATAACTAACTGCCCATCATCAGAAGAATAGAGGAATAGAATGTGGGCTATTAATGGAACAATGATAAAAAATAATATGTAATATTATATTGTTAATACATTATATTTATGTTAAATATATATTTAATTTCTTTTCTAAATTAAATATAATAATATACATATCAATATATAAGTAAATTGTTATATATAATAGTTAAATGTATATAAATTAAAATATGTAAGATATTATATATATTTAATATAGTAAATAAAAATTAAATATATATTATATATTAATATATATCACACAATGCACATACATACACACAGAATATGAGAAGAGAAAGAGGTTTCAGGGACAAAATAAAAAGTGAAAAAAACAAATCACATTAACATCCATACTTTTTGAATACCACTCTCCAAACTAAAATTGTTGCAAATAAAAGTACATGTGTATAAATGTACAAAAGTAGGCTGGAAGTATATACACTGACTTCCTGATGATATTTGCCTCTGGAAACATGGGTAAGGATTGTTTTAAAGAAAGTATGATTACAAAAATTGTTTTATTATTCTCTGTGATTTTCTGTTTGTGCATGTATTTAGGTAGTGAAAAAAGAAAGAAAGAAAATATAGGGTAGAGTGACATCACCAAGATGGCAATGCAAGTTGTTCCTGACTCTAATCTCCCTGACAAGAACAACTATTCAAGAACAAGACACCACTGAGAGAAGCCTAGAACATGGGGATGACTACAGCATCTCCCTGCACCACAGAGACCAAAACAGATGGCATTAGAAGACGAGAAGTAGCTATACATTGATTGCATGGTCCTTCACCCAGGCCAGCACATCCATGTGGAGAGTTCTCCTCTGGCTCTCTGTCTCCTTCAGTGGAAAAAGAGATTCCAGGAAGAACAACTAGTACCCCCAACCCCCATCATTGTGGGTCACTTTGTAGGGGCCCCTACTCTGATCTCACACTACAGCAATTGCTAGGAAATCTGCAGAGCTCATCCACTGGGAATCTGATTATGATGGAAAAGGGAGGAGGGGCTTACAAAAACCAGCATACCAGATTTTAGTAGCACCCAAATAGTAATCCCAACTGGTGGTTTTGCTCACATGCAGAACCAAGTTGGTGGCACACTCCGACCAGGGAACTCAGTGGGATACAGATACTGATTCACATCCTCAAATGAGGAATTTTGCTATCTTTAGAGACTGGTTTGCCCTTGCCTCAGCAAGAGACTGAGTCACACAGGCCCCCCACCCATTGTGGAGAATGTCTCCTGGACACATCTTAACAGAGGGGTCAGCAAGAATATTTGAAAGCTATGTATTCCAGCAATGCTTGAGCTGATTGGCAAGCAGACAGAGCTGATCACCTCCAGAAAAAAGCCAGTTCTGGGGTGGATAATTCCTATGCCATGCATAAGAAGGGAGATTAGTTGATAGCCAGGACTATGGGTAGTTCTCAGTTCCTCCTCACTGGAGGGCCTGTTTGCAAAATAGAGAGTTGCCTGGAGTGACACTCCCTCATCTCACCCAGAGAAGAGAGCTGAGACATAGCTCCATCCACCTATTGTGACTCCTAGCCTCATCTGGTCAGAGAACACCTGGAAACTGTGCATCCCAGCACTGCTTGAGTTGAGACAGGGCAGGTAAGCCAGTAATTTGAAGAACAAAGTCAGTGGACCTGTTTGGCCAGGGAACTTGGAGTAAGGGTAGACTTGAATTAAGACACCAGAGAGTTTTACTGACTTTAGACCTACTTCTCCTATTGCACCTAAGCAGGAAAACTAATTTATAACGCCACTCATCACCAAATACAGCCTTGAGTCAGCCTAAGCAGGGAATATAACAAAAACAAACAGGAATTTGATAGCCTATCCAACAGCACTGCTTACAGTGGCACTTCTAGAGAAAGTACAACTCATGGTTCCCCCATCTGCAAAGCAAAACAAGTAGCCTCACCCAACCAGGGAAATCAGTGCACACTCTTACTTGATTCAGGTCCCTAAACAACAAGGTATACAAAACCTCTCTGCTGAGGCAGGCAAGCTAATTAATTTATAGCCCTGTGTATAACTGAATGTAGTAACTAGTCCTGACCATCTAGTAAACCTGACCAGAGAATCAAGGCAATCACAGAATCCTCCTACAACTTTACTTGGGTAGGAAATCAAGTCAGCAATTCTATCCATCTGTTTTCAGTCAATGGCACACCTGCTCATCTTCAACCTCAGAACTCAATTGCCTTACCCAAAAAATGACCATAGTTGCAGGTCCCACCTGCCCAAGGATATTATGACTATACATAGCAAGAAACCCAAATAGAACTGACCAATGAAGATCTCTTTCTGCCAAAGCAAATATGTAAAGTCTGGAAGAGGAACTTGATTATTCAAATGCACAGATACCAATACAAGGAATCAAGGATTATGAAAAACCAGGTAAATATGACACTCCAAAAGGAAACTAATAAAGCTCTAATAACTGATCTTAAAGAAATGGAGATCTATGTACTGTCAGATAAAGAATTCACAATACCCCTCTTAAGGAAATTTAATGAATTATAAGAAAGCATAGACAATTACATGAAATTAGGAAAACAATGCAGAGACACATGAGACTGACAAAGTGATAAAAGGCATCAAAACCAAACAGAGGTGAAAATACAGTAACTAAGCTTAAAATTCAAGAGAGAGTTTCAAAGCAGACTTGACCATGCAGAAGAAAGAATCAGCGATCCAGATAATAGAACATCACAAATTATCCAATCAGAGCAGAGCAACAAAATGACATCAAGATGAAAGAGTGAAGAAAGCCTATGAGACTTACGGCAATAAAAAGAAACAGTAATGACATTATGGAAGAAGAAGAGAAAGAGAAAGGGACAAAAAAATATATTGAAAGCAATCATGTCAGAAAACTTCCTGAACTTGGGAAGAGAAGTGGACATATAGATCTAGGAGGCCCAGAGAACTCTAAGTAGGTTAAACCCAAATAGGGCTACAATGAGAAACATAATTAAATTGTCAAAAGTCAAAGACAAAAATAGAATTCTAAAAGCAGCAAGATAAAAAAGAGAAGTTATGTACTAATACTAATTTACTAATTTATAACGCCACTCATCACCTAATACAGCCTTGAGTCAGCCTAAGCAGGGAATATAACAAAAACAAACAGGAATTTGATAGCCTATCCAACAGCACTGCTTACAGTGGCACTTCTAGAGAAAGTACAACTCATGGTTCCCCCATCTGCAAAGCAAAACAAGTAGCCTCACCCAACCAGGGAATTCAGTGCACACTCTTACTTGATTCAGGTCCCTGAATGTTATGGGGACATTCATAACCATAACACTGCCATAACACTATAGGCAGATTTCTCAAAGGAAATATTTCAGGCCAGGAAAGAATAGGAATACATACTCGAAATTTTGGGGAAAAAAAAAAATCTGTCAACTGGGAATACTACACCCAGCAAAGCAGTTCTTCAAAAATAAAGGAAGGATAAAGACTTTCCTGAACAAACTAAAGCTGAAGGAGGAATTCATCACCAGTCAACTTGCCTTACAAGAAATGATAAAGGGAGTTCTTTGAGTGGAAGAAAAAGGACACTAATTGAAATACTAAAAACTGTATAGTCAAATTTTAATTCTATAATTTGGTAATGATGGTGCACAATTCACTTAAAACCCTAGTTTAAAAGTTAAAAACATGAACATATGTGTGGGAAATATCAGAAAGGGAGACAGAACATAAACACTCCTAACTCTGGGAAATGAACTAGGGGTGGTGGAAGGGGAGGAGGGCAGGGGGTGGGAGTGAATGGGTGACGGGCACTGAGGGGGGCACATGACAGTATGAGCACTGGGTGTTATTCTGTATGTTGGTAAATTGAACACCAATAAAAAAATAAATTTATTATAAAAAAATAAAAAATAAAAAATCTTCCATGTTCTACAAAAAAAAGAAAAATGAAAAAATAAAAATAAAAAAATGTTAAAGATAAGATCTATGTGGTGAACAGATAGGTATTCATGTAAAATTCTTTCAAGTATGTTTGAAAACTTTCATAATAAAATGTAGCAAAAAAACACATGAACATAATAAAAATAATCATAGTTTTATAATAGTATGTTAATAGTTATGCAATATCTAAATATATAAATGGTAGCATCAGTAACTTAAAATATGAGAAAGAAAAAAGCAAAAGTATAAATTTTTGGAATTATATTGAAATTAAGTTGCAATCCACTTGAAACGTGGAGCTATAATTTTAACATATTTACATAAGTTTCATGGTAATCATAAGGGAAGACTGTAGGAATTACATAAAAATATATGATAAAGAAGTTAGAGCATACCAAAAGGCAGCAAAGCATGGACAAGAACAGCAGGATAAGAGACAAGACACAATGGGCTTATAGAACCTATCAGAAAACAGTTAAAATAGCAATAGTACGTCCTTACCTGGCAATAATTACTTCAAAGATAGATACATTAATTCTCCAATCAAAAGACAGAGAGTGCCTGAACAGATTAAAACACACACACACACACACACACACGCACACACAAATCCAACCATATGCTGCCTACAAGAGACTTACTTTAGCCTTAAAGACACAAATAGACTGAGTAAATGAATAGAAGAAGTTACTCCAAACAAATGATAACTAGGAAAAGCAGAAATAGCTTTACTTATTTCAGGCAAAACAGGCTTTAAACTAAAAATAGTGAAAAGAAACAAAGAAGGTCATTACATAATGATAAAGAGGTTGAGCCATCAAGAAGATATTATAGCTGTAAATACTTATGCACATCAGAGCAACTTAACATATAAAGCAAAAACTAACAGAGCCAATAGCAGAAATAACTAGTAATACAATAACCAGATAGGGACTTCAATACTCCACTTCAAAAATGAATAGATTATTCAGACAGAATCAATAAAGAAACAGCAGATTTGAACAACACTATAGACCAAATGAACCTAACAGACATATACAGAATACTTTACCCAACAACAGCAGAAAATTCTCCTTTCTCAAGCATATGCACAACTTATCTAACAAGATAAACCACACATTAGGCCACCAAACATGTCTTAGCAAATTGAAGAAGATTGAAATCATACCAAGTATCTTCTCTGACCACAATGGCATGAAACTAGAAATTAATAATCAGAAAAAAAAAAACAAGAAAATTCAAAGCACACATGGCAATTAAACGACACTCTCCTGAAGGACCAATGGATCAAAGAAGATATTAAAAAGTAAATAAGATAGTTTCTTGAAATAAACAAAAATGGAAACACAAACCAGAAATTCTGAGATGTGACAAAAGCATTTTTAAGAGGGAAGTTCAAGGCAATAAATACCTGTGTTAAAAAGCCACCCAGGCATCCCAAAGAAAATTAACATAATAAATATTAGAGCAGAGATAAATGAAATAGAGAAGAAAAAAACAACATAAACGATTAACCAAACTAAAAGGTGATTCTTTGAAAAAAAATGATAAAACAGTTAGACTAACCAAATTTAAAAAAGGACCCAAATCAAAATTATAAATGAAAAGGAAGACATTGCAATTAATAATATGGAAATTTAAATAATCGTAAGAGACTACTATAAACTTTATGCCAACACTAAATAAACTAGAAAAAAACAGAAAAAATCTTAGAAACATACCATTTACCAAGATTGATTCAAGAAAAAAATAGAAAATCTGAACAGACCAATTAATAGTAAAGATATATAAATCAGCAATCTAAAATCTCCCAAAGAAGGAAAGTCCAGTACCAGATGGTTTCACTAGTGAATTTTACCAAACATTTAAAAAGTTAACATCAATCCTTCTCAAATTCTTCCAAAAGTGAAAGAAGAGGGAATACTCCCAAACTCATTTGACAAGACCAGCAATATCCTGACACCAAAACCCAAAAAGATATTATGAAAAAAGAAAACTATAAGGCAATAACCTTAATAAATATAGATGCAAAAACTCTTAATAAAATACTAGAAAACTGAAATCAGCAAAACATTAAAAGGGCTATTCACCATATCATGTGGGACCTATCCTTGAGAGGCAAGGATGGTTTAACATGTACAAATCAATGTACTACTTTGTATTAAAAGAATGAAAAAAGAACCATATGCTCATCTCAATAGAAACAAAAAATTGACAAAATTCAGCATCTGTAATGATAAAAAGTCCTTACAAATTAGGTATAGAAGGATGCCTGGGTGGCTCAGTCGTTGAGCATCTGCCTTCACCTCAGGGCGTGATCCCGGTGTCCTGGGATGGAGTCCTACATCAGGCTCCCTGTGGAGAGACCACTTCTTCCTCTGTCTGTGTCTGCCTCTCTCTCTGTGTCTCTCATGAATAAATAAAATCTTAAAAAAAAAAAAACAAATTAGGTGTAGAAGGAACATATTTTAATTTTTTTAACTTATTTATGATAGTCATACAGAGAGAGAGGCAGAGACACAGGCAGAGGGAGAAGCAGGCTCCATGCACCGGGAGCCCGACGTGGGATTCGATCCCAGGTCTCCAGGATCGCGCCCTGGGCCAAAGGCAGGCGCCAAACCGCTGCGCCACCCAGGGATCCCTAGAAGGAACATATTTTAACATAATAAGGCCATATATGACAAGCCCATAGCTAATATCATATTCAGTAGTGAAAGATTGAAAGATTTTCCTCTAAGATCAGAAACAAGACTCCTATTCAACATAATACTGGAAGTGCTAGCCAGAATCAGGAAAGAAAAAGAAACAATATATTTCAGAGTTGGAAAGGGAGAAGTAAAACCGTCTTTTTTCAGATGATATGATTTTATACGGAGAAAATCCTTAAAGACTCAACCAAAGAACTGTTAGATCTTACCAACAATTTCAGTAAAACTGAAGTATAAAAAATTACATAAAAATAAGTAGTGTCTCTATGCACTAACTGAATTTTATGAAAAAAAATTAATCTCATTTACACTAGCCTCAAAAGCAAAATAATATGCTAAATACTTAGCAATCAGTTTAACCGTGGAGATAAAGATATCTACTCTGAAAACTAAAATATTCATGAAAGAAATTAAAGAAGACACAAATAAATGGAAAGGTATCCTGTGTTTAGATTGGAAGAATTTAAATTTAATATTGTTAAAATTTCAATATCGCCAAAGCCATCTACAGGTTTAATGAAATTCCTATCAAGAGTCCAAAGGCATTTTTCACAAAGGTAGAAAAAACACTCGTAAAATTTATCTGGTTTCACAGAAGACCCTAAATAGAAAAAAACAACAATCCTGGAAAAGAAGAACAAAGCTGGAAGTGTCATGCTCCCTGAACTCAAGCTATACTATAAACCTGTGGTTTTCAAAACAGTATGATACTCAGGACAACTGGGTGACTCAGTTGGTTAAGCATCTGCTTTGGCTCAGGTCATGATCTTAGGGTCCTGAGATCCAGCCCTGCTTGGGCTCTCTACTCAGTGGGGGGTATGCTTCTCACTCTCTTTCTCAAATAAATAAACATAATATTAAAAGAAAAACCACTATGATACTGGCATAACAAATGGACAAACGGATTAATAGAACAGAACCAAGTTCCCAGAAATAAATTCAAGCATAAATAGTCAACCAATATTTGACAAGGGAGCCAACAATACTCAATGTAGAAAAGACAGTGTCTTCAAGAAATAGTGCTGCAAATACAAGCATTGGATATTCCCCTGTAAAAGAATGCAACCAGACCTCTATCTCGTATCACTTGAAAATTAACTTGAAATGGTTTAAAGACTGAAATGCAAGAGTTAAAAATCATAAAATTCCTAAAGGAAAGCAGAAATAAAGCTCCTTGGGGTGCTTGGGTGGCTTAGTTGGTTAAGCATCTGCCTTCAGCTCAGGTCATAATCTCAGGGTCCTGAGATGAGCCCCACATCATGCTCCCTGCTCAGCCGGGAGTCTACTTCTCCTTCTCATTCTCCCTTTGTGCGTGTGCTCTCTCTCAAAATGAAAATAAAATGTTAAAAAAAAAAGAAAGAACGTTCCTTGATATGGGTCCTGGTTTTGACTTCTTGGGTATATAATACCTAAAGCACAAGCAACAAAATAAAAAATAAGTTGGGACTATATCAAACTGTACAGCAAAAGAAACCATCGACAAAGTGAAAAGATATCCTATAGAATGGGAAAAAATAATTTGTAAACTATGTAACCTGATTAGAGGTTAATATTCAAAACATATAAATAACTTGTACAACTCAATAACAACGAAACAAAATAAAACAAAACAAAACAAAACAAACAACAAATAACCCAATTAAAGATGGGCAAAAAAACTTGAGTAGACATTTTTCCAAGAAAGATGTGGGAAAGAACAACAAATACATGAAAAGATGTTTAACATCACTAATCATCAGAGAAATGTAAATTAAAACCACAATGAGATATCACCTCATCATACCTGTTAGGATGGCCATCATCAAAAGATAAGAGATAACAAACTCTAATGTGGATGTGGAAAAAGAAACCCTTGTGACTGTTGGAGAAATTGTAAATCTGTGCAGCCACTATGGAAAACAGCACAAAGAATCCTCAAAAAGTCAAAAATAGACCTGCCATGTGATTCAGCAGTTCCACTTCTGGGTATATAGCCAAAAAGAAACAAGATACTAACACAAAAATATATCTGCATCCCCACATTTGTAGCAGCACTAGCCAAATCATAGAAACAACTAAGTGTCCATCAATGAAAAATAAAGAAAATGTGCTACACACACCTGCACGTGCATGCATGCACACACACACACGTGCACACGCTGAAATATTACTCAGACATCAAAAAGGATGAAATCTGGCCATTTATAACAACATTGATGGGCCTAGAGGATGTTTTATTAATTGAAATAAATCAGACTGAGAAAGACAAGTACCATATTATTGCACTTGTATGTGGGATCTAAAACAAAAGAAAACAAATGAATAAACCTACCCGAAAAGCAGAAGCAGACCCAAAAATACAGAAAAGAAACTGGATGATTTCCAGAAAAGAGGCAGGTAGAAGGATGCAAGATGGGTGAAGGGGAGTGGGAGATCCAGGCTTCCAGTTATGGATTAAACAAGTCACAGATATAAAAGATACAGCATAGGGAATATAGCCAATTATAATGCAACAGGTTGTATGGTGACAGATGGGAGCTACACTTGTGGTGAGCATAGCATAATGTATTGAGTTGTTGAATCACTATGTTGCACACCTGAAATTAATGTAACATAGTGAGTCAACTATACTTTTAAAAAAGAGCAAAAAAAAATCAAAAAGAGCATTATTCCAAGCTTTGCCCCATACCTCAAAACTAATTTGAGATGAATCAGAGATTTAAAGCTAAAATCGTAGATCTCTAGTCTAGGAGATAAAAAGCAGAGAAGAATATCTTTGGAACCATAAAATAGTTGGACGTGTTTTAGCCTAGACACAAAAAGTATTAAATAAAAATAAATAAATGATAAATTGGGCTTCATCAAAATTGAACATCTTAAAGTTTATCAAAAGGCAATGTTAAGACTATTAAGCCAGAGGGTCATAGGAAATATAATGCCAAAACATTGTATCCAGCATTTTAAAATAACTCCTACACATTAATAATGAAGTTTCAAACAATCCAGTAACAATGGCCTACAGGCTTGAACAGACATTTGAAATAGAAGATATACAAGCGTCTTGAAAACATCTTCAGCATTGTTAGTCAGGAAAATGAAAATTAAAGTGACAATGAGATAAAACAATTTCGTTCTTTTTAGACCAGCTAAAATTAAAAAGTCTGACAATACCAAATACGGACAAGGATGTGGAGCACCTAGAAATCTCCTACACTGTTGGCAGGAGTATAAAACGCTCACTTGGGAGTACTGTTCTGATAACGTTATCAATTTCTTTTTTTTTTTTTAACGTTATCAATTTCTAATGAAGTTAAATAAATATCTCCCCTAACTGGACAAGAGAGAAAGGATAAACAGCTTGTCTTATAACCATCGCATGAGACACCACTAGTAATGAACATTTTGCTGAATGAAAGAAGTCAAAAAGGAATTGCTTCTTAGAGGATGGGAATTGACTCTGAGATGCACAGGAAAACTTTTGAGATGATGAAAAGCATCTCAATCTCTTTATATCTTGCTTTGCATGGTGGTTGCATTGCCATATAAATTTAAGAAACTCATTGAAATGAACACTTAAAACATGTGCACTCAATTTTGTGTAAAGTACACCTCCATGGAGAAAAACAACAAAGAAAAAGTAAAATCATAACCAGTCTAATCAACAAGTACAGCTACCACAGTGAGCAATATAGAACTTATGAGAAAATGTACTAGACTCTGCTGTGAAACAGATTCCTGCAGGCAGAGCGAGGGTTAAAGTCAGTATTAAAAAATACTTTGATTCTGTCTTCTAAAATTATGCTTACGTTTGCTTTGGTGAAGAAGACTAAGTATGCAGAAGACTTCATGGAAAATAGAATATTGTTGATATGTAAAGCATATAAGTTAAAATAGATCTAAACCACAAAAAAACATTTGCTTCATGTCTAGTACATGAGACTCTGAATCAGCATTTATCAACTGTGTGTTTACAGAATTAATCTTAGAAAAATGAGCACAGCTTCTAAAGAGTCATTTCAACACATTTTCCAAAAATGCATTGTTTGCATGGGAAGTTAGCCAGTATTTAAAAAAAATCCCCTTGGCTCTAAATTTATCATTATGCAATCGTCATTGAAAAGAAAGTAAGAGGTCATCTAACATTTTTTTCTAAGCAGAACCCTTGGGGGTAGTATTCAAAATAAATGGATAATTCTTTGGATTTCTGTTCCAAATCTTCCCTTTTGCTGGGAGTAACAGTGACCTGCTATGATGCCCCCAGGCTAATGCTGTCCTTGTATTGTTACAAGTATATTTATTTAGCTTTTGCAAACATTAAGTGAAAGCAGGTGATGCATAGCATTGGCGAGCAGGACAGGGTTGTTTAATTAAAGAAAAATCCTTTTGCTCTGCTTCATCTAAAGGCTTATGATCTGATTTTAGCAAAGTTCCTTTGCAGAGAAAATAAAAATAATAAAGGACAACTTTGGCATTAGTCATAAGGTATAAACTTCTTGATCCCTAGCTACTCATTCAACAAATATGTACACGGTACTTATTTTCCGTAAAATGGTGCTGGTTACTATGGAGGAAGCATACAAAATAATACGATGTCCTTAACCTCAAGGAACTCAGCATGAAGGGTCCCAGAGCCTGTAGGCGTTTGGAGATGTCAGCTCGTTACCCTCTCGCTCTGTGTGTTCTCCAAGGCAGATCCTGGACGCAAGGGAGTCAGAAGAAAATAAGCATATCAAGTTTATTTATGACTCCCCAAAATGCAGATGCCCCAGTAAAGGTGGATGGAGGACAGCACTGCAATGTATAACCAGAGGAAGGTGGACACTGTTTACTAGTCTTCTAGCTTCCCTCCTGTGCTCCTATCTCTCCTTCAATAATTCACCACTGATTTCTCTCCATTTGCCCACATTTAGGCTCAATCTGACAAAACAGATGCTTATCCAATACAACAGTAAAGACTGTTTATCCTTAGGGATTAATATGCATTTTATCTCCCTGTCTGAATGTCTCAAGATAAACCTAGTGCTACACAGCAGCTTCTCCCACTGTGACAGGCTCTTAGTGCCCCTAAACAGTCCTGGAATATATCATCTATCTGACACCTACAGTCTCTTTCATTAACATATCACAGCCCCTGAGTCCTGCGAGTGGTACATACCGGGTTATTTTGCAGTCACTGGAATTTACAGCTAAGTTCTCAAATAAGTAGAAAGATTTTAGGGGGTGCCCAACACCTCCTTCAATAAGACTTTATAAATTTGTATCTCGTTAGAAAAAGAAAACAAGTTATTACACAGAGCTCCAGAGAAACCTTTAAAAAATTGTATTAAAAAATTGCCTTGAAACATAAGAAACATGAAATGGAAATGAATTAAACTGATACCATTTTATTCCACTAATGAGCAAATATTTAAAGAACTGGATTTGTCATCCGATCTGCTGCCAATATGAGAGCTCCCTCAATAAGGAGTTGCTATCCCTTTGCTTATTAAATTATATTTTTAAAATATCTGTGTTTTTTTAAAAAAAAGGTTTTATTTAAGTTTTTTTTTTTTTTTTTTTTTTAATTTGAGAGAGTGCATGCACACATGCAGAGGAGGGGCAGAGGCGGAAGCCGACTACCTGTTGAGCATGGTACCTGACCCTGGGATGGAACCCAGTTACCCTGAGATCATGACCTGAGCTGAAGGCAGATGCTTAACTATGCTTAACTGGCTGAGCCACCCAGGCGTCCCATAAAATATCTGTTCTTTTGCAGAACCTTAGTGAAAAATACAAGTACAGTAAAATAAGGTCAGAAGTCAAGCAACCTTAAAATATTTTAGGTTACCTCATGGGCATCTGAATTAATTAGATTAGCATAAATGTTGTAGCTCATGTTAATATGTAGGAGGATGATGATATAAGGAAAAGGAAATTGAAATATTCGAATGATTTCATGAACATTATCATGCAATAACACAGTTTCCAATAGGGCAGAGAACCAACAGGCCCAGATAACTCCCTCACTTATAGCAAGATTCTGTTTGCTTCTGCTACGATCATTGCCAACTGCTAACCAAAACACAATAAATACACAAACTTGTATAAGCACGCATATACAGACACAAACACACACACACACACGCAACAGGATTTATTGTTTTTGGCAATCATTCATCTTTTGTTTTGTATTTTGTGACTCATATCCATAGAAAGAATAGATAACATGTACACTTAGCACTTCCAAATAATAATAATGAAGGGAATCAAGGGTTAAGAACAAATATTAAAATGCAGCCATGCTGGGACGCCTGGGTGGCTCAGTAGTTGAGCATCTGCCTTCAGCTCAGGGCGTGATCCCAGGACCCTGGGATCAAGTCCCACATTGGGCTCGCTGCAGGGAGCCTGCTTCTCCCTCTTCCTGTGTTTCCACCTCTTTGTGCCTCTCATGAATAAATAAAGAAAATCTTAAATAAAATAAAATAATACAATAAAATAAAATAGAGCCATACTTTTCAAGTCCAGTGGCTAAACTATTTCGGTCAAATATAGCAGTCACTATAAAGAGCAGACACATCATGGCTTCCGTGTTAGCAATGGCTAAATATTATTGCTTTGCTATTTCAATAGCAAACTGCAGGCCTTTGGAGCCAGCAGGCTCTCCTCAAGGACTTGCTGATGTGTAGCAAAAATATTTTAGTGTGAAAAAACTACTCCCTAGTGCACTTGTTTGCAAACTGCTGAATTTCTAGATAACTCTGTGTTCGAGAACTATTTTTGATAGTGCAGATCTGGTGCTGAAATGCCTCTTAAGAATCAACACTTCTTTTCTTTTCTTTCTTCTTTTTTTTTTCTTTTTTCTTTTTTACTCACAGCATGACAAACCCAGTAGAAACACAAAGCTGCTTGGGTAGCAATTTTTTATTTTGTACAGTAATTTGTTGTGTTGAACCCAGACCTCTCTGTTTCATGCTTACAAAACAGTAAAAAGCAGTCAAGTGAAATGCAAATTAATATGAAACTCAAATACTCTACTTAACAGCTTTCAACTTAGTAGACTCAATTGCCAAAAGAATGTAAAGCAAAGCTTTAACACTGCTGTTAATTATGCTTTCTTGCCAGAAACACTTTTGCCATTACCTAGAAACTGTAAAGAATTGTTTTATTTCATCCAGAAATTTCTGTGTGATTTAATTACTGTTTATTTCTGTTTTATCTTCATCTGCTTTAAGTTAACATAAAATCTAGCAACTAAGCAAATCGTTTTTTTTAATGTTTCTGTTGAGATGTACACAAAACTGAAGTCCATTTAATTTCCATGATAAAGTCTACTTAAAGTAAGGCTGAATTTATTTTTCAATTGTTGTAATTTATATAGATTAAATGAACGTTTATTTTTGTGTTCTCCACTACTGGGAATATGCTTTTGCATATCTAATTTAATCTATTTATGTTAATAAACTTCTAACACACCAGAATTTAAATACATTTCTGAAAGTGAAATTAATATAATAGATAACAGATATTGTTATATAATCTTGTGTTTACACTATAGCCTTTCCTTTCAAAAACTTTTGCTATTCATAGATGGGGTGCCATGTTTCATAATATGTGCCAGTATTGAAGAGACAAACAAGACATTTTACTTCCTTAGTGGAATTCATTATCTACTGAGGAAATACACATTTAAACAAATAATTACAATACAAATACTAAGTATTATCAGTGCTTTTCATGAAATCAGTATCTTTTGTTCTATCAACGGGTACTTAAAACTCACCCACAATGTGATTTTTTGATTCCTCTGGAGACCAGACCCAAATAGGTCAGGAGTCTAGTGATTGAGCTTTTGTTTAGATATTTTCCAAATGTTAGATGCAGCATTGATTGCCCAATTGCCCATTCCACCACCCCTTTATTGTCACATAGAAGACCAGAGCATCTCTTTGGTTGCCACAATCACTAAATCTGAGACCCTTGAAGTTGTTCCACCTTTAGTAAATCACATAAACCCTCCTGTTGACTATATCAACAAAACTCCACTGGAATTCTAGCTGAGATACTCAATTACAATTGGATAACTGACAAACCTCTACTTTCCTTTGCAATATGAGAACACATGCCACCCTTCATAAGCTAACATGACATTGCTGACCTACCATCTGCCTTGAGAATATTTCCTAGTGGTGAGAATAGGTTTTCTCTGATCCAGATACACCTGGTCCCTTTTTGACAAAAAGCATGCATTTGGAGACAGCTGGCCAAACTTAGGGGCATGCTGTGTGGCTGTGGAACAGGGCACAGTTAGCTGGCTCACATGGGGACTGAACTTTGGCCCCATTAGTAATATAATGTAACCAGGTGAACTCGGTAGTCACTAACAGCTCTATTGAAAATCAACATTATGCTCAGCTATCCACTATGAATATACTCTTTCTTAAGTGTGTCGGACCAAAGATCCTCTATGACAAATATTAAATTTTCCCTTTTTATCTCTTTCGTTTCTGGTAAGAGAAAGACCTGCTGCTTACCTTTTCCTCTATTTTTCTCCAATAATATTTTTCTCCTTCAGCTTACCTTACAATGACCATATTTCTCTGGGACTCTCTCTATTCTAATGATGCATAATATGTAGGACCAATTGATGATTTAGAAACCCTGAAGTTTGGGTTGTAGTTTGACTAGCTTCTAAATATGGGAAAATATTTTATGCTATCAGTACATAACCAACAAATAAAAATGACACCAAATTGGAAAACAAAAAGGAGCAATTAGTAACCTGAAATATGCTAACATTGCATAGCTTCAAAGAATGGGTCACAGGCAATATAAATCACTCAAAGGGGGCTGAGGAGAGAGGTAGACATTGAAATGAAAACTTTCTCACCAAGGACTACTAGGACAATTATTTCACTAAATTAATTTGATTCTTCAGTTATTATGAGGTTGGGGTGATTGTGTTAAGAAATTCCAATAATTTTCTACAATAGCATATCCACTTTCAGCTTTAGGCACATGGACTTCTAAAGCTGGAAAAAGTCCCTAGAGTACATTAGCCCACTTAAATTCAAAGAGACTAACTAATTTCTTAATATTATAAAAGCTGGATAATGACAGAGTTGAATTTTTAGTTACAGTATAATCTAAGCTGCTATAACAAAGAGGCCCATAGAGTTGAATTTGTTTTTCCATTATTAAAAGTACTAAGAAAAAAATGGATATTGTTGGACAAGTAGCAGTCTCTGGTATAATAGAATTTTAATGACTAGATTGCAAAGTTCATAGTCTTTCTAGGACAAGAGACACAATTTGAGTAAACTAACCTATTGTTAAAAATTACTATTTTATTAAAATTTTATATCAGAATACTTACTATCTTTGTAGTCACTTTAGATGGCCTTTTCTCATATCTTTTGTTATCTCTTCAAAAATATTCTTTATATGAAAAGGTAAAAAAATTAACACATATATACTATACTAAAGATAGAGTAAGTCTTCAAGAGTCCAATGTATGAACCTACTTGAGAAAATCAAATAGTGATAAATACTTGTTGATATAAGTCTTAAAACTATATTGAATCAAAATTACAGTATTATGACATTTAACCTATGGAAAGGAATTTGCACATTTATTTCAAAATTAACTTACACCATTAAATAGTATTCAAAAAACTGTATATGTTTTATTGGACAAGATCTAGTGCCTGGAATATTTGAAACACTTTAGTTACTCAAATTTTTTAACAAATGGTTGAATAAAAAAATGAATGAATGAATGAACCATTTCCTCAAGAACAATTTTGAATGCCATAACTATAGTGGTCTGCACAGATTAAATATTTAAAAACTGCTTGTTGAATTAAATTCATAAGTTCTCCTTTTGATGATTACCGATCACTTTTTGTCTGCTAGATCCTAAAAATAAATTTCATTTTCTTTGACTTTAAGGATTAAGAATTTGACAATCAAAATATGTGTGCATTTACACTAGGTCTAAAGCTTGCTTGGTCTTTTTTTTTTTTTGCCCAGCTCATAAATGGCCCCATGTTTTTCATTAGAACTTTGGAAGGTGAGTGATATAAATGCCCCCTATACATATCAGTGAAATATCCTGAGACATTTGGTGTCTTTACACTGGAGTATCAGAAAGCTCCAGTAATTTTTGTGACCTCTGGCACTCTACTTATATAACACAATGTAATATCTTTGCTATATTTTCCCAAGTCTCCCCAAGCCATCTCCTTTCCTTTCCATTTTTTTTCCCCTTGAATTTCCTGTCATCTGTATCCCTGGCTTATAAAAACATATCCCAAAGATTTCCAACTAATACACTGTAGGAGTTCTTTTAAGAAGTTCTTACTTTCATAGCTCTTGGGTATGAGTTGAAAAATTTTTAAAAGCCACTAGACAGTGGAATGTACTAGACTGTTGGCCTGACTATAAAGTCTAGTTCTATCTCTTTGTTTCCTTTTCTCTTTGAAAAGTTCTGGCTCAAAGCCATAACCAATTCTTTTGCCTCCTGCCTCCAGACCAGCTGACTAGCTGGCACCACACCCTTAGGAGCAAGGAATTCTTCCCTTTGTAGGGTTTAGCTGTCATTGCTCAGGCATTTCATGCAGTGTGATAACTTCTCTACTTCCCATAAATATAATCTACTTTTATAAGAATTGTACTTACTATGTTTGAGTTGGTGACAACCGTATGACATTATATGCTGAGATTTCAAAATCCAAGAAATGATTTTTGAAAACACATACCATGTAATCAAGTGGGAACACTAGGATACATTAAAATATATAACAGATGATTTTATTGTAAAATTTCTAAATCTAATAACTCATTTCCTGTCCTATACAAATTCAATTTTATTTTATTTTTTTATTTTTTTAAGTTTATTTTTATTTTACTTTTTTTCAAATTCAATTTTAATAGCATTTCCAAGGTCTGTTGATAATAAAGTACCTCTTCATTAATGTTTGTTTCTAGT
Organism: Canis lupus baileyi; assembly: GCF_048164855.1. Lineage (NCBI taxonomy): Eukaryota > Metazoa > Chordata > Mammalia > Carnivora > Canidae > Canis > Canis lupus. The sequence goes on from NC_132839.1 coordinate 81,472,760, forward strand.
AGCTATAAACTAGAGACTTCTGTTTCTTGAGTTTATATTTCAAAGCAATTTTAGAACTGCAGGCTTATTTTGTTTTCTACTTTGTTAACTGGCTACAAGTTTCAAGTATCGAAGTGAATAAAAAATATAGTGATGACACTTCTATGCATCTGTTCTTTGACATATATTTAAAGCATGCAAATTAATTTTATTAGGAAAGCATGCATGATAACATTAGCATTTTTCATATAAACTAATTTTTCACAGCTCTGTGAATTTCTTTTTTTTTTAATTAAATATTTCTTTATTTATTTTAGTGAGAAAGTGCACATGTGGTGGGGAATGGCAGAGGGAAAAAATCCCAGGTGGACTCCTTGCTGACTGTGGAGCCCAACATAGAGCTCAGTCTCACCACCCTGAGATCATGACCTGAGCTGAAATCAAGACTTAGATGCTTAACTGACTGAGCACCTGGCGTCCCAATTCTATGAAATTTCCATAAAAAACTTCTCTGAAACATTCTAAAAAAATAAAAAAAATAAAAAATAAAAAATTTCTCTGAAACCAAATTAACTAATGTAGAACCAATCAAATTCTACAAATTAAATTTAAGGATATATATATATATATATATATATATATATATATATATTCAAAAATATGCAAAATTAGTGAGACTTATTTTTCTGGAAAAAAAAAAAAAAAAAGAAAAACAAAGAAGAGGCACAGGGTACCAGCCAGGAAAAGAAAATACTTTAGTAGAAGACAGGATAACTTCCTTGAAATTTTTGAAAAGCTATACTGTGGAGGGATCTTTTATTTTGAAGGCCAAAGAGTAGACCAAGGACTATTAAATAAAAATCAGAGGAAAATTGATTATATTTAATTATGTGGGCTTTCAATAAGAGTTGCTGAGCAATCATTGCCTTGTGAGGTTGTAAGGATCCTATCAGGGCCCATATCCTGAGACTTACTGACAGACTGCCATCGCACTGAGGGTTATAGTGAACAAAGCCAGCTATATGCCAAAAACAAACCAAAAAACAGTGGCCGCATAAGAAGTTGGATTTGATATTCATCCCAAAATTACATCTGCTGTTTATTAAATTCTTCTCCCATCTAGCCTGGAATCCTCCTTTTTAGTAATCTCTTAGAAAAAAAAAAAAAAAAAAGGAATATAAGAGCATTGTTTCCAAAAGTCCTCATTAAAATAAACTTAAGTAACCTAGGTATGCCCTTCTAGGCCTATTCCATTATCATATTAGAATGTGCTAAGTTATCAGAACAACTTGTTAGACATAGATAAAGGTGATTTTTAATGGAGATGCTGCTGAATAATAGCAGCAGCAAACGCTGGGAGTAAGAAGGTAAAACCCCTGGATGAGAATACAAACCTGGAGAGCTATTATTAACAGAAAGAGTAGAAATTGGCTTAAAGGTATATAAACATTCCCATTTGGCTATTTTACCCGGACATCAGAAGAGTCCTAACTCCCACATGAATTCATTGTTTTATCAAAGTATGTTAAGCCCTTAGGTTGTGCCAGATGCTCTTCCAGGCTCTGAGAAAAGTGCAGTGAACATAGTAGGAAAAGATTCAGCCCAAGAGGTGTTTATAGTCTACCAGGAATTCCTAAAAATATAATCTAAAGTGTAACAGTGAGGTGTTATCTGGAAAATCCAAATAAAAACTATCTCATCGAACTCTTGCAAAAGATAAAACCAAAATTATGTAAATACTTGAAGTGTCCCATCTGGCTTTACAAGGGCCCTAGGAAGACTGATGATAAATTCTCAATGTTAAACTATATTGATTGATCTTAGAAAATAGTTTTTGGGGACTCCTGGATGACTTAGTGGTTGAGCGCCTGCCTTCCACTCAGGATGTGATCCTGGGGTCCTGGGATCGAGTCCCACATCAGGCTCCCTGCAGGAAGCCTGCTTCTCCCTCGGCCTGTGTCTCTGCCTCTCTCTCTCTCTCTCTGGGTATTTCTCATAATGAATAAATTAAAATTTAAAAAAAGAAAAAAAAGAAAATCGTTTCTAGAACAACATTCATCAACTTTAATTTTATGACAACTCTCGTTTATATTTCTGTACTATTTGAAGAGATAATTTATTTAAAAAGTTAATAAACCAAAAAAATATGTAAAGTAATAAGTATAGAATGGAAAGTATCTCTCAGTTCTGCCCTGTATCTTCCCATTTACTGGCTCTCCCCCCTAAAAGTACAGTGACCATTATTATTAACCATTCTTGTCTTTATGCAGGTAAATATTAGTATGAGATTCTCTATTTTTATGCAAAAGATAGAGTAATATGCATGCTATTCTGTACTTAGTTTTTTCCCTCCACATAATATCTCTCAACAATCCTTCTATATTGGTACAGAGAGAACTTTCTCATTTATTTTTTATAGCTGCATAGCATTCCATTCTGTGGATGAACCATAGTCCCCTTTTGATAGACATCTATTTTATTTTCCATCATTTGTCATGTCAAATTATCTCTAATAAATGACATTTCCATGCATAATTTCTGTACCGCAAAGATATTTGTAGAATGCATTCTAAGAATTGTTTGATTAAAGTGGAAATATATAGGCAGTTTTAATTTTGCTAATATGACCTCCTCAAAGGTTGTAGCATTTATCCTCCTACCCTTAGTGTATGAAAGTTATCTCCTTATTTAGCAGATTATATTGATACACTTATGGATTTTTGCCAGTATAAAGGGTAAAAATGTTATCTAGGTGTAGATTTAGTTTGGGATCTTACATGGTCAAAACTGTTTTGAGAAGTCTTTATTCTGGAAAGACAGTATGGCTATAGACAATGTCTTGGCTCACGGTTTTTTCCCTTCGGTTTCATGGAAGCTGCTTCTCTGACTTCAGTGGTTGAACGTTGTTCTAGGGAAATAAGCTTAACTTTCACTTTCTCCCTTTGAAGAGATTCTGCCTTTAAATCCCTTTGTTTTATTCTGAAGCATCTTGATGCTGACCCTTCCTGGTGAATTTTTGTTCACTCTTGACCTAATAATATAGTATTTTATATCTTGACTATATAGTCTTTAGGTTTTATTTAATTTTTCTTGACATGTATTGTTTCGCCTTCAAATATACTTTTATACTTTAAATATTCTTTTATTTTTTTAAGATTTTATTTATGTATTTCAGAGAAAGAGAGGATGGTGGGGTGAGGGGCAGAGGCAGAGGGAGAAGCAGACTCCCCACTGAGCAAGGAGTTCAACACAGGGCTCCATCCCAGGACCCCAGGATCATGGCCTGAGTCGAAGGCAGATGCTTACCCGACTGAGCCACTCAGGCACCCTTTACATACTCCTTTAATGAAATATTTTTTATGGCTTTCTTCTTTGGGTACCACACACATGCTTATGTTGGACCTCCTATGTGCACCTTCAGTAATTCTTTTTTCTCTCTTACTGCTTTTGCTGTATCTATTATTTTTATCTGTATTTTAATTGTTCTTTATCCTTAAATCCTTCTGCATTTTCTTTCAGTAATGATGTTATTTATTCCTTCTCCTTCATTTCTATTCCAGCACTTTGGTTTCATCTCATTCTGTTACCAAGCATCACTTTCCTGAGACTTTTCATCTCTGCTGCTCGGTTTTCCTTCTATAAGAGATGATTAAAGAAGCTACGTTCTTTTATTAAAAATTCTTAGAATAATGTTAGCTTATAATTTTCATCTGCGTTCTTAAAATAATGAATTTTGGCTGTTCTTGTTCTGTCTCTTTAAAAATTCTGCACCTTTTTGTTCTAACTGCTTATTATATTTTTGCTTTGATGCCTTACTTGTTACTTTTCTTATCACCCTTCACCGTTTGGGTCGCCTTTCCCTAACTTTCCTTTTCAGAAGAATTCCATGAAGTGTATGGAAAGTAGGACACCAGGGTCACCTTGCAGGCTTCATAAAACAAAGCTTTTTCTCCAGCCGCCTCCCCCCTTTGTGAAGGAATCAAGTTGCAAATGCAACTTTGTTAAACTTTGTGTAGCTCTGCATCCTCTCTTCCTATTATTTAGCACCCAGAAGGTTTTTCCTGTTGGCCCTTCTCACCCCAATTTCCACATCTCTTTTGTCTACAAAAGATCCAGGGTTTTCACTTCATGATGATGCCCTTGCCTTCAGGAAGTGTGTTTTACTGGTCTTGTCTGAGATCTGTCACCAATTGGTCTATTCTCCACTGTATTTTTTCTTTTTTAAGTTCACTTTACTTCTAGTTCAGGGTTGGTTTTTTTTTAACCCCTTCAGTTCTTTTTTTTTTTTTTTTTGCCCTATTTTAGATGTTTTTACTAGGTATTGTTCTTATTTTAAAGCCTGTGAATTATATCTTTCTTCTAGTTTTTCTTAAAATATTTTTTTCTGATCTTTTGAGTTCCTGGAAGGAAAGGAAATAGATCATAATTTACGCAGCTACACTGTTTCTGGTGGTTATTTAATTTAAAAAAAGAAATAACTCTGGAACATTGGAATGGGGGAAGAAATGGATATCGTCTGTTGGGTCTCAATTTTTCAATGGTAGTAAGCACTGATTCAGACTTGAAAAGATTCAAACTTCTTTTTATATCTTTGTTATAACCAAATACAGAGGAACGCTGTCCTTGTGGAATTAAAAGCTTTTTGACAATGAGACAGTAAATGAAAAACCTATGATTTTCCTCAACAGTATTTCTTTTCTTTACCACCATGAAATAGACATATGCTATGAAAGCCAATGTTAGCAAGTTTAATTGTTGATACTTTTAACTTGATTGCAATGTAGTTTGAAAACTCATGCAACTTGAAATTAAGCTTTCAACAAGATTCCACCATCCTCCTTCTTTTTTTCTGTTTCACTAATTGCACCTGCAATCAACCAATGCTTGCTCAAGAGGTTAATTAGTTACACCTGCATTTTTGCACCTGCAATTTTGGTGACCTTTTGAGGTTAATACTCATGCCTTTATTCACATTTCTAACTTCTAAGCTAACCAATAGGGGTTTTTTGCTTTAACTGTTCAAAGACATTTTTTTTGTTTCCAAAGTAAATTTGGAGACAAGCAATAGATAGCTGACAATGATTTAATCAAAAAAGTTGTGTTCTTTTTATTGCTAAATAAATAAATAATGACATTTTCCAAGGAAAGGGTACTTACAAATAAACAAAAGAAACTTAGAGATCAATTTTTAGGTGTTAGACACAACTATTATGTGAAAAGAATGCTATTTTTCAAAAAATAGCATAACTCATAAATGTTATAAATTGTCTGTTTTTTTGTCTTCACACATGCCATGGAAGGTTCAAAAGTTACATTGCAAAGATGCTCTTTATGCAGCCTGAATGGTCACCTCCATAAGAGAAATTAATTATTGGGGCTCCTGGACCCTTGAGATTTTCATCTTTTGCCAAGTGATGTCTAAGTTCAAGTCCTGGTAATTTGAAATGAAGTCAAACAGACAAACCACTTAACCTGAGATGAAAATTAATGGTTGGAAATGAATTACCTCCTTAAATATTTAATTACTTATAGATATAAAAGTCAGTGGTCAGGATCAAAGGTAAACTTTTGACATACTATTGCTCAGCAGGGTCTTTCATGACTAAAATCTTTGATTTATTTTTAGGAAATATTTATAAGAAAGTAAATTTGAAAAAATAAGCAAACGGCACATCTAGTTTGTTCTGAGAATACTTGAATCTTATGGTCTCTGTTCTATCTCAATTGTTTTTTCAAATGTGCTATTTAATAGATGCTAAGATACCATCAGCACAAATCTAAGAAAACTATTACCTTGTTGAAACCTTGAGAACTTTAGAAATAATAAACCAGCCCAAACTAACCAAATGTGTTGTCAATTTTGAGGTCGGATAGATTTGTTTGTACGTTTCCTGTGTCTGTTACTCTCATATGAAGATGAATTTGCAAAGGAGACAGGGGAAGATAGATTTATTACATGTTCTATTATCCTTCCTCTTTCAGGATTTGCTGGGTCTAAGGCCCTTGACCAAGAATTGTGTTTACTAAATTATACTTGGGTGGTTTACTATTGTTCAAGTTGAAGGAGCTCATAAGAAATCACCCCTGAGAAATGCAGTGATGTGTTTACTGAAAGGATGTTAGTGAAACCATGATTCACTGGGTTATACATTATCCTTTTTACCAGAACCTTGGGGAAATGCCTCTGGACTTTTCCAGAGTAGTTGGGTTTCCTGTGAATCAGAAGTTCATTTCTGTCTCATGGATACTATGAATGTCTTGACTTGATATATTTTCCTTTTCCTGTTCATTGCCAAGAAGCTTAAAGCCAACATAATGATCAACCTTTAAGAGATTAGTATGTTTGACATGTCTTTTATGTATTCATCATCTTCTGCATGTATTTTCTCTTTGCTCTTTATTTTCCTTATTTATTTATGAAAAGTGGAGGGATATAAGTTACCTTAAGAAACCAGATATGTATTCAAAGCTGAATGTACAAAAAGCCTTTATCTCCAACAAAACCTCACTTTAGAAGAAACTTTGATTAAGGAAGTATTAACTGTAATTTATTAGCACTCTGATATTTTCTCACAGTTTCTAAGATTTTTAGAGCCAAATGAAAAAAATAGGGAAATTTAGGAAGTTAGTGTGAAGAGAGGTGATATTTCCTTGTAAACCTCATGCTTCCTCCTGTAGAGTTAAATTGTGTGTTGTGTGTTGTATGTATGTGCATGTGTGTCAGTGCATAGATAGTCCTATATGACAGGCATAATAATTGCTCACACACCACTTCTACGCTAACAGAGCCATAACTTTTTGTCAAAGATTTACTTATTTTAGAGAGAGAGAGAGAGGGAGCATGCAGGGAAGAGGGACAAAGGAAGAGGGAGAAAGAGAGAATCTCAAGTAGACTCCCCATTGAATGTGGAGCCTGCCTTGAGGCTAGATCACAGGCTCATGAGATTATGACCTGAGCCAAAGCCAAGACTCAGAAGTTTAAGTGACTGAGCTACCCAGGCACCTCAGAGTCTTGATTTTCTTAAGGTATCAGGAGAAATCCCTTGATCTCAGAGAAAGTGGGCCTAAAACCTCTTGGTTAGAGAGTGGTTACTATCCATTCTCATGAAAGGGGTGAAGGAAAATTCTGGCAAGGGTCTTTATACAAAAGTAATTTCACAAAGAGGAAAACAGCATGAGAAGTTGTATTACTGCCCTGACTTGTACTCTTCTTAAGAATTAGGTCTTGATATCTGGAGCTGCAACATCCTTCTTGTAACCTTGAAGGAACAAACTTAGAATTAAACAACCAAAATTCTAAGGATCATAGAGTAAAAAGAAGGAAAATTCCTAGGTTCTTTTTTGTTGTTGTTGTTCTTTTTGATACTACTAAATAGTTGAACCAGAACTATCAACTTTTCACCTCCAAATTTGTTGCATAGAAGAAAAGAATATTTTTAGTGATACTTTACTTTTTGAAAATGTTACTTGCAATTGGATGTGATCCTGATGATATAGTCTTAGAAGACAAAGGTTAGGAAATGTTTTTAAGCCTAGCCATTTCTCCTAGTGATTGATAACAGAAAGAAGGATTATCTCCTCTATGGTCACAGTGCTGAAGTTTATTAAAACTTCCTGTACAGTTTGTAGTCTGACAACTTTCTTTCTACGCTTTTATTGTTATCTGTCACAGGATGTATCTGATTATCAGAAAAGTCAAACCAATAGGTATTTTTACTTTCCTGTGTTTACTTTTAATCTTCTGAATTATATATATGTTTTAGCAGTTAGTAATGAACCACATTGATTATTTTTCCAGAATTGATTTTTTATTGGAATATAACTGACGTACAATATCCTATTAGTTTCAGGTGTGCATCAGAGTGATTCAATATTTTTATACAATAAGAAATGATCCCCATGATAAGTCTCATTTCCCATGTGCCCCCAAATTAATATTTTGGATGTGGATATACTTTGTGTTTTGAGGTACACTTACCCAATTTAAATTTGCTTGAAATGTACAATGAGAGGCCATTTTTCATTTAACACACATTACAGTTTGATGCTTCCAAAAGAAAACCTGGCACTTATTGCAGTAATTCTGGTTAGAAATGGAATGGTATATACAGAAATAAGAAAAGAAAAACCTATAGAGAATTTCTCTACAGAAATGAAACAAAGTAAATTTATGAAATCCAGGAATAGTACAAACAGTGAAACCTATTAGTGGAAAGAGTATGAAATAAAATGTAGAACTGTGAACAAGAATATGACATTAAGTAATGAAACAAAAAAGAAATCAGAGAAGTGATATCCCATATACAATATTTAGAAAACATTGATCATTTATCTAACATTGTGCAAAAAAACCTTGCATTTAGAATTACATTTAAGACTTAAAACCACCCTACTAACTAGTTATATTTTTATCACCATTTTACAAGCAGGAAAACAGCCCTGGAGCAATACAGTAATTTACAATTACACAGCTACCAATCAAAGTAAGGAATGACTCATGTCTTAACATAATTATAAAGTCTATACATCCAATAATATTGTAGTCCCTTTTAGTAAATGTATTAGTACAGCAAGGTATATTCCCATATAGATCACATCTGCATTTTTATCTAACACACATTGTATATTCATCTATGCCCCAAATTCTATTCCTCTACTAATGCTTTAGAGATTTTAGGACTAAAGTCAAATGTTATAATTTGACTATTTATGCAATACAAATTTTTACCATTGTACATATCAGCCAAACTGTTTCCAGCAACCATTTTCATTTCTGCTCCTCAATTAATGTTAATCACAGTGATTATGCTAATCTAGGTTGTATACAGTATACAAGAAATAACAAGGAGAACCATTTTAGACTAAACAGCCAAAACAAGATCCACAGTAGACACAAATACTTGAATTGTAAATAATTTGAATTAGGTCATATGCTGAATAAACAGGAAACTTATTTAAATATTGAAGAACAAACAGAATTTTCTATTTAGAATGGTACATCATAGTATTTATCTCTTGATATTTTTGCTTTCACATTATTTCTGTTCTTTATGTACTTTCACATTATTCTGATAAGCAAGCTAAGAAACAGTGATAACAGTTTTGTCTAAGTTGACAATTCAAGTTGATTTCTACCAATGATAATGTCTGGCTCTTCATTATGTATCATAACACAGGATGATGGTACACACCACACACATAACCTTTGGGGAGCTAAAATGCCCCTCTACCAGTTCTTGGTAGCAAAGGCAGCTGTGAAAACAACTGGAGTCTGAGGAAAATGTGTTTCCCTATTATATACACATATCAAAATATTCTCTCATGCTTAGAGCCAATTGGAAAAAGTTAATGAAACTTCTCTAACAAAAAATGTCAGTATGTATTACAGCCTATATTATCCAATCCGTTCCCACACCATTGTCAACCTTCACAAACCCGTCCAGCTGAAACATAGTATGTACAGAGACCAGGAACTTTAGGCTGATTATAAAGGAGTGTTTCCTTGCACAATAATGTAGTGTAGCAAAAAAATGCCTATTTTTTTTCTAAAATTTTGATAATTTGTACATTATGGACCTTTGCAGTAACATTGACTTAATACTTTGCTATAAAATAGTATTCTGTTGGGACGCCAGGGTGGCTCAGCAGTTGGGTGTGCCTGCCTTCGGTTCAGGCCGTGATCCCAGGGTCCGGGATCAAGTCCTGCATCAGGCTTCCTGCGAGGAGCCTACTTCTCCCTCAGCCTGTGTCTCTGCCTCTCTCTCTCAGTCTGTGTCTCTCATGAATAAATAAATGAATCTTTAAAAAAATAGTATTAAAAAATAATAAAAAAATAAAAAATAGTATTCTATTATAAAATATAAATATATAAATTATGTATATTATTAAAATATATAAATACATTTATATGCAAGTATATATGTATATCAATTAATATATATTTTGTAAATCCAAATTATATAAAATATAAATATTTTATATTTATAGATTTGTAAAGTATGAAAATTTAATATACACATATACTATAAATGATAAATTGTGGTCATATTTATGTGTTACATATATTTGTAATACATAAATGTTATTTATTGTAATTGACAAATATCTTGGGACTCCTTAAAACTTGTGCCTGAAGTAAGTGTCCCACTCACTTCAACTACTCCCAGTCCTACTATGAATTTGTTCTAATTTTATATGTCAAGATTCATATAAAAGTACAAGCATGCCCAATGGACATTCTCTATAAAACTGAGATTTAAGGACACATTGTGGTCTTTCTTTTGGAGAATTGCAGAAGAAAAAAATCATAAGAAGGAATAACCTGTGCTAAGGGTTTTCTTAGAAGGAATAGGAAGGGGGGATGGAATTGCCCTATTTTCGTGAGTGTAGGAACAGCATGAAGATGAAGACATCAACCTATTTCATACCATACTTCCTTGTTTCTAAAAAGCTAAGATTTTTCTTTAATGTATAAAGTAGGGGAGATTTGGGTACCAGGAAGTGAAGATTTAAGTAAATGTATTAGAACTATTACATCCAAATATGTGGTGTCTACAAAATGGTCATCATATTTATTGACTAATTCCAGTGAAGTACCATAAGCATTTTGTAATTTATTCCTGTGACTTGCTCTCAGAAGTGCATTATGAGCCATAGGGATGAAGCAGTCATGTTAATTTAGAGGCACAACACATTTTGTCTTAAAATAATTTTGCCAATTTAAGTGCCTAACACTTACACGAGATGAATTTCTACTATTACTAGAAACCAAGTCTACTTGCTAAGAATGGCCACCTGCCAAGATTAATTGAATTTAAATGATTTGAGCAAGCTTCAAAAGATATTCCAAAAAAAGAAATTAGAAAATTTCTTAATATATATGGATTTTAAAATAAGAAAACAAGTGCTAGTTTGCTAGTTCACACTTATTTATAAATAGATTTGCCAAAACTAAGTTGAATTATTTTATCATCATACCTTGTACATTACTTATAGTCGATATCCTTCAACAGACTTTAGATTAGTAGTTATGGTGATTTTCTACAGTAAAATCATGGAGTCAAACAAAGACATATACATATATAAAATCAATAATACTCTTGAAAATCTACATTCCCTCTTGTTAAATTCAAATCCGTGTGAAGTTGAAGGTACATCTTCCATCTTATTCCTTAGAAAAACTTGTGGTTTCTTCAAGTTGAACACTAAGTGAAGTAGTTGGATTATATTCAGGAACCATATTTTCAAAAATGCATATATCTAAATACTAGAAACCTACTCAGTATGGTGATTAGTTCACACTGTGAAACATATGTGGGAACCAAGGCCAAATAATGGAAAAGTGACTTTCCATTCTAGCTCTTCATGGTAATTCTGGATTTTTGTTTATTGGGTCACGTGTTTGGGAAAATACCCTGCACCTTTTAAAAGGATACATTTTTTTCTATCTCTTGTGTGTTTTTATGTGTGTGTGTGTTCAATATATAGTTTAATTTTCTAAGTAAAATGCAATTATAATTGCATTCAATTAAATATATTTAATTGAAGACTGATGTTTCTTTTAGAGGTACCTGATAATTATACCAGAATTTATTCGTTTTTAAAGAATAGAAATGGTTATTTTGTTTGAATGGTCATTTTTATTTAAAATGTTCTAGATAATCCTAATGGGAGAAAAATAAATTTTAGCTAGAGTTAGTCATTTGTATGTTAGAAAACATTGATTAAAACACTTGGTCTAGGGCAGCCCGGGTGGGTCAACGGTTTAGTGCCTGCCTTCAGCCCAGGGTGTGATCCTGGAGACTCGGGATCGAGTCCCACATCAGGCTCCCTGCGTGGAGCCTGCTTCTCCCTCTGCCTGGGTCTCTGCCTCTCTCTCTCTATCTCTCATGAATAAATAAATAAAGTCTTAAAAAAAAAAAAAAGCACTTGGTCTACCCACAAATTTGATAACCTACATAAAATGGACCAACCTCTTAGGTCAAAGGACCAACCTTTGCAAATACAATTTGCAAAAGAAGATATAGACAATTTAAATAGGTCTATACCTATTAAAGAAATTGAATCAACAATTGATAACCTATCAAGACAGAAAGAACAAGGCCAGATGGTTTCACTCCTGAATACTCCCAAACATTAAAGGATGAAATTTTACCAATTCTCTACAATTTATTTCAGAGGATAAAAGCAGAAAGCATACTTCCTAACTTATTCTGGGGCCAACATTACCCTAGTACCAAAACCAGACAAGAAAAGAAAACTATAGACCAATATCTCTCATGAACATAGATGCAAAATCTTCAATAAATTATTAACAAATTGAATCTAATGATGTATAAAAGAGAATTATAAAGTATGGCAGGGTAGAATGTATGCCAGGCAGGTACACAAAGCTTGCCCAGCATTCAAAATCAGTTCATGTTATCTCGCACATCAACAACTTAAAAAGGAAAATTGCATGATCAAAGCATTATAGTAGCTAAAGTCATTTAAAATAAACATACAATATACTATATATATATATTAAAAAATCCTTAAAAGTCCTTTGTAAATAATTTGTTATGGTATAATAAAAACCCATGTATGTGTGATTTCTAACCCATCAAAAATCTCACTGAATATGTGGAGTGGACCCTCATTGTAGATAGCATATAATCCCAGGTATACTAACACTAAACCACAAAATGAAGTCAGGAGATTTAGCACGCATTTCACCTTACCAAATTATTTTCTCCCTGATATTTTTACTTGTTTTTTTTTCTTCCATTCTTCCTATCCATACACATTTGTCTTGTGCAACATTTTATGAAGCTGAATCCAGAACTGAAGAGCTACAATTTATTAGTAATTGTTGATTATTTTAATGGTAGACAAAGACCTATGTCTCCCAAAAGCTCCTGTTCTGACTATCCACTTTGGCAAGTTTGACACTGTTTACCACTTGTATTTAAAAATAAAGGCAATTATTCAAGGTTCAGGGACTCTGTCAGCTTATCAGTCAATTAAGCACTAGGAAGTTCCTTACTCAGCACACACTCACAGGGCACTGTGAGGACAGAAAAGGGAATTGATGATAGTCTCTATTTTCAGTTGCTTTTAGTATTTCTCATGTAATACGGTCATTTCTGACCTTCAGTTTCCCCAAATTCTAGCACCTATAAATGCTTTTATTTCCAACTCCAAATGCTTAGAATTGCTTGTATAATCTGGCCAAAGTCTGACTCATTGGACTGGTCCCCAGAAGTCAAGTCTGTACCTGAGGCCTTGCTCTCTGGGGCAGGCAGATGATTCAAGATAAACCAATTAAAAGTCCCTTCTCTGGGATTTAGAATTGAGAATCCAGTCTCAGCTGGAGTTTGTCTCTTGAACAGAAGACAAGATGAGCCACAATGCTCCCTATGGACTAAGCAGCAGGAAAAGGCTGATCAACCAGGAGTGTAGGGAAAGAAGGAAGCATATGCCTACGAAGACACAGGAAAAGGAGAGAAGAGAGTTTAAGTGAGGGAGAGACAGGGAGCAGGAGAAAGAATTTCCCAGTTCCGGAAGGCCCTAGTTTTCTTTTGCAGTACCTGCACTGCCTTCCCTTGAGTTCTAAAAAACACACCCATGACCTTAGAATTAATTCTCTTTTGTGGCTTGATCTAGCTCAAGTATGCTTTTACTATTTGCAACAAAAATATTCTAACTTATGTAAACAGCCACACTTGGGTTTATAGTTCTTATCAAGTAGGTGGATGTGTCCAAAATATAGAAAACTCTTAAGTAAATGATTAAAAACATGTGACTGCCCGTATACCAGCTCTCATCAATATCCAGATATGTCTGGGTTTAAGAGACACATTCTAGTTCATAACCCCTGGTGAGCGTGGCACATTCTCCAGCTGATGCTGTGTTAGAGATATCAGGGTCGGCAGGTTTCTTGGGGGCAGTAGATATGCCAAGTGATTTTTATAAGACTCAAGATTATTGGTCTGTTTATATGCATTTCTTGAACTTTTTTGGCCCTCCGGGGTATGTCTAATATAATAAATCAAAAACAATCCCTTGCTCCATGAACAGAGTTGGGAGAATGTCTTTTATTAAATTCCAATCCTGGGTGAGCTAAGAAAAAAATTTCAGATCAAAATTAAAAGCTGAATAAGTTTCATAAGCTTTGTTATTAGCTATTTTATCAATTGGAAATCTGAAAAATGCTGCATTCCTGACATACCCCATGCACATCTGGTCTCTTGCAATCAGAAAGATCGACAGTAGTGTTAAGATATTTTGAAGGATGCCTGACAAAAAGGCAAAGTTAAAATGACGTCTCGTTGCTTAACTTAAGTAGCTAAATCTAGAAAGGAAAATAAAATCCCTTTAGGAAATACCACACAGTTGAAGGCAGAGCACTTCAAAAGTCTTGAGGAAAGGATAGAAGTTTTTAATATAGAGGTTGATTGAAAATGTAAGAACTCATAAGTGTTTCTCAGAAGGGTAAGGATGAAGAAATTTATACAGAAATCATTTCTCATCAGGATAGAGGCTTAGTGAATTGAGCACTGGCTCACCTTGAGGATTCCAGCCACTGGTTTGAAACTATTGTTTGGCCTGTATGGTGACTTCATCTCAGAAGAAGTATTATCAGGAGAGGAAAGAACATTGTGACTTCACCAACATTAGGAGGAAGGAGATTGGATTCTGAAGCCTAGTGATGGCTTTAACTTACCCTCTGTGAAAGAATCAGGAGTGGTAGGTAAAGAAGCAGTATTCCATGAAGTTTTTAATCTCTGTTAATTTTGTTATTACCTACCCCTTCCTCATGTGAAGATCGGTGGCCTCTTCAAAGAAAAACGTCTGCATGGCTGTGTTCACTATGGGTGTGTGGGTAGAGTGGCTGAATTCCACAATGAGGGAATTCAGCTGAGAAGTCACAAGGACATAACTAGATGTGAAGAATTAAGCTTTAAGACCAGTGCTGTTTAGTCAAGACTGAGATTGTTCTGGGTATTGGAGTAAGGCTGTTGTCACTCAGGTCTTCTGCTGGTCACTTTCTGGTTGTGACCAGAAAAAAAAAAAAAAATCTTTTTTTCTCAAGATATCTCTTAACATTATTGCTAATACACCCTTTACCTACACTCACACATTTAATGACTGCAAATTTTATAAGAACAAGAATTACATTGATCTTGTTCATCTTTCTATGTCTTGCATCTAGCGTTGCCTGGGACAATTTTAGTATATGTGCTGCCAAACCGAGCACTGCCTGGGACATGGTGAAACACAAGAGACACTTGTTATGAGTTAATAATGAAAACATACATTACTTGAAATAGAAAGTCTTAAAATTTTTGGAAAAATGATGGACACATGAGTGTCAACTCCTCTACACCCGCAAGGGCATTGCATTCCTCATCAATGATGATTTCTTTAACTCTTCCTCTATTTACCATAACTTCAGATCTCTTGCTTTTCATTCAATATACTCAAAATAATGTACCTTTGCAATAGCCTCCTGGTATTTCCTTTATCTATATAATATGCTATCAGTCCTTAATGTTTAATATAAGAAAGATATTTCAGGGCACATGTAATAATCCTTTATGTGAACTAGAAAACCCTACAATAAGAAGGATATAAAAAATATTATCTACTGACCTTGTAGCCTACTTAAAATTTACTTCAATTTAAGGGACTCCATGAAACATAAAAGCTGTGTTTTTCAGCTCCATGTGGATATACTGCACTACATGAAATATTTGGCTTAGTTCAGTGTCTGAATCCAAAAATATCTCCTTATGTTATGGCTGCTGCTATCTCTTACAAAGTTAGCTGAACCACAGAGATAAGAATGTTCTCATGTTTCACATTAGACGGGCACATCACATATACATACACATGAGGGGATGAAAGGAGAGAAGAGCAGACAAAAACAGAGGCTTTCCTAACATGGAGCACAAAAGCAAGTCTAATCATAAATATTCTGCTGTTGACCTTAGAACAGAGGGACCCAGTCACAGGATCCTATAGAAATTTAACCAGTGCTAATTAAATTGATTTATCCCTGTAAAACCTAAAAAGAAAAAAACAAAACAAAACAAAAAGAAAGAAAAGAAATTGTCTCCATCAAATATCGAAGTTGAAACTAAATATATTAATATTTTGGGCCTCTTTAATCATTAAAAGAAATCAGGTATTTCACTTTGTAGAATATCTCCAGTTCTATTAGAAAATAGGTTTGGGAAACTCAGTCTTTGAGGGCATCAAGAGATAATATATGAAAGACGCTGTGTAAAAGCAAAATGGCTTAATTTGATCTTATCCTGATTCCATCCAGTTAGAGACCCTTCCTATTGCATCTAATTGCCTCAGCTATTAGGGAGGGCTTGTGTACTCTTAGGAGTAATCCTATAGAACATTAAAAAGCCCCTAAAATCAGATAGGTTTTGTTTATTTACGACTCAAGGGGCTGGTAAAAACATGCAACAACCTGTGGTTCTACCTGGGAAAGTAACTCAGGAATGGGACCAGAGGATATCTGGGAAATTCTCCTCTGTTATCAATAAATCTTTATTCTGTAACTAAGAGAAATTAAGACAACACAATTTAGTTCAAGAATTTGAATTAAATAGCTCTATTTGCATGCATAATATATTGGACGATTTAAGGTGGCAAAAGATTAAGGAACGGGAAGATATGTAAATACAATGAGCTTACAATTTCATCCTCGTAAAATAATTCTTAAATCCCTAATGCATGCCAATCTATAAAATCCTGCACAAATTCTTACTTGTTGCAAAATGTTCCACAGTGGTTACTTATAGAATTGTACTCTGATAACAGGTTATGTGTCAATTTTAAGAGGAACCAAACACCTACTTCTATCATGTCAACAAGATAAATATTCACAGAGGGGTTATGCACAGGCAGGATGTCCTCCTGGGGCAGGAAGAGAAAAAAAACAAACAAACAACCACTTACCTCTAGGAAGGTAAATCTTGTAAGGCAGATACATGTATCCAATCATCAAAATGTGATGTGATAAATATTGTAACGAAAATACGTAGACTTTACTATAGGAACTTGATGAAAGAGTAACTGATTCTTCACCATCAAGGCTAGTTTCAGACAGGTGTCTCTTGAAATTGGCCATGAAAAGAAGAAAGATGTCTTCTAAAAGTAGTTTTGTAAAACGCATAATGCTTATTCCTAGAGGATGTCCGGAGATTGTTTAGGCCCACCAAATCATATTCCCCTCCATTCCTGGTATCTAGAGAAATTCATTCATTCATTTGATATCATTGACATATAACAGAGACCGGAGGCTGAGCCAATGGCAATAAAATAAAATCGAAAGAAGACAAAGGGAAAAAAATGATTGAAGAGCCAAGATGATAAAATGACAATAACTACCATTTTTTTAGGAGGGGAGGGGCAGAGGGAGAGAGAGAATCTCAAGCAGGCCCCATGTTGAGCATGGAGCTAGGCGTGGGGCTTGAAGTCACAACACTGAGATCATGACCTGAGCAGAAATCAAGAGTCAGACTCTTAACTGCCTGAGACGCCCAGATGCCCCAATAATAACTATCATTTAATGAGCACTCATTTGATATCCGATGCCTGTTTCAATTCTTTATAACCCACACTGCAGCTGCAAAGTGGATATAATCTGCGTTTTGTGCAGATTATAAAAGTGACTTTTCAATGGGTTACATAACTTGTCTCAGGCCTCCCTGCCAGTGAGCAGAAGAGCTGAAGAGCTAAACTTCAGAACTGTTTCTCACCTCCCATCACTACCCTCACGTAGAAGACAGTGTCTGCTGTGCTGCTGTATCATCCATGCTTTAACTTCCATGTAGGAACACCGAGGATTATGAGCCATATCATAGCAAAATTTAGTAGCTGAGTGCAATGAAAAATATGTGAAAACCCAACAGTTTGGATATGTTAAGGTCTTTCTGAAAAAGGCAGGATCTACAAGGTCTAATTTCTTATGGTTAAAGATCTTTTCTTCTGTCCCCATGCTCTAATTTTATAGTTAAATATAGCGACAGAAAAGAAAGGATCAGATATATTCCAGTGGTATGACAGGATGTAGTTCCTCATTTCATCTCATATAAAACACACACAAATGCACACACACACACACACAGTTACACTTTTATACTGAGTTTGAAAAGCTAGATAGAGAAGTGGGCTCTAATTCAGGGCATCAGCATTAACCCAGAAACTCTTCCTTTGTCATGTCAGAAAACTGCACTACACTTAACAAGTTGTGGCTTAACTTCATTACTTTCATACACTTCATTAGTTTAGAGAAATTTAAGGGGAAATAATCTGTGCATATGTTATAGTTCTATGGAAAAGATCTCAATCTCTTGAGCTGAAAAATCTATTCATAAGATTTTACTGCCCTTATATTTAATGAAGAAAAAAATCAGATTACTTTTATTTTCTGAGGGGAAAAATCTCAGATGATGTATTTGGATACCTAATTAAAATGCTTATGTACCTTGCCTAATTAAAACTAGACACTTGTTCAAAATAACAGGACATCTAATGCATCTATTTATAAATAACTCAGATGAAATGACTGGAAGCCAAAAGAAGCAGAGTAACTGAACTCTGTTCATGTATTAACCTTCAAGATCCTCCACCCACTGCTTTTTCATAGGAAAACTGTGTAAAACAAGCCCTGTCCTGAGTAAGCCTTTAAAAGGATCTGCACTGGTGGCATAGCAAAAAGGAAAACTATCTATAGCTGAGTGATTTTTTTTTTCCCCAGAGTGTTGTGACCACAACCCAGAACTACATCAGTCATGATGGGATTAGAGGATTGTTTTTTTTTTTTTTTTTTAATACCTGAAAGATCTCATTAATGCAAAATGGACCCAAAGAGCCTGCTTCTTCTCTATTTGCTTAAATATCTTTAATCATAGAAAGAGCCTCTATCTTAGGAGACAGAAACTACTTGTAAAAACCCTGAACAAATCTTGGATGAGCATCTGGGATAGGCTATAACATTTCTAAATAGTTCAATGAATGGGATAGGATAATGGAATTTTGCCTGGAATATGTAAAAACTCAAACTTGGTTTTATGACTCTTAACAAGAACTTTATTGGAACCTCAGTCAAAATCCATTAAATTGCAATCTGCTGTATTCATTGTTTTTATATACTCTCATGTTTATCTCTTCAGTTTTAGTTTTTTTTTAATATTAGGAGTTCTAATTTTATGGCCAGTCTAAAAAGAGAGAAATCATTGCATTTAACTGCAATAATTGTGTATGTCTCCCATGGAAAAGATAGATGTCTATAGATGTTTGTCAGAGAACTGCTTTCTTTACAAGATAATAGGACAAAGTTTAAAATAGAGAAGTAATTTTGTGATTTGTTCCTTCTAAAACAGGCCAAAATTTCTGAACATGTTCACATTGAAAAACTTCAAGACCATTCCTTTGGATGAAGATTATATTAAAGAATAGACTATTAAGAACATTTCCTGTAATGCTTTCTGTAAATTAGTTTAAAATCTGTCTACCTTTATCCTACCTTTCCTCTCTTCCTCCCTCCCTTTCTGTCTGTCTTTCTTCCTTTCTTCAACATGTGTTCTTGGGCATTAACTATATTCCATGAGTTCGGTTAGTTCCTGGTGACATAATACTAAATAATGCATACATACTATCTGTACTCTGGGAACTTAAAATCTATTTGAGGAGACTGTCCATTTTGTTGATCCTAATGGCCAATTTAATCCGTCTTGGAGACTACAAAAATAAAAATCACGCCTTCCCTCTTTAAGTTGTTGAGCGTTTAGTTAGTAAATGAGCATCATCCATAATAAACTTTAACTCCATTTATAAATAATGAAATCAGCTCTACTTCATCTCAAATGTTGTTTATTCACCAATAGTAAGACCTCAGGTCTCCCTCAAGGTTTTCTTTAGGATTCAGGGGAAAAAAAAAAAAGTATTGCAACCTCTGAAAGAGCATAGCAGCCATTTAATTAGTTTAACTTTGCTTCAGATTTGCTTATATTTAAGTGAGTTCCTTAGAGTTCCAAAGTTGACCATCTGACACATTTCTAAGATCTGAATACTCATATTGATTGACTTGGGTTTATTTTTTTTGCAAACTCTGTATTTTGAATTTTTATTAATCTCAGCTTTGAAGTTTGAGCTATATCAATTATAAACAAACACATATAGAAGTTATAATTCACAGAAATTCAGTGGTGGTGTTAGTAGGCCAAGAATGGTGCTCATAGAATCTCCAGAATTATTTAAAACTTCTTGCAAAGATGCAATTCCACAAAGCTGTGCACTCTGTTCCCCTGGGACACCTACTGAAGTTGGCTGCTCCCTGGCCTCTGAAGTCCTACTAGATTATTCAAGACAGTGGGACATCTCTGATTTATAGAAGACATTTTCTGAAGGAGTTATTCATCCAGAGCATTAGAAAGTCTCTATTCCATTTTCTAGACGGGTACAAATAGTCAACTCTTCTTCTACATCTGAAGGGCTGGAGTAAATGTGGCTTCATTTGTCAAGGAGGAGGTTGAAACAGTGGTGATAGGTACAGACTCTAGAAGCCATGGCCTTATTTTGAATTTGAAATTCACTGTTAGATAACCTTGGGCAACTTGCTGAAACTTTCTATATCTTGGTTGCTCACCTGAAAAGATGATAATTAATTTTCTCATAGAGTTGTTTTCAGGATTAAATAAATTAAAATTATTAAAACTCTTGAAATAGGGTCAGACTTACAGTAAGTTATATGTATATGTGTATGCATATATATGTGTGTACATATGTATACACTAAATTACTTTATGCTAATTTGAAAATTAGCTGTCATCGAACAGAGGGATCCAGGAATAATTAAATGATCACATGTCTAAACTTCAACTTTCTTTTATTACAGACACACCTGCTTAATGAATGGAAGCATTAAGAAAAACCAAGTTGATTATAATAATCAAAGCAATGTGGTAATGGCACAAAAACAGATACATAGATCAATGGAACAGAATAGAGCCTAGAAATAAACCAAACATAGTTAGTTAATCTATAACAGAAGAGGGAAGAATATAAATGGGGAAAAGACAGTCTCTTTTGATACTGGAAAAACTGGACAGCTATATGCAAAAGAATGAAACTGGGCCACTTAAAAAAAAAATGGGCCACTTTCTTACACCACACACAAGAAATAAACTCAAAATGGATTAAAGACCTAAATGTGAGAGCCAAAACCATAAAACTCCTAGAAGAAAACATAGGTAGTAACCTTTTGGACACTGGCCTCTGCCACATTTGGGAAACAGAAAAAGCTAAACTATTAGGACTACACTAAAGTAAAAAGCTTCTGCACAGTGAAGAAAACAATCAACAAAATGAAAAGGCAATCTATTGAATGGAATGAGATATTTGTAAAAGACATATCTAATAAGGGATTAATATACAAAATATGTGAAGTACTTATACAACTCAACACCAAAATAAAACAAATAATTTGATCACAAATAGGCGGAGGGAAAAAAATGGGCAGAGTCCCTGAATAAACAATTTTTCCAAAGAAGCCATATAAATGGCCAACAGACACATGAAAAGATATTCAAAATCAGTAATTAATTATCAGGGAAATGCACATCAAAACTGCAATGACATATCACCTTACATCTGCCAGAATGACTAGAAACAAAAAGACAAGAAATAGCAAGTGTTGATGAAGATGTGGAGAAAAAGGAACCCTCATGAACTGTTGGTGGGAATGTAAATCAGTGCACCTACTGTGGAAAACAGTATGGAGTTTCATCAGACTGTTAAAAATAGAAACATCCTATGGTACAGTAATTCCACCACTGGATATTTACCCAGAGAAAACCAAAACACTAATTCAAAAAGATATATACACCCTTATGTTTATCGCAGCATTATCTACTTAATAGCCAAGATTTGGAAGCCACCTATGTGTCCATTATTGGATGAATGGATAAAGGTGTGGTGTAGACATGCAATGGAATATTGCTCAGCCATAAAAAGGAATGAAATCTTGTCATTTGCAACAACATGGATAGGCCAAAAGGCAATTTTGCTAAGTGAAAAAGTCAGACAGAAAATGACAAATACCTTGTGATTTCACTTGCATGTGAAATTTAGAAACTAAAATAAATGAGCGAATAAAAAAGCAGAAACAGACCCATAAATGCAGAGAACAAAACTGATGGTTGCCAGAGGGAGGAGGGTGAGAGGATGGAGAAAATAGGTGAAGGGAAGTAGGAGATTCAGGCTTCTAGTTACAGAATGAATAAAACAGTGAAAAAGTCATTAAAAACTTTCCTTTGCAGATTATTTATTGTATTGGCAGTAAGAGACAGTATTCACCACTTATCTCTTTCTGGAAAAATATTTTGAGGTTAATAATTATGTCTGTATTTTTTTCCCCAAAATGCAGATCAGAGGTGTGTTATTCTCTTAAGTATTATCCTAGTTAGCTCTAGGTGGAGGGAATCTCTTCAAGTGTGATCTCTTTACTGACCACTCTTATGACATAGGAGCAGTTGAGCAAAATTCACAAAAAATTCAAGAAGACCACTGGTGGTTTTTGTATAAAATAAGGATTTATCTCTATTTCTGCCCCAGCTCAGAGATATAAGTGAAATTATCATCTCTAAATGTAAATTTATTAAGAGAAAAGAGTAGATTCAAAAAGAGTAGATCCATGTGGTCTTTTTACATGTTTATAAGCAATATTGGCTTCCCCCCACCCTCAATAACTTGCTACAATTTCAAATTATTTCAGGGGATAGTTTTTTACTAGAATCCATTAATGGATTTACTATATGTATCAGACAGTCATAGCTATATGATTCTTGTAATACAGTGTGTTGGTGCTAAAGTGATCAAAAGTGAACAAAATATCCTTCTGACTATGGGACGCCTGAGTGGCACAGTTGGTTGTGCCTCCAACTCTTGGTTTCAGCTGGGGTTGTTGGTCCCAGAGTCATGAGATGTGTCTGGATGTGCCTACTTAGGATTCTATCTCCCTTTCCCTTTGCCCCTCCCCTCTGCACTCTCTCTCAAATAAATGAATAAATCTTAAAAAAATACATCCTTCTGACTTCAAATTGTTACATTTGTTGCCTAGATGTACGGTTGGTTGTCCTTCGATTTACCTGTATTTACTGCACACAGATTCCTTTCATCACCTAAAAACTCTTAGTTTCTTCATCAAATAAGAAAAGATAGCAACATGTGAAAGAAAGTACAGTTTCTTCTCATTGTAACTCTGTTGGTATCCCACTGACTCGAAGGAATCAGTGGGAGAGAAGAAAACAGCTTTTAAAACGGGTAGTAAAATAGTTCTGAATGTCCTTGATTTATTACTGTGTTTAACATGTCATTTAAATTGTTGGACCTGGCACTCTCTACTGAATTTATCTTGGTAAAAAAAATAAATAAATAAATAAAAATATCAGAAATATGTTATCTATACAAAATTATCGCCAGTACGGACAGATTTTTAACTTCAAGCATCACTAGTAGCAATTGATTCATTTTAATCTCAATGGCAGTATGTAGTTGCCTATTAAAATATATTTCCAAAACTATTTGAGGAAAAATGTAATATAAATCATTCTGGAGTCTAAATTTTCACACATATAATCTCTTATTTTTGTTGTCGTTGTTGTTGTCAATTACTAAGGTTGCCTAGAACATTCAAGACCAAGTTAAAAGTATGTACTACTGAAAACTGTGTCTTTTTAACCTGCCTTGGCAAGAGAAGAAGAAAGGAAGAAATGAGGGAAGGGAATGGAGGGTGAGAGGAAACAGGGAAGAGTGGAAGGAAGGGAGGAA
Source organism: Canis lupus baileyi (assembly GCF_048164855.1). Taxonomy (NCBI): domain Eukaryota; kingdom Metazoa; phylum Chordata; class Mammalia; order Carnivora; family Canidae; genus Canis; species Canis lupus. Next base: position 81,496,571 of record NC_132839.1, read on the forward strand.
GGAGCAAAAGAAGGAAAGAAAGGAGGGAGAGATATCAGAATGGAGGGGAAGAGGGAAGTAGGAAGGCAAGGAAGAAAGATAAAGGATGTAGAGGGGTCAAGAGTGAGTGTGGAGATCCAAGGAGGAACAAGACAGAGAGACAGAGAGAGAGAGAGAGATGAGGCGGGGGATTCCTAGGAATTTTTTTTTAATGTATGCATATGAAATTGACTCTGTTCAGAACATGAATAAGCTTCTGCATTCTTTTGCTCTTAAATGGCGTACTGAATTAGGAAAAAGATATCTTTATGTTTACACATAAAGATTTTACATTATCGTGTATCGTGTGAGATACCACAAAACATGTGTTTCTCAATAGTCAACATTCTGGCCTGGATTTGGTCAGATTAAAGAGCGAATGAACCTCTAGAGCAGAGTTTTCAACCAGGCACAATTCTGAGCCCCTCTCCCCCCACTAGGGTGTGGGGTGGGGACATTTTGCAATGTTTAGAAACATTTTTTATTAAATGACTAAGGAGTAGGTGCCCTTGGTGTCTAGTGAGTGGAAGCCAGGGATACTCCTAAATACCCCATAATGCCCAGGGTAGCCTCTCACAACACAAATTCATCTGGGCTGAAGTGTAAATAGTGTCACTGTTGAAAAATTTTGCTTAGAAAAAAAACCCTTCACTGTGCCCTCACAGTGAGTGCTCAGTTAAGGAAAATTCTCTCCACAAGACACAATTATTGAAGCAGATCTGAAAGTTCTCATTGGAAGGTGGGACCGTGGTTAAGCATATAGAAGTGTGGACCTTGGGGCCATCCAGATGTGGTTTGGGAGTCCTAGGTCCTTTAGGTCAAATAATTTAATTTGACCAAGACTCAGTCTCCCCATCTGAAAATAGAGATCATAAAAGCTAATTTTTCTATTTGCTTAGATATAATTGTGGGTTGATATTACACTCAGAGTCTAGAACATGCATAGTTGATAAATTACCATGGCTTGTATTATTGTTGTCGTTATTATTCTGAAAGCATGAAATTAAACATACATTAAGAAATTTCTAGGCTTTTCACCAGTATCCTCCTGACCTCCAAGTTAGCTAAAATCACATCACTTCATGAAAAGGAAATCTAAGCAAATTCATTTTTCATCACAAGCACAAGGACTTGCCATTAGCTCACTCCTTTCTAGTTCTTCATATATTTAGAGACTTCTACTCTTCCACTAACACATGTTCTTCTTTCTTATAAGCTTCATGTCATTACCTAGATTAAAAACATTATAGCTAAGCATCCAGGGGGCTATTTATCTTGAACAATTGACAACACTGCTGTGCCATATTACGTATGTAGACATTGAGAGGCATAAACACAGTAAAAAGAGCAATCAGAGTGTGGGTGTGTGTTTGTGGTCTTCTAATTGTTATATGCAGAACTTAGAACATAGGATGTCTGGGTGGCTCAGTGGTTGAGCATCTACCTTTGACTCAGATTTGTGATCCTGGGTCCTGGAATCAGGTCCTGCATCAGGCTCACTGCGGGGAGCCTGCTTCTCCCTCAGCCTATGTCTCTGCCTCTCTGTGTGTCTCCCATGGATAAATAAATAAAATATTTAAAAAATAAAAATAAATAGATAAATTAGAACATCTAATTCAGTCCTGATTCTAAGGAAAGCTATTATGATCCACTTTTTTTTTTTTTTTTGGCTCTTTGCATTACTACAGATCATAGTACCTTTTCCTGAACAATGAATAAAGATACCTATTAATCAGCAATCAGTCACTCAAAATTAGTGCATTAGTGAATGCTGAGACTGTTGAAATATGCTGAATGATTTAGCAGATGTGCTCTGTTACTTCCAAGAATATGATTCCATAACGACATGTAATGTCAGTCTTGAAAACCGTTAGTATTGGAACATAATTTTTCCTATTAAAGAGAGGCCTCTAAAGCAAAGACAAGACATTAAGGTGTTTTACAAATCTTGGGAGTCTTGGGATTTTATCAATCTGAGTAGTCTTAAGTGGCACTATTCTCTCAGCGTTGTATAACAGGAAATCCGAGGAAGATGCAGAAAAACCACTAAATTCTCTCTATCTCCATCTTCATTTCTATCCCTATTCCTGTCTCTATATAGCAAGATCCACGGGATGGGGGTGTAAATAAATGCAAGAAGCAAAGATTCCAACAAGGAAGTGAAAAAAAGAAATCCTTGTGGGTTTTTATTTATTAATTAATTTTTTTAAAAGCTCCTTTTGATTCAAGAAAGAAAACGGGCAAATGTCTCTCATCCATAGATCAATTTGTTCTTCTGCCGTGAGGAAGAGTGGGATGTGGGACAAGAAGCCAGGAGTATTTTTATGAAACTCTGCTCTGTAGGAAATGACGAATGAAGAAATGTTCTTTATCTCTCAAATTAGAGTTTCAAGGAACAGAGAGATGATTTTGAGCTGGATAATCAGAAAAAGTGGTAGGGAACCTAAGCTGGATCTACACATTGTACCACGTGCAGGATTTGGACAGGGTTTGGGGGAGAACACCTTTGGGGATTGGGAAAAATGACCTAGAGACTGAATTATATAAGGCAAGTTGGGGAATATCGGATACACCTAACTGGGGCGCACAGTGGCTGTGAGGAGTTAGGGGCAGATACAACTGGAAAGGTAGAAAGATAAAACGGCATGAATAGAACACTGAGAATACACATCCATTTTCTGTGTTTTCAAGTATTTGATTTTCTCCTTAATGTCATTAAGCACATACCGCAGGGGCTAGAATTAAAATGTTCAATAAAAGGCAGGTGGTAGGTAAACTCTTCAGGCCTCTTTAGAAACAACTCCATGGTGCTCTAGGATGCAGACGTGATGGAATAATCCTTAGGGCACCAAAATGGGAATCAATAAATCCAAACCACTTTCTCTCCTTGGGTCCTCCTCTGAATCGGGAAGAGGGTCCAAATTGGCTCCCAAATGAATCACCTACCCAGTATGTGGCCACAAGAAAATGGGGAACCTTAACTACAGACAACTGGCAAAGGGGAACTGGGGTATTTAAATAAAATACGATAGAAGGAATGTTTGATTGATGAAAACAGTAGGTAGCTGCCATTGTTGATGTATCAAAATAATGTGAAAGAAAGATTAAATCCTATACAGGGTGGGTGTAAAAAAATGGAAGTCAGAAGTAGGGCACTTGCAAGACTGCTGCAGTGTGGGAGTAGGGACTCCTGTTCCTCCCAACTGTGCTCTGGGAATACCGAACGCTTGCAGGTACAATCTCTGATTTCTCGGTTTCCCTCCCTTTAGCCTTTAGCATTGCTATTTCCTATGCTCAGAATATTTATTTTCTTCTTATTGCCTGTTTAACTACTCTCAATATTTCCATGTTAACCTTTATAAACCTTCTTTATCAGCCTCCCCAGGTGCCCCAGCCAGACTTGTTTTTTTTTTTTTTTTAAATGTCCTAAGAACCATATGCATTTTTCTCCTGTGGTATTTGTAATTACATTTAGTATTACCAGTGTTCCAAGTAACATTCTTCTTGAATTCATGGGGCATATCTTATTCGACTCTATATCTTCAGTATCAAGCATAGCAGCAAATATTTCATTTCATATATATATATGTTTGTTGAAATAGATTTATTATATATGATATGATGCCTGTAGCCTCTTCCTCCCACTAAAAGCAACAGATTTAAAGATTTCTTGTAGTTAGGTTATCACATTTTGTTCCATTTCACCTGGGCTCAACAGATTGCCGCAGGATGACCTAAAAGAAGCCAGTAAGATGACCAGCAGCCTATGAACATAACCATTTTGCCCGATTCAGTCAGACCATAACAGAACTGAGACTGAAGAATGTCAATTGAGGGGCACCTGGGCAGCTCAGTGGTTGAGCACCTCTGCCTTTGGCTCAGGTCGTGACCCTGGGTCCTGAAATCGAGTCCTACATCAGGCTCCCCGCAGGGCCCTGCTTCTCCCTCTGTCTATGTCTCTGCCTCTCTCTGTGTGTCTGTCATGAATAAATAAATAAAACCTTTAAAAAAAAAGAATGTCAATTGAATTCAATTCATGTTTAAATACCCACATGGGGCTAGTGGCTATCATATTGAACAGATCATGTCTAATAAGCACAACTCTTGGTTGCAACAGAGGGAACGGCAGTGGAGGCAGAGATGGGCCAAGTCACAGCTGTGCCCAGGAAGAGATGAAGAGATTCATGGCAGTTAGGAGGTGAAGAGAGTACTGACACTGGATGGTATAATGAATAACCATTCAGCTCCCTGAGAGGTAGTGCTTCGACGGCTGAGTTAGATCCAGAACTTTTTTCTCATAATTACTGCAAAAACCTTCAAATGTCTCAGTTCTTTGAAACATAAGGGCAAAATTATTTAATCATTAAATACTCGGTATTTTTATTTTTGTTTTTGTTTTCCAGGAAGGGAGACAAAGAGCAACCTTTGAGGATTCATCCCCTTCTTACTACCATTTTTAATATTATTACTCCCTACCTTTCACTCACCACTCCCAAACACCCACTAAACCACTCCTTTTCTATTTCCCCATCCTGAAATTCTTTCAATTCTTCCAATCTTTATACTCTCTCAGACCTTCTGGCCTGTAGACACAATTATCTTTGCCTGAAAACTTCACCTTCATTCCTAAACTTGGATGCTCCTTTGAACAGCTATTCTAAGATAGATGCCCACAAGTTATCCTAAACAACTTCAATTTTCTTATTGTCAAATATACCAAGTACCACGTTCTGTATGATTCTTATTACCACAATGTATTTTTCCTCTGACTGCCTCCGACCCATATTATATAACTCTATAAGAGAAGAGATCATTCATATCTTGATCACCACTATACCCCAAATATCTGGCATTGTGTTTGATATGCCTCATTTAATTCTAGTAAGTTAATAAATTACATCTGCATTTCCTGGAGGAAATGCATAATGTTTAACAGTATAGGGGAAAAAAGATACATGAGTAATTTTTTGCAAGAATATGATACATTTTCAGAAATCCTGTTCTGAATTAAATTATCCTTATGTATTTGAAAATAAGGAAAAACAACTTTGAGAGTCATAATGGCAATGATTTTTTATTTTTTTTTTTAACAATTTATTTATTTATTTTAGAGGGTGAGGGGTAGAGGGAGAGGAAGAGAGAAACTTAAGCAGACTCTACACAGAGCACGAAATCCGATGTGGGGCTCCCATTTCATGACCCTGAAATCATGACCGGAGCCAAAACCAAGAGTCAGATGCTTAACCAACTGCACCACCCAGGTGCTCCTGCAATGATCATTTTAATAGAGGACTTTTCCAGAAGTTTGTTTACCTGCACAACTAGAAAAGACTGAGAAGTGGTATCACATCTTTGAGAAGCTATGATTGAAATCCACTTGGGACACCCGGGTGGCTCAGCGGTTGAACATCTATCTTCGGCCCAGAACATGGTCCTGGAGTCCCGGGATCGAGTTCCACATTGGGCTCCCTGCAAGGAGCTTGCTTCTCTCTCTTCCAGTCTCTGTCTCTCTTTCTCTCTCTCTGTGTCTCTCTCTCCCTCTTTGTGTGTGTCTCTCATGAATAAATAAAATAAAATCTTTAAAAAAAATTAAATACACTTTCTGATTTGAATCTTAGCCTGGATATTATACTGTGCCTGAGATGGTTGTAACCAACTTACTGGTTAAAATTGAATCAAATATAGCCAAAAAATAAATAAATAAATTTAAAGCTAATGAGGAACATCTAGACATTCCAAGACTGAAGCTGACCATGACATGAGTGAAATAAATGTGTCCCATCTGATTCCTCTGTGCTGGTTTCTTTAAATCTGTGTGGATGGAGTGATACCTCTGGGTGGGTTTTTTTGTTTTGTTTTGTTTTTTTGTTTTTTTGTTTTGTTTTGTTTTGTTTTGTTTTGTTTTGCCATGGTGCTGCAGAGATCAAGGTCTTTTATTCATGAGTCTGATGGAAACAAGCAATGCAAATGCCATTTCCAAATTACTAGAAGTAATTTGGCTCCAACTCGCTATCATTTTTTACATATTTGTAACACAGGTTGAAACTAAACCTCAGTATATCCTTGTTTACGGATCTTCCTGCCCTTCCTAAAGAGTTAAAATATAAATTGGTACCTTCATCTCCCGTGAAACACCAAAGCGATGTATGATTCTTTGTCAGTATTGGATCTGATTACAATAGAGTGAAGATTATTTTTCCACCTGTGACACCGTCGTTATAATCGTCTGACTTACATTTATAGTCAAGTGGGAGTGTTTCTCTGATGACTTAGAGCCTTTAAACCTGAGGATAACAAAATGCTGGCTGTGAAGTACATATAAATCCTCAGCAGAGAGAAAAATCAAATCATCCGTTTTACTATTTGTTTTCATCTAATAAAAGATGAAGAAAAACAGAAAAAAGTGAGTCTAGAGCATGCCAGGCAATTTAAGGAAAGATGTCAACAGGCAGTGTACTAAACATCTCTCTATGCATCCCAGTAATTGACATAGCAGGAGCATAACTTAAGTACTACAAAAAAAAAGAAAAAAAAGGACTCGCTGAAGGATGAGTTTCTTTGACTAAGAGCTATATCAGGACTCCTGTTCACCCTCTTTACCAATAACTTCTATAGCCTTGAAACAAATTTTCCAATATAGCAGCACTCTCAACTGCTCTTTTTATTTCTCAAATCATGTATGGACTGATGGATAGTACCTGTCCATTTTGACGGAGAACTTTCTTTTCTCCACTTGTGTTCCCAGATTATTTTAGTCAGTAAGAATGTCCATTGTTTCTTACAGTAGACATAGACTTTTATAGTTAAGCTTTTTCAATAGCTTCATTTCCAGAGTTTTAACAAAATCAGCTACCCCTGACAACTTTATAGTCAAAATTTGCCAACATTCCCAGTTGGAAGCTTCAGAGACAGTCATATTGGAGAATCCATACTGAAATAATCTGATTTACATACTGAAGAACCCATCCATGTTTTCTATGCTGATTAGACACTAAATTATAGGTTCACCATTGTTGTCTTTTTTTTTTTTTTGCATGGTTATGTATTATTTTCTTCAAAATATATATTTCACATCTAATTTACAGGTTTAGCAGAGTTTATATTTAGTCTTCACATGGAGATTATTCCTTTGCATTAGTTTGGTAAGAACAACTCTGAAGATATGTAGCATATCGTATATTTTACTGGAATAGGAAATAGCTAATGTCAAATGTTACACTGAAATGATAATCTAACTTTTGTTTTTAAATACAGTTTTCTTTGGGGGCAGATAAAAAGTGTCCAATCTTTAAATCATTTAAAATTAAATTGTTTCTTTTATTACTCTTAAATTTGTTCACTGCCCATAATTTTAGAATACTTCAAAATGTTCACTTTTTTAGTATATGTGCTGCCGAAGCGAGCACTCAAAATGTTCACTTTTTTATATTGTTAATGTAAGACCTGGTCAAGTATACAATTTGGAAAACGTAAAAGAGAACAAAAAGCCACTCCACTTCAAGAATTCCATTTGTCACAGTATTTCTGTTTATTTTAATATAAAACTTTATACTATTTTTTGCTGAACATAATATAGTGAGCTTTTATCTGTGGCATTTAAGTGGAGATATGCTTAAAGCTTTTGATCCAATGGAAAAAAGGCAAATCTCCTACTGAGAACTTCCAGAGTAAGACACACTTTTTAATTTTTTATGAAGTGGACGATGATTATTCCTGAAATGAGAAGATTATGAGCTCTTTTCAGGTTGCCTGAGGACTTTATGCACATCCACCTGCATCTCTTACAAAGTCTACTTTTTGTGATTCTAGGGATGAGATTTTTATATTGCTGGTCATTGGACAGAAATGACCCTGAAAATTAGGGTAACCACATAATCTAAAGTGAGGGTGATTATTAGTGACTTTACTGGACAAAGACATGAACAAGTGCTGCCCTGGTCAAACGAGGACATAAGTAAGGAACAAGAAGAGAAATTTTTGTGATGGGTTCTCAAAAATTAATATCAATTGAAGAAGTTTTTTGTATATATTAGGGTCAGCAAACTATAATTCACTGGTCATATCCAGCCCATCATTTGCTTTTGTATATCTCCTCAGTTAAGGATAATATTTATGCATTTAAATGATTAAACTAAAAAACTGGAAATGTGTTTTCTTTCTCATCATATAAATACATACATGATATCTGATTTTACTTCTTAAACTGCAAAACCTAAAATATTTCTTTTCTCTTAGAAGTAGTCCTTTTTCTCTTAGAAATATTCCCTTTTCTCTTTAGAGAAAAAGTTTGCCAACCTTTGTATAGGTTTATACTTCTAGTCTAACCATTCATGTTGTTTAATACTTTGCTTCCTATCCAAATCTCTGATTTGGCATTTTTCACAACAGAGTAAGATATCAACCACTGTAAAGAAAAAGAAAAAAGATCCCTTTGAACTCCAGAGAATATAATTGTCCCCACAACACATGGATAAATACTGACTTACAAAGTAAACATATTATTAAATTCAGCTTCAGCTAAGAATTATCACTGAAAACTATTTATGCTAAAGATAATTTAGACTCATTTGGTAAAACTCAAATCTTTAAAAATTATCATAGAATACCTGGATCTCTAAAACTCTACCGTCTGTCAGTGAATCACAAACTCCAGTTTAAGAAATACTAATCTATCATATTCCAGCGGTACTGTATGGTCTGGAAAAACATTCAAATAATTGTTTCTCTCTTAAAGGGAGGTGTTAAAACTAAGAAGACCTCGCCGTCTTCTTATTTTATTTTCTTATTTTTTTCTAGGTTTTTCCCCCCTCTTCCTTTCCATAAAGGTATTATGAAATGGTTTAAATACACAGTTAAATTTTTATAACAATCCATAAAACTGCAATAAAAATGTTCTTTATAATATTCTATAAAACACACTTAGAAAAAAACCCTGATATTATCCAATCAAGTTACTACTAATTTTACTAAGTCTGGGATATTGTAATGTACTTTCAATGAAATTACCAAAATAAAACATCTTGTTTTTATCTCTATCTTTAGATTGCTTATTCAGGTTCTTCTTTAGTGAACTCTTTTTTTTTTTTTTTAATTAGGTGCATTGATTAACATTTTTATTTTTCAAAGCCCGTATTAATCTCTAAGATTATATCTGACATTTATTTGTTGACCTCATGTATCTTTCTTGTGACTTTTCTGGTAATGGATCATTTGAATCATAACTTTTAATGGAAAAAATAAAACTGAACGTCACAAGTAAACTATAATTTTTGTTTACCATCATCTGAGAGTTTGGGGGCAAATTTTACATTTATTAACAATTAAGCATCTTCTACATATTCCCACAGGGGTTTCAATAAATAGGCAAAATTATATCAGTGTGGGTCACACATATTAAATTCAACCAATGAATAAAATTTCCATTTAACAACCGCACAACAGGAAAAAATAAAGTTAGTGTTAAAAAAGAACATAAATGTTTAGTATTCCACATTTTATATTCATATCCTTTCCTCACTCCCTGCAGCTTGGAAAATTTACATTATCTTTGTTAATCACCTTCCTCCATGCAGTTTATAAACAAGTATTAGAGTAGGGATAAAGATAAGAGAAAATAAACAAATGTAAGTTCAGTCCCTATTCACTCTGCCTTCTAAGAGCTCAAGTAGTGATATTGTAAATTTCCATTAAAATAAAGCTGATTGGGTTTCAAATCCTCTAGTCTTTGGTTGGCTACCTAACATCCTACCACCTCCAGAGAATATTAGGTTTACTTCAAAAGGGGAAAAACACAGAGCAAATAACTTAAAGTACAGCAAAGAGCTTTGAGATGGGGACACACAAAAAAGTTTAAATGTAAAAACAGAAAAAGGACAAGACAAAAACTCAGTAAATGAATTTCTTTGTGAAATCAGCTTGCTGAAATCAATGTAAATTTGGAAATTCTATGATTATCTAATCAATATTGATAGTGTTGACTGTCAATTGTGGTCATTCAAATTCTCACACCTAAACTATTTGTCCAGCCAATGTCCAATCAGAACCTCATGGCCTGATAGATTAGACCAGGGGTTTTCAGCAGGAAGAAGTTAGGTTGTTCTGTTGGCAAGATTTACATTTGCTGTCAGAAATCCCATACAAATTACAATTCCTGCCAGGGTATGTTGTGCAATGTCAAGTGAAGATAATTACCTGCCAATCTGCATAATTAGTGCCCCCCATCCCCCAAATTCCCACTTACGGATGCCTATTTTATTCAGGTAAATGAGGAGAATTCTTTCCCTTGTCACTCTGCTAAATCATGCAAAATGTTTTGATTGGTACATTAGCTAGCAGGGGAAAAGTGTGAATATTGGCAGAACTTTGTGTTCAGTTTTTATTCAATCTGAGAACAATTCAATAAAAGTAAAATACTTCATACATGGCTCATCTAATAGTTTTTTTCACCTTCTATTGCAAGTATTACGGGAATTTTGTGATGAAACTTATAAAACATTTGTAAACCATAATGTGTGCTATAAATGTAAGGTACTGTTGTGCTAAGTCAAGCTTCTAAGTAATTCGATGAAATTCTTCCAACGAATCAGAATTGGTAGAATAATGAGACCTAAGTCTTGGAAGCAATGCGTGCAACTTTTGTTGGCCTGCTTCCTGTCTACCTTCTTTCTAAATGTATCACTGTGTTTTTACATGTTTGAGGTTTTTAAAAGAATATATTTTTAACCTAAGAATGCAATTTTAGAGTAGAGATAAATATATATTTGTCAAATCTAAATAGAAAATTTAAAACAAGAATACATAGTGATTTCATCTTATGTACTGTTCCACTGACTTAAGTACTGATGTTTGGTTCTCACCATTAGAAATGCAGAAAGCCAAATGAATGCACATATCATTTGTTCACCTCATTACAACTTGCAGCAGACTTTCTCACCATAATTCACTCTTAATTCCTTCTTCAGAGAAGGAAGGCTGCCAGCCACAATCAATTTACAAAGATATCTTTAAGAAAGAATATGCCATTCTATATAAAGTATGTTGGATTTTCATCCAAGGGAGAGGAAAAAACAGAGAAACTTCCATGCAAGGATCTTCAGAATGCCTATTTTCCCACATAGGTAGGTGTTAGCAGTGCTGTTGGGAGATGAGACAAAAATTCCACGGAATCTATTAGTACATGTAGAAAGTATTTTCTTTCTAAGTCTCTGAGTTGTATAAAAGAAGATAATTGACCTGTTTGAATAGATAAGATTAAATAAATAAAGAAGATGGCCATTACAATTATGGATATAATCTGATAACAAAGAGTAAGCATATATATATATATATGTTGGTTGATGGAAAAAATATAAAAAGTGGAGAAAGTTTAACTAATGAAAAAAATGAGTATGGTAAAAACTCTATTTTTTGCTTCAAATTTTTTCTCTACATCTCACATGATATAAGGCTTTTTTATGTCTCTAATGTTTCTGTATTCAGCACTATTTTAGATTAAAAACAAACACTTTCTTAACAGAGATACATTTTGACTTAAATTAGTTTTGCCTGAAATGTAAAATTTCTCTAGATAACACATGAATAAATCAATCTTTATATTAACGATGAGAAGTTCTTCTACTGCCCACTTAACATGTAAAAGCCAGCTAGGTAACTATCTTAGGAATTATTTTGATGAAACTGAAGTATCCAAGTTCTATTTTGTTAAAAAGCAAAGTAAGATGACAGCTATGCACGGTGTCCTCTAAATCAACAATTGCTGCAGCATTATCTTCTCTACTCCATCTTAATTTAGCAGAAATCAAAGGATTTTAAATCAAACTGGTACATGCATCCATTCACTTCTCGTCCAATCAAAACTGAATTACCTGTCAACAGAGAAGTACGCTTACAAGTGTGAAACCATTTGACCATGTTATATTTTAATTTGCAGAGACAAAAATGACAAGCAATTTATTTACATAAAACTGTACAAAAGCAAATTAAATTATGTAAAGTATTTCATAAATAGTTGGACGAGTGTTTAATACATTTCGCCATGTTTAGCATAGTTGCGTGCATAGTGACTCATAATAAACGATGATAAATTGTTCTCTGCTTCACTATCAACATCCAAGTAGCAGAACAATAGTCAATGATTAACATTACAAACAGATCAGATCGTACCACATTGAATGCAAGTGCTTAAAATGTAGGAAAAGTTGTCTGAAAGTAAACCCTAGGTAGCTAAAAGAATGAGGCCTTCCTCCAGATGTTGTATCTACCTCTGCCTCAGTCACAACTGACCAGCTTTAGAATATTCTTGATCATCTCCACTGTCCCCCCCCTCCCAAGGACACATTGCATATTTATCATGGATACAGTAAAACTAAAACTACTTGGGTCTTCAGCTTTCTCAGGCCTGTGTTTAGGATGGCTTGATTCTTGGCGGTTTCTTCTGGTCTGTGTGCTATTTTATTTTCCTATAAGAGAGCTTCCTAGGGTAGCCTTTCAGCCAGACATCTTCAGTACCATCTTAGTTTCTCTTCCCATAAAAATAATGCCTCCCTTGTTTTCTGAAACTCAGGCAGCAGGCCAGTCAGAAACCATACAGAAGTGATATCTGGAGGTTCCGAATGAGCATTAGATTTTAGACTGAAGCTACAGACGTACACATAAATTTTAATACACATAAATTTATATAGTTACTCATTAATTTATAAATGTGCCCTAATGTATAATGCATGCAAAGTTCACTTGAGAGTCTTGTGTACAGAAAACAAGTATGGTTTATATACTGTACAACCAAAATGAAACAGCAGCTAAAGGAAAAATAACAACGAAGAAGAAAGAAAGAATAGAAATTCGAAATCAATATTTGACCTTGCAAAATGGACTGATTTCACCCCTGATAATCTCTCTCTGTGCTACTATTACAATAAATGCTTTAGCCTTCTCGTCAGAATTCAGCAGCCCATGTTAATGCCTTAGTTTTGTTTTATGAATGAACGATATTTAAGACTGGTCCATTATCTGAGTTTGTCAGAAGGCAAATTTTTAATATATTATTTATTATCTTCAGAAAATAAACATGGATAAATATACAGGATCAAAAAAGTTGGGAATAGCCCATTTTCCCTCATTGTCCAAACCCAACAACCGTTTTTTTTTACCATAACAACAGGTATAAAAGGCACAGTTGCTTGTTTTGCATTCACTCATTTATTTTTTTTTTTGTTTCTTTTTATTGATTTTTTTCAAAAGCACTCTATATATGGAGTGGCACCAGATTTAGCCTATTCAAAATAAAAGTCATACAAACACAAAATATATTTCTGTGTCATGCCAGCTCATTATATAATAAACATGTTATGAGAGCTAATTCTACTAGAATTACTGAGAATACTTACAGTACACTGAATTTTATTCTTTCACACCCATTTTAGTTCTAAAGAGAGGCTCACGAGTTAAATGACAATGACATGGCTGTCTTGAATGTGGTGCAAACGTCATTGGGGAATGTGGATCCAATTAATCCGAAGGTCCAGTATGACCCGTATTAGCTTTCTAGACAACGGAAGGGTTTTAAGATAGAGTGAAATGAGCTATCTAATGGTTTCAAGTGTCTCATGAAAGAAAGAAAAAAAATGCATTAAAAAAAGTTTTTTGAACACCTGTGTTATGCAATTGAGTATTTGCTTTGTAACGTGCAAGAAAAAATATGTATACATTTCATAAGTATCTTTAGAAGCATTTTGTCTTAATAAGTACTTACAGATTATACAAGGCAGAACTGCTTTAATGCAGTTTCCTAACAAAGTACTAGAATTGCATCTTTCCATCGTGTAAATAATAATCAAACATAACCATGTTCAATTATTGATATTTTAGTCCAATGTTTTCGTTTCAATTACATATCTTCTTTCATCCTAACTATTCTACGTAAACTAACATCAAAATGAAAACTCCATTTAAGAAAGAGCAGAAGGAAATGACCCCGAAAGAGTAGCCCACCAAACAGAGAAGTGGTTTTCAAAGATAAACATTTTGTTGACCTACAGTGAGTTTACAACCTCTTGTCCAGGCTGCTTCACCTTATAGTCTAAGAAATTCTGTAAAGAATAAAACTATCCAAAGCTACATTATTTCTACAGTTTGCTAGAGAGCCATCAGGCTATGTCTTAACCAGGTTGCAAACATTCAGTGTTGGGAACATTTGCTCTTTTCCCCTGTTATCCCCTATTCTGTCCCTGGATTGTCACTTTTGTCTGAATGTCCCAGCTCAGTTTCCAATTATGTAAAATCATCCTGTATAGAACAAATGACCCAAGATCTGCATATTCTGGTTTTTTTTTTACACTGAAAAAACTGCATATTTTCCCACTTTGAGATGTACATACAAGGAGACATATCACTACCCAGAACTCATTTCTTTCATGTTCCATCTGGATTCGTTTTTAAGACATATTAAATAATGTTCAAAATCACATAGGTGACTGATCAATTAGGATGTCACCTTGTTTCAATGTTGTGAGTCTTGAAGTAGTGCTATATTGCACAGCATTCAGAATTAATGCACTTGTGTTATACAGAAGGGTGCGTTAGACACATAAATACAATTGGTAATTTGAAATGTAAATCATAAGACCAGCAAGCATAACCTGAATTCTAAGATGATAATAGTGATCGTAACTTAAAAGACGGTATGCCAACATACACTTCTTTCCCTACGTTCCCACAAATATGATTTTTACGAGTAGAATCTTCCCTGATAATATTTTTTTGAAACTAAACTTGAACCTCAACTAATTGCCTACTATAATACCAAAAATACATCACTTTAGTTTTTCATTTTCTGAGCTTTCAAAGAAAATCCATTTTAAAAGAGAATGCAGGTTTTCGGGTATAGATACAATGTAAAATAAGCTAGTGTTTGTGTATTTCTGTGTGTGCGTGGGTTCAGTTGCTTCTGTTACTTAATGGATTTCCACGTCAAGACCAAATTTGCTTCATGATTTCCCTGATCTGCGGTGTGATCTTTGGCCTTTTAATGACACAATTGTTCCAGTTAGTTGGTAACAGCGGTGCTGTTCTGAAAATATATATATATAATTTTTACAAGTTATAATTTGTGTAATTGATACATGTGGTCAAGATTTTGTGTATACTAAGAATATTGGATGAATGTATGGGATTGAAGTTGATACCCCTGTCTTGAAAAGAACAATGTATGCCAATTTGGGACAGCAATCTCCAACTGGGTATTGTCCAGCTGGCAGTCTTTGCTAGAATATTAAAGCTGTGAGAGTCTCAATATTCTTCTTATAGAGTCCCCCTTAATAAGAACTGTACCTTTACAGGGACTCTATCATTTTGGGGGGAGATTGCCTTTCATGGTGATTAATCATATTCTGATGGTATATCTGAAATACATTTACCTGATCTGGCTTTTTTTGGAGGGGGGTTTGTGGGTTTTTTTAACCAGCCGGATGGCATTCGAAAGAAATCAAAGTGACTAAATCATGCTTCAGCTTAGGGATAATGAGAGTGTGTTGTGTTCTGCTAATCAGGCTTGTTACCATGAAAGAAACTTGCAACCATCTTTTTTTTTTTTTTTTTTTTTTTCTCCTTGGAAGGGGATGGGGAAGAGGGATAGCGGGTGTCGGGAATAATCAGTGAGGGGGTTCAACATGCAAGTAACAAGGATGGTTTCTACATTGTACATTACAATCAGGCTAACAGTATCACTAAAGGCCTGATCTGGAGGCAGAAGTGGCAGGCAAAGCTTTGTCTCTTTGGTAGCCCCCTCTTTTGATTAAACGGTTTTTCTTTGTAAGGTTTTTTGCCCCTTATTCTCCTCATACATGAAAAGAACTTTGCTGTTCTTCTTTATAGCCTACAGGTAAACTTCTCTTCTAGTGAGAGTATTGACAGGAGATGGCTTGTATTCCCCCGTTTTTGTAAGGGGAATATCCTCAGGGTTGGCTTCCTCATTTTTGCTGAAACTAGCTGCACTGAAGGTCTCATAGGACGAGGTCAACTTTTTGTTCAGGAGGTTTCTGTTGCGGTCACCCATGATGGCAGCCTCGCCATTGGCCAGCTTTTCCTGGCTTCCTCGTTCATCAACAGGCATGAAAGTGGAGAGTTTGGGCTGGCTCTTCTTCCTCTCTGGAGAAGTGCGGACTGGCATCCAGCAGGAGTCTGAGTGGCCATATTCATCACACTCACGGGTACACTTCCCAGTCAGGGCTACATCTGGAAGAGGTCTTGAATCTGAAATTCAAGGAGAAGGAGATGTTAAAGTTGGACATTCTGCAACAGGCTGTCCTGATTTTTCTGAAATTGGAAGGAGGGGATATATATATATATATATATATATATATATATATATATATATAAAATATAATATAATATAAAATTTATCATATTATTTTCCTTTTATCAACACCCCAAAGTTCATCATGCCCATAGAACTTTTTCTTATTTCATATTCTATAAAGATAAGGTTTTGCAAAAACATCAAATATTGTGGAAAGAGAGGAATGAACAAATGAATACACTTAAGCATGTAGAAGACAGGTACATATGCATTTGTTACAGGACAGGGACGTGTGTCTATTCTCAAGTAGAAATAAAGCGCATATGTATATTTGTCTGGGTATAAATTTTTCCACATGCATAAGAAAAGTTATTAAATCCAAATAGATAATTTTCTGTATTTATAAATTATCCCAGAAATCGTGTACTTTTGCCAATTGGATTCCTTCCTGCTTATACATTATTCATGGAATGCAAATATGCAAAACCTTATATTTAAAATACATTCTAAAACATCAGGGTGACTCAGAAGTAGAATCTAAATTGACAGCACGTCATGTGGTAAAAAAGTAAAAAAAGCAAAGTACAAATAGGTTATGGGCGTGAACATACTAGCAATATCATCACGTACCCCACCCTAGCCCACACCCACCTCCCACCCACATGTCAAATGACCTAATATGTGCTGTAGAATAATCCCTTAAATGTTCGCATAGAAATATACTTGCCAACATGTTCGCTGAATAGGAATATTATGTGAAATGCAATGTATTGGGTAAATGCAGTCAAGCTCCTAAAGTTTTGATGAAATAGCATGTAGTCCTAATTAATGTTGGTGCCTAGTGGAATGGGAAATATCTTCTGTTACTATGAAGCTAAGTCATATTTAGAGAGTGCTTAGGAATCAGGATAACAGATGAAAATTAAGAATTACCTGTATATGTAAGTAAAATCGTTAATATGCATCTGTCTTTGGAGAAGAGGTATGTATTTTCTTGCTACTACAATTTTTTTTTTAACAGACTTTGTTTTTATTTGAAAAAGAGAGAGAGAGAATAACCTCTGGGGTTTTATTTAATATGTTTTGTAGTCTATTTTATTGCCAAACAGAAGAACATAATATAACTGTGCTCCAATTTACATCGTATGGCATATATATAAATATATATATATATATATATATTTTTTTTTATAAGGCTTTGGATGTAAAAGACTGACAAATTTTAACTTCTGTAAATAAAGTCACAATGACGTAATCAGTGAGATTTGTCTATACATAATCCTGGGTAGATTTGGATTAAAACACAAGAAGGGGTTATTTAAATTATCCCTCAAATATTTATACACTCTGCTTTTGTCTTAACACACTTTCCTCTGTACTTTAACATAACATTCCTATTTTGGTTATCATTTGTATAGGCTATTTCAGGAGTTTTTCTCTACCAAATCTCCTAAATTAAGGCAGTCCAACGCATACCATTTTTTCCTGCCGTGATGGATAACTGAAATATTGATATTTGTCAGCCCATTGATTTTTGAACCACCATGGCCTGAGATTTGTATGCAGTGAGCGGAGAGTACAGTGAGGAAATGCCAGTGTACTTCATAGGAAATCTAGAATGACTTCTTTTGCCCAAAGGTAAAATGCAAAGATAATTATTTATTGTAGTGCACGTGTTGTGCTGCTATCTGACTTCTAAGTGGGAAGACCTTATCTATTTTATCATCAAAAGAAAAAAGGCACTTTTTATTCATTTTTTATGCCAAATTCCCTTTGTGTTTTCCAACACATATTTTAGATGCATTTAAAAAATCAAACTATTGGCAGATTTTATGAATGATTTTTGTAATCTGGTTAGTCTAAATGAGCAGAATGTGAGTTCTTTTGGGAATATTTTCTATCTAGGGATACTCACTTATTTGAAACTGACCTAAATGCCTTGAACAGGAAAAACCCTTATAGAAATGCAAAGTGCAAGATCAGACCTATTTACTCCAAATATTCCTTTTTTTTCCCCCATTGCTTTAACAAGTTCAAACTTTTTTTGTTTTTTTTTTCTCATGTGATAGTGCTTATCAAAGACACAAAGAAATAATCAGGACTAAAGGTATCAAAATAGGAAAGATCCCTTTGAATGCGGTTGTCATTCCCTGCAGAAATGATCCAGAATGTTCTCCAATCATCTGAGTTTACTCAAGGCTCACACAATGTGTCAGTTCACGTACACAGTGACTTACAAATTCCCTGATTTTCAGGGATTAATTTGTGTTTCCAGTTTCAAATGTGTAGCATTTTGTCTTTCCTTTGTTTGAGATGCATCTAGAGACAGCTCAGAGAACTGTGTGATATGCAAACAACTCTTCTTACCTGTTGTTTTACTTGTGTACCTGAACTCTGTGTAGCTCATGAGAGATTATATTTCTTTAGATTGATTCAATTTCTCATCAGCTAGAAGTGAGAGACTCTTCAATTTCTTCCCTCAGCCCTTACTTCATAGTCTAGATTATCTCCTGCTAAAATCGGTTTCCTCTTACTGCTTTTAACAAAAGACAACTTGTCTTCTCTGCCATCAGCCACATGTTGGCTGCCACGTCTCTATCCAAGAAGCATGACTTTTAATAAGGATCTCCCATCATTTCCAAAGTCAAACACTTGATTGGGGACCACAGTGGAAGTTGACAAGCCTAATTGGCTTAGACATGTTGCAGTGTTTGTCATCAGATTTAGAAAATAATCAAGAAAGGCTATAAGAGATTCATCACGAGCAATCAAAACTTCCAATCTTGATGACTCAAATGAATCCTCAAAAGAAATGCCAATGATTAACAAATGCAATTTGTATTATGATGCAATTTATTAAGGGAAGGCATGAGTGGAATAGTATTTTTCTGTGTTCTAAATTTTCTTATTTTAATTATGCAAGTCTATTTTTTAACACAAAAGTTATAAAGGGTCTTAAAGAATCATCAAAGACACTACTTTCTCCCTTTCATAAAAAAACAAACAAACAAACAAAAACAACAACAAAAAACCCTCTTTATATGTCTTATTTGGTGGAATTATAGAGCAATTCCAGACCCTGGGATCAACTAGTAACCCTTCGTAGTCTTTCAGTCTTTCACTGAAGATATGGTCTTGATATCAAAGAACATTATTTCATGCTTTAGTTTAGTACTATTTCTTTAAATTTGGACCTGAGTGAAGAAGATTTACTCAATGCTTCTTGTCAGTTGGCATTGAGTAAATCAATAAAAAGTGAAATACTCTATATCAAAATATGGTGGTGTTCTCTATCAGCATTTTCCACAATAAAATCAGTTCCTTTGAGCCCTCCTGCATACCTCCCTGCTTAATAACATCACAGCTTGAGAAGACTGGATGTAGAAATGGTATTCATTAGACCCTATGGCTCCTTTAGCATTACTTGGAGAGTTCTAGTTTTGCTATTTACTAGACCCATTACATCTGTTTGGAGAGTAAAGTCCTTTCTTATACATAGAGTTAGTTTCCTTTTGAAAAAACAGTCTTAAGCCATCATAATGGCAAACTATTTTAGAACAATTTATATAACAAGAAAGTACTTTCCCACACTCATTGCTTTTACTTATCATCTCAGCCAAAGAGAAAGGAGGATGGCAGCCATGGGGGGTCCAGCCTGCGGGAGAGCTGAGGCCAAAGAGTAAGTGTTTTGACTTTCACTTTAGTGTTTCTCATAACACTACAATGCTCCTTCTTAAAATGTAACAGCTGAGTGGTTAGAGGTCAATTGCTGCTACCCAAGGCCATAAGAAAGAGTAGAATTACCAAAGGAAGAAAAAAAAAAGTGTCTGAGCAGCACAGTGGATAGATGCTGCCAAAATCACAAATTTTTACCACTTAATGCCAGCAATGGTGTAACCTCCTTACATTTTCTAACGCGTAGGAAATGATAACAGATTCAAGAATTCCAGCTCTTTCTCTGAAAAGTGTTATTTGTCCTAACTGGGCTCGGTGGATGAGTTGGTTGCAGAAGATGCTGGTGCAGTAACTTCAACAAGAGGTGACAGACAGACAATATGTGAAATCATCAGAAGTAACAAGGAAAGCTTAGGTTTATGCAGGCATTTCGTGTCTCCAGAAGCTGTCCTATACATTTCAGAAACCGTTACAGACATCTTTATTACAGAAGAGAACTGAATGGTTGAGACTTTTGAAAAGACAGCTCTGCACCAGGAAGGATTCTCACATGCTGAGTTACCCATTCTGCCGGAATCCTGGACACCCACTCTACTCCAGGCCCGTGCCTGGGGGCTGAAGATGCAAGGTTATTTTCATCCCTTAAGAGAAGGCTTGAAAATGTTGCATTTAGTTTTAAAATATTTCCAATGAGTTTTTTTTAAAGCTCAGATATGTCATGCTATATGCATAGTTTGCATATTTGTTTAACATAAGAATTACTTTATTCTCTGGCCATGTGATAAATGAGTAATTGGTCAATGTGTAGATGGTCACACAATTTGTTCTTTACATGCAAACAATGGGATTTTTTTTTTTGAAGATTTCATTTATTTATTCATGAGAGACACAGAAAGACAGAGAAGCAGAGACATAGGGAGAAGCAGGCTCCGTGCAAGGAGCCTGATGTGAGACTCAATCCCAGACCCTGGGATCACACCCTGAGCCAAAGGCAAACACTCAACTGCTGAGCCACCCAGGCATCCCAAGCAATAGGATATTTTTAACATTACTTGAGAAAATTCTACAGTGAAAAATTGTGTTATTCTCTCCTTTTGGAGAGAAAAAAAAAAAAAAAACAACACATACAGGTACCTTGTGCTTTTCCTTCTTTTTAAAGTATTTAGTCTTCTCTTTGCATGTCTTGACTTTCTGTAATATGAAGATTTATTTTCCTAAAGGCAAGCCTAAACTATGGTGTAATTTGGTGGACAATGAAAAAGGGTTTACAAAAGGATTAACAAGAAAAAAGAAAGACAATTGGCAATGGTTTTCCAACAAATATCTTAACTTTACCTTTACTTTCTTAATCCAAATGAAAATATCTTTTTTACTCAAGTGATTAAAGTGCTTTATTTTAAAATAGCTGTCAGAAAATGTTTTACTTTTGCTTTATCTAATATAACTAAGAGCAAATAATTAAATAAACCCTTTACTGGAAAATTGTTACTGAAGCAAATAAAGACTGGTGTAAGGGGATGAAATCCAAAAGGTGTTTTAGACTTTTTTTTTTTTTTTTATGTAAATAACCTAAAGATCCCTGCCTTTTTGCCTGTTTGGGGAAGTTGGAAAAACTAGAAAGGCAAGCACATAACAGATAATAGAGAAAGTAGGAATCACTGATGCAAACAAGCAGTTTGCAATCCTTTAAGTATTTGATTACTCTTTGGAAGATGGGAAGATTTATAGTTATGTAAGTGTCACCTAGGGCTCCAGGAAAGGGCTCAATATTTCTAAAATCACTTGACTCAACTAAATTAGAAAAGGACATAAGAATGGCGCATGCACCCAGCCCTAACTTGAGTCTTACCAATGCCACTCCTAAGCAAGTCCTGATGAGACAGTGACTTTGTGAAAAGAGGAGATTTGAGGTCTCAACGTTGTTGAGTGTGATTCTGGGTACATCCTATACAAGCTCTATGACTTTGGATATAATTTCTCTGAGCCTCAAGATCCTCCTATGTGAGATAACAATCCCTACTCCCTTATACGTCATACGGAGGTAAGGATTACATTGTAAGGGATAAAAGAATTAATATATAAATAATACTTATTATGATATGCTATAGATGTTTGGTAAACAGTAGGCCATAGCCCCTGAAGATATTTAAGGAGGTAGATATACATATTTATTTTACCCCTGAAGTCTTCTATAAGTGAAATGTGTATTATTTAGGGAAATAAGCTCAAGAGCTAGGCTTCTTGGTTTCAAATCCTAATTTTGTCACTTTAGTGGGTATATAATTGTGAATGAGTTACTTGATTGATTTAAATTACCTCATCTGTATAAGAGGTATGAGAATAAATTAGCTTCTTAGGATTATTGTAAGGATTAAGTGTGTTCATGCAGGTAAAGTATTTGTAAAGATTCTAGACACACAATAGCCCTCAATAAATATTAGCTACTTCAGGTATGCCATTCCCCACCCACAACTGGGTCATCAAAAAAGCTTTGAAAACCAAAGTGTTTTTTTTTTTTTCCATGAATTTATATCCCTGGCATTCAATACAAAACTGCTCGTCATCTTTATCTCATGTAGCGTAAATATTTATGTTTTACTGTAGAAATAGCGTGTTTCATCAAGGGCACTTCAGAATCTTAGATTTTTTAAAACAATGTATGATACATGCATGATATTGCCTTTTTTAACATATGGAGGACTCGGAATTTTGAGACATATTTGGCTAAAAGGTTTTCAGATACGTTATTATGGAATTAATACTGAACATCAGCCAAAACAGTGTGAATTCTGAGTTACTTTTCAGTAGTACTAACAGCTTTATGCTGACAGACTGCAGTATCCCAGAGTTACCATTTACTTAGGAAAATACACAGGTTGTTATATCATGTATATTCAATGTCAGGTACTTATTTATTAATACTTTTTTAGGGAAGATGCACTGAGGGGGGCACTTGACGGGATGAGCACTGGGTGTTATTCTGTATGTTGGCAATTGAACACCAGTAAAAAATAAATTTATTATTAAAAAAAAAAGGGAAGATGTAATCAAAATGCGTCATTATGGTTGTTCAAAACTAAAGAGGAAATGCTCTATTATTTGCAGTTATCTTTACAACCTGAACAGATCAACCTCACAATGAATTGTTTTCTTTTGAAAGAGATTTACTCCTAAAATACTGGTTGTGAGCTTGCTACCTTGCTTTGCTTGCATGGGTCACAAAATAAGAAAGACCTCCATTTTTAAGATAAGCCAAAAATTAGCAATAAACTAATCTAAGACTAAGAGGTTAAAATAAAGAAAAACAACAAATAATAGCGTAAACATCTAAAATTCAGCATACCCTTCATACATTGGAAATAATGAAACAGAAAGTCATTCAGCAAATGAGCTCTGCAGATTTCATGATGTATGCACATGATTGTGTCAAATTGTGATTCAAGACCAGAAATTCCTCCAATCTCCTTATTCACACTCCTTTGGAATGTGACATCACTGTCCCTATGTGATGTAGATTCCATCTCTGTTCCTCTTGAAGATGGGCCAGTTTTGATGATTAGAATGTGACAGAAGTAATAATGAGCTATTTCCACACCAGGTTTCAAGAAGTCCAGCAACTTTCTTTGCATTTGTCCTTGGAACTTGGCCATCTCTACCCCAAGAGAAACCACAATCTAGCTTCTTTGAAGATGAAATTTGAAAAAAAAAAAAAAAAAAAAAAAAAAAACTCGGCTGTCTCAGCAGAACCTATCCCCAGGTAAGCTCTATTCATTCTCCAGGCAAATGCAGCCTCATGAGCAGGAGAACCACGCTGCCAATCCGCAGAAATGTGAGCCAATCCAAAGAAATAAATCTTTGTTGTTTGAAGCACCAAAATTATGTTTATTTGTTTGTTTTTGTTTCTCTGTGGGGGGAGAGAGTTCATCAATGCAATGATGAATCTCTGAGATAATGATCATAGATTTATTATATTATCTGCTGTAAGTAGCCTGAAGTCTGGGAATAATATACGTTACTTCCTTTATGTTTTCTTATCATGAGTAACCAACTGACCAATATTGCTGAAAGTATAACTCTGCCAAAGAACATTTTCAGAGATGTAAGCACATTTAATTAACAAGTTCAAGCTGAGGGCTACTATAGAAAGCTCTGGGAATTTTGGGTCTGCAATTACAGGATTTCACTGCATTTTATACCTAGGAGTGTTCCAGTTTAAGCTGGCATGCCAAGACAATATTAAAATGTTTAAACATGTTTGAAAGCATCAGCAACTTTTCCCCGTATTAGGCTAAACTCAGTTAAACAGCGATTGAATGTAGCTCAAGAAGCATTTACTGCCCTGCGGCTTAGACCACTGTCATTCTGAATGTGGCATTATCATCTACGGTGAAGACTGTGCATGCCATGTTTCAAGCAGTCTTGCTGAATCAACTCAAACATGAATCTGCTGGTTGGCACATGAAAACCGCACTACAGCAGAAAAATGTATGGTCACTGCTTCGGAGTGATCAATTTATGCACATCAGAGATGTAGTTTCACTTTGATTTCTCTCTTCACACGTGAAAATTGGAGGTGGTAGAGTTTAAGGGAGTGTTAGGGAGCAGAGTGGAAAGACAGGAAGGAAAAGGCTGGAAATGAGATGTCCCAATATTGATCAAAAGAGTTCATAAAACCCAGGAAAAGATTAAGGGCATTTATTTCACAAAGTAGCAATTGATTATTCCACTGAAACCCAATTTTAGTTTTTCAGCCATTTATTGCTTATCTTCCACTGCAAAAATCCTATGTTTCATAATTTTTCTTCTAGTCTCTTGGATTTTCGTATATTAGAAATTATTTACTTTGGGTGTCATAGGCTTCAATAATCAGATGAAAACTAGGAATATTACCTCCTTCCATAAATGTAGAAATGTACCCCCCAGAATTGCATAAAGTTTCAGTGAGGTTCAAGATACCTGAGTTAGAGTCACAGTCTACTGCCAGCCTCCTGGTGGGTGGGAGAGAGAGGATCTATTTTTATACTTGACTTTTTTCCCCCTTTGAGTTCAGCCAAGAGTTGAGATATATTTAACAATGTGACATGCGTCTTCAAAAAATAAAAATTATAGACAGTAAATAAATTACCATTCCAACCTGACAGAAACATTTAAAACAAAAACAAATAATGAAACATTTAGAAATAAGGAAAATAATTGAGGTTTGATTATGTTAATACGTTAATATTTTAGGTTGGTTGTGAAAATGTTCAAATCTAAAAGCTTCAATAATTTATAAGGCTTTATATACAGAGTAAAGTAATTTTGGGGCTGGATTTAAGTGATTGCTGATCACCGGTTGGAAAATGTGTCCTTTCCTAAAATCTTTATTCAAAGTTTGCTTCAAATCGGTCTCTTGGATTGCCAGCCACCAGATCCTCATTCACTTACCAGAAGATGGGAAGTGAATTCTTATTATGAAAATTTATAGGGATCCCTGGGAGGCGCAGCGGTTTAGCGCCTGCCTTTGGCCCAGGGCGCGATCCTGGAGACCCGGGATCGAGTCCCACATCGGGCTCCCGGTGCATGGAGCCTGCTTCTCCCTCTGCCTCTGTCTCTGAGCCTCTCTCTCTCTCTCTGTGACTATCATAAATAAATAAAAATTAAAAAAAAAAAGAAAATTTATACAAAAGCAATAATGATCCAGATGAGTTTTCTTTTTTTTCAAGTTAATGAAAAGTGTTAGCCACTTTATATTGGTTTTATTGTAAAGTGTGACGTGAGTAACAAGAGAAAGAGTTGCAAGCATCAACTTAGAGTCATTTTCCATTTTCTGGTCTAAAGTCTTCGGTTTTCATAATTAACCATAAAGTTGTAGAATCTGGTACGCTTGAGTGGCTTAAGGTTGAGCATCTGCTGTCGACTCAGGGCATGATCCCGGGGTCCTGGGATGAGTCCCACATCAGGCTCCCTGCAGGGAGCCTGCTTCTCCCCCTGCCTGTGTCTCTGCCTGTCTCTGTGTGTCTCTCATGAATAAGTAAATTAAATATATATATTTTTAAGTTGTAGAGGATATTCTACAATAAATATTAATACTGTCTTTAGGAATGTATTTTTATTCTAAAAATAGTATATAAAGCTCTAGTAACTATTCAAATATCACCCTTAGATTGTGTTCTTAAAGGCAGTGTTCATTTTATCTTTGCTTCCCCACATAATTCTATATAAATAAAGAAATTTTAAAAAATTGAAAAAGTCCACTAAGGGATATAATTTTCTCAAACTTTCATCCAACATGAACCACAACAAGCATTTTTTGTAAGTAAGTGAGAAATTAACAAATAATTCCTGCAATAAGGAGCTGGCACTAAATATTTAAATACTTAATGCAAGTATGGTATATATTAAAACAAATTAACTCAGTATGTGGTAATGTCTTAAGTTAGAAGAGCATCACGATAGTGGCTATAATGAAATAGAAGATATTTCTGAGTATTTTTTTGTCTTATTTTTTTGAGAAGTCTAAAATAAACTATATTAAAGCTCAAATCATGTATGAAGTAAAACTATAATGTAATGTGATTACTTTTGGCACAGGGGCAAATTGTAGCAATTTAAATTTACTGGAGCAATATAATTAATTTTTTTAATGTGGCACAAAACCATAGTACCCATGCATTTTTCTTCCTCAATGTAGTAACCTTGAGGAACTATGCAATTATTCTAATGATATGGCCATTTCCAAATGTATTCTCAAACTCTGTGCTTAGGATTACTTATTGAAATATTTCACAAGTCAGACAGAAAAGCTCGTCCGATTGGAAGTACTTCTTTAATAACAGCTCTGTTGTAACAGAATCTCATTAGTTACTGTGCTTTGGGACAAAGACCAAAAGGTCCTCCTTTGTGTTCCTTACTAAGGAAGTTTTCACAAAAAACTTTGTTTCGCCGTACTATTGAGAGATGAGGTTCTGAAAGCTTTTAGCAGGAGCTGAAAAACCATTTATGGGGAGAGTTTTAAAACAGCTGGAATGCTGGCTCCTTACTCTGGTCAATAAGTTGATCAGTTGAATCTAAATTTGGCAATCACAATTAGGACCAAAAGAGGGTTGAACAGCCTGAAAGTGCAGAGCAGGTAAATAAAAGGCAAGAGGAGGAAGAAAATGTTCTCTGATGATTAGCAAACAGGACTCAAAGAGCAGGGAATCAATGGAGTAACACTAGATCAGTTTGCTTCATTGATTTTTGCTGCTCATTGAAATGTTTTCCTTTATTTACTTCCTCTTTCTTGAAGAGTGGCAAAGTCTCACTGTTGAACCTCCCCCTGGAGCCTGTGATTGGCAGAAAGGCAAGCCCTGGAGAGCCTCCCCTATCTGCACTATAGCTTTGAATCCACTATTCGAGGATTCAGAGGCACTTCTAATGCTCGGTGTGACACTGGAAGAGCCACCCTGCATAGCTCTCTGTGGTGGGCAGAGCAAAGGCTCCCTCCAAGAACTCTACATCATAATCCCCATGTTATCATAATGACGTGAAAGCATTAGCTTACAGGAGGGTAGGGGAATTAAGGTTTCAGATGGCTTTGAGGTTGCCAATATTTTAAACAGGGGGATTTTAGGGAGTTAGGATACAAACCAAGGAATGTGAGCAAGCTTTAGAACCTTGAAAAGGCGAGGTAACAGATTCTCCCTCCAGCCTCCAGAAAGGAATGTAACCCTCTTGAGACTGATTTTAGCTCGTGAAGACCCACTGTCAAACCTCTGACCTACAGAACTGTAAGAGGATATTTCTTTGTTTTTCTAAGACACTCAATTTGTAGTACCTGGTTACAGTTTCAAGAAGAACTTAATATACACTCCCACCTATTTTCTGGCTAGAGTAAGGACAGTGTAGGATTGATGTATTTGACCCTTTCCAGCCATATCTCACCCACAAAAGGAAATAGAACGGAAGATTTTTGATTTGCAAAGTTTTTGCTGACTCACGTTTACCTAAATTTTGAGCATCTACTCAACGAAATCCCATTTCTTCTTTGTCCAGGAAAGTACTAAGAACTCACTTTTTTTGAATGATCACTTCCTCTTGCTCCATCCCACAGTGCTAGCTGTCTCTGGGATCATTACCTGAGAGACACTTTAAGTCATTCTATATTTGGGTGGTGTGATTCCCAAAAACAGAAAGACAGAAAGGGAGAGACAGAGAGAGGGGGGAGAGAGAGAGAGAGCACTTGGCATAACATCGAAGAAGGAGAGGCAGGTACTAGGGCACAACCCTAAAAGGGGTTTCATCAGATTTATGGAGCTTTTGTGACTTCCTGACATTTATTACTTAAGTGTCATTTTTGTGCATGGTTTTGTGTTTGTGTAGCCTGCTTCACTCCTAGTGGGTCTAATAAACATGTCTAATAAAAAAAAATCTTTACCATTATTTTAAGCACAGTAAGTACAGTAACAAGTCTCTCCCTAGTTGAAAACCTTCTTCTGTAAATTTCAGTATACATTTCCAATTCCACGTTTTTGTGTTGTTGTTGTTGTTGTTGTTGTTATTGTTGTTTTTCCACAGAAGGCCCTTCAGATCTGGATCCTGTCTACCTCTTGTCCTTAATCTCTTTCCATTCTTATTTGCTCCCATTTGCCACTTCAACAGACCTAATGGAGTTGCCAATTCCGGAAAGCCTCTTGCTTCTCCATGTGTTCATGATATTAATGATATTAATGTGTTGTGTCTTCTATTAATCCTTGCCTTGTCACCCATCTACCCTAAACTAAACCATTCAAAATACAGTTCCAATATGTCTCCTTTGAGATTTCTTCTAACTAGCCTAATTGTGATTTCTCTTGATTTCTTCTCAATGTAATTGGCCAATCAGAAAAGGTGAAGGGATTCTTCTTTATTTGATATTTGCAGATCTGAATAGACTTCTCTACTATTCACTCTCCTTATCTCCTTTTAGGGCCTGTTTCTCCAGCTGAGATTTGTTTTCTAACAGAGCATTGTAGTTGATTGAAATAATCCATGTATATATTTTTATAGAACAAAATGGAGGCTTCATGCTCAATCTGGGGCAGGGTGGTGGGTTCGGTGGTGGCAGTAGTAGGTGCAAAGACTGAGTCTAATGGGAAAATCCTTTTCTTTTCTTTTTTTTTTTTTTTAATGGGAAAATCCTATACTTACTGGTCACAAGGCTCCATATGAAAGAATTTGTTAAGCTTCTTTGCTAATGGATGGTGGCTATTTTAGAGTACTTTAGTGCTGCCAAGACCTCTGGCTGGCAGTTATACAAATCTTTCAATAATAAACTTGGAAAATAAAATTTATGTTTGGCTTATACACAACTTATATCATAAATGACTATTTTCAAAACAAGGAGTCATGACTCCTTGCTTGAATGGTATTCTCTGTGATAGCAAAACTGAAAAGCAGAAGGTTCTCTTCTGTTATTCTTGTAATGTGGGTGTATTTTAATAAGAACAATTGTAGGCAGTGTGCCAACCTATTTTAGTTCAACAAATTTTATTTGCCATTTAGTAGCAGGCTGATGGGTACATTTTAAGAAGGTAAGATCATAGGGAATTAAGACAAGTACTTTTCTAACTGAAGACCATGATTCACTAGTTTGTGCTTGAACTCATCCAGGGAGTTATAATCTGTTACATCATGCTCACATTAGTTTGTGAAGATTTTGTTACAGCTTTTTATATGAGTATAGATATTTATATGTATATACTCAGTCTTATAAAAAGTGGGATTTTTATTTTAGATCACACTGGAAATGATCGTAAGTCTATAATTTAAATCTATCACATGGAAGTGTGTGTATTCTTGCCTATTCCTGAGTAAGCTATATATTATATGATATCTAATACAAAATACAATTTTAATGTGCACGCAATGTCATGTGAATTTTAAATTGTGCTTTTAACTGTTGTTTCAAATGATACTTCAGAAAAGTTTTATCCTTATTAAAAAGGAATTCAGATGATTCAAAAAATAGGAGTTATTCACATCCTCAATAACCACTTCAAGAAATCTACTGTAAATACAGTTTCTTACCTTGAGACGTTCTGAATTTACAGTTAATTCCCTAGATTCCAATTTTCCAGAATTATGTGTAATTGTGATGAGCTTTCTCATAATTCACTTAAATCCTTTGATAGACTTTGATTTATTTCAATCAGCAAAATGGCAACAGACCCTTTCGAAAAGGAGGACTTAATGTGACTTCTTAAAGTCATATCGACATTAAGATGTAGGACACATTTAAGCTGTCTAATTGTACTGCTGGTCTAATGCCTAAGAATTAATCTGTCACAATGTCAAATTACATACATTTAGGCTTTTTTTTTTTTTTTTTTTTTTACTAAAATGTGTCTGCACTTAACAAACTCCTAGTGTAAAAAATTCATGAGTGCAATTAGAATGTCATGTCTTCTGCAGATGACTTAAGAAAAGCATGAATCAGAGCTTAACAGTCCAACATAATTTCATAGTTAATCGTGGTGAAATTATGGTACTGCAACAACTCAAAGGCAATACAGTGAGATTAGCAGACAGTGACGATCAGCTATTTATCCCCACCATCTGCTGTGCATGCTTGTTACTTAAGTCTTTTTCCCCCAATGTTTTCAGTTTTGACTTTGCCAGCAGTGGGCATCACATAGGAAAACAGGTTTCATGGTGCAAACAGATTTTCCCATGTGTTCAATGAATTAGCTTCACTGGCTGTTCTGCAGCTCTCGGGCAGAGAAGGCTGGCTGGAGGGAATTAATTTTAGAAAGCTTTTGTGTACTGGCCAGTGTCTTGTACAACTCAAATGAATATTTCTCTATAAGAAACAAGATAAAACTACAAGTATTGGAACAATGAAAATCATCACTCTAACATGTGCTTTGGGAGCTTCCTTTAAATGATGTACTTAAAATTTATGTGTACCGTATTAACCATTTCATTATATTCTGTAAGTACTTAAGTGAATCATGTGATGGGAATCTTGCTAATTTGTCAGCCTTCTCTGTTCTGCAAATAAGCTAAGGATTAGTGGAACTAGGGCTTGTTATGGTAGGACAGAGGAACTCTGAAAATTCTAAGAAGGAGAGAAAATAAAAGACAAACTTTACTGAACAAGGCTGGCGTGAAGGTTACAGGTCCCACTAGTGGGGTTACGTAACGTGCAAAAGTGTATTCATTCATGCAAAATATTTTGATATTCCGTGCACTATTCTAAAACCGTCCATCTATTAATTCATTCTCTTCTCACAGCAGCCCCGTGGGAAAGGTTGTATATTACTCTATGTTACAGGTGAGGTAACTGAGGCACAGGGAAGTTAAGTGAGTTACCCAAGAGTCTGCATCTAGTGAGTGATAGAATGAGGTTGCAAACCCAGGCAGTCCGACCCCAGAGCTGTGCTCTCACTCACTGTACCATATTATCCCTAAATAATAACACCCAGACACTCATGTCATGTGCTAGGAAAAGAAATCATCTTTGTCTAAGCTGAATTAAAGCAGAAAAGCACTCTCTGTACAGAAGAAAGTTAGAAAAAATAGTGTCCCTGAATGTCAGATATAGCCAGAACCTCAACAGTCTTAACCTGAAATAAGGGGGACATTTTGAGTTTAGACAGGTAGAGAGGTGAAAACTCAAAAAGCATGTGTGGGTGGAAGTTCTAGGGCCAGAATGACATCGGATAGAATGTGTTCTCTTGGGGTTTTCTCTCTCAGTTGGTCTTCGAGATGAAGAGTTTTGTGTCCAAGTCAAAATAAGGAGACTAAATTACGGTGTTGGAAAAAGCCTCAAACTTCTATTATTAAAACCATATTCAGCTAAGAAAAAGTTTCATCTTCATAATACAGGTCTATTTTGAATTCTGCAAGATAGAAAAACACCTCAATTATGAGGTTTCAGATCATTGTCATTCCAGAGACAGTAAAACCATGTTTGGAAACCACAGTGTGCTGGGATGAACTTCTGAGAACGGGAGATGCAGAACCACTCCTTGGTGAATTGAATGTGAGAAGTCGAAATAAATGCTTTCACAACAGAAAAAAAGAAGTGTGGACAGTTATTCTGGCAAACAAAGCACCAAAGAGTTTATGTAGGATGTATTAATCACAATTGGGTTGGTTAAATTGGGAAAGAAATACTGACTGTATTGATTTCTTAAGAGAAAATGAACACAAGGCAATACTTGAAGTATACTTATCCAAGTTGATTCCCTGTATTAATCAGGGAATCATAGTGGTTAATATCCAAATTTTCAGCTTATTGGGGGAATATATAGCTGCAACCTGTGAAGCTGAGATTTAATCTCTAGAAATGGGGAAAAGCTGTGTAAATTAGAAGATAATGCAAATGCAGTAAAAAGAGTGGTAACTTTAAGAACACTTATATACCTTGTACTTTTTTATAATTGTATCTTGGAGATTAAAAACCAGGGAATCATGCACTGTGTAAACCTTTATTTTCACTCTGTGAAGACCTTTACTTTCACTTCTCTTCATTGGATATAATCAATGAATCAGACTGATTAACACACTGGGATCTGAGCAAAGGTAGCCTGATTTGAGTCCACATTCTCTCATTTACCCATAGTGTAACCTTGAGCAAGTTACTTAACTCTGAGTCTATTTTATTGGGTTGTTTTGATAATTAAATTTTCTAATGCATGTTAAGTGCTTGGTGTGATGATCTATATATAGAAGCACTTGATATATTTTTCTACCATTACTGCTACTATTGGCCTAACTGCTATTCCAGTTTCTTTTCCACACATACATTTGAATGATAGAATATTGATTCTAAATTATTGAAAATTATTATTTTTACTCAATATCCTCTCTGCTTGGCATAAACTTAAAAAGTCAAAATCTTACATTTTTAGAATATTTACCAATTAAGTACAGATAAACAAGTTTTCACACATAAATAGTTACAGATTCATGTCTTTGCATCATAGGTTATAGTGCCAAATACATATCTTAAAACAAAGCCCCAATAAATTTAAAATTATTTAAATTAATGAGTATTAAAATGCATACTACAAAAAGCTTAGAAGAAGAAATGCAAAGTAATTTAATTTCAAAGATTAGGTGTACCTAAGTTAATGATTTTTCTGACAGCATTGTATTTTATAATTACTAGCTGTTCAAAGTTAACTGAAACTTAATCTATTGTGAGTCGCAGGTATATAATAATAAAGGCTATAAATAATAATTAGTACTCTGTCATTTACTTAACTAGGTATAATCTCTCATTTCCCCTAAAGAAACAATTTTCACATAATTACTGTTTTGTACAAAATCACATTTTTTTACTGCTTAAATTCTATTTTTTTTCTATGGGGACATAAGAAAATGGTAAAATTGAGAAATTTAAAAAGTGTATACTTTCAACACAGTATAATATCTAGCCCATTACTTGGGTGGCTTTATAAGCATTAAAAATAATTTAATCTAAAGAATCTTTAAACAGATTAGAAAGTATAAAAGGTGCAGAATTCCGGTTAATGTGCATTAAATTATCTTCAAAAAGAGGGGGGAAAAGTTAAGAAACGGCTTTCTGCTTTGCATATTAACTAGCCTAAATAATGCAGAGCTTAAGTGCAAAAGCAAGAGAATTTAAAAGGGAAAACAAATATCTTGAGACAACTTGTCTTTTAAAGTAACTGTCAAGGAGAACTTGCCTCTCTGAATAAAAGTGAGCAATGACTTAAGGGATTCATTTATCCTTTAGGGTGTATTAAGGAGTGTCATTTAACTATTAAAAATGTTGTCCAGTCAAAATAAGGACTAATTATCTGCTCATGATATGCCTATATGGCTTCCAAAGGACACATGGGGATTTGGTATGATTAAATGCATTTTGAATTGCAGTCAGGTTGAGGATTCAGAATAAGTTGATCTGAGAAGTATGACTAGTCATACATTATTCATGAATATGGGAAACTAGTAAAATAAAATATTCTGCTTATGGTGTGTCCAGATAGGGCTAAATATTTCAAAATAGTCAGCATCAGACTGGATTTATCTTCTCTGAATTAAAAACAAAACAAAACAAAAACAAAATCTTTTGAGTAATTAGAGAATCAGATGTAATAATGATCATATTGAATATTTAACCCCAGGGCTACCAACCAGGAGAAGTACTATAAACTTTTTCCTTCTGGGAAAGTTATAATTAAATCTGCTATCTTGTGGATAACTAAAGAGATCCCCCCGCTTTTTTTTTCTTCTACAAAATAGAAGTACGTAGAGGTGAATCACCAAGCAAGCCATTGTCACTAGGCTAGATTAGATTATTTTAAACTAAGTTGGAGTAACTGAAAACAAAAGAGTTTTTATGAGAGATATATGTTTTTTTCCCTCCCCTGACCATTGTTGCAAAGTATTCAATGGCATTCCTATTTGGAGTTTGGGAGTGTTTTTCTCTCTATATAAAAAACTAATAACAAATACAAATTCTCCATTAGTAATTATATTTCCCTGACTGTATTGAAAAGATACAGGGACATAAAAAGTCTATGAGATAAATTATTTCAAATGGCTAAGCATCCACAAAATATTAATTATATTGCTGCTTGTTGCAAATTGAGATATCAGTATTATATAAATTATTCTTAAATCAATTATTTAAAAAATTTTTACAATCTTTAACATGATAGCCCTTCTAATTTGTTCCTTTACAATTAAGGAAACAAATTATAGTCATGGATACTTCTCTTCTACTCTTCCTTCCTTCCTAGTGCTATTCTATTATGTTTAATTTTTTTTTTTTTTTTTTTTTGCCTGCTAGTTCCTATACACTGCCTTCTCTGCTCAAAATCTATCTGCTGAGTGAAGTAAGTCAATCGGAGAAGGACAAACAGTGTATGTTCTCATTCATTTTGAAAGGGAATATAAGGGAAGGGAGAAGAAATGTGTGGGAAATATCAGAAAGGGAGACAGAACATAAAGACTCCTGACTCTGGGAAATGAACTAGAGGTGGTGGAAGGGGAGGAGGGTGGGGGGTGGGGGTGAGTGGGTGACGGGCACTGAGGGGGACACTTGACAGGATGAGCACTGGGAGTTATTCTGTATGTTGGTAAATTGAACACCAATAAAAAATTAATTTATTAAAAAAAAATTTATCTTTCTGGGACTCCAGGATCATGCTCTGGGCCAAAAGGAGGCGCTCAACCACTGAGCTACCCAGGAGTCCCTCAAAATTTGTCTTAAATGAACATTTTATTCAACCTGAGTTGAGTTTGGTTAGAGATACCTTTTTTTTTTTTTTTTTTTCTTATAGCACCTGGATGTGAAAATAAGGACAAAGGACATAACAGCCCAAAAGAGGTCTCTTTGCTTTAATATGGTCTTGTGAATAGTGACCATGTGCTGATTGTACTTGGCATACCAATGTTCATTAAGATAAATAGCTAAGCTGTTATTATGAATGGCAGGCATTTATCCATGCAGTGGCAAGGATAGCTGTGGACGCACAAGGCCATATTAAGTGTAAGCTACCAACATAATAGGAATTGATTTATTAGTGCCTGGCATAATTTAGGGCATCTTTCTTACTGAGTGAGAAGAGAAAAGAGCAAGTGTCATTGTGTCCATTTCCCAGATGTTAAAAGTAAGAAACAACTGCTAAGGGATTTGTCAGAAGAAAAAAGGAAATCTAGAAAGTGAAAGAGGTATAAAGAATTGACTAAGCTAGTAAACATCTGCTTTCTTATCACTCATTCTATGAGCATATACAAGCTAATTGACACACTGAAAAAATAAACATGACTCTGTGCCTCAAATTCTTAGGTAGATGCAATAAGAAGTTTTCAATATATATGTGCTTGAGAAAGGAAAAGGTAGGAGTAAGGGAAGAAAGGCTGAATCCTCATTTTGTCATCTATTTTCTCTATTCCCTCCTTTATACCTAACTAGTTTTCAGTGAACATATGGTAACTACAACATAGAGACTGAAAAAATACAAAAAAAGAAAAAAAAAACAATTAAAAAAAGACTGAAAAAAAGAAAAATGGTGGAAAGTTAGGGAAGAAAAAGCAGAAGTGATAAAAAAAATGAAGGTACACATGGAACGAGGCAAGAGGGAGGAAGGTGGGAGAGTAAAGTGGAAGGAAAGAAAGGATGGAAAGAAAAGGAGAAAAGAATATGAGGTAAGGAGGAAGGAAATAGAAGGCAAAAAACAGGAAAAATAAAAGAGAAACATAATGAGTCTCAGCTTGATGTGTGACTTGTGGAAGAATTTATATTTACATTAACATGATACAGATTTTCAGCTCTGTTTTGAGGTATAGGGTGAGGATTCATTATCAATATTGACTCTCACTGGTCATTGATTTATGACAAATTAATCTTGATTAGAGCCACAAGAAGCTCCATTAGAGCCAGAACTCCCCTTCCTTCCTATGTGTCCGGGCAGGCTGGAACATAAGGCTGAAATACAATTTAAAAAATGACTCTACAGGATATTAGCACATCGGCATGAAAAATAACAGAGAATGAATGAGTTGATCAATCATTTCCTATTATGAACAAAGAAAATGTACAAAAGCCTATGAAATGAATCTAAAGCTGGTACATGGTAGACAAGTTAATAAAAAACTATGGCCCAGCAAGAAACAAAAACACCGTATTACGAGAAAAAAAAGTGTAGATCAATGATGCAGAACCGTGGAACATTTTGTATTACCTACTCTTAACTTCAAAAATATTTTAGTATGACTCTTAACCGTTCAAAAAAGAAGAGTAAGCTAACAGGAGCTGTTAAATATAGAGAGAGATTTGCATTTTTTTCCTTTCATTTCTGTTTGATTCTTGAGGATCCAATCTAGAATTTTCTGGATGTTTTAACTATTTTGTTTTTTTGTTTTGTTTTTACTATGGTATAGAACATACACTTTAAGTTCTGTTTAATTTTAGTGTTTTACATATTTTAAGTAAATATCACTATTGATCAGAAGGTCTTCACCCCCTTTACCTTTAGTTCTTGTTCATTTGCACCATCAGTACCCAAATTATGGCTTTCATTTAAGGGCAGAACCACCAAAAACAGATTTTAAATTGGACACTACTCAGGTTGTTGACATCCTGTTCTTTTTTTTTTTTTTAAACTAACCATTAAACCTGCTTTCAACTAAAATCCTTTTTAAACTAGAAATATGATGGATTAGCTTCCCAGGAAGGAAAAACTTCCAAATGACTTGGCTAGGCAGAGGCATATATTTTAGAACAACATTAAAAAATGTTATTTGAGAATTGTTTAATGTTCCAAAAGAAGTACAACTAATGACCTAAAATTAGTAGAGAATTTAGAATGTTCCCAGTGGCTGATTTCAATTCCCTTTCAAAGTAAATCTGAGTGCTATAATGACAGCAGAGCTCTTATCATAATTTACACAAGCTTTGCTACTTTCTTGCAATGCTGGACATGGATTTAAAAGAGAATGATGGGTTTGTATAAGTTTTTGAGGGGTCATCTGACATAAAGGCAGGATTTTACAGTAATTTATTCAACAAATAGTCAGTTGGTATTCCCTACCAATGGATTGTGGGGTTAATTTAAACATGGATCCTGCCTTTAGGGTACAGAGCATCTAAAAAAGGGAGACAAGTACATAAGTAACTTTAATCTTTTTAGAAAGCCAAGACTTCCATAAAAGAAATACAATAAGTTATGTGAAATGTAAAGGAAGAATAAAATTTAGCTTTCGTCATTGAGCCTGTCATTAGAAATGGCAACGCTGGTTCACAAAGTCCCTACGTACTCTTCCCATCAGAGGCTGACCTCTACTTCCACATCCTTCCAAATATCATTACCCAGTATTGGATGAAAGATGAAACCTTTTTTCCATCCCTGAATATGGTGAAAGGGAATTTATTTCTTGTAAATTTCAGCCAATTATCTCCATCTGTCATTCTATTCTATAGAGAAACAGATATAGCTTCATCCAAACTGGAAAATTTGTGTTTTTAGCAATATTATAATGATGCTAATATACTTGCAGGAAAAAAAAAATACCATATTGGCTTGATAAATAACCTTCCTAGAAAATCACTTGGCACATTTTAGGTACATGATGAACAGTTGTGGGATACATGAATTACTGGCTACTAAAATATTAACTGTGTCTCAGCATCATAATACTTATTGCTCTATTAAATGCTTCAAATATGTACAGGAATCTTGAATGTTTTTTATGAAAAGCTCAGAGCCTTTAATGGAGCTAGAGGAAATGGAGCTAGCACCAGTTGGTGAACTGAGTTGGAATCTATGGCAGCATGTGAGAGTCTAACCCAGGTTAGTTCATTTACTGAATTTTTACTCAAGACAGACTCCAAAGTACCTTTAACTTTTTTCTAGTTGGCTAAAAATTAAAACACAATTTAGAAAACATGAGATACAATTTACAGATTTTCAGTCAGAATGCCATATAATTTATGGTGTCATTGATGCTTACACTTACCTCGGTTTACATATTTTACAATTGTATTAAGGCTCACTCTCCCCCCCCCCATTTTATCCTACATAGCCTCCTGTCTTC
The DNA here is from genome assembly GCF_048164855.1 of Canis lupus baileyi. Lineage (NCBI taxonomy): Eukaryota > Metazoa > Chordata > Mammalia > Carnivora > Canidae > Canis > Canis lupus. The sequence goes on from NC_132839.1 coordinate 81,535,074, forward strand.
AACTTTCATTTGAAACTTTACTGAGAGAAAAGAGTAAGGGGCAAGATTTATCCAGGGATGACAAAGTCATCAAGAATGGAGTTTCTAAAGCAGCCTCATAAGTGACTTGAGCAAACCATGGTGCCGATGCCATGACAATGCTACATTAGGGTTTAAGACACAAACTATGTCCACCCCAGTTCTCTCACATGCGGAGTGATGACATCAATACAGCCTAGCTAAAGCTTTCGGTACATTGGTAGGCTTTCATGATAAGTTTCTATGAAACACAAGATGCTCATAAAAGTAGTGTTTTGACGAACAAGGGATAGTGGAAAGGGAGGTGGGCGGGGGGTTGGGGTGACTGGGTGATGGGCATTGAGGGTGACACTTGATGGGATGAGCACTGAGTGATATGCTATATGTTGGCAAATTGAACTCCAATTAAAAAAAGAAAAGTAGTGTTTTGGTTACTGCCTATAACAGCCAGGAAAGTCTATAAACAGTGTTTATGGACCTTTCTATAACCAAACCGACTTTTGATAAACCAAAGATGTCTCATGCTTTTCCACAGAATTACTACTGTAAGGGTAGTAAATACAATAATGCCTGCAGGGTTTCAAAAAACATGGTAAAAAAAAAAAAAAAAAAAAAAACATGGGAGGATGCAAGAGATTTTGAGCACAAGACGGACTGTCCCAGGGTCTGAGGCACTTACTTATAAGAGGGGTTAGACATCTTAAGATCATTCCAGTTTCCTCTACTGACCAGGCCTGGTCTTATAAAAACCTTTTGAAACTGCATTTAGAGAGGGATTTTTATATATTCTGCTTCCAGGAATAAGAGAATGAAGAGTTGTCACATCATTCTTTTTTCTAGGTTCTTTGTAAATAAAAGTATTTGGGGGAAGAGAAAGCGAGAGAAGCCATTAAACTATACCTAAGGCATTTGGATACAATGGAGGTATTTCTTATGCATTTTGCAAGAAAAAGAATAAATGTGAATTCAATAGTGATAACAGACTGAATTCTCTGAGCTGGCAAAATGTATATTTTAAACTGATTTTCTGTTGTGTGAGATCCAATTACTTTTGTTAAACTGCTTTAAAATTCAATATCACTTCCTCCTATCCATGATGATTAGAAGGAAGGAAAGCACAGAATATGTATTTTTCAAGAATTCTTCTCCTAGTTATTCAAGTCATAATAAAGAATCCATTATATTATACCGGCGTAATTATTTAGAGTAAAATGTAAGAAAAACAAGAATCCTACAGTTTTTCAGGCAGTGAATGAATGTAGCTTATACAACATGAGAAACATTTAAAAACAAAACTCATGAGATGATCACACTAGCCTTAGAAAATTAAGAAACGAGCAGAAAATAACAAATTCATACCAAAGATCAGTATGTATTTCAAAAACAAAACTGGGAAGTTATCATGTCAATCATCTTACCAAACTGCTTTTTCTTTCTCAGCTGAATATCTTAAGGGAAATAAAGATTATCCCTAATAATAATACAGCAAAAATTCAGAGGATTGATAATACTACTTAGCACACTTTAAAAAATCATTCCCTACCCCAAAAAATCATCAAAATATACTGTTTGTTCATAAGCTTCTTTGAGTTCTTTGTTCAATACATTCAATTCTGCTAAATTCAAACTAAACATGACAACTTAATTTGTGATGTGCTATTTATTTTGTACTATCTTATGCCGTGTATGGTGTGTCTCCTGTTTGTAGATTTTCAGTAAGTGAAAGTGGAGGAGGGAAAGAAAGGGGTCAGAACGGACAGCAAAACTGAATCAGTGCATCCCATGCCAATGAAGTAATGAAAAACCGCACTGTTCTTACAGTGGCAATAATGAATATAAATAGACAAAGGGCGTTGAATAGCTACTGGGAAAAAAAGAATGAAGCATCCATTTCAAGAAAGAACCTTTTTCTGCCATCACAGATAGCTTTGTGGACTGGCTAAATTAGGATGCCATATAACCATTTCATGCTTTAAGAGAAGTCTTTGAAAGACAGCTCTCACATATTTTTTTTATGTAAAGAATCTGATTTAATAATAGGAATTTTGCTTGTTGTCAGTCGTACATGTTCAAGTCTCTCTTTCTCTCTCTCTCCCCTCCCTTCTGACCCTCCCTCCTTTTCTCCCTGTTCCTTCCTTTCTGATTTTAGTAAGGAGTGAGTGTGTGTGGTGTGCATGTGTATGTGCATGTGTGTATGTTTGAGGTGGCTGAGTTAGAGATGAACACTGCCAAAATAAATCCACTACTTTTATGCTTTCATTGTGAAATTTCATGGGAGGCCTCAAAACAAGCCCAATTTTGTACTATCAGAAGAGTATTTTGAGCACAGATTGTGGATGATATATAGGCCAATATCTATATTATGATAATTTTACCTAGAAGGCAGTGTCTCAATAGATTCTGGACACTTTAACTTAGAGCAATAGACTGATTTATTATTTACCCACAGATGCCTCACAAATATGTAATAATTCTTCAGTTAAATGTCAACAGTAGTAGTATATTTGTAATTATATTACGTGATTTCTGTTGACTAGGAATATTTTTAGTTGAGAAATGAAGACAGAATAATATGAAAACCATTTCAATGGTAGGTGTATGTACTAAAAAATGTCTAAGTTGAAACTTTTTAAATTTTCGGTAAGTTAAGTGACAACAAAATAAGAATATGGCAGATCGTGACTAAGAGTTATTTTGTGATTTTGCAAAATGTCTCATAGTCATGTAGTCAAAACTCAATACATAAAATATCCTGTTTTATTTCTGAAAACATATTAAAAATAATCCTTGAAACCCTGCAAATGAAAATAAACTTATTAAAAATTTATTAATATGTGACACATTGTACAATTTTGGATTTGCTTCTGCAGTATAATACTATAAATGGATAATTTACAGGATCAGCAATACAAGATGCTAAATGCTTAGCTCCCTCTTGTTAAAAAAAATAATAATAAGTTAATTTATGTAGAAGAGGAGGAAAAAATGTGTGACATAGTCCTTGGGATGAGGATTTATTCTGGCTAAATAAAGTTTTTAAGACATAATATGCAAGCATCACTACAATTAAAATAAAACAAAATATATTTAACATTAATAATACAAATAATCTGATTGTCTTTTAACAGAAAGTCAACTGAAAAGATTCCTTCAGCTTGCCACGTGACTTTGCTGATGTACAATTGATTCACTCTGAAGAAGGAATATATAGAGAGATTTATCAAATATTCCATATAAAAATAGAACTTCTAGAATTTATTTATATCAGAAATATTAGACAACAGACTTGCTAATGAAATGCTGGACAAAAAAAAAGCAGTCATAATTTGAAAAAAAGTGATTTATGACAACTCAAAAATTTTCTAAAAAACAATTTCTGAATGCAGACAAAAGAAGGTCAATTTTAATACTAAATAGCATTTTTGCTCACAATGCTAGACCTGTTTGCTTAAAAAAGAAGAAAAAGGGGAGTATAAAGGAAAACCTGAAAAAAATAAATCCGCTTTCATCTAAACAGGATCTGAGCAATTATACTGAAATTCATGTAGTGTAAAGAATAGGAGTCCTAGACAGTAAATCTGACTATTATCCCAAATAGCATAATTATCTTCTCTCTACTAAATACTCTATGATCTTTTCAAAAGGATGGGCAGAGGGACTAATTCTCTGTAGTTATGCAAATCCCGCCTAGAAAGAACACTATCGATAATAGCCATAGGTCAGTTTATTTCAAGATAATATACCAGGTGCCCACATTGTCAAAATACCTGCATTATAATTCCAATCCAGTTGCTGTTTTTAATTATGAAGCTCTTCTCAACAGGAAACAATCCCACAGAGAACTGAAACAATTTATTTTAAATACTGTAAACAACAGAGAGGCTCTGCTTCATGGATTTGAGATTCCTGTTCACCCTGAGAGCTCACAGCATGTTATACCAACTGAACATACAATATTGATAAAGATAGATTCTCATTTCAAAATGTTTTGCCTCATGAAAGACCTTAAGTAGAGACTGAAATGGCTCTTATTCTTAGTAGTAATTACAAATATTATATTGTTCTTTGCTGTCCTAATAATAGTTTTCATGGAAATACAAACCATTGTATCAATCAAATACATCATAATACATACATAAAACATCAATCCTACCTCTTTGGTACATGAAGTCCAAGGAAAATATTTGGATAAGAAAGAACGCAGAACACAAGCCTTCAAAACTGTGAATAACTAATTTTTAGAATAATGAAATGTCTCTTAAGTTTCCCATACCACATACAAGCAACAAAACCTTATCTGCTTAAAAAAACAAACAAACAAACAAAAACCTTATCTGCTTAAGGAAAGATAGGTAAGATCATCAAACCTAATCGGTTTAGTCAACTGAGGGAAGTTTTCCATTGTTTCTTGCAGGTTAGTATACGAAAAGGCAGACAAATTGGATTTAAAGAAACTGCAGAAAAATAAAGATCACAGTTAATTAGCATTTGTCCCCATTCTGACTTCCAGAATTTACAAGAACAATAGTCATACAATGCTGATTGCCAGTCATGGTTTTAAATGTTTCATTATTAACTCATTTAATTTTTTATCCTCATTTTAGGGATGAGTCCCTACAAGGTTAAGTCAATTGCCCAGATAGCTGTGCTAGTAAACGCCCAAGCCCACGTTTGTACTCAGCCTATCTTCTGAGTGTATGACGTACAAAGAATAAAGTTGAAGGCGTTAGGGCATAAGAGAAAAATACATAAAAATCATCGCATCGCCCTTTGCAGGAATGACATGATACTGGCGCAATTCTGAGCTAATTATAAGGGACATTAAGTTTGGGAAGTGTCTTATCTTCCACTACTTGCTCCCAGAGTGTCTACAACACAGAATTGCTTATTGTTGTTAGAATATATCATGTTTTACATTTCTGTGCCTCCTGGAGGAGTTATTGTGATTCTTGTTTGTCTATTTTATAATAGGTGGAGGCCATGTCCACACATGAAAATTTGGAAAAAATACCCACATTATTTAAAATAGTAAATTACTAGAAAATGTACTGAAAATTACAACGTATGCATTCGTTCATATCTAAGGTATGTTGAGAATATTTGTTTGTAACTTGTAAGAATAAGTTAATATTTAAGAATAAATATAAACCATATATTTTTGGGATTGAATATGAAATCACAAATATACTAAAACTAAACCTCAACCACAGTAGAGTAGAGCAAAAGAGATTCTATGATATCTGTAATGCAAGTCTCAATATGGAATTCTGTCCATAAGTGTAGAGTTAAATTTAACAATGATTTTAAACATACAATGGCAACATTTCCTATATTAATGTAAAGACCCTTAGATAAAAGTTGTTTTTGGTGTTCTAAGCTTTAGGGTTTGTTCTCTCGTATCCAAAGACATGAACTACTTAGTCAAAAGAAAAAAAAAAATCCTTCAACAATATCTTTTGCGGTATACATGTGTTGAAAAGCTACTTTTAAGTCATTCAGCTTAATCAGCAAAACTCATTTTGTGTCTAATGGAACTTCACATCTTGTAGATTTCATAATTGAACAAATAAAACCTTTGCAGATGCTTTTCAGGAAAAGATGAGAAAGTGTAAGGGTTGCCAACAAGTCATTAACACAATCCAAAACTTGCAAGAAGGTATCAGACATACGATTAGCCTTTTCTTCTCTTTCCACTAAACAACCTAACTGAACTGAATAAACACATTCTATACTCCATATTTCTTGTTCAAATTTCCAGACATGGTAAACTTCAATGGCAGTAGAGAGTCACTAATTGAAGTTAATCTTGGTCACACATAAATGTCTGGCATCAGTTTTCTTGGCAAGAAAATACTAAATAATTAACAACAAACGACCGGTTTCATAAGTGGTTATTTGTAAGGGGAGGCAGTATATTGTGGATTGTGAGAGTGTTTTCACTTTGGAGCCAGAGAGTCTGTATTGGAATGTTGGAATCATAGTTCTGTCAATAAGATTTGTGGCCTTGGAATATTTTTAATATTTTGCCTCGGTTTCCTCAGCTGCAAGTTGTACTAAAAATAATACCTAGCTCCCACGGTTGCTGTGAATACTAAACGAAATAAATAATACACAAAACAAAGAGCAAGCACAGGCAGCCAGGCATGTTTTATATATTCAGAAAACAATGCAATTCTGACACTATCCTCTGATATTATATCTATATTCTTCATTTCTAATAAATAATATTGATCCTTTAGCTGGACATACCTTTGGGCACCAGTAAGGTTATCTTTTTTTTTTTTTTTTTTTTTTTTAGGTTATCTTGAAGATAAAAATTTTAGAATGGCTATCAGTGAGTATGAGGTAAGAGTGTAATGGAATCTGTGATTTATAGAGAATTGGATTTATGAATCTATCACTTACATTAACAGTATCAGGTAAAGCACTGAATGTTCCTACCAATGGCCATATCTGTGTGAATGGCAGAGTACTCATATCTATTTTAGTAACACATATTTAAGAAAAAAATACACGTCTTCCATGGTTTAAACTATGGAACTATCAATTTGGTTAGGATTTTCAGAGATAAGTCCCTGAAATTGTTCTACTTGAGAAGCACACAAGAGTAACCATGTATTTTTCCTGCCCTCTGCATTTAAAACAAATAAGTATAACATCTGTTCATGATAAAAACTGCCAATAAAGCTCATATGTGTCAAACCTAACATCATACTGACAACTAACATCATACTAAGCTAACATCATACTGAATGGTAAAAAAAAATGAACACTTTCCCTCTAACATCAGGAATAATACAAGGGCGTCCACTCTCACCACTTTAATTCAGCACAGTCCTGATGGCTATAGCCATAGCAATCAGACAAGAAAAAGAAATAAAAGACATCCAAACTGGTATGGAAGAAGTAAAACTGTCTCTATTTGCAGTTGACGTAAAATTATATAGAGAAAATGCTAAAGATTCCATCAAAAAACAATTAGAATTAATAAATGAACTCAGTAAAGTTAGAAGATACAAAATCAGTATAGATATCTTTTGCATTTCTTTTTTTAAAAGATTTTATTTATTTATTCATGAGAGACACAGAGAGGTAGACACAGACAGAGGGAGAAGCAGGCTTCCCACAGAAAGCCTGATGCGGGACTCGATCCTGGGACTCTGGGATCACACCCTGAGCTGAAGGCAGATGTGCAATCACTGAGACACTCAAGGCATCCCATCTTTTGCATTTCTATACACTAATAACAGACTAGCAAAAAAGAGAAATTAAGAAAACAATCCCATTTATAACTGTACCATAAAGAATAAAATATGTAGGAATAAACTTAACAGAGGAGTTTAAAGACCTATACTCTGAAAACTATAAAACACTGATGAAAGAATTAAAGCAGCCACAAACAAATGAAAAGATATTTTATGCTCATGAGTTGGAAGATTTACTATGGCTAAAATGTGCAATTACCCAAAGCAATCCACAGTCAATGCAATTCCTATCAAAATACCAATGGCATTTTTCAAAGAACTAGAATAAATAATCCTAAAATTGGTATGGAATCACAAAAGACGCTGTAATAGCCAAAGCAATATTGGGAAAGAGTAACAAAGCTAGAGGTATCACAATTCCAGATTTTAAAGTGTAGTACAAAGCTATAGTAATCAAAACAGCATGGTACTGGCACAAAAATAGACACATAGATCAATGGAACAGGATAGCGAGCTCAAAATTAAATCCACGCCTATATAGTTAATCTATGACAGCAATGACAAAAAGAGGCAAGAATATCCAATGGGGAATAAAGAGTCTTTTCAATAAATAATATTGGGAAAACTGGACGGGTATATGCCAAAAAACAAAACTGGACCACTTTCTTACATCATATACAAAAACAAACTCTAAGTAGATTAAAGACTTAAATATGAGACCCGAAACCATAAAATTCCTAAGAGAAAATGGAGGCAGTAATCTCTTGGACATTGCCTTAGCAATGCATTTATAGATAAGTATCCCCAGGTAAAGGAAACAAACCATGAGCGACTCCTAACTTTGGGAAACAAACAAAGGGTTGCAGAAGGAGAGGGGGGCGGGGGGGATGGTACTATAACTTATACACTGTTGGTGGGAATCTAAGTTGGTAGAGGCACTCAGAAACTAAATGGGTGTCATACTACATGTTGGCAAATTGAATTTAAATAAAATGTATATTAATAACACCCACAGTGGGATATCACCTTATACCTGTCAGAATGTCTAGTATCAAAAAAAGACAAGAACAAGTATGGATGAAGATGTGGAGAAAAGGGAACCCTATACACTTTTGATGGGAATGCAAACTGGTTCAACCCACTGTGTACAAAAGTATGGAGACTCCTCAAAATATTAAAAAATAGAAGCATCATACTATCCAGTTATTCTGTTACTGGGTATTTACCCAAACAAAACAAAACGAAACAAAACACTAATTCGAAAAGATACAGGCATCCTTATGTTTACTGCAGCATTATTTACAATAGTCTAGATGTGGAAGCAACCTAAGCATCCACTTATACACGAATGGATAAAGAAGTGATAAATATATAATTAATATATATGTTAATATATATTAATATTAGTCAACTATAAGTAAGAACTAGATTTTACCATTTGTAACAACATGGATGGACCTGAAGGGGATTATACTAAGTGATAGAAGTCAGATAAGGAAAGACAAATACCATGTGATTTCACTTGTATGTGGAATCCAAATACGCACAACAACAAATGAACAAACAAAAAAACAGAAAGAGACCCATAAATACAGAGATCAAAATGGTGATTGCCAGAGAATAGGGGAGTGGCAAATGGGCAAAAATGGGTGAAGGGTATTACAAATACAGTTTTCTAGTTGTGGAATGAACAAGCCATGGCATAAAAGATACAACATGGGAAATATAGTCAATGATAGTGTAACATCATTGTATGATGACAGATGGTAGCTACTCTTGTGACCACAGTATAATGCACAGAGTTATGGAATCAGGATGCTGTGCACCTAAAGTTAATGTATGTAACACTGTGTGTCAAATATACTTCAATTAAAAAAAATGACAAGAGACAACAAGTGCTGGTAGGTATGTGAAGAAAAGAGAACTCGGTGATCCCTGGGTGGCGCAGCTGTTTGGCGCCTGCCTTTGGCCCAGGGCACGATGTCGGAGACCCGGGATCGAATCCCACACCGGGCTCCCCGTGCATGGAGCCTGCTTCTCCCTCTGCCTGTGTCTCTGCCTCTCTCTCTCTCTCTGTGACTATCATAAAAAAAAAATAAATAAATAAAAAAAATTAAAAAAAAAGAAAGAGAACTCTTGTACACTGTTGGTGGGAATCTAAGTTGGTAGAGGCACTCAGAAACTAAATGGATGTGCCTCAAAAAATTAAAAATATGGTCCAACAATTCCACTTCTGGATGTATGTCCAAAGGAAATGAAATCACTAGCTCAAAGCCACAACTACACGCCTATGTTCATCACAGCCTTATTTTCAGTAGACAAGACATGGAAATAACCTAAGTTTCTATCCGCAGATGAATGAGTAAGGTAATTATGATATATATATACACATGGAATACTCAGCCATTAAAAAAAGAAGGGAATTACTGCCGTTTGCGACAACATAGATGAAAGTTAAAGGCTTTATACTAAGTGAAATAAATCAGACAGAGAAAGACAAATACTATACAATCTCATTTGTACGTGGAATCTAAATAAAAAAATAATGATGAACTCATAAAAACAGAACAAATTGGTTGTCAGAGAAGAGAGAGTGGAAAGTGGAGGAAATGGGTGAAGATGGTCAAAAGGTACAAACTTCAGGGGGTGCGTGACTTGCTTTCAGCTCAGGTCCTGATCTAAGGATCATGAGATCGAGCCCAGCATCAGGCTCTGTGCTCCACATGGAGTCTCCTTGGAATTCTCTCTCCCTCTCCCTCTGCCCCTACGCCCTGCACACACACTCTCTCTCTCTCAATCTCTCTCTCTCTCTCTCAAATAAATAAATAAATCTTAAAAAAAATGGTACAGGCTTCTAGTTATAAGGTTAATAAGTTATAGGGATGTAATGTACATCATAGTGACTATAGTTTGTAATACCTTATTGTACATTTGAAACTTGTTTAAAAAGTAGATATTAAAAGAAAAAATATATATATAACTGTGCAAAGTGAGGGATATTAGCTAAGCTTACTGCAGTAATAATTTCACATTACATATATATCAAATGATTGTATTATATGCCTTAAACATATTCAATGTTATGTATCAATTATATCCCAATTATATTGGAAAAATGCTAATTATAGAAGTACTCTATAGAATTATAGCAATGAAATACATTTAAATCTAGAGGTACGAAGGAGCTAATAATATTCATTACAGTATTTTTACCTTTAAATAAATAAATATATTTCCATCTTGTAAAATTTTAACAAATTTGATCTTACGTCCTTGATAAATTTGCTGGTTTTGTGGCCCATTATTTCTTGCTTTTTTGTTTGTTTGTTTGTTTGTTTTATGTGGAAAAAAGAATTGAAACTGACAATCCTATATCAATAAAAGTGGTTAAAGAGATTCCTAAAGCAGATTTATCAATGATTCTTTTTGTATGGTCTTCATGTGAAATTGCTAAAGTAGCCATGACTTTCTGCTCTGCCCTCCTGGGTACCCATCCCTATTTTGCAATGTGCAACTTCTCCCATCACATTGTGGTCTACTTCCCCACACTTTAAATCAGGTCTGACCTTGGAACTTGCTGTAGTCAATGAAACAGGGTGGGAGCAACCCTGCAATGTATCCAATCTTGGGTGTTCCTGCTCTTGTTGTATTTCTGCCATGCCATGAAAATAAGCCTGAGCTAGCCTATTGGGATAGAGTTACCCTGTTGTCCTAGCAGAGAAAAATGGAAGATTCCAGCCGAGGTCAGCAAAGCAACCCCCAGGCAACCCACAGTGGACCACAGGAGCAGACTGAGCCCCACCAATGACAGCTCACCATGGCCCAACTGCTGATAAATGCTGATTAACTTAAGCTACCCAAGTCTTGGGTTGGTTTGTCATTTAACAACAACAATAACAGACTGTCAGCATCTTCTCTCCACACTTTATTCTTTCTCGTTATGTGACTAATATATAGAATGCTCAGCATGCAATTGTGAGGAAAGTGAATGAATCAATCGATATTTACTAAGACATTCTATCTACAATTTATTGCACAGTTACTTTGTGCCAGAAATATTTCAAACATTTTACATGAATTATCTTAATTTCCTGCCCAGTAAAAATAGCAACCGTGAGCCCTTTTCTGGCTATGAGGTTGGTGCTTATGCAATCACAAAAATAGGGTTTGTCTCTCGTGAAATTTTTACTGAGGATGGTGGACATCTATTGGCATAAACACTGAATCACTGAATTAGCAGTTAACTTAGTTAAGAGGATTATTCAATGACTTGGCACCCTTTCCCCCTCTCTCTTTCATATAATTAGAGAGTGTATTTTTTACTGGATGCCTTATATTACAGTCTTCTGTGGTAGTAGCTCTATGTTTAGAACATCAGTATATATCCACTTAATTCTACATTTTTTTCATTAGTAACTTTTTTCAGAAGTCTCCAATACCCTGGATTTAATATGTAAAAAGAAAAGTTTAGTTTTTAGCAGGATAGAACATAGAAGTAGAGTGAATATTTACTGACTTCATACTATAAATATGACTGTGATCTCTTCTAGGCTTTGAGATTAAGATAATTTTAAAATATGTTTTCCTTTGGCTGACATCAGTAATATAGAAATTTCCCTTTCTATAGTTTTATTTGGAAATATATATTTATGTTAGACTTTTACCTTAAATGCTGGTTCATTTTACTAGCATAAAAACTAGCGATTTTTTTTTTTTTTTTTTTTTGGTTGTCCCATAAGTGAATTTAATAGCAGCTGCTAATATAAATTCTTTGTTAAGCTCTTCCATGCAAAGGCATTTTACATATATTTAATTATAAATACATACAAAATTCCTTTGAGAAAGGTAATTTCATGCCCATTTTAAGGAATATAAATTTCTTATTCAAGTTAACATAAGAAAAAAAGCCTAGAAAGTCTTTAATTTTACTGACTTCAAAGACTATATTTTTCCCACTGGATTATAAACTACTTTTAGTTCTCCCCATTAAGAACTGTGAACTTTTAAAAATATATATTGATATGGAATCTATTACCCCAAAGCCCAGAGTAAAACTGAAGCAAAGAAAAAGATTAGAAACTCTAGTCTCAGATGCCTAGCTCAGTGGTACCTGACTCAGAGGAATATTATACTGACATCTCTTATCATTTTGACTGATGTCCTGTTTCTGTCTCAGAAGAAAAGAACATTTTCCTTCCCCTGTCATCTGTGCAAGCTAAAGCAGGCAGGAGATTGCTTTTGACTCATTCTAATTATCAAAACTGCTTTCTCACTCTCATTACATGGCTTTGGTCTCTCTGCTGAACTACATTGCTTCAGCGATTTTGTATGCCAGTTAATGGGCCTTCTATCACATATACTTGTATCGCTCTTACCCGATTCATTGTGAAATATTAAAAAAAGTGCAAATGCAAAATGCATCTCTACTGCCATTTAGCCTTCAATTTACATTCTATCACCCATGTATTCATGTCATTACTTGTATACTTTAGTGCTTCATTATAAAAAATTGTCTGGGTAATTTTATCAGATATAGATATAGTTATAGATACTGCTTTAAGAATATATATAGATTATCAATAGGGTTAAGTTTTGCAAAGAGGAATATTATAGAAGAACAATTTGCAAACTAAAAAGAGAAAAGGAATATAGAAAATAAGTAAACGATATTAGTTTTCTGTACTATACATAGTTATCTTAAGCGAATAACTATACAAAAGCTATGAGAAATTACAATTACAAGTAGGATGAAAACGTTGAAGGAGTAAGAAAACCATAATGGATTACTAAGGAGAGGCTGGAATGGTCATCCTGAATTAAACATCTTAATCTATTGACTAATGTCAAGGATGAAATCCATACTCTATCATAAATGACACTGCATGCCACTTCTGAAAAGCGAATACTATTCTAAGCGGGCCCTATTTCTGAATTAGTAGGATAAGTCTACATGAGGTCGCTTAAACAAGAATGTGGCCATTCTACCCACTATCTTTTTTTCTTCTATTACAAATAATTTCATGATAACGGATGTGAAATAAATAGTCACACTCTGGCTTTCTGGGACCAGGAAGTATGGTTAATAATGTTAAATAGGAAGTATTATAGCATTCATATTTTAGCCCAAAGGCAGATCCACTTTTAGCCCGGATCCCAATCAGGAAGTGATTCTTCTGTCTAAAGTAGCAGAGTATAAAACCTTTTTTTCATCAACAGAGGACACAGGGAAGTCTCACTTCATCAAACTCAGAAGGCTCCATGCATACAGCAAGAGAAGCTCTCTATTCCATGTGTGATATGTACCTGGTGGCTAGCATACTGCAGAGACTAAAGAAAGACAAGCAGATCTTTCATAGAAGCACTAGAAAGATCCTGTGTTTTCAGGGAATTTTTGCACAGTCATTTTTGCACAGTCATTTTTGCACAGTCATTTTTATATTTCTGATAAAAATGTCGAACATTTCTGCAAATAATGTTAAGGGTTTGACTCCAGAAGGCCACTTCCCAGCACAGAACAAGATCAGAGAAGGTGGGAAGAGGAGGGACATGCAACAACCTCAGGAAAACAAGGATTCCCCGCTGGACTGGCAAATGGTGGGTTGCCTTAAGCAAATGTGGTGAAGTTTTGTGTTTGTTTGTATTAACTAGTTTCCATCTTAACATAAAATCAAGGGATCCCTGGGTGGCGCAGCGGTTTGGCGCCTGCCTTTGGCCCAGGGCGCGATCTTGGAGACCTGGAATCGAATCCCACGTCGGGCTCCCGGTGCATGGAGCCTGCTTCTCCCTCTGCCTATGTCTCTGCCTCTCTCTCTCTCTCTGTGTGACTATCATAAATAAATAAAAATTAAAAAAAAATAAAACTTAAAAAGAAATAAAGAAGTATCTTTATAAAAGAAAAAACATAAAATCAACATAATACTTCTACCACATTTCATTAGAAGTACTAAAAATCTATATTCCAGGCTTGTGCTTAAATCCATAGAATGAACTCTGTAATTCTCTATTAATAATCTTTAGAGCACCGAGTTTAATACACACACACACACACACATTATAGGTAGTGTTATCAAAAGAATTCTGGAATAGCGAACCCCCCCTTTTCCTTTTTCATCACAATTAAGGTTGCTGCTCCCCAGAGTGACTAGAGTAAGTTTCTAGAACAAGCACCTCCAGAGAATATAGTCCTAACAGGAATATTCCTGCCAGGGAGTTTCTCACTCTTTTACTTAACAGTTCTCATGCATATTTGAGTGGTTTCTAGGAAGTTCTCTTGTTATATCTCTGACTTATACCCAGGCAGATTTTAACATAGCCATCCTTGATTTTATGAGTCACCCATATGCATTATTTTAAATATAATATTTTATTATAGTCATTCATATGAGCCAGATTTAAAACCTAAGTTGTTGTTGTAAACCTCATAAAGTAATTGTTATAAGACTGGGTTATTAGCTTTATATGAAAAGTGCTATTTATACATAAAGTGATACATGAATTATGACGATTATTCAGTTAGAGCACCTAGTGCAATTCAAAGCTAGGTTTCCCATTGGACTCTGCCCACGAGCAACTTCATTTCCCATCCCACTTTGTATATGAAAGTGGACATTGTTCTTTGGGCCAAAATGAAACTCTTTTCCATGTTATTAAGTACCACAAACTGCTATCTTTGAAATATCTACAAAATACCCTAGATCTCTCAAGGTACACTGGTATCTTTATATTAAGGAGCTTGTCTCACCTTCTCACCACCTCCCCCTGCCAAATTTCGCCAACCCAGCTCTGCATACAACTCTGACTTCCCTTTAGGTTGGCGCAATTCTTGTTTGAGCTGGCACTAATCGATCAATACGCTCATACTTCAGCTGTTCAAGCAGCAGCTAACCAGGCAGCCACAACAAACACAATCCTGGCAGCTCCTAATGTGTGTCTCTGCCTGTAATTCAGATGCTGTTTGCAAAGAGTTTACATGTAGACCACGTCGCTCTTAGAAAGCTCAGTGCTAGGATTTTCAACAGAAAGCTTATTAGGCACACAGTCCTGCAAATTAAATCATTATAAGTAGTTGCTCAAAATAGTTTGGGAAGACAGAGTGCATGGTAATGTATTTTTACACATAAAGACTAACATTTTCTCGGACAAGACCAATGCTATAGCAAATGATAACATTCTGGCAAGAAGCATTGAGCATTGATTCAATTAAGTAGTATATCATTTACCTATAAGAACAAACTGATTTCTTCCCAATTTAAATCACGGAAGTTGAGGACATAAGATGTGCGTATGAGACAAATAGATTTTTCCCCCACTTGTTATAAATGTTTTTTGGTGGAAAATATAATTTAGTGCAATTAAAAATGAATGTATCATCTGTAAACCTCATGTACAGTTCATTTTGTAGAGCGAGAACGCTCTTTGAGCATATTCAATACACAGTCACTACTCCAGGTCCTGTAATGGTAGACGTATAAGTAGAATTTGATGTTTGCACTGGAAGAGCTTATAATATACCAGATAACACGAATATTGAGAAACTGTAAAAGCACAAGGCCCTATACTATAGGAGCCATATCTGAGGGAGGTTTTTCACCTAAAGAGTTGACATTTAATCTGGATTTCGAAATGATCCGCTTTTACCTACTAAGGAGTGGGTGAGGGGTGATGAAAGCACTCCAGTAAATGGAGCAGCACAAGTTAACGCACGCAGACATGAAATGATATCCTGTATTTGAGGTCCTTAACGTGGTCCAGATGGATAGTTCAGATTATAGGAAGGAATAAGTTTAGAAGGGAATGTAGTTAAGGTTCTTTACTTCTATGCTAGTGCTATCCCCAATGCTTCTAAGTCACTAATGTTTCTAAATATGTAGCATGTGGTATGATGAAATAGATTTGGGGAAGAACATTCTTACTTCACAGAGAAGAAGAGGTTGGAACAGCTAAGAGGAAACTCTAGTAATTCAGGTAAGAGAGTGTTGGCAGCACAGCTGGAAAGGAACAGGAGATTGGAAAAACATTTTTGAAGATAGAAATTGGAAACATAGAGAGTAAAGTAGAATAAAGAGTCAAAGAAGACTTTAAATCAAACAGTTTTTTTGAAAGTAAAGGAATGGTGGGGTGCCACGGTGGCTCAGTGGGTTAAGGGTTAAGTGGCTGACTTTTGATTTCGGCTCAGGTCATGATTTCAGGGTCCTGGGATCAAGCCCTGCGTAGGGCTCTGAGCTCAGCAGGCAGTCTGCTTGAGGTTTCTCTCTCTCTCCCTCTCCTTATGCCCCTACCCCCCAAATTAATAAATATATATTTTTTAAAAAGTGAAAAAATGGTAATATGTTAATGGTATTTAACTGGTACAGAATTGAAAGGACTATACAACATTTTCTCCAAAAGAAAAAAATAATATTCACCGTTATCTAAATTTTCTAATTATAGAAATATTACAAAAATATGAGAAAATGGATGTGCAAAATAACATTATATTTCTCAAGTGATGTAATTATCAAAAGGTAAAGGTCATTGATCTGGCAATTAGTCATACGCCTCATAAGGAGACCTTTATTATAGCTAATATTAAATATTTCACCATGAAGATTGTATTGTGGACTTTTTTTTCTGTCTGCCACATGATGATACAAATATAAGCATCAAATTAAAAAATAAACTTATCCCCAAACATTAACAAACCTCCAGTGATTATACATTATCCAAATTAAATCAGATTTTTATTAGATAATTCTATGTACTACATAATGGATAAAAAGTCTGTATTATTGAATGTGAATAATCTAGATCTCATGATAACTAAATTATATCTCTAAAAGGCAGATTGCCATTATTACTTCTAATATTTAAAATCCAATAAAGTCACAGGAAAATGAAAATCATATGCTCAAATTATGTATAAAGATACACACATGTGGCTTTGTGTGTGATACCAGACTATCACTCTAATATCCTTTTCACAAGCCCTTTTCACTTTGCTTTTGATACAAAAGTTTTTCCTCATTATTCCACTTTCAGAGTCAATCTTCAACATCCCGAATGCTGATGCTCCCAGGAATGTCGCCTTTTCCTGTTAATCTCCATAGCCCCAGAGAGGCTAGCAAAATAAAGCCTTTCATTTCTACGTTTTGCACTTGACTTGGCTTAGACTGATACCAGGTGACATTATTACTTTGGGTTTCAGATGTTTAGGGAAGAGGAGAGTAAACTAAAGGATAAAATTATCATTTCAAAGTGGCTACATTTGGGGGCCACCATACCTACCAGTTTTCATTTAAGGTAACGACTCTTAAGGATGGTGACTATTGCTAGAATTCTCACCGTCTCATTACATTTTTAAATAATTCTCTGTGACTGGCAGATATGAAAACATTAATAGGGCTTGAGAAATGCTCCACAGGGGTAATATTTAAGTTATTAGGGTCAGAGCCAAGAGAAGTTTCTCATGCATAAAGAGATGAGTTTGTTACTACAAAGTATTCCTACCATGTCCTTTCATTTGTAATGGAGAATTATGGTTGGTTCATCCATATTTTACTGGGCGAGCGTACAGATGCAATGTGCACACACAGGGACCATCTCATATATCTTCAAATCGTTCAATATGCTTTGCAGGGCCTTGCATTTATAAAAAGTATGCTCGATGCATTTATGTAATATGCTCGGTTTTTAAATATTTCACTTGAAGGAGAGATTTAAAGGTCAATGCTTACTCTGCTAAGATTGGACTTTTCATACTTAGAAATAATACCCCAACATGCAGAAATTCAACACTCACATATCGTTAGGAATCTAAATGATAACAAAGAGTAGTAGGATTTCCAGAACACCTAAACATATAAGGTTTAAGGCACTTGCACTTCAGCAGACTTGACAGTTGTTAACTGCTTTTCCCATGCATGCTTATTACAAAGAGGAAAGAAAAATGGGTTTAGTTGTGCCACACACACACACACACACACACACGCTTCCCCCAAATCTTCTCACTAAAATGCATGAATACCTGAATTATACTTACAAGTATAATTTAAAGTGATGCCTAGAATAAGTTCTCTGAAAAATCTTTTTTTATTAAAAATATCATTTTAGATATAGCAGTTCAAAACCCAGTACATAATTAAATACATATGATGGATTTTACTGAGTGCTTAATGCATGTAAAATTTCCTTTGACAATTCAAATTTAAACTCACTTTAGTTCTTATAAATCTTGCAAGAGTATAATTGACTTAACATTTTTTTCCAAAACAGCTAATACATTACTTTCATTTCTATCTGGATTTTCATACAAATGAGAAGGAGAAATGGGGAAAAAAAAAAAAAAAAGCTACCTGCTAATAATCAACAGAGAAGCAGCTTGGGAAAACCAAATGCATTTTTTTCTCCTCTCCTGTGCAGTCTTTTGTACAAGGTTTTGGTGATTTTGAATATGATTCATTACAACCAACACAGTAAATAGGGTAAAATTAATTTTAGAGTTGCAAATATTCTGATAGGAATCTGCAGAGAGAACGCCTCAGGCAGAAATTAACAATTTTTCTCTGGAGATTATGAAACCAATTTTCCACATGCCAAAGATATAAGTAAATGCATGTGCAGAACTATCTAGATAAAAGACTGTTTTTCTGTAACTTTAAGTACAAACAATTTATATTAGGCCATGTTCTATTTCCCTGACTCATCCACTCACGACTTGAACTGAAATGGAAAAAGCAGGGAAGAGGGAACCAGAGGATGAGACCCATTTCTGTTGCTTCTCCAGAAACTTGAATTAGCCAGTGTTATTTCTCTACAGCTCGAAGTCTCTCCAACGCATGGATAAAGTAGATTATCCCTAAAGTATCCAGGAGCTCGAAAAGTCTGCTTCTGGCTTCCACTGCTAACCATATGAGAAAGCACCAGTCTCTTGCCTGATGACAACCTGTTTTCTATCAGGATTTCCCCAGCAGCTATACTTCAGAAACCAAGAGTGAATGTATCACATACTCAAGTAAAAGAATCATATGATAGTACATTTCATCTGGGATTGATTAGCTCCTCTCAGTCCTACTGAAGTTCTTTGCCTACAGAAATGCTTAGCCTTTTATTTACATTTTTGTTTGATAACTGACGTAACTCACCTCCCACTCCTGCTCTCCAAACCTGTTTCAGCCCACTCATCTCCTTACTGCACCCTGTATATCAGCCGCACCATTCTTCTTTGACAAACTATCCATCAAAACCTACTGTCGACCCTCAGTTACAATTTTTATCTTCTCCTTGGGGCCTTTTTTTGAACTAAAGCAATCTGAGCTATTACTTGATCAAACTTCAAGCTGTAATATGTATGAATTTGTGTGCATTTGTAGGGCAGTTGTGGTGGTATTAGGGTATCTCCACAGCATAGCAGTGAGAACCATAGTTAGCCATCTTCCTTCCTTCCTTCCTTCCTTCCTTCCTTCCTTCCTTCCTTCCTTCCTTCCTTCCTTCCTTCCTTCCTTCCTTCCTTCCTTCCTTTTCTTCCTTCCCTCCCTTCCTCCCTTCCTTCCTTCCTTCCTTCCTTCCTTCCTTCCTTCCTTCCTTCCTTCCTTTCCTTCCTTCCTTCCTTCCTTCCTTCCTTCCTTCCTTCCTTCCTTCCTTCCTTCCTTCCTTTTCTTCCTTTCTTTCCTTTCCTTCCTTCCTTCCTTCCTTCCTTCCTTCCTTCCTTCCTTCCTTCCTTCCTTTTCTTCCTTCCTTCCTCCCTTTGTTTCATCCAGCATTTACCTTGGTCTTATCATGATATAGGCACAGGATTAAACACTATTAGTGTAAAGATGAATCCATCACATTCCCTTCCCACAAGAAGGGACAGGTACATGTCGAAATAATTACGATACGTTACTACAAATGCTAACAGAGACATGGGCCAAGTAACCTTTTTATATTTGGGGTTATCAGTCAGTTTGGTGAGTGAAAGCATGAATTTAGGAAGGTAAAAAACAAAAACAAAAACAAAAACAAAAGCAAACACCTGTCTACCCTACTCACTAGCTGTTCAGTGTCGAAGAAGTTTCTTAGCTTCTTAGGTGCTCATCTTCTCCACAGGTGAAATATGGAAAATAATATTCTCTTCCTCAGCCTTTAGTAAGAGCCCAACAGATCTTGAGGGCAAAGCCTCTCATCCTCATCCGTTATCATTAATTAACCCTAACACATATCTTGCATGTATGGATACCTAATAAATACTTGAACACTTTACTACTTAGGATACATACATGTCTTTGCAAGTTTCCTTGACATTTTTCTGAGTGTGTGATCTGCCCATCTGACCAAGGCAAACAGCGTTAGGCAGATTCCCTCTGCAGACACATGCTGCCTGAATAAAGGAAATCTGCTTCACCCAGAAGGCAGGCTGAGTTCAACTCAGACTCACAATACAGGGAAATAGTAATTTCACCTTTGCCTCTCTCAGGCTGCATAACTAATGTAATATCTATGCCATGTAATGGAGTAGTCCAGCATTATCAAGACAATGCCCACGGCAAATGAAATAGTTACCTCTCTGTGTGGATTAGGGACAGAATTGTGTTCTCCTCTAATTGATATATTGCAGCCCTAACCTCCAACATGACTGCACTTAGAGGTGCTTCCTTTAAGGAGATCATTAAAGTTAAGTGAGTCATAAGAGTAGGGTCTAATCAATCAGGCTGATATCCTTCTAAGAAGAGAAAGAGCCACCAGGAGTGTAGTGCACATGCCCAGACAGAGGCCGTGTGAGGACGCGGGGAGAAGGCAGCCGTCTGCAAGCCAGAGAAAGAGGCCTCAGGAGAAGCCAAATCTTCGAACAGCTTGATCTGGGACTTCCAGCCTCCAGAACTGGGAGAAAACAAATTTCTGTTGTAAAAGCCACTCGGTCTGTGGTATTTTGTGATGGTGGCCACAGCCAACTAATACAGTCCGTATTAAAATACGGACCAGATATGTTTCACGCTAATCTATTCTATTTTAGAGGCAGGTCAGACTGCTAGAACCCAGGTTAACTTTCCTGATAACCAAAGCAAGAAAGAGAAGCAACATTTACATGCTACCTACCTGTGAGGTAAGTTTGCAATAATCATAAAGCTAACGTGACCAAACTGATGTGCACAAGGGAAGCAGTCCGGTATCAGACCCCCCTGCTGTGACCACAGCACCCTCGCTCCCACCAGTTCCTGCAAGGTAAGCTTTGTGGGTCTGGAAAGACTGGTCAACCTCTTTGAGTCCTTGCAGACTAAGAGTAAAAGTGCTTGCACCGTGGAGTTATTAGGAAGATGAGAAATAATGTATATAAGCTGGTAAACACCAGGTGCTCAATATAGGATAATGATTATTATGTGGTGTTTTCTAAATGCTGAGTCAAGTGGTGCTACAAATACGTTTCACAAAAATAGCCTATGATTAAGCCTGACTTTTTCCAGTGGTCAGTTATGAGAGCTAGAAACTGAAACACCCCCAGAGATGATAATAGAGTTTAAATGTGGGAACAGGAAAGCTAACTGGTGTCCCTAGCCTGCTCAAGCAGTGGGCAGTGACATCACTGTGTAGGGGAATCAGCAGCTGCTGGAGGATAAATCCAAGATCTTGATTCATTTTTATTTCCCCTGCGTAAATGGGCAAAGAAGCAAGCCTAGGGTTACCTAAAGAGAAGTTTATGAAGAATTTGGGGTTACAGTTCTACTCTCAAACACATCCCTTTAGGATAATCCATGGTCTGGAAGACTTTTCCTAGAAAATCATTCATTTGAATTAAAAATTACATTATCTTAAAATATAAATTTCCTTAGTTGGAGAAAATAATGGTGCCCTATACCTTCAGTAGAGAATTTTTGCCCCAGTTTAAAAGAAATCTATTTCATTATTAAGAAAAAAGCAAGTACTTACAGTTAACATTTGAAAAGGGGAAAAATATACATATAAAGGTCACAGGACCTAGCCTGCCTTTGAACAAGGCCAGCAGTTTTCTTCTTATACTTTTATTATACTTCCTGAATTTATCAGGTAGATAACAACTTGAACATAAATTCATTAAGCCTCACTAGGGAAATTATAGGGGAAAAAAAGACCAATTATATATTTTTGGAGAAAAAGAAACACTCATAGCCACACAATCAGCTCCTATGCATTACTTGAGAAAATAAGTTTGTTTTTAGTTCTTTAAAGATAGAAATATTTCACTGTGTGATAGTATAAAAACTGGCAGGCACATATCATCTATATGACATAGTTTAGTGGATGGCAGGATAAGAGACTTGGGAAAATTTGCTTTATCTAAAACAAAAGCTACATCATAGTGGTATAAAATTCTTTCCATTCCCTTTTCCCTCTCTAATGGAAAAGCACATTCATAGATACGTTGACCAAAAAACCGACTGATAGAAAAAAATTAATGTATTTAGTTTTTTATTAATATTTTCACAGTGATCAATTGTACACTTGAGAGAGAGAGTATACTTATGTTTTTTGGGGGTGGGGGATGGGAGTAGAAGTTGTTTTTTTCTTCTAGGGCACAATAAACTCAATAACAAATTTTATGACCCAAAGAGAGCAAGAACCATAGAATCTACTCATCTGGATTGCTCATTTCCTCACACTGACAAATGTCTAATGTTTGAGGCAAGCAACATGTCTCTGGTTGTGTTTTACATTGAGAAAAGGTTTTCCTTGTCCATATGTCATTTTATGCTTGAAAGCATGAGATTTGATTCCTCCTACACCATCACCTAAACTTTTGCCATGAAATGATCTGTTTTTCTATTCTAGATATAGATTTGAAACTCACCCTCCTGAGGCTGTAAATCCCACAGGTTGATTATATGCTACAAAAAGAAATTCTAAATCTGCTACCCTTTAATTTAATTGAGTGTGTCTACTATTACCCTGCATTTTGGGACAAGGTGAAAAGGAAGTTCTTCTCTGGGTCCTTTTTATATTTCTCAATTACTTCCTAATTTTTTTTCCTCCAGAGGAAGTGATCCAACTTTCTATTTTCATGTAAGCTTGATCACATCCCCCTTCTATATTCGAAAGGTGACTCAAATCTTAGAAAAAGGTAAATGCAAAATATATTTCCTTGAATATTTAAACTAAATACATTCCAAATAGCAGAAATAATTCTATCTGCCTGTCCCAAACTTCTCATAGCAGGAGATCAATTTTATACAATGCAAATAACTGAGAATATTTTAGGACCTAGAGAGCATCTTTTGCATGATTGGCCTTTGTTGCATGCTATGTATATATTATTAGATAAGTTATGTAATGTAATATTTAAATACTTATTAGGGGGTTGAAATGTTAGGCAGGTTATTTCCATACAACAGTTTTCTATTTATCCTGGGTCACCAGCACCATGTAAAATGGAGCATCCAATGATGGGAGCACCATAGGAAGACTGCTTCAAGCTTAATGAGGTAAGAATGTAAAATATCCTGCTTAAAGCTAACAAAGCAGCAATATATTGGTAAATGGTCAAGTATGAGACAATCATTCTATAATAATTATTAGAAAAAATACCAAACAGAGGAAGGTTACAAATTAAGAGAAAATTTCCTAAACACTACAGTAGTGTACAGAGCTTCTTATTTTTTTTCTACTTTAATGCATATTTTCCCCTTGCACAAAATCTGTGGATGGGTTCACTCCCAAGCCTCAACCCACCAGTACTTGGCTCTCTGTCAAGATGAGGCTTTTTTTTTTTTTTTTTTTTACCTTTGGAAGATATTTTTATATTTTGGATATTTTTAGCAAATACTTATTTTTTGATGATTTTAATAAATATTTATACTGAAGTCAACCTTTAAAAAAATCAGAATGAATGATTTCTTATAATGCCCCATCGCAAAACAGGCCTAGACAAAAGACACCAACCGAAGTTACTTTGGAAGACAGAACAAGTACAGATAGAAGAAGTATAGAACAAGATGAGCTACTCCCATCCTCTTTGGTTCCTATCCTTAATCATCCTCAGATTCAATACTCTAGGGTTAAGGTGAGGGTGGCAGGGAGGGACTCACTAGACCAAAGAAATGTAATTTAAGCTCGGTACAAAATCTACCATGGGACTAATCCTTATAACCATAATTAATAGCCTAAGATAAAAAGAAAGAAAATGGCATCGGGGGATATTTAAAGCTAAAGCTTCAACCATAAAAATACCCTGCCTATTAGCTCTATAATTCAGTTCTTTATTATATCTCTGGCTTTCATACAGGTCAAGGTCTTTCTTGTGTCCGAAAATACCTAACTACTGGATTTGATTTTTCACCTCAAAGCTACATCTTCACTCGAAAGATTACTAGTTTGGCTCTTACTATTTAAGATCAAGGATCCTGTTTCTTCAAATCATAAAGGAACTATATGGCAAATTGACATTTGATGCTAACTCTGAGTAACTTGTCCCCGAAGCACAATGTTTTTGGTAAAATTGATCATAAAACTTAACTTGAATTTTTGGAGGATTTAAAGGAAAATGTGCATTGGTGGCAGACAATGTTTTGGAGGAGCCCGCCTTCAGCTGAACCATGCATTTGTTGTTGTTGTTTGTGTGTTCCTTATCAGTGGTATTTGGATGAAAGGCAGGAATTTCGCTAATGCTCTCTGCAGTTCCATTTGCCTCTAACAGACTCTGTGAAACTGCTCCCAGTCCCACTGCTGGTTGTGGCTTGCTGATTTGCTTCTGTTTATCAGAAATGCTTTCTGTTATCTCAGTATGACCTGTTTGTGATTCTTCAGTGTAAAGTAAAACATTTCTTACCAAGGAAAATGCACATTTTTCCTCATAATCCGTGGTGAAGATTTTTCAGTCTTTAAGACATGACTTGCCGATTTTGTAGCCTTTCATGGATTTGTTTTAACATGTACTTACATAATGGCTGGCAAAACGATGGTCATGCAGCCATCTCTCTTTTTAATGCAAAATCTAAATGGACTGGTTCAGCTCTGTTTCAGGATGCCCGGGATGTTTCTATGCTAGAGATCATTGCAGATATCTGCACAGGTTCAAATATTTGGTACTGCAGATCAAATTAGCTTTGATGACTTTATTTACCAAGAGATTTTCTACAGAGTGGAACTATCCTCTCATTTTCTCTTTGGCAATGGTAATTTACCAATGGTTTTCACATTCATTATTTCACTCAACCATTCTTAAAGCATTAAAGAGGCAGATATTATGATCACTATTTTGAGAATGCGGAAATTGTGCAGGTGGAAGTTACAGGATGTCCCCCCTAAAGGGGTGGCAAATATAAGCCTCAAATTCACATCTTCTAAAGACACACCCACCATAAGTGGGGGAAAAAAGAATGGAAGCGGGAAATTCATTTACAATTCCAGTTATTAGGTGCAGATAAACCCAAACGACTAATAAAGATTTATAAACACCTTCTATATGGTCTTGAGATCTTTTGTTTACAATAGGATTTTAATGTTAAAATTAAATCCCATTTAATCTTCACAACCTCGGGAGGAGGGAGGGAGGGACTCTTTGGCTCACACTGTGGCCTTTCAAAGTCTCAGAAGTATAACTCATCCAAAATCACACAGTTATTAACTTGGTTATAGGAGGAATCAGAGATGAATCACAGTGTAGTGGCTGTATCTGCAGTGATGCTTTTAAGAAAAGCTTATGTTTGAAATGTGAAGTTAAATGATTTCTCTTCCAACTAGTATACAGATAGAAATTTCACTACATCTTGCAATTTCATCTTTATAACTTCCAAAGGAATCTGTAGAAGACAAAAAGTTTTGCCATGTGGCTCAGGAAAATTCTAGCTCTGTAGAGTAATGTACCATCTCAAGAGATGAGCTTGGTGATGGATGCTTTTAAGGAACACAAAGATTTGGGACAAGCCTGAAATCATTTTCTCCAGACCAAATTTCACTGAGCATCTGTTTTGTTTTGTGTTTTTAACAAAAGTGATACAAATAGTACAAATAGTACTACATGTCTTTTGACTATTACTCAGAGTAAGAGGGAAGCAAGCAGTGCCACAAGGACACCTTCATAAATTTAATTAAATGAATATAATGAAATAGATCTTCCTGAAATTTTTAGTTGTCACAAAGCTCTTATTCTAAGAGGTGCAGAATAATTCCTTGAAGTTTATAGCAAAAGACCATTCCATCCTGGCTGAAAATCAGGGAAGTAAGAATTCTGTGGGAAGTAAGAATACAGCACCCAAGTGCCTGTCACTGGGCCACAAATTCCCCACTGTACATTATCCCTTGGTGGAATGACACAGAAGAAACCACACTTAAAAGATGGGTGGGACAGCCTACTTCAAAGCTCTGAAACGGAGATGTGTGTCTTCACACACACACACACACACACACACACACACATTTGCACAAGAGAAGGACCAAATACTTTTCCCCCTATAAAGACAAAATTAGGCAGTGAAACTGAACGAGCCACTGATGGAAAGTGGAAGTTGCTTCCACACATTTCCATTCCTATTTGGTGACAGAAATAGAAAAAAAAAAAAATAGCTTGAGTGGGAATCTGTTTGGGACATCATCTGCGTGGACCTGGAGAGGTATGGAAAGGTCAGTGGAATTGGCATTAAGGAATCTGGTTCCTCTCTTGGTCTCTAGTTTACTCAACTTATTTATAAAATGAACCATGCACAATCAGAGGCTCCTAAATTGTGTCTATGGGTTGCCTGGCTTAATGGAAATTCCTGGAAAGGTATGCAGAATTGTACAAAACCGTGATTCTAGGCAAACATGTATTTTTCCAATGAAAAGGTCTTTACCCATGGTAATATTCACAGAGTGTCTCGTAACTCAAATCAGTTAAGAACCACTAAACTAGATGATCTGTTAGGGCCCTTTTAACAATGTTGTTCTCTGATTTGAATACAACAAATGGTTTCAAAGAAGTGTAACCAAATGTTTCTGGAAAACAGAAATGTTACCACCGCTGATAGATTAGAACCCAATCCAAAACATACCTCGTTTGCAGCTTTTTCTAATCCACTTTTTTTTCTTCAATGTCTCTCCCTATGAAATTCTTCTAGTTTCATTTATTATTTCATCTTCCTATCTAACAAAGATGAAGATCTGACATTTGCCTTTTTATATTTATTTGGAAAAGGATAATCTCATTTCTTAGAGATACAGAAATATGTATATTTTAGAGTGTGTATCTACGGAAAATATTTGTACATCACTTTTTTTTATTCATAAAGAAACCTTATTGCACATCAACATTGTACCAAGCATTCTAAGAACATGGAATTAGGCAGTTTCTCATAATGTGAAGTATGCAGAAAATTTGAACACGTGCATGGGGAAAGAATAGTAACTCCATCAGGCAAGAGATTACTGAAACGACCACCGGAATGGAAATCATAGTACTTCAGATTGAGCCTGATTATAATTTCACAATTCAACCATTATAAATACTTCTAATTTTTCATTTCCTTTAATCATGCAAGCATTTAGCTACACTCTTTAATTATATACATCCAGAATCTCACTCTCTGTGTTGCTAAATTGTGAAATTCTTCTTGAGTTAAGTGGAAACTTTATTCACGAATGTGTAAGTGGAACTTTATATATATATATATATATAATATATAAATATATATTATATATTATATACATTATATAATTATAATTATATATTATGTTTTTGGTTGAGTAAACCTTCCTCAAAATGATTGTGAGAATAAATGGGAGTTTAACCAGGATATAAAGTTATCTTTTTCATCAAACTCATTGTTATTTTTTCATTTTAGTAATATTTATTTTTTTAATGTTTTTAAAGATTTATTTATTCATGAGAGACAGAGAGAGAGAGAGAGGCAGAGACACTGGCAGAGGGAGAAGAAGGAGCCCGACGTGGGACTCAATCCTGGGTCTTCAGGATCAGGCCCTGGGCTGAAGGTGGTGCTAAACCGCTGAGCCACGCAGGCTGCCCTCATTTTAGTAATATTTAATACTAGAATTCATTCAAAATACAGACCATCAACCAATTACTGATTAATAAATGCTTGAAAAATCACTGTGAAGCTACATGTTAAATAGAATGACGATAATCTGTTTTCATACAATAATCTATTTTCATATCCTTAATCTCAACAAGCTGAATTTAAGTTATTTTTAATTTAAAAAATATTTTCTGTAACTATTTTTCTATTTTTTTCTGCATAATCCAAAATAGTTGAAATCCATAAGCATATATATAAAGGACATTTAGAGATTTGAAATTATTTTCAGGTAAGCAATAAGCTAAATAATGTACATTTTAAGTGTACTTTAAATTATGCTTTGATATTTCCATTGGTATTCTTAATATGTTTGATGCAACTATCGGTGAGTGTAGGCATTTAATTATTTCCCACCGGTGGGTCATAACCCATCAGCAAACTCAGAAAGTTGCCTTCAGACTTTGGTGACAGGATATAATAACGGCATGTCCAGATTTTTTTCTAGAAAATAAGAGTTTAAAAAAATGAAAGCTAGAAATGAATGTTGAAAATTACCAATCATAATCTCATTGAATATTTTCAATATTCAATTTTGAATTGAATTGATATTAAGTGATAAACTCTAATAATGCTACTTGTCAAGTGTATTTTAAAAGATTTTTTTTTAACTGAACGAACTTTGGATTCTTAAACATTTTGATATATCATGAGCTTTGCGGAGGCATAAAAGTAGATCTAGATAACACTTCTCAGAGATAGTCTCAAAAGGAGACATGGAGCTAATTTTTTATTTAAGCATTCATCAATGGATTCGGAACAGAAAATAGGAAAGAATGGATGTGCAAATAGAATGTTTCTCATCAATTTGTCAGCCTCGAAGACTAAAAAATAACCTCATATACCAATGTAGATGTTCTAGAGGGAAAAAAAAAACTTTCTTGGCAGCCTTAGAGTATATATCCACTTTAGGGTAACTGTAAATATTCTTCCTGTTTGAATTACTTTTTTAGAATTTGTTAGCATTTAGATTAAAGACTGCTTTCAGGAATCCTTCCTCGCCCTCCCCCATAAAGGCTTTCAGAACAATGCGCACATTTAATGCTTGCACACATCAAGGACCCTCCTCTTGTTAGGCACATTTGGCATAAGTTCAAGGACGTGAATAAACTGTGAACTGGCAGGTTCCTCCTCAGGGCTGGTTCTTGGCCTGCACTTGGCATTTAGCCACTCAAATCAAAGGAGAGAAAGGGTGATGACTCGTGGTTTGCATATGTACATGACATCTGAGTCAGGTGTTTTTTAATCACATCTTTAGGGGTAATTATTAGGTCAAATTACACTTGACAAGCAGCTCTAAAATCTTACTAAGTTATCTCAGGCCTGCAAAAGAAAATTAGCTCACTTTACTCAACAAAAAATGCATGAAAGCTAAAATGCTGAGCTCATTAACATAGCCGCTTTTAGGATCTTCCCTTATTGTGAGACCCTGATAGTTAGTTGATGGTTCTCTGAAATATAATGTTACTTCTCCATTAGCTAAAATTACTATTCAAAGAGCATCATTAAGTAGAATTATGGGGAAAAATGAAAATCGTTATAGGGAGCTTCTGTAAATTGCTTTAAAGAGATCCTCAAGTAAGAAAACATATCCAAATATGTCACTATTCTAAATTTAACCTTAATATTTCCATACTGGGAGTCGAAGAATGTGAAAACACAGTTATGATTTAAGCTGTTTTCTGATATTTCATACACAGCATTCAATACAGCACCTAGCAGTACAGAGATTAATTTGTAATCTTACTCAACTTCACACACCAGTAATGCCAAGAAAGGGGAAAAAAAAAAGAAAAAATTTTCTTGGCATTTCATATTTTGGTAAAGTAGCCAAAAAATCCTTAAATTGTTAAAATAGCAGGGTGGCCTTTAAAAGACATATATTTTTTCTGTATTTATTACATATTATTTTTCTGTTCCTAAAATACGTTATATTGTGTTCCATATAAAGTATACCATTCTTACAGTTTAAACTATAAAAATAGTATTTTGAGGACATGGTCCAATTATAATTACTAGCATAATTTTGCCAACTTTTGCCAACAACATGATGTCAATACAGTGTGGTCATTTTCCGTGTAAGAGGTGATGAATGACCAGGAACTCATTTATCTAAAGCAAACAAGTGGTATCCTTAGCTGTTTTCTGGCTGAGTCAGAATTACAAGATAACGTATCTGAAATAGTTCCAAAATGTAGTGCAAATGCACCATATTAGGAAGTAAAGATAGAATACTTAAAGTGTAAGATATTTGGGGGTGTTACACATGATAGTGTATCATGTAACTAAAATAGGTAGTGGAGCAAAAAGCCATATTTTAATATTATCATTGAAAACATTTAGGGTTCTGGAAGCTTTCCCTACACCTTACTTGGTAGGTGAGAAGAATTATGACTACTTATTTTCAAAAGTTGACATTTCATAAGTCGATCACATCGAAAAGATGTCAGACATGGGTACAGAGATTCTAAGGGAGCAGATGTGCTTTTTTGTTACCCTCTTTAACAAATATGCCTTTTAAAGGATTCAGCAATAAGGTTTTAAGTCAAATTGCAATGTAAAATGTTCTTTTCATTGCTAATTTGGGGAATTATCCCTGATAGCCCCGACTCATGTCTTTTTTTAACTAGCAATGGTTGAAATTATAAAGATCATCAAATAATGACTCCTTCAAGAAACATAAAAAGAGAGAGAAGGTATAAATGTTAAACACGAAACAAAATTTATGGCAAGTATAATATATAAAGGAAGGCTCAGGGAAAATCAAGAATAAGTCCCTCAATATTCTTTAAGTGGTTGTTTTTTTTTAATCTGAATTCACCTAAATAACCCCGCTGATTTGGGGTTGCTTGTGATCCATTAACAGAGAGGCACTAACAGGAATTCTTAAAGTCATAGGCATCTCTCAAAATTATGAAGCGTATGTGCTTTTCTGTTAGATCTCTCTACATAAATAATAACCGGGCACTGCCCCAATAGATATTCTGTCCAAGTATGAAGACAAACAACCTCATTATAAATATATGGTCTGCTATGGACCTAAAAATAATACATTTCATATACACTACACATTATAAGGATACCATGGCTTTTTGAAAGGTGGTTAGGAGCACAGCATCTGAAGAGGGGTGGGTTCAAATCAATTTACTAACTGAGCAACTTCGGCATTTTGCCTAGAACTTCTGCCTCAGTTTCCTTACAGAAACAGTTGGGATCCTAACTGCATCCACTTCTTAGAATTGTTTTGAGAATTAAATGAGTTTATACATATTAAAGTGCTAAAAGGGGAGTTTTTATTAGATCACCCACCATCTGAGTTCCTCCATCGACTAATCATTGAGCACCTGCTATATGTTAATAATCATTGGCGCTTAATAGCAATCGATGATGCTCCAGGAAACTGAAGGGAAATACAGAAAAAAAAAAAAAAAGCGTATAATCGTTTGAATGAAAAAAAAAGTGATAAGAAATTCTGAATTAATCAACATTGTAGTCTCTTTTACATTGATTTTTAACTTTTTTTCCATAGGTCTAGTTAAAGGAATCAGGGTCCTTTCATTAACATCTGTACATCCACTGTTCTTTCTCCTGCCATGGTTTCTATCTGCTGTTCTATTCCACTTCTCACTAGCATAGGTCATTCCACATCAACAGTCATCGATCTCTAGAAGCCAGGTCACTTCCCTAACAGAGATGCGGGCTCATTCTAGCAAGGGAAAATTTGATAGATAGATAGATAGATAGATAGATAGATAGATAGATAGATAGATAGATATGAGTCTTTTTTTCCCTAAGAGTACCAGATTCAAATATAAGGCATAGAATTGTGTCTGAATTTTACCTTAAGGACAACTATCATTCATCGATCTTTTTTTATTTTTATTTTTATTTTTATTTTTTTTAATTTTTTTTATTTATTTATGATAGTCACAGAGAGAGAGAGAGAGAGAGAGGCAGAGACACAGGCAGAGGGAGAAGCAGGCTCCATGCACTGGGAGCCTGATGTGGGATTCGATCCCGGGTCTCCAGGATCACGCCCTGGGCCAAAGGCAGGCGCCAAACCGCTGCGCCACCCAGGGATCCCTCATCGATCTTTTTTTAATATAAATCCTCCCATTGAATATTACGCAGCCACCATTCCATTATCTTTATACAGCATAATGAGTGACAGGGAGCACAATGAATTCTGAGTGAATAAAGGTGCAGACACCACATATGGCAAAAAGATTCTGATCTAGCCATGGCTAGTAGTTGACATACTGATTTAGAAATTATTTGAACAGGGTGACTACCTGCCGTACATTTATTTACTACCAGCATCACAAACCCTGCCATGTAATTAATCACGCTCTGCACTAGCAGTAAGGAAGTCTGCTCCCCACAATGCAGTGAACAGTTATTTGCTTCTCTCACACTTGGCGTTTCTGCAACCCTATTGTGATTTTGTTTCCAGAAAGACTTCTGTCCCTGCTGTTTGGGGAAATGTATCTATAATGTCTTGATCCAAGAATTTCATATTCAACAGATGGTATTCTTGGCTATATGTTCATTGTGCTTTCTCTGAGCAGAGCTGAGGGCTTAATATTGCTTGTTTTCTGCCAATCATCTCTTAGCCTACAAATGAATTTTGATCAAATCTGTATTATTCCTTGTGCTTTAGCTCTGACCCTTCTGGAATTCTGATCTCTAGCGTGAACTAGGAAGATAGCATTCTAATTTTTATAAGAATGTATTATTCTATGGTCCTGTCTTAAAAGATATGCTTAGAATTATAGGTTTTATAGGCACAGATAAAAATATATGTTTACTTACAGAGACAGAAACATATACACATGAATATACACATGAATAGTCCTACAAGGACTATTTTTTCCTGAAAGTTAAATGTTCTCAACTATTTTTCTATATGCAAACAATACTATATATATATATATATATATATATATATATATATATATATATAGGGAATTGAATATATATATATATATATTCAATCTTGAAAACCAAAGCAAGATGCTTATTATGCATGGCATTGTATTTAGGATTAAGCATCCCTTTTTTAACCTACAAATCCCTGTGAGTATGGACAATATGTCTGTATATATAATGGCAGGAAGTAGAGACCTACACATATACACACTGAAGGAGAAAACAGACTTCTTAAAAATACCTGTGGGAGATCATCATCTGAAAAGTCTTTTGAAATGTTCCAGGTCAAGAATTTTTTTTTTTTTTGCAGCAATTTTAATTTACTTACTTAGAACCAATAAAAGCAATTCTCCTCTGCATTCTTCCTTCATACCTCTGGATGTTAAAAGACGAATGAATGGCAGGAGAAAATGATGGGCACAGTATAGGCTTTGCAGAAAGCAGAAACTCAAACTTCATTCATTTTTCTGCCTCATCTAACAAGCTTCCACAAGGCTACAACAGAAAGATTCTATTTTTCCAAACAAAGCAAAGCCAAGAGTGAACTGGATTAACTGATTCAAAAGCCTTCAGTTTCCTGATGCTTTCCTAGCTGGCAAAATCCACTATTTTTCTTTTCAACTTACTTTTTTTTTTTTTTTTAACTTTCTGGCATTCTTTAAAGAATATCTTCCTGTTAGGTATTAAATCTGCTATCAGCAGATTTGACATGGTCATCTGAAGACAAAAGCCTGTGATTTCTTAGTGAAGTGGGAAAGATGAAAAACAGCATCGGACAGGTAGGCTTGTCACAATACATTTTTGACTTTATAATCAATTTAGCAGTTGCCAAGTCAAGATATTACATTAATGCTTGTAGCCATCAATTGTATAATTAGAAAAGTTGATGAAAATGCCCTACACTTGTTTACAGGAAACCCAATGATTGCGTTCAACCACAATGCTAACTTCTCTATTAACACAGCTCCATGATAATACACTTAACTAATTTCACATCTCAGGCTATTGATGCAGGGAAATTAAATTCCTGTCCCTGTAAATGGATCTATCATATTATTTCTCAACTTTTAAATATTTCCCTGCAATCTGCCTACATATTCATTATTGGAAACCAAATGGAGGCTTTTTTCCCTCATTAGTATTTTATGTACCTCTGATATAGGCAGCTCAGCTTCAGTCTACTCATGTCAGAGAGTGTAGTGGTATTTCTTAATAGCCTGAATCAAAACTATGCATGAAACCTTTAGATAGAGTTCCTGGATAATTTTATTCTTTGAGTATAATAAATATAATGAATAGAGTAAATGGCAAAACTATTGGTTCAGAGCACAGTATATGTAATAAATGATTATGGATTTTTCACATGTACTGTTATTTAATTTCCACCTACGATTTTTAAAGAAAAATATTCATGACATTAGATATTTCCTTTTTATTATTTCAGCATCTCTGAATAAGGCTGGGGAAGACAATGCTACAAGCAAAAGATGCCGCATCAATTCCCTCTGTATTACTTAATAAATTAAAGGCAGTCACAGTTTGACACAGCTGACTTCTTTGATGAGGTCAAGGACTTAGAGATTGAGCCCCGCCCTGCCCCACTGCTGAGAAATGAGCATATTGAAGACAGGTTGGAGTGCTCTTAGAGACACTGCAGTCTCTCTCCTTAATCCTGCTGGAACATTTACAACATCGCGGGATGTCTCCTTTGAATGTCAAGATTAAGAACGTAATCCTTTAAAATTTGGCTCAGACACACACAAAAGTGAAGTTCGGTCCTTCACTTTATAAAAAGGCTGGCAAAAAGATACTCTATAGGTAACTTTCAAGGAAAAGAGGATTTTGAAAGCAAAACAATTCAAGTGGTGTGTCAGAAAGGTAAAAATGACTTAATTTAAATCGTCTTTCTGAAAATTGATTATAACAAGTTATATAGATCATATCTACATTGTGCAAAAGATGTCACAAGATGAAGAATAGTTTCTAAATACCAATCATATGTTCTATTGAAACTAAACTAAAACTAAATTCTGCTACTGCAAGATGTGTTACAAGACTTGTATATTTGCTGTTTTAAAGGCTCTTTCTCATCAGTATCTACCAAACATTCAGACACTCACACTTCAGTTCCAGGTTTAATTCCATCTAAAAATTAGTAAATATCTGAATTATGTTAGGTATGGCTGGACAAATCCTTATTTTACCGTATTTCATGTATATAATCAGAATAAAACCTATGTTTTATAGTTGGGGAAAAATAATTGTAATGTATATGTTTCTTTTTTTTTTTATTTATAGTGTTTCATATGCACTTTTAGTATCTGGTTCTCCCCTTAGGCTAGTTTTAATCATGGTTACAACTTTGAGTTTTGATAATATTGATTTGTTAGCACAGGAAATTCGTTCTAAGCTTGGACTTTGTTTAGTCTAGAAATAATGTGGATTATTTAAGACTTGCATCTCAAGTCCAAGACTTTCAAAGATAGTTCAGTTAGTTTTACCTACTACTCTGTACCTATTCTCCCAGTTTCCATAAATTCACTCTTAATTAAAATAAAAGGAAAGTAAAAAGTGAGTTCTTAAGTTTTTTTTTTAAGAGATTTGTTACAAAGCTATCTGATTGTTCTGACCTTTTTTTTTTTTTTTTTTTTTTAAATAAGAAGTTGGGGAATGGGAAAAATGAACCTTGGTAACATTCTTGAGATAAGCTCACATAATCTCAGCTATCTTGGCCAAAAATCATATAAGGAAACTCAAAATAATAATGTTGCAATATTGAAAGAGACAGAAATATGAGCCATTGTAGAGGTGTATCACTGGCACTTTTAGTGAGGTTCTAAGCAAAAGAAACCTAAGGGCCATATTAAGAAACTATTGTATTATAATGCTTCCAAATCTATCACATTTCCACTTATAAAATAGCATATAAAATATCAAAACATATAAATACATAAGGGCTTCTTCATATAATTAAATGATCAAGTGATCAAATAATATGAGTTTCAGTAGTACATTTTCAACTCACTAATGACTTCTCACACTAATTTTCTTTTATTTATAATTAAAATATAATGGGTATTGTCATTTTTAAGTAATCATGAAATTCTAATAGTTTCATCATATTACCTATATTAGTATCTTTAAAAATCAAATTAATTAGTCAAAGATGGGCCAGAGATGAAATACTCTAGTTAAACACTTTCTAAGCACGATAAAAAATATCTATAGATTTTTGGGAAAGAAAGGTAAAGTCAGGTGACACTTCACAACTTGAACATTTAACAGTATTCTTTAATGAGTCTTTATCCAGTTATATATAAATGTTTCCAAATAATTATAGGATTTTTGGAATGCACTATGCAAGAAAGGACAAGGTACTTCTTACACAATGCTTACTCTTAAAACTTTTTTATACGATATTTTCTTTGTATTCTATTCTTTTTCCTCATCCTTTTGTATTCTTTTAATAATCATTCCTTTTTCTGGCAACATGTAACATCCTCTCTTCTATTTCTAGGTTCATTCTTTTTTTTAAGATTTCATTTTATTTGAGAGAGAGAGCATGGAGTGAGAGAGAGAACACAAGCAGAGGTGAGGGGCAGAGGCACAAGCAGACTCCTTGCTGAGAAGTGAGCCCAATGTGGGGCTTGATCTCAGGACCCTGAGATCATGACCTAAGCCAAAGGCAGACACTTAATCGAATGAGCCACCTAGGTGCCCTAGGTTCACTCATTTTAGCTGCAGTAGAATATTACATTG
Source organism: Canis lupus baileyi (assembly GCF_048164855.1). Classification (NCBI taxonomy): domain Eukaryota; kingdom Metazoa; phylum Chordata; class Mammalia; order Carnivora; family Canidae; genus Canis; species Canis lupus. The sequence continues at coordinate 81,571,972 of NC_132839.1, forward strand.
TATGAATCCACCCAAATGCACTAATCTAGATTTCCTTTTTTTTTTTTTTTTTAATTTTTTAGATAGAGGGAGAACACATGTGAGGTGGAAGGCAGGGGCAGAGGGAGAGAGAGAGGAAGAGATACAATCCCAAGCAGGCTCCCCAGTGAGCATAGAGCCCAGCACGGGGCTCAGTCTCAGGGCCCCGAGATCATCACCTGAGCCAAAATCAAGAGTCCCATGCTTAACCGACTGAGCTACCCAGGTGCCCCAAATGTACTGATCTAAGTTTCTGATAATGGACATTTGACTTATTTCCAAAGTTGTAGTTCACATTCCTGGGCATATCTCAATGCGTTAATGCCTAGGAGATTTTCCAAGGTCTATCTAGGATAAGAATTAGTGTGTGATAGGCTATGGATATCTTGAATTTTACTATCTATTGTCAAGTTTTTCTCTAATGTGATTCTATAAAATTGAACTCCAAACTGTTATTTGTCAAACAAATAGTATTTCTCCACATCTTCATCGTGCTCGTGGTATTACCTACATATTAGCCTTCTTTGGATTTTGATCGTTGTGAAATAGTATTTGAATATAGTTTCAATCAACCTTGACTTGATCACTAGTGAGACGGAGTCTCTTTCCACATTTATTGGCTATTTAAATATCTTCTCACATCAACTGCTATTTTGTCTAGTTTTAACAGTTGATTAATACATCTCAGTTTTGCACATATCTTTTCTCATCCTCTGTGGCATTCTTTTTTCACTCAGCTTATGGAGAAATTTAATTGTATCGAAATTTCTAATATTAATGAGGTCAAATTTATTAGAAACTTTCTTTGCAGCTTGTGCTTTTAGTGTCTTGTTTGAAAATAAAATTGTCATTCTGAGGTCATGTTTTCCATTGTAAGCTATAAGTTTTTCAGGTTTGTCCTTAAATGCAGGTCTTTAATGTACTCAGAATCTATTTTGTGAATTCTCTGAGGTAGAGTTCTATCAAACACTCCCACCCCCAATTTTCCTAGGATCATTTATTGGAGTCAGTAGATCATTATTATCCACTGACATCTAATATAGACATCCATCAAAGATCTTGAAGATTCGATTCCAGGACACCGCAATAGAGCGAGTCAAATGCATTTTTTTGGTTTCTCAGTACATACAAAGTTATATTTACACTGTACTGCAATCTATTAAATGTGCAATAGCTTTGTGTCTAAAAAACTCCCCCATATGTATACCTCTGTTAGAAGAAATACTTTATTGCTAAAAAATGGCTAACCATCATCTGAGCTTTCACAGAGTCATCATCGTCTTGCCTTGATGTTGATGGCTGCTGACTGTTCAGGGCGGTGGCTGCTGAAGGTTGGGGTGGCTGTGGCAAGTTCTTAGAGTAACACAACTATGAAATCTGTCATATCAATTGATCCTTCCTTTCATGAAAACTATCTCTGTAGCATACTGCTTGATGCTGTTTGCTAGCATTTCACCCACAGTGGAACTTTTTTCATAATTGGAGTCAGTCCTCTCAAACCTTATCCCTGCTTTATCAACTAAGTTTATATAATACTTTACATCTTTTTTTTTTTTTTTGTCATTTCCACAGTCTTCACAACATCTTCGTCAGGTGTAGATTCATTTCAAGAAACTATTTTCTTTGTTCATCCATAAGAAGGAACTCCTCCTCATCCTTTCGAGCTTTATCATGAGATGGCAGCAATTCAGTCACTCCTATCTTCAGGCTCCACTTCTCATTCTAGTTGTTTTGCTGTTTCCACAACATCTGTAGTTACTTCCTCCACTGACATTTTGAGCCCCTCAAAGTCATCCATGAGGGCTGGAATCACCTTCTTCCAAACTCCTGTGAATGTCACTACTTTGGCCTCTTTCCCTGAAACATGAATGTTCTTAATGGCATCTAACATGGTGAATTATTTCCAGAGGTTTTCAATTCACCTTGCCCAGATCCATCTGATGAATCACTATCTATAGCACCCATATGAAACATATTTCTGAAATAAAAAGAGTTGAAAGTTAAAATGACTCCATGATCCATGGGTTTCAGAATGGATATTTTGTTAGCACATGAACATGAAAACAATAATCCTGTTGTACATCTCCAACAGAGCTCTTCGATGACCAGATACTCTGTCAGTGAGCAGTCATATTTTGAAAGGAATCTATTTTTTTTTTTCCTGGGGAGTAGTTTTCAACAGAACTTAAAATATTCAGCAAACTATGTTGTAACCATGTGCTGTCATCTAGGCTTTGTTGTTCATTTACAGAGCATAGGTAGAGTGGATTTAGCATCATTCTTAAGGGCCTAGGATTTTCATAATAGTAGATGAACACTGGCTTCAGCTGAAGGTCACCAGCTGCATTAGCCCCTGACAAAAGAGCCAGACTGTCCTTTGAAGTTTTGACTTCTTTCTAACTATGAAAATCCTAGATGGTATCTTCTTCCAAAGGATGGCTGGTTTGTCTACATTGAAAATCTGTTACCGTTACAGCCACCTTAATGAATTCTCTTAGTGAGGTCTTCTGCAGCTTCTGCATAAACACTTTTTACTTCATCTTGCACTTTTATGTTATGAGATAAAAACCTATGTTTTAGGTCTCTTTCCTAAACCCCATGAACCAACTTCTGCTAACTGCAAGCTTTTATCTGAGCTTCCTCACCTCTCTCAGTCTTCACAGAATTGAAGAGAGTTAGGGCTTTGCTCTGGATTAGGTTTTGGTTTAAAAGAATGTTGTGGCTAGTTTGATCTTCTATCCAGACTTCTAGAGCTTTCTCTATACAGCAATAAGTCTGTTTTGCTTTGGTATCATTTGTGTGTTCACTAGAGTAGTGCTTTTAATTTCTTTCAAGAAATTTTTCTTTGCATTTATAATTTGGTGAATTGTTTGACACAGAAGGCCAACCTTTCAGCCTGTCTTGGCTTTTGATGGGCCTTCCTCATGAAGCTTAATCATTTCTAGTTTTTGATTGAAAATGAGTAATTTTTGACTCTTCCTTTCACTTGAACACTTAGAGGCATTATAAGATTATTATTTTTTCTTAAAGATTTTTTTTTTTTTTTATTCATTTGAGAGAGACAGAGTGAGCAAGAGCATGAGCAGGGGGTAGGGTCAGAGGGAGGAGGAGAAACAGACTCCCCGCTGAGCAGGTGCCCAATGTAGGGCTTAATCCAAGGACCTGAGCTGAAGATAGAGGCTTAAACAACTGAACCACTCATGTGCCCTGAGTCATTGTAAGATTATTAATTGGCTACTTTCAATACTGTTGTGTCTCAGGGAATAGGGAGGCCTCAGGAGAGGGAAAGGGACTAAGGAATGGCCAGTTGGTGGAGCAGTCTGCTCCACCACACACAACATACATACAATATATACACAAATATACATGTTTATTGATTAAGTTTGCCGTCTTATATCTGAGTGTTTCCTCCGATCACCATATTTGTTTTTAAGATTTATGCTGGCAAGTCTTAGACCTTTTAATCCTAACTAAATTTGGGGACTGGATTGTCAAATTATCTGACACATACATTCAAGTGTTTTATTGCTTTATATTTAAAAAAATTCCTTCGAGAAGAATTGTCTTGAGCATGGCAGATGTTCAAAGTTGAATCTATTGTAGCATCTTTCATTAATTCCACATTAGCTCTCTTGCTGGATCCCTGTCTTTCTACAACTACTATGATATAAGTAACACATCCTTTCTTTCCCATTTCTACATCTGGCCTTAGCCACTAGTCTTCCAGGGTGGTACAGATTCTTACTCTGTAATATTCCATCATTTGGACCCTTGTTGAACAGAAGTAAAAACAGACACAAGCCAGCTCTCTTTTCCTTATTCTTCACATCTAATTCTTGGGATTATTTATGTTTAACCTAAACAACTTTGGGATGCAGGTTGATCCTAAATCAGCCACCTCATTTTAATTCTTCCATCAAAGCAGCTTGTTGGCTCTTCTCTCTTGTTCTGCAGATTTCTGTCTAGGACTCAGCCAGTGGACAACATGCCTTCTACATATCAGGGTCATAATATCAAATTCTCCAAATAGGATCATTAAAGACTTTCTTTTGGGGCTTCTCAGAATATAGAATGTGTTTCCTTATCAATTCCACTTTAGAGGGTAGATAAGAAGCCCATATGTTATCAGGTCTCACCAGAGCTAGCTTGTAACAAGTCTGTACCATACCACAATTCTCTTTCAAACCTTTTTCATAAACATGTCATGGCAAAGGATATTCATAGACAGGCAATAAATCATTTTGAATGTTTCCTTTGAAAATTTGTAATTGATTTGTCTACTGCTCTCTTTGGTATCTGGTATCTGTTGTCTCTGCAACTCATTCAAATCTTATAATTTAACATTTTTTTCCCAAAAGTCTTGCATAATGGCATTACATTTATATGTATGTAAATGCAATATATATATGTCAACAGATTAGTATATATAGATATAGATAGATAACATTTTTAATCATTACATTTTCTTTTACTTTTGCACAAATAGTGACCTCTAACAAGATTTATTGAAGCAGTGATAATGAGCATTTTTGGCCACTTTCAAATTTTAAAAGAATTCTTTCAATGTTTCAGCACCAAATATAATATTTCATAAGGATTAAGGAAATTCCTTTTTATTCCTAGTTTGCCAAAATTTTGTTTGACATAAATGAGAGATGTTTCATTATGTCTTGATATGATCATTATTTTCTCCTCCTTTAATCTCTTAATGTGATGAATTACATTAATAGACAATTGGTGTAATAATGTTGCATACTAGATCACCCTTAATGTTTTAGATCATCATAAAGTAGTATCTCTAGTATTAACTGTGTTGAAATGCTGATAAAGTGCAATTTTGGCTTTTTCCTTTGGCATATAAATAGTTTGAGAAAATAAGAATAAAATGTATCTTATTTGTTTGCATAAAGCATAGGACTCTATATAAATATAAAGATACATAAGCCAATTTAGGTGTGAAAACATTCATGCTAGCAATATATTTTAGGTAGTACCACTGCTTCAAATTAATTTCTTATTTGTGTTTTAAGAAAGTGGAAAGAAACAAGTTTCTATCTTTAAGATTTTCCTTTAGAAAATCTTTCTTTATGAAAGAAACATTTTTAAAGGTATTTCTTATTTATACTAATAGGCCACAAAAAGCAATTAAATAAAATATGAATTAAAACAATCCTTTTTGACTACCACCAAATCCTTTTGGTGCTACCACCAAAAGTTAACATATTGTATCCTGGATGTAGGATTAATTGACATAATTTATTACATAGTGAGACAGTTGGTAACATGAACTTGTTGATGAGTACGCCAGAGGTGATCCCTCAGACATACTGTGTCACAACAGATACCTTCATTCCACTCCATTCTAAGAGCTTTAAAAACAGCATGGCTTTCAGGCTTCAGCTTACACAGGGACAAGCAAAATAACTGCCTTAGTAGACTAAATTATATATGCCAAATATTATTTGCCTGCATTTAACCTTGTGGAGAGTTTAGAGATACAAATATTCCTATGAGGTCAAAACACACATTGGAACACACACACTTAATTTCACACCTATGCAACTAAGCCAGGGCTTGCTGGAGTATGTGGCAACCCTTTGAGTTTAAACCTCTTTGCATTTTGCTCCTGGGATACATGGAGGTGAATCGAAAAAAAAAAATTATGAAAAAGTGGAGTTGTGAAGCTGAAGCTCATTAAAATAGCTAAAGACAGAAAGAAAAGAAGGAGGGAATGGAGGAAGGAAACTTTGTATATAAAAAGCTATTGACAAGTATTAGTCCTCATTGAATTTAATGTAGTTACAGATGCCTCTGCTCCTGAGACACAACAGGGCCCAAATCGAGACAGTCAGACACTGACTTTTGCTCACTCTTGTGAAAGAGCAACCGTTACCTAAAGAGAAACAGAGTTGGCCACCTGCCCTGAAGTTCTCCAGCCATAATCCAGATCTCCGGTTCACAATCTCAGTGCCTGGCTCAATTACCTATGAATCTTTAATGCAATATGCATAACTCAGATATAAAGAATCCAAATCTTCATTTAGGTTATACATGTTTTACTTTAATTTGTGAGGGAAGATGCTATCAAGGCAGAAATGAAGACTCTGTGAGACTAAGAGACATACACGCCCAGAGTCCAAGCTGGCCAGGTAGCAGAACAAGCTGTGTGATCTCAGCTACTTTCTCCTTTTATTTACTCTTAATCTCTAGCTATTTCTAACCTAGCACACTGCTGATCTATAAACAGCACTATATCATCGCTATAATTAGTATCACCCCATGTAAAAGCATTTCCAGGCAAATGCAAAGGTCTTATGCATGATTATAGAACAGAACTGAGTAAATCAAACTAAAGCAACAAGAATAATAAAAGCTTGTTGATGACAACATATTGTTACAAGGGGATGTACATAACAAATACGATGCCATCACTTTTATCCACATCTGTCTCTGTTTGTGAGAAAGGGCGAGGTCCGAACAGTCATATAATTTCTTTTATGCAGGCTCCCTTTCAAAGTCTTTTTTGGTAGAGCCTTAATAAGTAGTCTGCAGAAGAGAAGGACATGGTTGATTACATACTAGAGCAGGAGGAGAAGAAGAAAGGCTACTAATGTTTCCTCCTAATTCCTATTAATTTTCGTGGTACAAATGATGAGCAATGTACCGGTAGGAATAAATCTCATATGTAGTAGAGTGGCATGGCTAGGCCACTGAAATAGATGAAACTTTTTACCAAACAACCTTTGCACAGTATATAAAGTAGTGAGGTATAAATTGTTCTTTTTAGCCAAACCAAAAAACACTGTACTCATTGTCATTAATATCATCTTTGAAAATAGTGATCTAAGTATATGGGAATGCCATATGTTCATTCATTTAACTGAACACCTACTGTCCTAGCCCCTCAGAAAACAGTCATGAGCTAGATGGGCAAGTTACTTTTGTCATAATTTGCAATCTAGAGTGTATGTTGGAGAGGGGACATGGGAGGAGTGGGGGTTAGAATAAATGTAAATAAATGTATAAATAAGGAGATAAATGGAAAGGTTTCGAATAATAGGGGTGATGTCGTTGAGGATGGCTAAGTCTTTGGAGTTGGGGACTGTAGCTAATTTAGAATAGATGGCCAGGGTGGTGGTCTTTGGGCTAGGATCTTAAAGACAAAATAGTCATGTGCATCTTTGGAAAAAGAATTGGGCAGTAGAAATGGCAAGTGCAAAGAGCCTGGGGTGCTGAGCTTGATGTATTATAGGAATACACAGAAAGGTAAGTTGGCTGGAATACGAAGAGCCCAGGAGAGAGTAAAAAAAATGAAATCAGGAGTTTTCAGGGTACTTGGTCATCTATAAAACATGGCTAGGTATTTAGATGTCTTTCTCAAAGATATAGATTGGAAATTTGGTACAAAGAATTTGAAAATACATTGAAAAGGGTTTCAATTTAAATATATTTAAATGTTTATGTAAATATATATATAAACATATATTTATATATATATTTATATATACCAAATACTATATTTTGTTCTATAAGATAATATATGCAAACAGTGAGACAGTCCCTCCACGTAAGCACTGTATTTCATTAAGTATTGAGTTTGATATGAGGTGGGACAGAGGTCAGAGAAACTATTATTTTACTATGTATAGCAGATGTGCTTCTTTTTAGATTCCTATATTCAGAGGGCTTATCTTTCATCTGGCCATTGAATTGCTTATGACTTTTAATGAGTTATTATCTTTTCAGGTACTCTGTTCTTGAAATTAAGAGGCTCATTTCAGACTGAGTAAATAGTGATGAAGCAATTGGGCTAACAGGATAGCAGATGAATACTTCAATTCTTTTTAATGATTGACACATTATAAACTTGACCTAAGATATCAGTATAATGTAGAAGGTACTAGATGTCAGTGGGCTGGTTCACAGTTACGCTGTGTTTTGTCTATGTATGCTATAAATCAGCACTCACTAGTGGTGATAAAATTCAGCTAAGGTCTTGCACTTCTCTACTCAAATTCTTGTAAAGACTGTAGGGCTATGGAATAAAGTCCAATCCCTTAAGCACGGCACTCAAGCCTTCCATCTGGACCAATTATGCCCTTCTATACTTGCTTTCATTTACAAATATTTACTCTATCTGCTTTGTCAATTCATCTTACACTCCCTATCCACCCTAATATTTACATACCCTTCAGGATCCAGGCCAAATGTCTGCTTCTCAGTCAAATTTTTCCTAATTCTCTCAAGTAGATTTAGTTGATGCATGCGTTTTACTCCTACTATACTCTGTGAAGGCTCCAATTGAAGAATTTATGACATTTTCTTGTAATTGTCTGTTTTTATTTCCATACCTCACAATAAAGAATTATTCCCTCTTGGACAGGCATTACATTTTAGTCACTCTTTTCTGCTTTTTAAGTTTTTATTTAAATTCCAGTTAGTTAACATACAGGTTAATATTAGTTTCAGGTGTACAACTTAACGCTTCAACACTTACACACAATACCTGGTGCTCATCACAAGTGCCTTTAATCCCCATCATCCATTGAACCTCTAACCCCACTCCTCCAATCTCATAACCATCAACTTCTCGATAATTAAGATCTGTTTCTTGGTTTGCCTCTCTTTCGCCCTCCATAATTAAAATAAAAAGCTTTTGCACAGTGAAGGAAACAACCAACAAAATTAAAAGGCAACTTACAGAAGATATTTGCAAATGACATATCTGATAAATGGTTAGTATCCAAAATTCATGAAGAAATTATAAAACTCAACACCCATAAAATAAATAATCCATATAAAAAGTGGCAGATGACATGAACAGATATTTCTCCAAAGACATACACATGGCCAAAAGACCCACGAAAAAATGCTCAACGTCACTCATCATCAGGGAAATAAATATCAAAACTACAATGAGATACTACATCATACCTGTCAGGATGGCTAAAATCAACAACTCAGGAAACAACAGATGTTGGCAAAGATGTGGAGAAAGAGGAACAAGTAAGAGGTTATACTGTTGGTAGGAATGAAAACTGGTGCCCCCACCCTGGAAAACAGTATGGAGTTTCCTCAAAAAGTTAAAACTAGAACTACCCTATAACCCAGCAATTGCACTACCAGGTATTTATCCAAAGGATGCAAACATAAAGATTCAAAGGAGCGTGTACACCCCGATATTCATAGCAGTATTATCAATAATAACCAAATTATGGAAAGAGCCCAAGTGTCCATCAACTGATGAATGGATAAAGAAGATACGGTATACATATAATGGAATATTACTCAGCCAGCAAAAAAAAAATCTTGCCATTTGCAACAACAGGGATGGAGCTAGAGAGTATTATGCTAAACGAAATAAGTCAGTCACAGAAAGACAAATATCATGATTTCACTCATATGTGAAATTTAAGAAACAAAGCAAATGTTCACTTTTTTTCTGAATTTATTGTTAGTGCTATGCCAGTGACTAACTCATTGTAGAAACTCAATGACTTAAATGGATGACTGAAGGAATGGATGGAATGCTTGTCAGCTTATATTTGATTCAACCCCCTAATGTGTAGCATGATTAAGGTAAAACTACTCCCTGAAATGGCTTCAGATTTCTAGCCTTTGTGGTTTCACTCAATGCTGTTCCCTTTTTCTTTCTTTCTTTCTTTTTTTTCTTTTGTTTGTTTTTGGTTTTGGTTTTGGTTTTGGTTTTCTTTTTAGATTTTATTTATTTATTCATGAGAGACACACAGAGAGAGAGGCTGAGACATAGGCAGAGGGAGAAGCAGGCTCCCTGAGGGGATCCTGATGCGGGACTCAATCCCAGGACCCCAGGATCATGACCAGAGCCAAAGGCAGACTCTCAACCATGAGCCACCCAGGTGCCCCATCCTGTTCCCTTTTCTTATAGTTGCCTCCTTCCACTAACAACACTTCCTGTTAAGTCTTACACATTTTCCAAAACCCTTCTGCAATGGTTACTCCTCCACAAAGCCTCTCCTGGCTCCTAATCCAAGTGCCATCCCTCCCTCCTCTGTATTCCTTCACACATTGTGGGCACTTCCTTTGTTTTTTATCTTTTTCTACATTGTTCTGTTTATGTTAGATCCTTGTTCTTTGTGCACAAGTATGTACACTTGCATGTAATTATAAGCTTTTCAAATGAGCTCATATGTGATGTTCTTTATGCCACTCTCTTGCATGCACAGGAGTACATATCTTAGGCAGTGCAGCAGCAAAACTCAGCAAAGAATAACTGATGTAGTAATATATTTTACCCTGTCTGCATTTTTTTCCAAATAGGTTTCACATCTTATTTCTGCCAGCAAAAATCTTCACTGCTTTGGGATTTTATTTGTTTAAAGGATTTCCTAGAATTCTATACCATTTTTTTGTTGCTGTTGTTGTTGTTGTTGTTTTTTAATCTAGAGGTGTGCTAATGTGCCTCCATATGTGTGTTTTTGGTTGTTCCAATACTGTCTTCCAAAGAAAAGTAGCTTTGTTACATTTCTAAACTTAGAAGAACCAAGATAGTAAAAGTGAGTCACAGCTCTGACACTAGTTTAGAACGAAAAGTAGTTATTTATATGAGCTAATCTAAAAGTAATAACAACCAAAGAAAGTGTTCTCCCTTTTTTTGGAATACACAGGACTGAAGATATCCTATTATGGGCATCCACTATTAATTACAGAATTTCTTTTACACTGCAGGAAACCATCTTTCTACATTCTGTATTATTTTGTGTTTTAAAAGAGCAAAGAGAAAAAAAAAAAAAAACAGTTCACTTAATATGACAATCCTAAGTGAAAGGTGAGGGATTTATGCCTGGGAAGATAATGGAAGTATGTTCTCACAAAATCAGAGCAAAGACTCTGCAGATGAACCAAGGTGGGTGGGATAAATGCAATGAATTGAGCCCTCGCTGCAGACTTACCCCATTATTTTAGCACTAATGAATTGATTTGTCAAACATCAAAAGCCGAAAGAATAGAACTGAAATTTATCCACATTTGCTAAAACCTTCAAATCTTTTCTGTAATTCCAAAGTGTCATTCTGATAGGGCGCTCTGGGGAAAGATGTGTTCAGCACTATGCAGTTCATACACGCTACCTCCCAGAAAAACACACCATATATCCTACCAGTAATTTTTTCTTCCTGGTGAATAACTGATTTTCTTTCATATGCACACAAATAATCTTGTTTGTAAATAAACAGTCACATAGGTACACAGTAAGCACAGAAGAATGTAAAACGTAGCTCCAGAGAGCTGATGAATTTTCAGCTTTGGGGAGAATAAAGGCCTCACAGTGAATTAATGCTATGCATTTTCTCTATATATTTTTCCTCCACCACAGACATTTAAAAAAGAATCTGTTAAAGACTATTTTACCTGTGAATGAGTTTTGAATTACCTTTGCTTCTGTCAAAGCCCATTTATCAACCTGACAGTGTGAGTCTCTAAAAGCAAATAAGGGCAAGAAGGGGCCCTGCACTCTTGCCTTGGCAGAATGAAGCTTCTTTTCCACAAGGGAAAGGCATCCTAGAGACAGCTGTAGTATTTTATACAAACTCAGCAAAACAGTACATAATGTCTTTTTTTGGGAGCACTCTATATAAATTGTGTCTGATATGATTCCAACCTTGCAGTAGTGCATTAACAAATACATGCATTTGTGCATCTCCACAATCTAGCGCTCTCAGTTTTAAAATTGAAAGGTCAGAAGAAAAACAAAACTTACTCTGTTTTCTACATGGTAACTTCTGATTACAATTATCAGAGTATATTTGACATTTTTATGTATGGTCTCATAGTTTTTATAGAGAAACTCAAAATGACGTGATTTGGTATTATTCAAGAAATATTTTTTTACAGGCTACAGTGATTTTAAAATTCTGATCAGGTCCATGGAGGCCTACGTTTAACACAATGGTCATTTCGTTAATACAAAATGGTTTGCTTGAGCAAATGCCTACATATAAACATTCAACATCTCCACACAGATGTCTGTATTTTATTAGCCAATGTCCTTGAGAACATATCTATGTAACTCGAGCAACTCCCTTTTCACTAATGGAGTGGAACGTTGTAGAGAGAATTCTATTAAACAAAAAGTCAGTCTTATTATTGGATCTTGCTGGATCAATGATGCTAAAAACATTACCCAACCAGTTTGAAAAGTATTCATCGTCAGATGTCTGCCTAAATAATTATGGCCGTTTTGTTTAAATGAAATAACTCAAAAATTATACTGTTAAGTGATTTTGTGTGTTGGCCAATCGATAAATCATACTACAGGTCAAGTGAACTCTTGAGAACCCAGAGGGGGAATTGGTGGTACATAAAAAGCATTCATTTTCACACATGCGTGCGTATTTCCCACTTTTCCTAGAAGTCACTTTGTATCATTTCTGTCTTCAATGGAAAGGAAAATTCACTTTAGGCTTGGGCTACTTTTACCTTTTTAAATTAAAATCTGACTAGATCAGTTTCAGACCGAAAACCAGTTCAGTTACCTTAAGTATTCCAATGATAGAGTCAGAGTATTGGGGCCATGAAAGACTACTCCGTAATGTTTCAGTTTCAGGTGGCCAAACCTCAGAAATTCAGCTCAGAGCTGATTTGCTGAGAGAATTGCCCACTGAAAATAAACTAAAATCGAGGAAATGTGATATTAATTTATATTCTTAGAAAATACACAAAATGCTTGAAGGGGATCAAAGTTATAAACCTCTCATTGTAAATTAAATAAGGTATGGGAATGTAATATGCAGCATAGTAACTATAATTAATAACACTGTATTGCATATTTGCAAGATGCTAAGAGAATAGATCTTAAAAGTTCTCACCACAAGGAAAAAAAATGTATCTATGTGGTGATGGAGGTTAACTAGCCTCATTGTGCTCATCATTTTGCAATATATACAAACACCTAATCACTATGTTCTACACCTGAAACTAATATAATATGTCATTTATACAACAACAACAACAAAAAAAAAACGGAAAGAAAGAAGAAACAATGACAGAAGAACAAATACACCCTCCCGAAAAATAGCTAATGCTATCTCATTGACAGATATAAAGAGTTAACATGAATATAACCTTGACAAAAATATTAGAGGAGCCCCTGGTGGCTCAGTCAGTTGAGTGACTCTTGATTTCAGCTCAGGTCATGATCTCAGGGTCCTGAGATCAAGACCTGAGTCATACTCCATGCTCAGCAGGGAGTCTGCTTCTCCCTCTACCCCTCTTCTTGCTCTCTCTCCCTTAAACAAATCTTTAAACAAAATTAGAAAAAAAAAATGCCCACTTGACAGATGGCCCAATAAGAAAAATATCCTTGCCTTTTATTCACATAGAGTTTTCAAGTTTAAGGAGACTTTAGTATAGATAAGGAGACTTTAGTATAATAATATCTAAATTTTATTGTCACTTGCTTGGCAAACTATGCAAAAATAAGAGGTTATTCTATAAGAATTCAAATCTTTAAGGTATCATTTTTAAGGAAATATATTGCAACATTATTTTTGCTTTCCTTAAACATTTTTTTATGATACATATAAAATGATGCACATTTCTTCTGAGATTTAACTGCTAATTTTTTGCTTTAAAAAAAATCTTTCAAATTATCATTGAGAATGCCCTAAATTCCATGTGAAGGGAAGGTGTTTTCACAAAGAAACCTGAGGCAGGAGGTACCATGGAGACTTGCTTATTTCAGCAAAGTTAATGAATTGGGAGAAGTTTTGAACCTCAGGTTGAACTAAAGGAAGTGAGTCCGCCACTGTTCAGTATTTCTGAATCAGAAGGGCCTCTTCTGCAACAATTGGCAGAGGGCCGCCTTATGGTTAAAGCAAACTCCTTTTTTTTTAGAAGTTCCCATTTATCCCTAAAAATAAAGACCGAGGAGGAAACAGTAGAGTATTTTCAAGGCATTTCTGTTGTGAGTTCAGCCTTCAGTGCAGACATAACAGCTATTTCGATTTGTAAAAATGCACACATACTAAGAAGTTACACGTACTTAAAAGAGGTCATCTTTTCTGTTGCCCCAACATTTCTAGGACTAAGTCAAGAAGTATCTGGAACCATACTTAAAAACAAATGTTATTCACTGAATTATAGGCCTTATGTCTGTTCTGGAAATAGTAGCATGGCCAGTGTAATTACGGCTTCTATGAGTCATGGAGGCTGCTCTAGGCACTGTTCGTCCTATTTATACTCTAGCCCCAGGACAAATATTCAAAAGTTAAGGAAACGATGACAAAGAACTATGTCAGGTAGAGTTCAATGGCCACAACCTCCTTTCTTGTAACTCCAACGAATCTTAAGTATCCCAACAGATAGGTTAGGGAGACATTCTGTCTCCCTGGAAGCCCTCAGCAGTTATGAGGGGACATGCAGATAGGTCACAGATTCGTTTGAGGTATGACCTTGCTGGGCTATTATAGAGAATTGGATCCTACTGAAAAATTTGGCCATAGCAATTTTCTCTACAGCAAAATAATTCACTTCACAAGAGAAGTGTCAGATTATTGAATTCTTTGTGCTGAAATGTGCAGTGTACAAGGGTGTATATATTGGACCCTACAAGCAAAATACAGTTCCTATACATTCTGTCTGCTTTCAGCTTATAAGTCATCTTGCTGTGTGGAAATTTTTATACACCAACAATGTATTAGTTGAATGTCTCTTAATATTTTTCTCTTTTCTCTTCAGTTAATAGAATCAAAGGAAAGAAAGAAGACCAAAATTATGAGACTTGTAGTTTCAAAAATAGGAAAAAAAAAATCAAGTCCCATTTGCCCATAAGACAAAACTAGCAATACATTTGGAATGTCCTGTCTCCATATTCAGTCTCTCTGTAAGTAAGTATATGTGGCCTGTATCAAATGTACGCTCATGGAAAGAAAAGACTATTATTAAAACTGTCATGAACAATTAGATCATTAAAGAGTGGATAACAAATACTGAAAAGCTTCTTTTGGTGTAAGAGAGATCGTGAGGCTTAAAATATTCTTTCTTTCAGAATGGAAGGGTATTTTTGCTGTTCTCATTATTTCATTGTATGTGTTATTTATTTCTAACAATTTAATATCTTTTGCTGTGGACAATCTTCTATTATATCTTAGAATGAACTTATCAAGATTCCCCACAGATCTTAAAAGGAAGAAGCCTGTTTGTTCTATTGAATTTTTCTAAAAAGGCATTGTAAGCCCATCAAAGAATGAATTAACCTGGTGATATAACGAAAGCTTAGCAAACATTATTTTATTCCGCACTCATTTCATATGCTTACATTTCTTTCTGTTCCCTGATCATATTTCATTAGTGGTCCCGTCACTATTTTTCTCTCACTCTCTATGTCCCTTTAGCCAATATTTATGGACACTATGCAAAGTACGGGAATATCTGCAATAAGTCAATGGAGGCACAAACTAACAACTATTCTCAGTTTTCCGAGAAAGAAATTGAGTCTCAACAATCTAAAGTCCTTCCTCACAAGGCAGGTATACAACAGAGCCCAGACTGAAATCCTGGGTCTTCTCATTCCAATTACAGACATTGTATCCCAGGGATGACATTTCTCCAAATTAGACTTTGAGAGTCCAGTCTGTTGAACTGAAATAGAACTTAGAGATCACAGGAAAAATCATTCCCAAATCTTGTTGTGCATCTAAATCGCTGTGCAGTAAGTAAAACCCCACAGGTTCTTGGGCACTGGTCCTAAATTCAGATTCCTCTGGAGTGGGGTGGACCTGTGGTGTTTATGGCATCTTGAACATGCTTCACTGAGGAATCCATGCACAGTGGATTTGCAAAGCATGAATGTCCTCTGGGTCTTTATTTAGAGATGAGATGACTGACACTAGTGACTGTGATGATGAGATGGAGAAAGCCCAGGCTTCTGACCCTCATATCAATCTTTTACTCCATCATGGGCAGCAACTAGTTCTTGTGCGTAGTGACTGTCCCTGGGGTTTGCAGAATTGTGATTTTATTTCTCTTGTGTTGCCTTTAGTCATTTTTCTTTAGGAAATTGTGAATGAAGTTAAGGCATTTGTTGGGAGATACCTGCCTAAAATTGTTCATACAACACTGTGCTTTTGCTATTCTTATTTTTGTTAAAGGAAATGGACGGATTGAACCTTTGTAAAAAAAATAAATAATACCACAGATGGTACTCTCCATATGGGAAAGCATATTTGGGTTGTTAAGAAGTGTGTCAGTGGCCTGACCAGAACATATTAAACCCCATTTAAAATCAAATTTCAAGTCAAAGCACCTTTAAAGAACAATTGCAGAGTGAAATTCCAAAGGGGGAGTGCACAAAACAGGTTAATAGAGCCCATTAGAAGGTGTTTGAGACACTGTTACATTTTGAGAGTGTTCCTTTGGTGAGTGAGAATGGCTAATAATGATACCCAAGCTAATTTCCCACTTGAATTCTCAGTTTGTTTATATGCCTATATTAAATATGAAGAGAAAAATTAAAGGAATGTGAATTTTCTGAATGCTTTTTAGTGTCTGGGCAGAGAAAAATCAGACTGTAAATCTTTGGTGGGGGGGTGATAGTTTATGAGTACATTCATCTCTTCATGGAATAGATCATTAATACTACATTATAGGACTCTTCATATTTAAAAAAATATTTAAGCCACACTAGCTCTAAGCCCTTCCTTTAACATGGAAGAAATGGAGCATTTCCTTCTAATTATTTGCAGGTATCATCTCCTAAATTAGATAGTGAATCTTAAGGAAAAATAGCCCCATGTCACATTGCACTGTAGTATCACAGCCCCTCAAGTGGTGAATTACTTGAATTAGATGTGAATATTCACTGAGCGAACAATACGGCTGTTCGGCCACTGGATATTGGTCAATAGTTAGCATGGTTTTTCTGAGAATAGAAGAAACACTCACATAGGAGATAGAACTCTCAGGAGCCCTATCTTCATCACCATATATGGTGAATCTCCCAGTTTCACCTCCTATCATCAGTGGAACTCTTTTTTTTTTTTTTTCTTGTTTTTATTTTTTTTTTAATTGGTGTTCAATTTGCCAACATACAGAATAACCCCCAGTGACCGTCACCCATTCACTCCCACCCCCCGCCCTCCTCCCTTTCTACCACCCCGGAACTCTGTTTTTAACTCTGATATTGTATCGCACAATCAAAAGTGTCCTGACATAAAGTAATTTTTGTTTTTCCAGTTTCAGAAGATTCCACAGCCATAGGAGATTTCTGTTAATAGTATGATGAACCTTAGTGGGTAATAATAGCTGTTAATTCCACCTTGATAGACTTTTCCATTTTCTTAAGAGTTCAAAAGATAAAGAAGCAGAAGCAAAGAAAATAAGGCAAATTGCATGCGATTACAAGGACAGATCTTCAGTGACTTACTACTCTGTATCTGCTGATTCGTTTAATAATCATTTGTCACACCCCTATCGTATGCATGGTTTTGCTTCCAACGCCACATATGTTCTAAAGGCCTAACCAACATACTGCACGTCACATTGCCTCTCCCGCTGCCCGCGACATGCTTTGTAATTGGAGAAGCATTAATTTTACCCTGAATGTGATCTCTTAGCAACAGGTAAGTGAAGGAAAAGAAAGTTGAAAATTGCAACCCTGACTCCAAACTACAAAGTGAAGACAATTTTCTGTAAAGTCCATTTAATTT
Organism: Canis lupus baileyi; assembly: GCF_048164855.1. Classification (NCBI taxonomy): domain Eukaryota; kingdom Metazoa; phylum Chordata; class Mammalia; order Carnivora; family Canidae; genus Canis; species Canis lupus. The sequence continues at coordinate 81,589,674 of NC_132839.1, forward strand.
AAAATCTCTTTTCTGCCTCTCAGACAGCCTTACCACTAAGCACTGCTATTAAAGTGCTGCTCATTCCACCTCACCAAGAATTGCTCTCCTGGTTGTTACAATGACTCAGAGCCAAGTACACTACACTGAACTGCCACATGGATCTTATATTTATTGCCAATATGCAGGGGGAAGGATGAGACTAAGTCAAATGTCTAGTGTTCTTGCATTGCTAGAGGAAAATAATAACACACCGGGTTTACACAACGTCCCTCAAAGAGGTGTCCTACTTCCTCGCAAAAGCACCCTGGGGTGATAAAATACATTACCGCACTATTTGACAAATGAAATTCTAAATTAAAAATCTTTAACGACCACAGTCAAAATCAAAGTAAGTCAACTTGAGAACTGTAATCAAAAGGTAATTATCTTAATTAATGTCAGTGTGAGTCATTCACAATAGACAAGGAGGAAAAAAAGCTATGAAATAATATGTAAACTGAGCTTCTAATCGTGTTCATATCATTGGTGTATATGAGACTACAGGGACATGTGCCAATGTTACAAGTTGATATCTCTGTGTGATTGGAGGGAAGGTGACTTTTTGTTTTTGTTTTTTTTTTTTTTTATTTTTTTTGGAAGGTGGCTTTTTGAACACACGTTTCCAAATTGTCCTTATTATATATGTAATTCTATTGTAATAAAGTAGGAAGTAACAATCATCATAGAAGGGCTTGTCTTAAATGTGGAAAAGGGGCAGAAACACAATTTAATCTGATTTTCTTCTATTGATGACTTACATGTCTTGGTACATCACACCCTAACTTTTCATTTTGAAAACAGTACTAATACTTATTACATGGCCCAAAACATACTGTTGGGCCTTTTTACCGGCTGCTTGATACATAGTATACTGTAGTCATCACATTAAAAACAAAAGCAAAGAAAGACATCTTAAACTGTTTTGATCTTTCAATACATTTTTATAGACTTCCTGCCAGAACAACATCAAGCTTGATAGTAATATACACTTTTCAATTGGAACTGGGTTGAATCTCTTCTCCAGTTACTACCAGCTATTTGATTTGGGGCAAATTCCTAAGAGATTCAGTTTCTTCATATATAAAATTTAGACATTTATTTACAAAAGAAACCTATACTCCCTGAGTTGTCATGATGTATAAAAGAGATAACATATGGGAACTGCTTAGTTCACTATCCAACTTATATCCAATGAACTTATATGTTCATTAAGTAGTAGATATCATTATACTCTCTAGAGTGGGAGAATCAATTTAAATAATGAACATAATACTTTGAATATCTAATCTTTTGTCATGAAGGAGGAAACACCATTCTTTAAAATCAATTATCCATCACTTGAATATAAGCATTGCCCTTAATTTGTGGTCTTTTAGCAGTTACTTACGCTGAGAATCAGTTTGCTCAACTATGAAGTTGAAAAAAAATACCTATTTCATTTGAGTAGTTTTGGAATAATAATAATAATGCTAATAACTACTATTATATATTGAGTCCTAATAATGTGTTAGGCCCTAGATTAAACACTGTACACATAGTAGCATATTCAGTTCTTGCAAAATCTTTGCAAATTATTTTGAGGAATAAATCCCTAGGGGTTAAATATAGGAGAACCACATGAATCTAGTGGAGTAATTGGCTGGTATAAGAAAACAAGAAATATTATGTACCTGCTTGAATTATACTATCTTCTAAATATCTAAATAAGCCTTTTGAAAGAAAAGATATACATATATACTTCCTGCCATTACAGTGATCTACAGAGTCCACAGCTGTGATAAATGTTTTGAATAAGTGAATACATTCACAAGTGAGAGAACTAATGAGTGAATAATAATGTGTTTAGTGGTATCTGAATTTTCAATTAGCTTTAAGATTTGTAGGCTCACCAAGGTCTTTCTTTTTAAAATTGCATTTTTTAAAAGATTTTTTTTATTTATTCATGAGAGACACACACAGAGAGGCAGAGACATAGGCAGAAGGAGACGCAGCCTCCACGCAGGGAGCCCAATGTGGGACCCAAGCCCGAGATTTCAGGATCACGCCCTGGTCAGAAGGCAGGTGCCAAACCACTGAGTCACCGAGGTGCCCCTAAAATTGCATTTTAATCTTTGTTCTCTCAGTTTCATGTTAGACATCCATTAAGGATTAACTCAACAAATATATATAATTATACACATACACATACTCTCTATATGAATATACCATACAGGGTATATAAGTTATATGCAGCCTCAAATTTTATGCAAAAATAACAACCTATCAAATAACACTTGATAGTTACTTCAATGTTGTATGAAAACATGATTTTTAAAAAAATTTTTGCTTAAAGCCTCCCTGGTACTTCATACCTATCAAAAGTGCTCACACACACACACACACACACACACACAAATCAGGTTTCACGGGACATACACATAGAAACACAAAATTACATTTTGTATGGCCCTGTGGCATTTTGACAAAATGGTCCTGAAAAGAATATGAAGAAAGAGTATGAGGAAAGGATCATGAATGTAGAAAGAAATTGTTTTTATTGATTTTCATTGGCAGTACAGTTCATAACATGAGGACTAAATTTATGAAATCAGTTGATTTGGCAGTGAGAAGCAGGCTACCTTTACGACTCAAAAGTTTGGCTCTCATATCCTTGTGATTATTAATTTCTGACTCTCAGGCCTGTTTCTGATGTCCAAGTGATAAGAAACAGGATAAAATAACGGATACTAGGTATTTTAAATGAACAAGGAAACTATTATTTTTTAGAAACATCCTGTACCAAGATCTTAGAATCTATATTGGTTCTTTTATATATTATTTAATTTCTTTCCCATACAATGCTACCCTGTTACAACAATAAAAATTTGACTTGGAAACCTAGAGATAAAATGTAATATCCTTAATGCATTCAGATTTATCCTATTGTTCTAGGATGCACTCCATTTTTTTTAAATGTTGGAAATTATACAGTTCTAATAGATGGTTATCACACTGCCATTGGCTTTTGGTTTTCTGATAACTTTACAAAAGCCAAATTTCAGATACCATCTTTAATATAACAAATAAGAGTAACACACAAACTATATGAGAATCTGAAACGATTTGTAAGGATTGTTTCTTTGGATGTTAAACAGTTGCAGAATCCACTGTTACTCTCCCTTGTGTATGGTTCTATTTCCATTTGCTTTCTGACACATTATTAAATGCAATCATAAAGCAGAGTGTTTCCTGGAGCAGAAGAGAAGCAGAGGGAAATTATGTTACTCAGAATATCCTAAATTCAATAAACAAACTCTCTGTGTATATGCACAACCAATTTAACCATGTTGACTCAATTGGTCAATCAATTCTAATTTAAAGCAAAGGTCAGCTCAGTCAAACCAGCAATCAATTCAAAGAAAATCAGTAAAAACTTTCACTTTCAATTTGTGTGCTTTGACTATTACAGGTGATGCAATTACTTACTGTACAAAAGAAGAAAAAAAAACACTCTAATTATGTAATACTGAGTTTTAAGGTTAGTGAGTTTTAGATTTGTTTTGTAAAAGATTCTTTTTACTCCTTCTTGTCTCAGGAGATATAGATATATAGATATGTACATATATTATATTTAATATCACTGCAATATTATATATATATTATTTTACTGCAAAAGAAAAATTAATTCAAGTGCAAGGAGACATACTGACCTTTGAGAAAAATCTGGATAAGTTTTATAATGAAAGAAAACAAGTATGGTTTTATATTTTCTGATCTCAGATTTTATATTTTCTAATAGTTACAGTCTCAGACAAAGAAAGATAAGATCTGTTAGGGAAAAAATAACCCTCTAACAGAAAATAAAACCTATAATCTTTGGATTTTTGCGTCATCATATCACTGTCTGAATACCATTTACAATATATGATTTAAAAAAAAATCAAATAAGCAAGTAAAAAAAATTCATTACATGAAACTTATATGATTTTAAAAAATCATCGAATAAGCAAGTAAAAAAAATTCATATTGGTCAGAGACAAACCTAATGCACCTGTTACCACCAGTTAGCTTCTGCTAAAATAGATTTATAATAAAATCACAAATATGCAGTCTAGGGGATACAACAAATACATAAAACACAAACTTGCAAGATAACATGAAAACTGTAACTTAATGCCTTCTTGGAAACTATGCATGTTTTAAAAATTTACGTTCCATAGAAATCAACCTGACAATAAATGAGTATCAGTGAAGAGCACAGGCATGTTCTTTCAAAGAAGTTTGTACTGTGACATGGTTACTGCCTGGACTTACGTCTGGACAGAAATCAAGATTTCCTCTTTTTTTTTTTTCTAAGTAGGATCCATGTTATGCATGGATCCCAACATGGAGCTTGAACTCGCCACCCTAAGATTGACACCTAAGTTGAGATCAAGAGTCAGATGTTTAACTGAGCAACCCAGGCGCCACCCGCCCCCCCCAAGATTTCCTCTTTTAAGTGCCATACACTTGAGCGAGGCATTTAACAGCCTGTCTTGTTTTCCTGAGAATATGAAAACTTTCCCTAAATTTGTAGTGATCTTTAAGCAAAAATAATGTGTGCCATGTACTTATTTCAGAGAATGTTTTAAAATTGTCATTCAATAAAGGATAGCTATTATCATTAATGGGACATTATGTAAGTTAAATAAATCAACAGTTTATTAACATGAAGGAGAGCTCTTGTTCTTCTAAGAAAACCATAATGAAAAATACTAATTAAAAAATTATAATCAGATTATAAGACGAAATTACACATTAGCCTTCAAATATGCTGACATTGAATATTTTTAGGTTTTGGAGATGGTATGAAATGCTTGGCCCTTGGGGAGTTTTTAAAACTTAAGGCATATGGAGAGTATTAAAAATATGCTAAGAATTAGCTTAAGTAGATGGCAAAGACTTGGTAAAACAAGCTCTGGCATATATCCAATAACAAATCATAAAAACTGTCCTCTCAAGGGACTTTAATTAAATGTTTGGCCACTAAGGGCTATCCAAACAATATGGCATTACACAAGACAAAACCATTTAAGAACCTAATGGTACTGAGAGTTCTTTGGAGATTCAAGAAGTAGGGGTTTCTTTGAAAATTAAATGCTAGCAAAAGTATAATTAAGTGACCTTGAATAAATTAACTCTCTGTGGGTGGGCTCTTGGTTATTTAAATGTTAAGGGAAATAATTTATTATCATAAGAAAATATCTAGTCCCATAACCAAGTTTGGAACCTGTGCATCCACAAAAAAAATCTACATTTTATCTCTAAATCTGAGCAAAGGCAAACTGAACTTGCTAGCAGATAGGGTGGATTTATTCTTGACAGAATTTAGCCTAACCAGTACAAACCCTTAAGGAGTCCTTTGAAAAAATTAAAAAAAGATTGTATTTGTTTATTCATGAGAGACACAGAGAAAGAGGCAGAGACACAGGCAGAAGGAGAAGCAGGCTCCCTCAGAGGGGAGGGAGGGCCTGATGCAGGACTCCATCCCAAGACCCTGGGATTACGACATGAGCCGAAGGCAGATGCTCAACTACTGAGCCACCCAGGTGCCCCTTAAGTACTCCTTTTAATGGAAATTAACACAATCCCTACATTTTTTGGTCCCATATGCCTGACCACACGCATGTGCTGTTATGATCACAGAAAGGCAAGCTGATTGTCGCATTCATTATGCCTGAATAATTGTGTAGTTAAGTTTTTTTGCCTTGCAATTCCTCAATCTCTTCAATTTCTAGAAGAAACCTAGTATAAATGATCTCAAAGGTTATATTCAGCTCAATATATTATACATGTAGGAAAATACTAGCTTCCATAGTAAATATGCAGAATGATGTTCATGTAAATCCATGAGGATTATGTTATTTTATTGTATATTCAAAAAACTGTTCCATTTATATTGTTTTAAGAACAGACTACTTAAGTTTTGAAAGTCATATGGATGCTAATTGTGCTCAAGGACTCATGGGACATTTCTTCTCGGATTGAAGATTTCCATCAAAATTGATTGCCATTTCAAGTTAATTCAAATATATATAACCGTAGACTTCTAAAATAAAAATGAAAGCAAGCAAATACGAAAATGGTCTTAAAGAATAATGGCATGATATGTAAAGTCAAGACAAACATCTCAATTTTCAAGAATAAATTCTGAGAGAAATTTGAAATGTTTCCTAATCATTGCACTCCTCTGTGTAAGAGAAGTTGTTTCACTTTCTATTGATTCTTGTACCAGGGCCTATGTTATTTGCCCAATAAAAATGGAACAAAAGTTCTCAGTCTGCAGCCAGTTACATGTGGCAGTGAGTATCAGGCCACAAATAGCTTCACAATTCTGTGCATCACTGCCTCTGTTGATTCTTCTACTTGGATTTGCTTATTCTATTGTCCCCCCTTGGAATGACTGTATCTAGACTCCTCTACTCAAAGACTCTATCATTATCTGAAGCACATTTGTCTATATGAGAGAGTATTTATTAGGTTTGCCACTAGATTGCCAGCACAGTTGGTGCGAAAGGCTGCCAGGCAATTAACTTCATTCAGTAATTTTCAAAAATATGACCTAGATTACAAGAAAGTCTTTTACCTCCTTAATTAAAGCACTTGTCAGATTATATTTATTGTCCTCAGGAAGGTCATTAAAATAAAAGCAATAAAAATTTATAAAATCATCTTTGTAACTAAATGTCATATATCATTTACTTCTCAGGTAAAGGCATTCTGCTTAATGAGATGATGGTTATCCATTTGCATATTGGATTTATAAGTTTTTGGTTAAAATTTGTTTTGAAGGACTGGCACAGGTAAATGATATCTAGCAAAAAAAATTAATATTACTTACACAACCATCAACACTATTTGGGATGAACTCCAAAGAACCCGACTGTTGGGAATATTCTATGAAACAGAATAGATCAAAACAAATACAGTAATAACTCTTTAAGTGAAAATTACATAATTTCTTGCTGCAGGTATATGTCTCTTATGGAATTAATTTGTGGAAGTTTTTCTGTCTTTTTTTTTGTCGTTTTTTTTTTTTCTGTGTGTGTGTGGGGAGGGGTGGGTGGAGGGGATTTCTGCTGTGTCACAGCAAGCTAAAATTTCCTTTAGTGCCCCTATACAAAAATGTTCAGTGCTGCAAATTCTTGTTTCATGACAGATTCTTGTTCATAATCTTACTGCCTTCAGTTATCAAAATTCATTTATTTAGGTATTTAAATCCTAATAATTTCCTGTGAGTATTTACTAGATTTCTCTCTTCTTTAACTACTTTCATCTTTTCTATGATTCTTAGGGGTATTTAGAAAATTTAATTTTCGGGGGTGCACCTCACTTCTGAGTGTAAGGACCCTTCCAATGGTGTTCATAGACTTCACCATTCTGATTCTATTTGTGTTTTCAGTAGGTACTGAGTAGGTACTTTCTAAAAAAAAGAAAAAAAAAAAAAAGAATGGATGGAGAAATAACTGGTTGCAGTGATGGATATATATATATATATAAAGTGAATTTACTAATGTGACTTTTTCATACAAGAATTCTTCTAAACCGGGATCCCTGGGTGGCGCAGCGGTTTGGCGCCTGCCTTTGGCCCAGGGCGCGATCCTGGAGACCCGGGATCGAATCCCACATCGGGCTCCCGGTGCATGGAGCCTGCTTCTCCCTCTGCCTGTGTCTCTGCGCCTCTCTCTCTCTCTGTGACTATCATAAATAAATAAAAATTAAAAAAAAAAAAAGAATTCTTCTAAACCAAGCAAAATTTTTAAATGGTGGATTTTTTCTGATTGTTTTAGTTTTCTTTTAGAGTATGTGTTGTTACTTTGGTAGTTGAATTCAGTGACAGCATTGAATTTCCACAAAGCAAACTGGCCTGTGGACTTCACATCAGAGGTGAAGGTGTATCATCAGAGCTGAACTCACAGACTCATCAGCAAAGTTTTATTTGCTGATATATTTGCCATCAACACAGAGGAGCTAATATATGTTTATGAGTAGAAATTCATGCAATTAACCCCTGAATGCCTGGGTTCCCTCTGAATCAGTACTGTTAAAAATGACAATGTTTATTCACATTTGGCTGTGCTTTTATAAACGGGCTTAACCAGAGACCAAACTCATTATTAAATAACTTTTTTTGTAAATACTAAATTTTTCAAAAATAAGCAAATTCTTAATATATAAATAGATAAATTGGGATAAACATTTATAAGGTTTATCTCATTTGGATTTTTGGTTAATGGACAGAAAGTTAAAAAAATGTCACAGATATTGAATAGAAACACCTAATGTCTGTAAAGATGAAGATGACATCTAAAATCTGCATGAAATACATGTCTCCTCTTTCCACTTGAGCTCAGGTATATTCCAAGTGGGTGAATTATCTCCAAATCGAGTCCCAGTGATCACTAACATGAAAAATTAAGTGGAAATCTAACTTTCTTTTATAAACAAGACACAACAAAAACATTGGATATCCTCTTCATCTCAAATTCGTCTACCTTAAAAATAATGTGAAATTTGCAACTGAATAAACACATCTTTTTGATTCATTATTTCATTAGTTCATTTAGAGGATGCATTCTTATCCTCAAAGAAAAAACACTAGTGACTATAACTTAGTTCTAAAATGTGAAAATTATATTACAATGCTCTGCCAATAATTTGTCTAGTGTTTCCTCTTTAACAAAGGTAAGGAGGTGCCTCTTGTACTTAAAGAAAATTATATTTATATTATATTCTTAACATTGTAAGGCTCAACTCTAGGACCTGATATGAATCCCGATGTTTACTGAGGAAATGAAACAGTTGCCATTTGAGATTTTTAAGAATGTGCTACTGTTCAAAGCCATTGCAGTCCATAATTAGATATTTAAAAACCTATCATCAACCAAAGATTTTTTTTTCAGCCTCAAAATATACAGCTCTATAGAAGACATCTTAAAAATAAGTATTTGTAAATTTTGAGTTTAGTATCTCAATTAGAATATACTAATTTCTCTGAAATTAAAAAAAATTAACAAAGAAAATGCTTTATGCACCTGAAAAATATTGTGTCTAAAATCAAAGCTAACACTCTTTTATTTATTTATTTATTTTTTTGTGGGAGGAAGGTATAAAAACAATATTTCACTTGAAGAAGAATCACACAAAGGAAGAAATTAAAAATATCAGTTAAGGAGAAAAGTAGCAAAAATGTGAATTCAAAATTAGTGGGTTTCTATGTCAAATCCATATTTGCTACTATGAAATATGTGTTTTGTTATTCATATGTTTCCATGGCATCTAGGGACAAAACATGTAGAGATACTTCCATATTTAATAGTAAGAAAAATAGCCAATATAAGACACTGATAGAAGTAAAATTATGGCAGGTTTATAGAAACATTTGATAAATACCTTACACTCCACATTTTAAAAAATAGATAAAAATGTTAAATAATAAACATAACAGAAAATATTCAAATGAATTGCAGATGTAAAGAGAAATCTGCAGATAAATTAGCTTAATTGGATCAACAAAAAGGCACTGAGGGACATATCAGTCCAGATGCACCCATCTGGCACCTTTCACCATTCTGCTTTGCTGATATAATGGCAACTAAATAGAATCTTTAGTCTTGCTGATCTAATGGCATTCAAATTATTTCCTTTATGTCAATCAAGCTTCGTTTTTCTGTTATTTTCTTATCTCCTTACACAGAACAGTGGCACTGAACATTTTAAAAATATATTCGAAGCACTGGACCTCGATATTTATAAAGCAAATCAGCTCCTTACAAAGTTGATTTAAACTTTGGTTTAAACTAGAAGTCTCTCTCACTTTTTCAAATTTCTACCCATTACAAGAGGTCAGTCTGTATCACCTTGCTTCTTGTAACTTCAGCTGTAAGATTAATAACCATCAACACTTTTTTGGACATATTAACCTGAACATGTTTATCTTCACTCCTCATAGAAGTTAAATTTACTGTGGCTATTTTCATTTTGCATGTTGCTCCCAAGAAATCGTGTTTTGATTGTTGGATCAAAAGCTGTTCTAGTGTTCTTTCGGTTCCAGGTGAAGATTTTATTATCAGTACCGCTGAAAGTAATTTCAAATAACGAGTACATTTTAATTGGACAACCTATTATTTTTTAAAATACATTTCACTTAATGGCTCAGAGGGGGATCAACAAAATTATAAAATGTATCTACCAACTCTTAGGGAATGAAATTCATTTGTAGGGACGGAACATGCTTACATGGCAGTGGGATAGTCATAGTCGGTAGGTGACAAACAGCAAGTAAGTGTTAACCTACAGAGGGCCATTAAATTAAAATAAAAAGAGAGTGCAGTGGCTTGAGGAAAGCAGGGAAATACCTCCAGAAGGTTAAGAAATCAAACTGGATTTTGACATATACAAAGGATCCAAGTCTGTAGTGTCGAGAGGATGGTGTAGGATGGGGAAAGATCAGGAATGAATGCAATGAAGCAAAAGAAGAGTTATGACTGGAGGACAGGTTAGAGTTTGGAAAGATAGGCTGGGAGAGTCCGAAGGACTACATACACGATGGGGATTGCACAGCACCCATGAGTGAAGGACTTTGGTAAGGAGTTGCTCTGTGAAATGGCAATCGGTATGCTGAGTTGGGAAACTGAGAGGAGGGGGTTGTAGGGAGGCTACCTGGGGGACTCTGAAAGAATACATGTGGTCATCGGGCATTGAAGGGCATGAGATAAAACAGAGTGTGTGGCTTCCTTTTGGCTCTTACCAAACATATCTAGTTTTTAGAATCTATAAAGAAAACCATAAATTGCCAATAGAAAAAGTTTCTTAACTGTTGCAAAGCAAGGGATCTGACAAATGATTTAAAAAAAAAAAAAAAAGCTATTAAAGCTCTCCTAAAAATATAACTCAATTCCTGAGGAATAGATAACAATCAAAACATAGTATTTGACTACTTAAAAGGAAAAAAAAAGTTGAGGTAGAAGAGGAGAAAAATCATTAAATATAAATAATTATGAAATATTTATCTTTATTCTTAAGGGACATAGTTTGATGATATTATTTTCATTTTTTTTCTTTTCCTTTAGAAGAGCCTGAAACTGAGTCTAATACAAGGGATCACTATGATAAGCCACACAGTCAGTTGCTAGCATCATCAGAAGCTCATCATATTCAACAATGTTTACAGTGTGATGGTAACAAAGGCCCCTTTGTAATTGCATTATACATAGATTTTTCAGAATCACTCGTGCTTGTTATGGTTTTCTGATTCCTGGTTACCTAATATATATTTTTGTTTCTTGAAGAGCCTTTTTATATCTGGCAGAGTGACTTGAGGCAAAGAATAGAATATTGGGACTCTATGTCCTTCAGGAAAAAAATATATGTAATTTAAGTATTTTATTAACAAAATGGTTTTTAGATCGAATTCATTGCATTATTATCTACTATCTCTCAATAAAGGCAAAAAAAAAAAAAACACGAACAAACAAGAAACTCATCTACATTGCAAACTCCAAGGCAATAGTCTATGAAATTCTTGATGTTCAAAAGTACAGTGATAAATTCCTTTGTGTAGTTCTGAAATGTTTAGTGGTGAGGATGATATTGCTACTCAAAGGTCGATGCTACTGAGCGTAGAAGGAATTCTGTATCAGTTTAACAAAAACTCAAAATATTGGTCCTGGGATGAGGGCAAGGAAAAGACACTGTTGATCAAGCTAAGGTTGATAAGGGACTGGCATGAGGACACTTTCCCTCCTACACCAATCCAACACTTCTCTAGTGTCTTAAACACAAAACTGGCAGTTGTATTCAGTACCAAGGCACAAAATTCCATTAACTTCCTACTAGTATATAAAACAATAACCTTCACACTTAGTTTATATATTTGTTGAATTAACAGTCATCTCTTTATAGGAAACCATAGAAAACCGTGTACTAGGATACCACTGATAAGCCAATTAATGTCATAATAGTAAAATACAAGCATCGCAGAACTAGAAGTCATTGGTTTTCTGCTGAAAATATATCACATGAATGAAATTTCATGGCTCCTGTCCCCCTCATCGCCCCCCCCCCCACACTCCAGACACAAACCAATACTATAGTTTTATAATAATCAGATCTGCTCCTACTTAGGACAATAAGTAAGATTTTTCTTTAGAGGACTGTGTACCCGATGAGGTGTCAACTCAAGGCTGCTATTTTTGTGCAGTGAAGGTTTAAGTTCTGCTGCTATGCAGGAAAAACATGTGATTTAGTGCTGTTTCATTGTACTTGTTAAGAATTAAATTTAAAACAAAGGCCTTTATCTCCAGGCTTTAATATCTAGATTAAGAAATAGAATCACATTCTAGTATAATTCTGGGATGGCAACTTAACAATATGAGAAAAAATAGGAAAGAAGACCACATATAAAATTCAGGGATTATTGCATGCTGGCTAAAAATTAGATCACTCATCTCTCACTTCAATATGCTCTAGCAAGGCACTCATATAGCTTTGGGACTCTGTCTTCAATACATATGGTTCATTCATTAATTCATCATATGTTGATTGTTGAACCCTCAAGAGACAAACTCCTGGAGTACAGGAATTGGGGATGCACAGATGCATAAGACACAATCTCTGTCTTCAAGAAACTCACAGCTCAGGTGGAGAGACAGTCATGTAAACAAATCATTATAATAGAGTGAGACGTGCTGACAGATGCTTGTACAATAGGTCTGTGATGATAGACAAGGCACATTTGCTTGGGGACTCAAGAAGCCTGAAACAGAATAGTGGAGTGTGAGCAATATTTTGAAGAAAGAATTAGAGTTTCCAAGGCCAGGTTCAATAAAAATCAATGAAAGAAAATGATAAATAGTTAGATGAACTAAGTGACCAAGGTTCAGGTGCGAGTCACAAAAAAATATCCAGCCTGAAATATAATAATCGGGTGAATAATAAAGGAAGGGGACGTGAAGGCAAAAGACTTGGCCATAAATGCAGGATGGTGAAGTGGCCCTGGAAAATTTATATAGCCCCATTTTCACTTTCTAACATGTAGATTAAATATTTGGATGCACAGGGTTCCTGAGGAAAGTATATGAATCTGTTCTGTGAGTTCTGAAGCACCTTACAAATGTTATTTACCTAATTAGACTCAATTTTGTCTAGTGAGTGTTAGAAGCCATGGTCACTTAATTATGAAGATGTGCTTCTTAGAAACAGCAAGGCCAAGAGGCAAATTTCACAATTCTCTTTTAACATAAGTATTATTTCAGTAAAACATGAGGGTCACAAAGTAACGTCTCTTCATATTATGTTATTGCCATTAATACTTGTGAAGCTAATTAATTCTTGAACAAGAGCAATTCAGGATAAAGCGTGGATCACGTTTAGGAGATATCATTTACAACCAAGTAGCACCTGAACAGATTATCATCCCTGCAATCTAATTTGGTACATATATTTTTCTTTTTCCCGGACTTTTATTTTATTTATGATCTTATGCCTTTGTAAGCACAATTATTGTATCATGTGAAAATTATTTTTTTATGCTTACTCCTACCCATATACAGTCAGTATAACGAATAATAACACTGTAGTCTACCTGACGGAGAGCAAGAGTGACAAAATCAACACCCAATTCCATATTCTATTCTAGAAATAGAATATTTCTAGAAGATATTTCTTGAAACTGATGCACAATGAATCTGACACAAACCCAGCATTTGGCAAGAGCCTGCCTGAGGGTACTTTTCTCTGTCTCCATCTTCCTGAAACATACTCTTGAAGCCACATCGGAGACTGAACAAGAGAACTTCAAGAGAAAATGTTGAGCACCTAGTGTCACAGCCAGAGGTGGTCCCTCACGGTAAGTATGGATTTATAGACCAATGTAGTAGGGATTTGTTGTGGTTTTGCTGCCGGCAACCACTTCCCCTATTTTTAGGATGAATACACTATTCGCTGTCAGATTTTAGCCCATGCTGTTTCTGTGGGGTTAGTTCCATCCCGAGTTCTTAGGTAGACACCGGACTCAGGCCTAAACCACCCAGAAGAATAGCACTTTCTGCCATTCATGTGAGGGGTTCAGGTAGGTCCATGCGGCCCTGTTGGGGACAGTGGGACTGTGCTGGAAGGCTACAGGTACTATGTTTGAATTGCAGAATGAAATTATTTGTCTGAGGATGGAAACAGAGACCAAGAGATGGACAGTCAAGGAGGGCCCTAGGGACCACATTTGACCATATATATCCAGTTGAGCGAGGTCAAATTCCAAACTTTTCAGATACATAAGATGATGAACTTCCATGCGATTGAAGCTAATTTGGGTCAGTTTTCTGTCACTTACAACTCAATTAACAGGTACACTCAAAATTGACAATTTAGGTTCTAACCCTGTTACAAGCAAGAACAACAAAATACGTTTTTTTTGTTTGTTTGTTTTTTGTTTGTTTGTTTGTTTTTGTTTTTTTTCTTGACGGTACCTTCCCTGGCTACCCTGAATTGTCTGAGGCCCTCTTGTGTCTCCACAGCTGGCTCCTCCCAACTGCAAGCCCATTCAAAGGCCATCTCCAAATTGCTTCATCCTGTGCTGACAACGAGTGATGCTTATCCATAACTGGTCTTTCATGTGACCTGACTCAGAGTTACTCATTTTTCCTTTTAGTTTGCTTGCCTTGAAGCCCCTTTCAAGTGGCAATAAAAAAAAAAATATGCTTTTAAATTATACCCACGCCTGCTTTTCCATTTCTACTTTAAAGATGTATTATAGGGATCCCTGGGTGGCGCAGCGGTTTAGCGCCTGCCTTTGGCCCAGGGCGCGATCCTGGAGACCCGGGATCAAATCCCACGTCGGGCTCCCGGTGCATGGAGCCTGCTTCTCCCTCTGCCTGTGTCTCTGCGTCTCTCTCTCTCTCTCTCTGTGACTATCATAAATAAATAAAAATTAAAAAAAATAAAGATGTATTATAGCATGTCCTCATTGTTGTCTCTCCTCTCACTAGTATTTTTGTTCTCAAAGGGTATTTTGTCTTTTTACCTCGTGGAGCTCTGTTAGGACAACATTCCGGTATGGTGTTTTTTACTAGATCTTTTGGAAGAAAAGCTTACAATGGGTTAAGTGCATTTCCTTTGTTGAGTGTCACCAGCAGTCTTACTTAAGGAATTAAGCTTATCCTTGTTTCTCTTTCTCAACGGCACCAGTGGGATGCTTTCTTCTGAAAAACTGAGTCTCCGGCATATGAAAACATCAACTATTTGTAGTAAAAGCTTGAGGCTTCTGACGATGTTTGCGGGCATCCCATATAAGCTCACTGGGTTGGAATTAACAGGTCTTTTCCTTACATAAGTGAACAGAAAGTCTACAAAGTAATTCTCTGCTAATCAGAGAAAATTAGTCTTGGATTCTACTGACATGGAAAGATTCTAACTGGCATCAAGCATAAGGACTAGTAATAATTGTATTGCTATGGATTAGAAAGTCTCACTATGTATATTCCTTCAGAAGATGTAATCTTTATTAAAAATAGAATAACTGAGTTATACCCAATATTGTAATACTTTGATTATCAGCATGCTTTTGGACTTGATGAATATACACTTTCCTAACTGGAGACTCAGCTGTAGTTAAAAAAGGCCAGAAACATTTTCCATTAATACCCCAATTTTCAAAACTCCTGAGATATTCTTTTACCTGTCATTTAATGGTGTTTAGTAATTAGCAATAGTTTTGTTATACAGCTATTTATTTAAATTTGTGTTTATTAAGCACCCATTACTACCACCAATCTTGAACTGAATAGTATAAATACAATTATGTGAAAGGGAAAGATAGGGTCCCATTCCTTATGGAACACACATTTCCAGAAATGCTCACACAGATAATTGCCTAAAGTTTAGAGGAGTTCAAATACTATGCAACTATATTTATTATTGTTAAAATACATAAGCAAGTCACAAATCACCTATGCTGATGAAACTTTAAAAATGTTAATTGGAGTAGTTTAAATATTTTACAATTAAAAATAAATAAATATTTTACAATTTTGTCAACAAATTTGGGTGGGAGGAATTCATCTGAATGGTTTTTGACTGAGATAGAGTAAGTGGTGTTTCCCACCACATCAGGCATGATGGTATAGTCCTAATCAAGCATGAAGAACCCAAAGCATCAGAGTAAATCATTAAAGAGGGATGGCTAAAAGCAGGAAAAAAACAAAGTCTTATTTACTCTTCCTTCATAGCGCTGACAATCCCTGACTCTAGAAAACCTGGGGAAAAAAACACAAAACAAATATGGGGTTGTGGTGCCACTTCTTTGAAAGCAAGATTTGTCTCAAATATAAACTAACATGTAAAATATGGGCCAGAATGAAAACCCTATATATTAAAAGATATTCAAGTGAAACAAAATATTACATCAATATGTAATATAGAAATATATAATAAAATAATTAAAATAATTGAAGAACACTACACATATTAAATTGAACAGACTTTCTATTGAATGGGAACCTACCACTTGTCTAAGAAAGTCTCTTGGGTTAGTTCTGAGTGCAGAAATAAGTACCAGCCTTAAGGAAAGAAATGATCAAAAATGAATGAAGTGTAGGTAAAGACATCTGACACATTTGCCTTTACAAATATGAGACATTCAATTAAGTACAACTAATTTAGAACTTGATAAAACAACGTTGTTTTCCAAATGTAGAAATGATGAACTCATAAAAGAGGCTCTGAAATCAATCAGCCATCCAATCAATCAATACATTAACTGAGCAGTCTCACTCCTCAATTGTAGGGCACTTCTCTTTCGATATAGATGAGTGCATTTTGAGAAGTGGATTTCCAGAAAGGAGAAATGACAATTGTTTGACTCCTTTGGAGAAATAGAAATTAGATAATTGGGGAAAGGCAGAGACAGTTCTTCTATGACAGTGAGCATTTGTCCAAAAGATGCAGCTGTATATGCCCCACGATTTGTAATCCCGAAATTAAAAAAAGAAAAAAAAATGTAAGCGATGACCAAGGTTTGAGAGCACTGGTTTGCATTTTGAAGTTTATAAATTGGCAATCATGTTCTAGGATAGTGAACAGATGCAGGGGAGATTGGCTTATGAATATTTGCCCTCAACAACAGCTGAGGAGAAACCCACGTGAAGTGATTCATTAGTTTAATCTTCAAGAACATTTCGAGTCCATTTCATCTGGTTTTTAAAACTGTTGTAATGTAGTATTTGTATAATCAGAGAACAAAAAAGTTTCGACAATTTGAAGATTAAGCATATCTTTTTAATTTTAAGTGTATCAGCTAACTCTAAACCATTAAAATCTGACTATCCACATTCTGTCAAAAGCTAATATAAACAAGCATTATTGTGTACAGAAAGTTATAGCAGCAACTGTAATCCTTTCATTCTTTATCTCTTTTTATCAATTATTAAATAAACAATCTATGTCTGTGCTTATAAATTTATGTTGGATTTATAATGTATGAATTTATAGCTGTTTCTGTGCAAAACTAAAAGTTATGTTAGAATTTTCTCCCTATTATATACCATTTGTAAAGGAAATACTGTATTGTGATGGATATAATTTAAACATAAATAATTTCAAAATGTTTAATATTTTATGCTTTGGAATACATAATTCCCAAGGGGTTGGTTTGCTTTTTAAATAACTACATCTAAGTCATTTTAGAACAAAATCTCCATAAAACTGTGTGCGTACGTACATATATATACAGTTATATATACATCATATATATAGTATATACATAGTATACATGTGGTGTGTATGTACTTTTAGAAATGTCTTCAAAACTTGAGAATATTTTAAGTCTATGCCTAAGTAATTAAAAGCACTGTATAATAGTTTGAAAAAATAATCAGCCATTTCAATATTGAGACTAACAACACTTTACACAAATCACAAGCTTGATTTGAGTTATGGTAAGGGCAGTGGAGAACCTTTTAAAATATATGATATTGATGAAATTAGCTTAATACAGTACAAATATAACTCATATAATCCTCATAACAACCCAAAGAGGAGTCATTTGACTATATTCACATTCTCTAAATAGTGGTGCTACTATTTAAACACAAGAAGTCTGATTCCAGAGTCAAGCATGGCATGTGTATACGTATTACGGAAAGTAAAATCGTTTACAAGCTACATCCTAATAGAAAAGTGGGGAAAAAATCAATGTTAAGTGGGAATGTTTCAAAAGTACCTTATGAAGCAGGCCTACACTGGACTATTTATTCTAGTAAACCCTCAAATTTCATAAACAGAACTGAACTACCTAACCCATATCAATTTCACAAATAAATAGAAAAGGTACGCAGAATACACTTTTTGATTAGTTGATAGTTAAGATTTAAATAGTCTTCACTATCTTGATAGGTTGAACGATCTACAAAATGTCACCGATAAAAAGCCAGTCAAAAGTTTCTAACTTATTGATACACAAGTTCGCCTATGATATGTAATAATGGATAGACTGGGGTGGCTATAGATGGAAGGATCGTGTCTGATGTATAGGATACAACATTGCATTTTAGATAGAAATAGATTAAAATCACTCTTCAAGTATTGCAAGGGGTCTTATCAATAAAAGATACACATTATAAACTATATAAAACAGGTGATAGTGCCCTCTTGAGGACACTACTGAAATCTGACACCGGCTACCTATTCAAGAATTCTCCAAGTAAATCGACATTCTTTTCTATATCATGGAATTGCTGCCTTTTGTTCTTTCCATTTTAAGATTATACAGCACAATGAAAGAACTGCTCACACTGGTTCTTCAAACTTTTCATCAAAAGCCAGACTTTGTAACACTCACTATCAAATTTAATGCACGGATACAGATGGTATAGTTTTCATTTCCATAACTATAGGAAAGGTACATTGGAATAATTGAACATAGAGAGAGCAGTATGTCTCAGTACTGAGGATTTCAACCAAAAATGTTTTATCAAATATCCACGCTAAAAATGTTAGCAAATCAGGGACTGTATGCAACTAAAGATTCCAAATATGTTACTTGTATTTGCCTGCGATTCTGTTTATCATGCTATGATTTCTAACAGGAAGAAGGTAACAGCCAGTGTGAATGTTTTGTGAAACTCTTAGTTCTTTGGTCTAGATTTTCTATGCCTCCTGCATAGGAAGTGAGTGTACCGCGGCTCTCCATATTGTTGCCTGGACACACACACACACATACATACACACACAATACCGTTCTTCCCTAAATCTGGTATCATAGAAGGTTTACAATCAAAATACAAATACAAATGAAATAACTTTGGAGTAATCTAAAAAAAAACTGCAAAGAAAAAAGAGAAAACAAAAAATAAAAAGCAGTCTCAGTTGTATCAGAAATACAGGGATTTAGAGATTCCATTGCGGGGAAAGTATCAGAAATTAAGAAGCAGGGAAAGAAACTCTAAAATTCAAGTGGATCTTCTTTCTTAAAGTCACCGCAATTCCTGTGTGTCACCTGTTCTAGAACAATTTCATAAAATGCGTGCAAATTACATGTCAATCATTTGTAAACTGGCTTACTTCCTGAAAAATCTAGATCTTTACCCAGATTTCTTCTAGGCCTTGGAAGAGATATGAAAGAGGTGAAAGCTAAACCAATATGCTTGGGAGGAACTCATTCTCCAAACCTCGGTAGCTGGGCATCAAACCTGAGGCAAAGAAGCTAAAGGCCAAAAAGCCACTGTGTTTTCTCTGTTCATTGAATTTCAATGCTGGAAAATTGCTCCAAGCTCATTAAAAAAAGCCAATTTATTATCTTAGAGATTCTTTTATTATCATGTCTTAAAACAGCAAATTATATTGCTAGGAACACTAACATATTTTTATGGTTTCACCACTTAGTATTAGGAATTACTCAATAGTTTACAAATATGGTAGTACTTAATTATCTTGGGTTTAATAAATGATTATTATATTTTAAAATCCAGATAAAATACATAAAATTGAGAGTCTATGGCCCCCTAGCCTAAGGAAACATAAAAATATCAAACAACAAAATATGAAACAAGTATCTTGATAGTTTTTTTTTTTTTTTAATTTATATGTTTGGGCTGCTGCTAATTAAATTAAGAAAACAAACGAGAAGAGAGGTAACATGATATATTTTTGCCACATACTTCCTATTTTTATAGAAATGTGGGATGTGAGATTGATAATATATTGATTTTTAAAAGTGCAGTGTTTAAATGTTGGTCAGTAGAATTATACCTTTTGGCTTTTCTCTGCACAGCCTTGAACAAAAATTCTGGAATCCTGAGAACATCCGATCTTCTGCACAACCTGCTAATTTCTTGCCACTCCTAAAATATGGAATCTGTTCTAGTCCATGAATCTTCTCATTATTTTGTCTCAATGACAGGCACTACTATTATTATTTACTTACTTACCTATTTATTTCTTTATTTAAGTAGGCAGAAATTGTCTATTAACGAACATGCAACTTTCAGGCCTGGTTTCAATAGAAACTGCATCTTCTTTCCTTCCCCTGATCAGTAGACATCCTGAAAGAAATGTAAACTCCATCCCACAATCTCCATCTTCTCATGTCTCATACAATTTTAAGCTCTTTACCCTTTGACCTTTGCCTTATCATTGCCAGAGTTGTTCCCTTGAAGGTTTACAAGGATCTACTTTATAAATTCAATAGTTGTTCGAGTCTCATCCCCTCTTAATCTCCTGAAAATATTGAAAGAGATGAAAAATCCTTGGCCTTCATGACATCATAGTTTCCTGATTTTCCTTCTTTGAGTATTCCTCTTGCACCAGCGCCCATCTCTACCCACCGGACACATACTCTAAGCTTAATTCTTCTCTGTAATATTTCTTCTGTTCTCTATAATCATCATTTTAGCAATGCTATAGCTTCAAACACTGCTTCCATGAAGAGGATTTGCATATCTATATTTCTAAGGTATCTTTTGAAATTTTTAACAATATTTTTTAATTAATTAATTAATTAATTAATTACTTTGACACAGAGAGAAAGCATGAGCTGGAGTAGGAGCAGAAAGAGGGAGAAGGAGAGGCACACTTCCCGCTGAGCAGGGAGCCTGACCTGGGGCTCCATCCCAGGACCCTAAGATCCCCACCTAAGCCAAAGGCAGATGGCTTAAGAGACTGAACCACCCAGGTGCCCCTCTAAAGGTATCTTTGTCTTAGATTTTAATTCATTATTCCCCATCCTTTCCCTATTCTTCTGATGATCTGTCTCTGCTTACAACATGCAACATACATGTTGTTACATGTTACAACACACCTCAAATATTATATCAAAAGTTAAATACATCAAATGCTTCCATAAATCAGCCCTCTATTTCCTGTTCTTTTTTTTTTTTTTTTTCTTCCTGTTCTTGAAATGTTTTAAAGGCCATCAAAACACCAAGAATTTTCTTGGAAATTTCCCTTTAATTTGTCATTCTCAGATGAGCTATCCTATTTTGTCCATGGTATGTTTTTTACTACCTGTCTCATATGTAATTTCCTCTTACCTTGTTACTGTTTCATAGTCTTCCTGTGTTCTTCCAGAAATATTATAATACCTTCTAAATAGCCTTCCTTCTCATGTTTTTCTTCACTCCACTCTATTTCGTCTATTATGGGTGTCAGATTAGTCTTTCTAAAGCTGAGAAATGTACAACAACCTGCTATTGCATATAAGTTAAAGTCCAGTTGTCTTTAAGCTGACATACAAGATCTTGTATAATCGGCCCCATTTTACATTTTCAATATTTTGTATGTCCTGCGATCATGCAAAATGTAATATCCGTTGACACAAGTTCAGTGTTTTCCTTTCACCTTTGTTCATCTTTCCAAGCTTCCCCTGACTATTGCAATGCCCTTCTCAATGTTCACCTATCCTAATTCTGTTTTTGTCTTGTTTTGTTTTTTTCCTGCAGGTGAATGCCACGTACGCTATGAAAACATGTTTAATTCCTGCCGTAAAAGACAATGCAAGTTACTCACACTACTTTAAGCATTGCACAGTAAGTTTTTTCTGTGCATGTTTTATTGAAAGCAATCTCATTTTTCTGTTATCCATAACTGCATATTATCCGTGCTTTTCTTATGGCAGTTATTACACTTTGCTGAGCATCACATTTATTTTTCTGTGGTTTTCTCTCCCGATAGAATAAAATCCTTGAATCAACATCCATATATTCTCTTTCTTCAATGCTTAGTGTAATGCTCCAAAGAAAATAGACTTGGAATTAATTTACAAGTCTCTACTTATTTGAAACAAACTGCATAAACTACTAATAAATATGATACACACATACATGTATGTGTATATATATATGTGCACCTATATTTACATACATATGATGGTTTTGATGAATTACCGCAACATTGTTCATTGAAAAAGTCAAATATGCTTCATGTCAGTGTAATTAACAGTCTTCAATGCAATATACAAAGATTGAAAGGAAATTAGACACTTCTGTTGGGAAAAGACTTATTACTCTTACTCTAAGAATTTAATGATTACCAGGGAAAGCATTGCTAGGCTTTGCATTCTTCTGTTCCTACCTAAAAACAGAGAAGAGAGAAAATGACAATCACTCAAAAATATATGAGTAGAAAAGAAGCCTTGCAACACTTACACATATTCAAATGCTATGAATAACTGAACACTCTACCTTTCTACATTACTGAGAGAAGCCTGCACACTTAGCTGGTGGAAACCTCCGAGCCCTAACTCACTAAACAGTCTGTTGATCAGAAATGCTAAAAAAAAAAAAAAAAAAGAAAGAAAGAAAGAAATGCTAGTGTCTAGTTGCAGTGAAAATGCTGCCTGGTTACGCATGATCACCTTTTGGATTAACTTTCCTATACTCCCCTTGCTACCATTTGTCCCACACAACTCTTGAAGGAAAAAAAAAATAAAGACTTCCACAAACAGAAAGCTTTTATATTCTTGGTTTATTTTTATGCCCCAGGGATGGCATTTATTTATTCTTTAGAAATATTAAAATATGCATTTATAAAGCAGAATTACCTTTCAAGAAATAGCTCAAATCACTCCTGGGCATTTCTACATCTTCTTCAACATGAAGAGCCACATTGCTTGGGTTAAAAAGCTGCAGAAGCGAATTGGAACTGCTTGTCGAGGGGAAATTTTCCTGCCCTAGTGAAAATGCGAGTAACTAACAAAGCAATGCCAACTGAAGCAATGGTCCTCTTGGGGGCAATTCTCTTCTTTGCAGGACTGTTCCATGCAAGGGCCTGACTGACTGGACTTTAACTTATATGCTATGCTATATTTCTTCTGGGATTTTCCTAGAATCACATGGCTTCCAGTACTCAAGACTCCATGAATTGATTTTCACTAGTGAGGTTAAAAATTGTAGCTGTGATAATTAGCAGTGACTGGATTTCAACATGTTAAAGAAGGAGCTTGCTCTCAAAATGCCCTAAGTAGGAGAAAGTGACGTGAAGAAAAATAAAGTACTGGTGTCTGAATACTAAGTCAATGTTCTGCTAGAATATTGTCATCACTCCTAAAGCACACCCAGAAGAATAACCAAACAAACCATAGTAATCTTAGCTAGATAGTCCCATGCACTAGGTAATCCCCTTGTGAAGAAACACATTTCAGAAGCAAATGTATATTGCATCTTCTTTCAGCAGCATTTGATTTTAGAATTTCATCCTACCAGTCATATAAATGGATGAGCAAACACAAAGCAAATTCCCCACAGAGTTGTTGTTCCTAACTTGTTTAGCATTATGGAACTTCAAACGTTTAATCATGGATATTATAACGTGAGCCCTGTTAAATGGAAGTCCATACTACCAAAAATCTCTCTTGAGGTTTTCCTTTCTCAGAAAAGTGGAGATATTCTTTCCAACCTCACTCCTTATCCCATGTGCTTTTCTGGTCCAGGGATATATTCATATCACACATGTTATCCAAATGATGACTCGGGAAAAATGCTTTTCCTTACTAAGTGGTATATAATTTAGTTTCTCTTCATTTGACTTTTCTTTTTTTTTTTTTAAAGATTTTATTCATTTATTCAGGAGAGACACAGAAAGAGAGACAGAGACATAGGCAGAGGGAGAAGCAGGCTCCCTGCAGGGAGCCTGATGTGAGACTCGATCCCAGGACCAGGGATCACGACCTGAGCCAAAGGCAGACACTCAACCACTGAACCACCCAGGTGCCACTGACTTTTCTTTTCCAAACCAAAAAAATATACAGGAAGCTATTTATCTGGGCAATTTGTGTGTTTAATGACAGTAGTTTAACCTAAGTGATTCAGATTATGAGAATATTACCAAATTTTGAGGACGATAGAGCATGAGATGATAAAGACCTACCTAATGAATTGCTGAATGGCTACATGTTTGCCTTGTTTTGGTTTGGCCTACTTAACTCAAGAAACATTTCAGTTTGGGATTAAAGGGGTATATGCTCTATGCACTCAAGTGAAGCACTTGGTCATTTTTTCAATTAATTCAATATACCAAAGTGACTTGAACTAAAGTGATTTAAATAAAGATACAGGTACAAATTTTAAGTGAATATATTTTTATAGCAAAAGGCAATTAAAAAGCATTCTTTCTTTTTATGAATGCCATACACAATTTCTTTAGTGAAAAAAAAAACAAACAGTTTACATAAGTATGCTTCCATTTACCCAAAGTTCCACAACAGGAGAACAGATACAACTTGTAGATGGTAATAAAACTTACAATAGTGACTGCTAAGATTGGTGAGACACCTGTGGAGAGGGACGGAGGGGAGACTGCAAAGTATCTGTATCTTAATTGACTGGTGGTTATATGGTATGTGTATTTGTCAAAACTCACCAAGACATACAATAAAAAAAATCTGTGCATTTCGTTGTATGTTATGCAAATTACAACTTAATAAACCTGATTTATTTAAAAAAAAAAAATCCAGCCCTGGCCATTTGCTGTCCTGATACTGAAGGCAAAACCATATAATACTAGAACCCTTTTGGAAGCTCTGCATATATCTAAGCCAATGATTTTTAAACTGAGTGCAGATTCTAGGTTAGAGGATCATGACCTTAGTCTGCAACCCCTTGCAGACCTGTCTGTTGGCTCCTGCATTAATGTATGTACCTATCCTGCTTTGAGGATAATCATCCGACTGTTGCTTCTAATTTACTTTCTTTGCTTAAAAGGAAATGTGGCTGAATTTTCTCTTTCTTTCTTTCTTTCTTTCTTTCTTTCTTTCTTTCTTTCTTTCTTTCTTGTTAGGAAGTATGCTTACATACACACACACACACACACACACACACACCCCAATCAGCAAAACATGTAGAAAAAAAATAAGCCTTTCAATTACTCTTCTAACAAAGATTGCACAGAGTCAAGGACTTCTTTTATGTTGTCTCAGAAATAAGACTAAGGGTCAGAATGTGGAAGGCAAAGAGGAGGTAAATTTGGGTCTGTCGAGAAGAGACATCAGAGCTATAAGCTGTGGACAACAGATTATCCTCCTTCAAGACATGTCCCCTCTTCCCATGGGGGAAGAGCCTTCAACTGGCCCTCAGACTTTAAAGGCTATAATGAAAAAAAAAAAAAAAAAAAAAAGGCTATAATGTTCACAACCAGAGAAAGTTGTGACGAACTCTCAAATATCCTCATACTTTCACAAAATATAGTGACCTCTAAAAAACTGAAGACAAATGCTAAATTGACTTTATGATTTTGCTGCTTCAAACCACACTGAGTACAAGAGCTAGTATCTGCTGATCTTTAGGATCACTGATCCACAGGGAAATGTTATCAAGGTTTTGAGGTAATACTACTCTTGAAAGTTAATATGTGTTTTGCTCTTATGAGCAGGTGCTGTTCTAAGTACTTGGTATGTAGTATCTAATATTTTTCTTTGCAAAAACTGTACGTAGTAGTTTACTCTGATCGTTCGTAAATAACACACAAGGAGTATGCAACTCAGAGACATTAAGTAGTTTATCCCCGGTTTAACAGGAGATCTGTGGTGGAGCTGGGATTTTAAAATGTATGGGCCCTGAATACTGTGTAAGAGTATACATAGGAACATTGTTAGTTATAGCAAAAAAGTGGAATAATTCTAATGTCTGTCAATAGAAAAGTTGATAAATTCTCACATAGGCCTTCAATGATATGTGACCCACAACTGAAAATCAGTGAACCACAGCTAGCTACCCTTAACAACATGGATTAATATCACAAAAAAAAAAAAAAAATTTCTGAAAAAAAAATTCTGGTGTGTAAATCAAGTCATAGAAGAATATGTAAAAAAAGAATATGTAAAGTATGATAACATCTATATGCAATTCATATGTGGAAAATGTAAAACAATGTTTATGGATGTAACTATTTGTTAAAATTATAATGAAAAATATGAAATCTATAAATATTATCTTTTTCCATATTGTAATTTCTTATTCCATCCCAAATAGCCCCTCGGCTAGCTTTGTGTTCATTTTGCTTATATGTAAGACTTTCATCACTAAGAAAGAAATGATATTTGTTATTTTCATCTCTTATTTTATGATTCAAAGAGTATATTTTAATGAATGTTTAGGAATGAGTAACATGAGTGATAATTACAGTAAAATTTTAACAAACTATCAGAAATTAAGCATGTGGGACAATGTTTAAAAACGGTATGTGCCAAGTTCCTTTGTTAGTGTCAAAGCCTGAGATAGAATGATTTAGTAGACATCAGTTTGCTCTAAATCTTTCCCCAGGGTCAAGTAGTTTAGTTAAATCCTTGAGAACTCCCTTCTTTTCCATATCTTATAATTTAGTCTCTACAGCTAGATCTCTGCTTTGACCATATTTCCAGAATGGCAGGTCCAAGCCTTGCTCTCAGAAGTCTTGGCCTGGGCCCCAACCATCTGCTGCCAGACATGACTGAATCCATTTACTTGCTTCCCCAAATTCTGAATATTGCTTGTTGCCATCTACTTCTGTGAATGAAATCTGATCATCAGCTAAGAAACACATGTCACCCTGTTTAAGTCACTGTCTCCTTTTATCAATACACTATCATGATATTATAGTCCATCTGAGTTTCTACCATTTAAAGCAAAATCTACACTGCGAATGCAAGGGCATATAGCAGAGAAATGGTGGGAAAAGTGACAACTGCCTAAATACTCTCTGAAGAGCACTCTTCAACAGTTCTTCTAGAAAAGAAGCAATAAGCAAGAGAAAAGTATTGCATTCCATATGAGAAGGTAGAAATATTCCCAACTAATGACAGCTCTAGGTAGTTTTTTAAGAGCATTTCTTCAGTCATTTAATTAACCAGCATTTAGAGACTCTTGAATGTTTTAATCATTAAAAGTTCTGAGATGAATAACACTAGGCCCATTCTCTCAAGGTGTTCATTAATAATTACATGAGAGGAATAACGTGGAACTTGGCTAGAACTGCCATGAAAGTATGAACACAGCACAGTGAAGACCTGGGGAGATCCCTTCCAGGAGAGTTTGTGATATCTAAGCTGAATCATGAATAATACCAACAGTGGCAATAAAACTTGCAAATAATTGCTAACTAGTATTTGTCAATAATTAAGTCAAATAATTTTTAAATATGATTTAATTCCCAAATGATTTTAAGGTTGCATTGTTATTCCCAATATGCAGGTGAAGAAAGTGAGTTTCAGAGATCAAGTAAGAGTTTTCAAGGATGGAAAACAGGGTTTGGGATGGCGCAGAGAAGGAGTTTGCAACAAGGAAGAAAATGGCGCCAAGATAATTAAGGACTAACTAAAGTTAATTCAAAATGAGAGGGATGACGTAGGGGATGAGAGGTAAAGATGCAATGAGTACAGAATTTTAAAAGTCTAATTTTGAGTTGCTACGGCAGGCGAGTGTTTTGCATGTAATTCATTATAGAGAAATATTTTTAATGAAAGAATGAGTATTACATGGTTTGCTTCCTAACTCAATTTTCTTCTTTATAATTTAACAAATTTAATATATATTAAAATGTTAGTTTCAAAGTCTTTTGGAGATGGAATCTACTACTATTGTTACACTTTAAGTACTATGATTTCTTGCTTCTAAGTTAAGTAAAAAAGACCAAATGCTATGGAGGAAAATACTGATTAAGGGGTCATTTCAATTAAAACCATAATATCACACTGCACATATTGATGCCAAAGATATTTGTAATACCTTATAAATAGTCCATCTTAGTACTTCCTAAGGCTTTTGCTCAACTTCAAGGAATGAAAAAAAAACATATCAATCCAGATAGCACTTTCCCTCACAGTAAAAAATTCAAAGGCAAAAGTCCACTTAACAACTTTTATGTATCTATGCCAAGGAAACACTTATCACTATCATAAACATTTCACTAAATATGCCAAAAATAATTACTCACAAATATTTTAAGATCATCTGTATGCCCCCCAAAATGCTTCCACACCCTCAAGGAAATTTTAAGAAAATACATCTCAAGATAATAAGCTGCTTCTCATTTTCCTCTATTAAATGATTAGGTGATGTCAGATACTGGTCACTTAGTCCCTTAATTACAAGGCAGCATCACCATTTGGGGAATTCTAGTCTAATGTCATGCTCACCTAAAAGTAATTTGCATGGCAGCTGCTCTTTGGCTCTGTGGATGACATCAGCCACTGCAGAAACAGAGGGGGGTGGTGTCATTAGGAAGCATAGATGTTCTCTGAGGTCATAGTGAATTGATGCTACAGAATAAGCTAAGGACAAGCACATCTCTTACTGGAAGGGATGCGATCACCATGTTTTCTGCCACAGGAGACACAGATTCCTAAAGAACCTCATCGATCACTTAAGGAAAAGTGACCTGAATTCTAATTTTCTTCTCCAAGTATCTGCTTTGAAATATCAGAAAAGCTGTTGATTCTCTATGGCCCAGCCTCCCTGTCTGAGTTGAGGATACAATCTCCCACATTGCAAGGGTGTAATTAATTAAGGTGTAAGCATTTTCCAACCTGTGGATGAAGGTAACAGGTGCAAATTACCATTTGAAAGAGTGATTCATGTCACCAAGACTAAATGCTGACTAGGGAGGCTTAAATCAACCCTATTTGAAGTTCTATTATTTTTTAAATGCTGACAGAGAATTCACACTTACATACCGCATTGCACAGATAAGATATGCTCCCTGCCCTCTGGGTCTGCCATTTCAGTGAAACAGATGGTGAGATTACAGGATGAATGTGGAAGCAATGGGCAGGGAAATGACGATAGATTTTTACAACCCTAAAAAAGTCCGGGAATAGCATTACCAGTAGGTAAATGAGACTTAGATAATGGCAATTTCTAAATTCAGATGTTTATCTGCATTTTTGAAAAGGCACTGAGCAGCGAGGCTTCAGTCGCCCTCATTCTAAAAATGTGTTTTTAAAATAGACATCATCGCTCATGCGGATATTTAGAATAAAATGTGAAAGTCAAATACCTAAATGTTTTAATGCACACAATTGTCGTTTACATCATAACCGTTGTTAACATATATTACTAATGGTGAGTAATTATTTCCCTTCTTAATTAAGTAACTCTGTTTCATCCCTGAGGTTGATTACGAGGGGAGGTAATTTTCTGGGAAGAGATGCATTTTAATGCAGTACCTTTGAAGTCCAGGTGTCCAATCTGGTGTGAAAAAGGGAAGGAATAGGATGAGAAAGGGAAGGCATGGAGCATTATGGTAAATTGGGACAACTGATGAAAAAGAAAGGAATTCCCTTAAACTGTAAAGATGTCCTTTACAAAAAAGGAAGACATATTCAATAGGCTTCTAAGGGGAAGGCTTGAAAACTCAATTGAAGTAGAACAGAGACTTAAAAGTCACACTTTGAGGAGGGAGAAATTGATTAGGATGAGGACTACCAGGGCAATAGAGTGGAGTTGGGTTTTTGCTGGATGGGATAAACCTAGACAGGTTTTAATATAAAAGAAACAGAGCTACAGAAAAGCTAGCAGCTGGATATGAGAGTGGCTATAAAAGAGGAGGTGAGACCTCTAGGAAGCATAGACTGTGGGAACAAAGGATTGGATAAAAAAAATTGCAAAACATAAAGGGCCGAAATTAATGCCTATGATTGTTAAATTGACGATGCACATAAGGGGGGATAGATGAATCAAAGGAACTGTAGAAAGTTTAAGATCTCATATAGAGTTTTTGAAGCAGATGTAGATTCCAGCAGTATAACACGATGAAATTCAACGGAGCATCCACAGCAAATTCTACAGCAAAAATAATCCACTCTGCTGTGTCTCCCATTCCATGGTCCTTTTCTACTCTATTTCTATTTTTTAAATAAAACATGCTGAAACAGGGGCAGCCCAGGTGGCTCAGTGGTTTGGTGCCACCTTCAGCCCAGGGCCTGATCCTGGAGATCTGGGATTGAGTCCCACGTCAGGCTCCCTGCATGGAGCCTGCTTCTCCCTCTGCCTGTGTCTCTGCCTCTCTCTCTCTTTCTCTATCTCTCTCTATTTTTCTCATGAATAAATAAATAAAATCTTTTTAAAAAATAAATAAATAAGCATAAACATGCTGAAACATTACTTGTATTATCAGAGTAAAGAGTCTCCAATCTTAGTATTTTTTTTTCTCAGCACTGTTGTAAAAGACATAACTATGAGCAATATTTCATAGCTCTATTATTAGGTTGCTTTACATGGTCTGATAGATCTATTAGTGATGCATGTTGTTTGAGTTATCATCATCTGAGGCCCATCACTAATACATTCAGTTACAAACACATTTCTGTTGGCTTTCCACAGCATCAAGTTGAAAAATAACTAAGTGAAAGGGGACTAATGAAACTTCAATATCATTATTTTGCATTTAATGTTTACACTTTGCATTTTTGGGAAACTGCCTTTTGAAAAAAAAAAAAAAAACAGATAACATCACTTTAAATTATTTATTCTGTAAACATTTCTGAATGTCTATGAACACTAGCTATTAAATTAACCATGCTTCCTATCTTCCAGAGAAGACAAGAGAGAGGAATTTCAAAGGAAAATAATAAATACTATTATGCAAATAAATATCTAAAAAGGCACAATCTTGTTGATAGGAAGCATATAATCTATTTGTTATTTATTACTGTCTATTCTTTTATTACTGTCTATTATGTAGAGTCTAAGATAAAACATTTTATCTTTTTTTAACATTGTATTATTTTTTAACATTTATTAATTTTATGGCAAAATTTAGATCTTTCAATCTCATTTAAAAAGTAGATTGTTTCAACATTTAAATTTTAGTTTTAAAATAATTTATTTTGATTTAATAATATGTATGAAGATAAATGTTCAAAATGACATGTATTATTTCCTAAATCTCATCATACTTATATATTGATAAAAGTCATTTTGTTTTTTGAAAGAGAATATGGGCCATATGAGAACTTTCTAGATATATGATATTATATATAATATACACATGCATAATTCTATAATTAGAGGCCAAGCCTTTTAAGAAGACTGTACATCTGATAAAAAGTTTCTCTGATCTTCAGAGACTGTTTATCATAATTTGACACATAAAGATAATCATGAACAAATAATTTTACTAAGGCGGATATGGTAAAGCTTTTTTTTTTTTTAAGTTAATTGGAAATGAAACAAGTAACTATACATTTTATCTTGGTTCTTTAGAGATTGAGCAACAAAACTAGTTAGCCTTGTATAGATACTACACACTACTTATGTATAATTAAAATAATCATGAAAATGTTATAAAAAACAATTAAATATTTAAGAGAAGAAAGTCATGCCACAATCATGAAAGTCTTAAGTTAGATTTCTAGTATGTATCTGATGAAACAATCTCTTCTTCGTAAATAATTTTGAAGGAAACTGGCACATAATATCAGTATTTTTCCAAGGAGGTATTTGACCATGTTTCCAAATGCCTTGTTAATTCTTTACACTAAGAAAGGAAGAAATATTTGAAAATAATGAAGTCTATTGAATATTGGAAATCATATTTAAAAAATAATGACAGATAATATTTTGCATTCTATCAGATGTGAAACATTTTCATCAGTGGTGCTGGAAGACCAAGAACTAAGAAATTGAAATGCTTTAATCTGGCATCAAGTTTGTTCACATCTGGTAGTAAGGAACCTTCCCGGACTTCACTTACCTTAAACTATACATACAGTCTACACTTCAGGCAAACTAGACCACTTGTGATTTCCCAAAGTTCCTAGTCCTACTACCTGGGATGTTCTTTATCCCAGGGTTCTCAATCTCAGGATATTGAGAATTTGGACCTGGTCATTTTTTCTGGTTGGGGGGCTGTCTTATGAATGATAGGATGTTTAGTAGCATTCTTGACCTCTACTCATTAAATGCCATGTGCAATACTCCCAGTCGTCACACACAAAAATGTCTCTAGACCTTGCCAAATATTCCTTATGGGAGGGGAGAATGTGGGTCAAAACTGCCTCCTGGTAGTAATCACTGCTTAATCCCTTGGTACATACTTATTAAATCTTAACCATCCTTCTCCTTCCAGACCAAGATCAAATATGGTTTTCCCATCCTCCTTATACTACCTCCCACTTGTACCTTATTCTAACTTTCCCATTCTGCCTTATGTTACAAGTATTTATGTACAAATCTTATCTACATCATTAGAACAACATCTGGTTGAATGTTGGGATCACACATTTTTTTCCTTGGTACCTCCTAGGAAGCGATTTCAGAATAAGGCCCTATACCTCGTAACTGCTGAAAAATTGTTGAGCATTTATTCTATAGCAGTCAATATTATTATCACCAAAATATTCTGAGCCTCTATGTCACTGTCTGTACCCTAATGTTTTTTAATTTTTTAATTTTCTTTAGTAAAGCAAAAAAGTTTATTAAGCAGAGATACAGAGAAAGCTCTTAGAAGTAAGAGGAGTCCCGGCAGGATTGCAACTGAGGGCTTTTATAGGAAACTGACCAGGGAATGTACCATAGATTTTGAAAAAGCAGAACATTATTAATATTAACCAATCTAAAGAATGGTACAGGGAAATTCTATTCCTTTTTTTTTTTTTTTTTTCTTAAAACTGGAGAGTAAGTCATTGCTGTTGAATTCAGTAATGGTCTTGTTGTCTTTTCTCTGCAGATAAAGTTCATTACTAAACAAATTAGCTTTTCAATTACTGCTGCTAAGCCATAAGTAATTGGAATTCACTGAAACTTTCATAGTCTTTTTTTCCAGTTGTTCTTTTCTAAGCACCAACAATTTAAAATAAGATGAAATTATGCTGCTCATGATTAAAAATATATATATATGAATAAAAAATGAAACATGGCTTTTAGCCTGAAGACAAATAATTTCGATAACAAACTTCATTTTCTTTTCTTTCTCTCTTTTCTCTTTTCTTTCTAAGTCTGTGGTTAAGCCTGGTTAGTGCTTGGATAGATTTCTTAAATACAGAACTTTGGCTTATGATAGGTCGTAGACCAGATAACTCATTTCTTGCTCTATTATTTGTGAAGAAACAACATCCTAGGACTAAGATCTAGGCAATTGCTGAAATCAGGTTAAAGGGGGAAGACAGAGAATGAATGAAGTTTTGAATCAAATGGAAATTGAAAGGTTAGGTAAGTCTTTTTTAAAACAAATGAAGGAACCAGAAGAGGGATGTTTTCAGCCCCCTCCCTCTATGGACATTGACACAGGTGAAGGACGAGTGGTTTCCAGGTTCTCTAGCCCCAGGTGAGAGCCCCAAGGAAGACAAAGCAATTTGAGCATACAATGAAGGATTGCTGGTAAAATACAAGTCTGGGGTTTTACAGAACAAGTGAGTACAATCAGCAATCTTGCCATTAACTACCCACCTCACACATGCCCAAGGAAGACTCAGTTTATCCTCATAGTCACAGCCACTTTTACTAAATTTCAGTTTGCCACTCAGATTGGGTCTTTGGGGGAGCTGATTCATTCATGACTAGACAACAAAGCTTTTCTTTTTTTTTTTCAAGAGTTAGTATAACCTACCCCTGGTATAGTAGTTACCTTTGTATTGTATTGTTTTGTTTCAAAACTACTTTCTTATTAGTCTTTGTTTCTCTTTCTTTATTCTCTTAAACTACCTGGATACCAAAATCTGCTTACACCAAGATATGACTCCAAGGCGCTAAGTTCTTGTACTTGAATCCAAGCCCAGTTCTTATCTGCTATCAGACCTATCTGCCTTCCTGGGGTTTCCAAGTTTTGCCTAGGTTCCGCATCCCAGCATTGTACTGATTTATTGGAATTCTGAACCACGTCATATGGAACATAATAGAAATTAAGAGTGGCAGATCTTACGTGCAAACCCAAATATACCTGAATTCAAAGTTCTCTATAAACTTCCTTGCTACAGCTAGGAACCAAGTCTTGTAATACTAAGAGCCTTGTAATACCCAAGGGCTGCTATGTTCTCCCAATAATGCTGGAGTTGTGTCCCCTCAAGACCCCCAGCTATGCTTGCAGATATCAAGTCTTCACACAGCACCCAGGATCCACCCTAGTCAAAGGAACTTCCTGTAGATTCCATTGGCTCCCATCTCTGGAGATCTCACCAGATGTCTGGATGTCTAGGACACTGCTGACCCTGTTTTCATATTTAAGACACACAATCTTCAGAAGACTACCATTTTTACTTTATGATCAGTTAATGATATGTTAATTAAAATAGGCATAGCATTTCTACACCAAAAAAATTGACTTGCATGCTTTTACTTTTGGTAAAGTTGTTTTTTCCTGGTCACAAAAACACCAGTGATTAAAAGCAAAATGAATTAGCTAGGCCTTCAAAATCAAAGATATATTTAATATTTGCTACATTTCAGAGGGTAGAAGATAAAATTTTGTAATCATCTATGAAAATTACTGCCACCTGTACCAAATTACAACATTTCTGCAGACTTGCTTAATTAGCTGTTCTGGGCATAGTCAATTATCAAAATAAATCAAAGCCACACAACCAGTTTGGGGTTGCTTCTGATCACCAGCGTAGTTATGTTTTGTGACATAAGGATTTTTTCTATTTTTTCCACACCCATTACACTTCCCAAATCTTCAGATTATTCTTGAATAAGCTGTCTTAGCTTCTTTTTTTGCAAGATTAGCGCATTTCTCAATTTTATTTATCTCATGTGTTTTCTATTATGAAGAACTGTAGTTGAAGTAAGGCTAAAATTAAAACATGCCAGTTAGACAACTCTATTATTAATCCTAAATTTGGGGTAATTATGAAATGAAATATTTATCTTCCTCTCTTCTTATTTAAAAGAAATTTTCACATTTAAATAATCAAATTTGAGTGTGATGTACTGCAAGAGCATTGAAACAAAGAAACAAACAGGGTTTTTAAAGACTCCCCTTAAACTCTTTTACTCCAAGAATGTCTCTATGTATAACACTACGTATGATATCAAATTTTTATGTGTCCTAATATACTCGCCATGTTAGTGGACATTATGTTAACCTACTCAAAGTCAATATCCTACAATATAAATAATTTGGCTGGACAAAGAATACTGTCTAGAGTACTTCTCTTATACTTTAAAAGAAAAAAATTAAATCAATACTAAAAGGAATAAAAGATATAAAAGATTATGGCCATTATTATATCACCTAAATATAAAAAGAGTCACTATACCTAAAATTCAATTGGATAATTTAATTTCCACAGGAAATTCAAGCATTTCTTCAGTTAAATTGAATCAAGGTAATGAAACACCAATAAAGAATAATCAGGATTGATACAAAGCAAGTTTGGTAACAATGCAAAAAGTTGTAATGGAGCTTACAGTCAGAGCCATGGTCACCTTAATAATACACTTTAATGAATGGAAATACATATATATATAAATAACATACATTTATAGTGAATGTATATACATATATGTATTTATATATATATATACATTCATATATATTCATATTTATAAATGTAAACCTAGGGGATTTTTCAGAATTTTTAAAAAGAATAATATAGAATACAGTAAAGAATAGTGTAGGATACTATATCAACACCCAAGTAACCAAGGTGTTTGATGGAATGCAAAGCAAAATTTTCTTCACACAGAATATAATGCCTATTTGTGAGAAGGTCCCAAAGACGCTCAAGTGGCAATAAAGGATTAATTTAGTTACTTCAAGACTCAGCAGAGAGGCTCTGAGCATTGAATCTGGAAAAGATAACTGCATCTTAAGGGTCAGCAAAGCTAGGGCTGGGTGTCGTATGGCAAATCATGCAAGTTCTGTGTGACTTGGGTCGAGGATTGCAGCACCATAATCACATTAGCTTCGCCTTTTTAAAAAAGCTTAGAGATTAGCTGCTTACTCTCACTTTTATTTAATATTCAGTAATTTGAAGCTCTTGTGAGAAGGCCATCAGGCAGATTACTTTTATTAATTAACCAAATTGCAAATCAGCCCAAACCAATCAGCTCTGTGGCATCACTGAATGCATTTTTTTTAAAACACTGTGGACGTGCAACATCAGGCCAAGAAGTGAGAACACAAATCCACAGGTGTGTGTGTGTGTTTGTTATGTGTGCATGTATGTGTTTTTACTTCTCCCCCCACCCCTCAAAAAAGAAGCCAAATAATGCAACATATTTTCCCGGTGGAAATAAGAGGTGTTACAAGTATCAGCAATGTGTAGAGACTTTTTAATTCTGTGGGATGCCAAGGTAGCAGAATGTTGTGTCCCAAAGAAAGAAAACGAGGCAGGCAGCACGGCACGTATGCTAATACATATTTGCTCACAGACACATGCACTTAGAGCTTTAAAGGGAATACATAAAAATTATGCTGCAGACAATGTCTTTATACGAATTTATCATAGCATCTGTCAGTTCCATAATATGTTCATAAAACGAGGAACACGTGTCTTAACAGCATGCTCACTTTGGTGTGCCCACCGCGGTTATCTCGACTTCTCTTGCTGCTAAGCCTGGCTGTTGGCTTTCAGATCATAGCCTGAGGAATTCTTGTTCCTGCACTTTCACATCAAAATGAGAAGTTTAAATTTAAATATATCAAGGGTACGACTTGAACAAAGTAGAGGAGGATACATCTGTACTTGGAAAGCAAATTCCCACAAAATGGCTAGGATTAGGAACAAGAAGACTCTCCCACAGGACCGGGCATAAAGGGAAATAGCAAATATTTTGGTACAGCCAAGTCAATGACACCTCAATGCTACTTGGATTTTCAATAATGTCAGTGTAAGACACGTCACATAACAGTGCTTGATAGACTACTTCATATATACTATTGCCTTCAACTGTATGAATTTCTAGAAACCTGTATACATTCACAAGAGGTTGTCTAAGAATATCTGTAGCTCACCTGTTAAACACCATTATTTTTTTGGAGTGTATGGCGTGAAAACTTTTAGCATGCTTCCCAAAGATTTTAGCAGATGAAAGATTTGGGGAATATTCAGATTTTCAGTGGTGCCACAGAATATATTGTTGTTTTACTTAAAGACTGGACTTCCAAAATCCAACTATAGGGAATCCCCGGGTGGCTCAGTGGTTTAGCGCCTGCCTTTGGCCCAGGGCGTGATCCTGGAGTCCCGGGATCGAGTCCCACGTCAGGCTCCCGGCATGGAGCCTGCTTCTCCCTCCTCCTGTGTCTCTGCCTCTCTCTCTCTCTCTCTCTCTCTCTCTCTCTCTCTGTCTATGATAAATAAATAAATAAATCTTTAAAAAAAAAACCAAAAAACAAAATCCAACTATAATTAAAATTCACTGGGTTTACAATCTATGAAATTATGGGGAAAATGTATCTTAATTTATCTGGGAAAAAATGACTTAAAAATACATATTTGGGGCTGTATATTATTGCAGGAATAGAGACATTTAGATATTTTCTATTACATAGTAGGCGAATGAAAACATTTCTCCCTCATTCATCTGCTAACGTGCTAATCTAATAATTAGGAAATAAGTCATCCACTACCAAAACAATCTTATAGATTTGCTTGGTATTAAAGAACAATACGACACTAAATCCTAGCTAAATGGGATCAAAACATTTCAGCTGAATGACAAGCAAACAAAAATTCCTCCAAATCCTTATATTCTTTGCCAGAGTCGAGATTTCTTCCAACTCTTTTTTTTAATAAAAGATTTGATTTATTTATTCATGAGAGACACAGAGATAGAGAGAGAGAGAGAGAGAGAGAGAGAGAGAGACAGGCAGAGGGAGAAGCAGGCTCCATGCAGGGAGCCCAATGAGGGACTCGATCCCAGGACTCCAGGATCCCAGGACTCCAGGATCATGCCCTGGGTCTAAGGCAGGCGCTAAACCGCTGAGCCACCCAGGGATCCCCACTTCCAACTCTTACTAGAACTACATTGAGAAACAGGTCACCCTTCTAGTGCTGTCTGCACGCTAATAGCCATTTCATTTAGCTTCTCATGGCTGAATATTAAGGGCAGATGCTATGCAAGATGTTAAATGCAATGTGTCCTGTATGTGAGGCATTTTCTCTGAAAATTCTGTGAAATTTATGTTACACTCTTTCCTTGGATACCTCTTGACAGAAAAATGGTCTCAAATTGTGTATTTCATTAAACTGCCCTCCCCAAAGGACAAGATACTATCAGCATCATAAATAATTTTTTAGCAAAATTATTTATTATATAACAAGATCTATAATCACAGAAAGCCAAAGTACCTACTAGAATTTTCTTAATAATTATTGAGTAAAAGCACATATCCTTCCTCTGAGTAATATTGCTTTGGTGGAAAAAAAATATTGCTTTGGGATAGTTTCAAGGCCTAAATGCTTTAAGAGAGTCCAGAAAGTAAGAAATATATGTGATAAGATGGAAAGAGTACAAATATTTTACTCACATAGGTTTGGATTCTGGTACTGACTCTGATATTTACTGGTGTCATGATCTTGGGTTATAAAGTTCTCCTAAGCCTCAGATTCTGTTTCTTAAACAAGAATAACATGAATAATTATAAAAACTATAATTTATTGAGGAGAACCTAATATGTTTCAGCACTATATTCAGTGCTGTGCATAATAGACTCGAGTTTTTTCAATAAGCCTGTTAAATAGGTATTATTATCCTATGTTTTTAAACAGATGTTGAAACTGAAGCTAAGAGGAAAAAGGAAACTAAAATATAAACAATATCTACCTAGCAGGTTTTTTTCAAATATTAAAGGAAATTATGTTTTTTATTCAATGACTGATGGTGCCCCCTCCTCCAAAAAAGTACATGCCCTTCAAATATTACTTTTCACAGTTCTCCACCACTCCAATTTTCTGCAGTTTATCTCTCCTAAAACATAGAACTTTCCTCTTCAACTGACCACCCATCCACACCGCAGAAATTATCATTTCAAAGTTTTAATGGTCTTCTTACTGACAAGCATCAATCCATGCTCTGTCCAAATGGACACCAAGGTCTACAAAGCTACTGACAGGGCTTCCCTTTAAGCCATGCCTCATTACATTCTGTGACCTTGATTTCTAAGACATTATCCTTG
The DNA here is from genome assembly GCF_048164855.1 of Canis lupus baileyi. NCBI lineage: Eukaryota > Metazoa > Chordata > Mammalia > Carnivora > Canidae > Canis > Canis lupus. The sequence continues at coordinate 81,629,229 of NC_132839.1, forward strand.
CTGGGTTTAGAACTCTCTGCCTTTTATATGTCTCTGAGTATTTCTTCTGTACCCGCCTCCTGCTAAATCCCATGTACGATTCCTAAGAGTTTTGCTTTGGATTCAGTCTTTTGTTACTGTAATCTAAGGCAGAGAAAACCTGTAGCATATATTTCACACATGGCCATTCTTCTGTAATTCCAAAAAAAAAGGGGGGGAGGGAAAGAAGGCAGGAAGGCAGGAAAGAAGGAAGGAAGGAAGGAAGGAAGGAAGGAAGGAAGGAAGGAAGGAAGGAAGGAAGGAAGGAAGGAAGGAAGGAAAAAAAAAAAAAAAAAAAGAGCCTTGTGAAAGTAGGCAAGCAATAGAATGTGAAATTACTCCAGAACGCCTTTGTCCTTATACTGTTTTGGTTTGTTTCTTGCACACATACATATTATTTCACTTACTCCAAGCAGCAGACCTGCAAATTAGGAATTCTCCTCAGTTTTATTTAAGAGTAATTTTAGGCTGAGAAAAAGAAATGTTGAAATATACGGTTAATTTATGATAGAGCTGGCATTTGATCCTGATCTGTCCCCTAAACTCTTACTCTTGCCAATTCTCTTAGAAGCGGGAAGGTGAGATGTCAGGATAAGAATAGAGATGATGAAACATACACTATGTGCAGGAGCCTCATCTGAGTTCCATGGTCTGTTTTTACAATGGTCAGAGCATTTTGAACCATGGCCAGCTTCCATGCAATCAGTGACTCTGGCCTTGCCAATAATCAAGTCTAAATGTGAGAGTCCAAGACTCTACTACTTCTGACTGCAACAGCCTGATCAGTTCACTCTCTCCTGTTAGACCTTGATCTCACCACCCAACCCGCTGTCTCCTTAAATTTGTACGTGTTATGCTAACATTTCCTAAATTTTGTTCCAATGTCTGTTGCCAAACTCTCTACTTTCTGATTTGCATTTGCTTTGCCTTACTGATTCAAGCCCTCTGTTCTAAGCAAAGATGTTTGACATTATTTTCCTGATCATCTTACTTTCATTTCCTTGTCACTTCAAACTTATATTTTCTCCCAAATGTTTTTTTCCCTTTATCTTCCCAGCCTTTTATTTCTTTTTAAATCTTTTTAAAACTTAATTAATTGAAACTTAATTAAAACTTTTTAAATCTTAATTGATTCTCTTCATTCTCCTTATCATATTCATCATGTCTACTTTGCACCACACCTTATGGTGCTTATATGTTATTTCTACTACTTTTGAAAGGCAAGGTCCAAGTTTGATTCCGTATTGTATTTCTCTCAGGGCCTAACGTGATAGCTTATGCCTAAATTTGCAGGCAATACTTACCAAATATATAGATAAATTAAGTATTTACATGTCACCTTCTGAGAAAAATTAAGCTTATGAATGGAAGAGAATTGAAAAATTCCACTTCTCAAACTGACAAACTATAGATCTATTTAAAGATTAAATATTTGGATTGCAATCACTTTAAACATCCAGGTGGTCTACCTTTGATCCAAGAGTGTGTTTTTATGAAATAAACACATAAGAAACATACAAAATATTCAGTCATGCGTTATTCTTAATGTATTCTTCTACTTTCCCACCATGCTTCAGAAAATGTTTTGCTTCATTACCTAAATAGATTTAATTATATAGTAAGCAAAATTATGTACAATAAAACTAAACACTAGGAATTTTAGAGCTTATAGTGTGAATTTTCAAAGTCATTACGTACTCTACCATTAGAAATAATCAGACATCAACTGTGTAAAATCACAAAATCTCTGCAGTGCCAAGAATACCCTTATCAGTAAAGCTAGGAGTTATTTTCCATGCAGAACACATAAGACCTGTAAAAATTATTATTAATACCCAAAATGCACCTGAAACAATCAGTTGTAAGCAGAGTCTGTCACTACAGAAAATCAAAGACTCGTTGCTATTAACTATTAAGAAGCCTTCCCAATTTAAACAGTGGCTTCATAAAAGGTAATTCAAAGGAAATGTTCTGTATTTCATATCTTTATATAAAAATAATTATCCCCCAAACATCAATTAAACAAAATAAAACGTGTGAGATTCCTAATCCAAGACCCATGCACTTTATAATTTTAAAACAACTAGAGATATACTTCATAAAATTAAAAATGTTTTTTTAAATTTTGTGTTTATTTCCTTAAAAAAAAAAGTAAATAACTTTCTCAAAGAATTTTCTTTTATGATAGCAACTAATTAGATGCTCACCCAACCATTTTTTTTTTTTCCTCTTCCAGGGCTCCAGACTAGATCATATGTCCCCACTTCCCTTGAAATCAGACATGGGCATATGGTTGACTGGCTAACGAGATGGGGGGCCTAGAGATGTGTGCCATTTCCAGAACTGACCCATTAAAAAAAAAAAAAGCAAGGGTGCTGCTTCTCTTCTCTTTCCTTATCTCCTTGAGGAATAAAAAAGGACTAAGATCTTCAGGGAGGCTGGAACTACATGATGGAGAGAGCCTGGGTCTCTAAACCCACTGAAAAGCCACTCCCAGAATATCAGCAATTATTATGTAAACAAAGAATGAATGTCTATTGGGTTAAATCCCTAAATAGTGGGACTGTTTAATACAACAGTTAATCTATGTTGACCACTAAAACTTCAGAAATGCTTTTCAAAGGCATGCAGTTTTCTTATTTGATGAGGATTTTTTTCCTAGTCCATTCTGATTGTAGATAATTTCCTGAAGAATGTCTGAAAGGGGAATGGGCAAATTACAGGTTTTTGTTTGAGCTGCAATGGATCTAGTATATGTTAGTCATGCATTTCCCTAGAGGCTGCATGAGTCCACTTAGGAAAACAATTCAAAGTGTCTTAATGAATTATAAGGAATGACATCTAATTCTCTGGGCCTTGTGCCATTGGACCCCTTGCTCATGCCCAATACTTGTCACACAAAACTGGCAAATTTACATCGAGATTTTGTTTTTCTTTTGCCATGCATGGTTTTATCAGTACAGCTTGATTAAATGTGTGTGAGATGTTTGTTGTTCCCTGCATTTCTCAGAATCATTTTCTATTGAGTTAATTTATTATTAAATGTAGCCTTTCTAGATAAATAATGTTTTCGAAGAACGCAAATACCATCCTTGAATCCTACCATTCAGAAGGCAAGATAAAGGAAAGGAGGAGGGGGAGGAGGAAAAAACCCAATCAATTTGGATGAGAATATTTGCACACTATCAGTGGGTAAAAATCAATGTGAATCCTAGTCAAACATAGATTTCACAGTGGGAATATATACAGCCCGCATTCCTCAAACAAATGGTTAGCGCTGCTGTGAACGACTGTAATGAGGCCCAGATTACATCTGTATTAAAGCGGACAGAGTCCTACTGTTAATTTACTAAACCAAGACTGCTGGGGTCTTACAGGTGGTGCCACTTTATAGCCGATAGAAAATGTAGCTTCTGATTCCACACCTCCTCTGCAAACCTGAAGTATTTCTCGGCCCTTTCATTGCTATCTTTGTTCTAAAAGGTAGCCCTGGAAGCTGGAGAGAGAGCTCAAGGGCCATGGCCAGCTGCAGTGCCTCCCAAGTTCACTGTTAAATGATGAAATGGAGCTTGATTTCCCATAGCACCTTTGGAAGCTACTTTAATATCCATAGATAGTGTAGTTCCCGAATGAGAAGATCCGCAAATAAGAGAGTCCATTCATTCTGATGTGTGTTTGGACCCTCTGAGGAATGTCACTGTTGATGCTCACATTTGGTCAGTTTTTACCATGTTGAAATAACGATGTAGATTCAGAATTAACTTCCTTCTTGTTTGTGTTTTTGGGATGCACAGAACCAATGAGGCTTTGGGAGCCTATTTATAGTGTTTTTACATGTAGACAACATATATCATTCTTCTTTTTCTTTTTTCTTTTTTTATAAGAGAGAAAGAGAGAGGTTATGTGGGGGGGCAGAGGGAGGGGGACAGAGAATTTTAAGCAGGCTCCACACCTAGTGGAGCCTGATTTGGGGCTTGTTCTGAAGACACTGAGATCATCGCCTGAACCAAAATCAAGAATTAGACTCTTAACTGACTGAGCCACCCAGGTACCCCAACTTTTACCTTTCTTCTTTTTATGTTTCTTTTTAAATCTTTATTTATTTATTTTTTAAAGTTTTATTTAAGTAATATTTACACCTCACATGGGTAAATATTTACACCTCACATGACCCTGAGATCAAGAGCCTCCTGCTCTTCCGACCAAGCCAGCCAGATGCCCCACTTTTCTTCTTTTTAAGTCAGCACCAAGCTGGAGGTGCCTGGGTGGCTCAGTTGATGAGTATGGACTTTTGATTACAGCTCAGGTAATGATCTCAGGGTCCTGACACTGGGCATCACTGGACTCTGGGCTCAGTGGGGAGTCTGCTTGAGATTTTCTCTCTCCCTCTACACCCACACTAAAATAAATAAATAAATCTTTAAAAATTTAATTATCTCTGATTTTAATAATACATTATATCATATTGTTTACCAAACCATCATCAAGATGAACAATACTTTTCTGGTTATAAATACAATCTGTTCTCACTATTGAAATGTCAAACACCACCGAAAGTGTTTTCAAAGTGAAAATTATCAGAAATCCAACTCCCCATAGAGGTCCTATTAAACTTTAGGTAAATAGTCTTCCAGAACTCCTCCTGCCATTACCTTAGTTTAACTTTTCTCCTGCTGCACATCCACCTTCATTTTTCCTTCTCTTGTCAGGAGCTCAAGCTCCCTGTTCCTAGCATACCATACGCTATTCTTCTAGGCACTTATCAAAATTTTACTCTTAAGTTAAATTGTGTTGTGTACGTGTGAGAAACATATGTTCTTCTAGTTAACTCTGGGCTCCACAAAAGCAGAAGCCCTCATTTATCTTCTGGTACAAAACACACACTGTCCACTTTTTCCCCAAATTTTTATTTAAATTCTAGTTAGTTAACACACAGTGTAATATTGTTTTCAGGAGTAAAATTTAGTGATTCATCACTTAGGTATAAGACCCGGTGCTCATCACAAGTTCCCTCCTTAATTTCCATCACTCATTTAGCCCATCCCGACCCACTTCTCTCCATCAACTCTGTTTACAAAACATATTATTTGATACAAAGTAGAATTCAATAAATATTTTTAATGACTATATTAATGAAATATAATTAGTTGTCTTTTTAAAATTGTTTAAAATTTTTTATGTCAATAAATACAACTCCAGCAAAATTTAAGATTGTATAATTCATTTGTGGACATATTGTGATCTATTTAACAATGCTCTCACATAGACATTGATTTCTTTATTTTTTTTTCAGTTACTAACAACTGGAAACCAGTATATATATTCTTGAGTACTTATCTCCTTCTTAAGATAAATGACTCAAACTGGAATGCTGTATTAATATTCATACATACCTACCTGTGATACATATTTTTGAACTATCCCATTAAAGGTTGTATAGATTTATACATTCTCACCAACTATAAATGAAAGTGCCTATATCTCTTTAGTTCTGATGTAACTGGAAACTATACCTATTTTTGCACCTTTGTTATTTATGTGGGAGAAAAATCCAGATTTACAGATATTCAGTTATATTCCTATACTCTGCAGCATTTTCTGAGTTTGTGTGTGCATGTGTGCACACGCATGTATGTGTGTGTGCTTGCAGATTACTTTAGCTTCAAAATATATCCTGGTCTTTTCACGAACTGGATAGGAGATACAAGAAAATCGTGGAGAAGCAAGTCGCAAAACCAAATTCGTAAGGAATCAACTGCCTCAATTTGTGTCAGGTAACATATGTGATAAGTTAACTATAAGTTTCAGTGAATTTAGAGCCCTTATGTAAGACTCCTGGCTGGCTGCCGATATTGGGTCAAATTTCTAATTTCACCAAAATACACCTAACTTATCAATACCCTAGCTCAAAGGTTATAGAAATGTAGAGAACAATGGGCACAGTTTCAAGGTTTTACTTTGGTATCAGTGAGATTGCAAATGAGTAAAACAACAGAAGAGAAGGCTAGATGTCATCTCTAGGTCCTGAAATGAAAGATGCTAGGTCGGGTCATGGTATGGAGACAGGTGCATGACAGTGAAGCTGTTGTTGAAGAGTACTAGAGGAAACGCTGGTAGTAAGGAAGAAAAAAATGTTGAGAAGAATAAAAAATGTTATCTTGAACAAACTTAGTTCACCTATACTTGTGATTTGCTCTAGGTTCAGTGACCTTTGTTTTCTAATCGGAATATTTTTTCACAAATTACATTGGTGAGTATTTTCCTTTTATTGATTCAGCTGAACTAAAAATAAACTGAGATGACTGATGATACAGGAAGAAACCCAAGTCAGGCTAAATATATCAGAATTCTGCAGAAGAAAATTTTCATTATCCTGTCAATCACCACATGCTGATAATCTTCTTTTCCAGCCTTTTCACCAAGTTAATTAAGATTTCCAAATATTCATAAATGGCAAAGGTTTAAAAAATAAAGTTCCATGCTTTGATGTTACAAATCTGGGAATTATTAAAACTGTCTAATTTCTAATTAAAACAAGACTAAAACTGGCTTTAACTTACTTAGGTAAATGAAAAGTTGTATTGTTGTAACCTTATTGGGTAGAAACATCATTGTATTTATTTTGGGTAAGAAATAAAGTCTCTTGTAATAGTAATTACACTTTTGAACTGCCACCATTACAAGCTTCTTATATAGAGATCAACATTGTACCTATATTCAAGGACAAAATCAAAGTGAATTCAACTCTAGAAGAATTCTTATTTGTTCTCACTTTGATCTAAGTATTATTTTATATCTTTCTGTTCTATATTGTTTTCATCACAGCAAAAAGCCACACTCCATGTGCTGTACAATTGTTGTATGGTGGTGGTGATGGTGGTGGTGATGATGATGAATGTGCATACTGTTGCATTTTTATGAAATATATTTGTGTGTGTGTGAGAGAGTTCATACTTAGGGTGTCAGGTGACATGCATTACATAGACCTCCCTCATCATGTGTAATTGAGTCTATCTATCAATTAACTGATCTATGTGTATCCATATATATTTATTACATATGTGTTATATATTTATTTATATTATATATATATATTTTATAAATATATATATTTGTTAAATGTATCTGTATACCATAAGCTTCAGGAAACCAAAGATACTCTACTTAATTTCTCCTATTCAGAATACCTTCATTCAGTCAGTAAGTGATTCTAAGTGCTGACAATGCAGCAGGTGCTGGTAACGGTTTATATGTTCCTATACATACCTGTGTATAGAGTGAGCACAGCTAATAAAGTCCAGGCCCCCATTGAGCTTACATTATAGCCCTTACAATTCCATGCACAAAACGCATTTAAATAATTTAAAAATAATAACAATCACAGTTCAATTTTTCATTAGCCACATAAATAATCTCTCCTGCTAAATATAATTCAAAAGATAGAATTAAAAGTAGAATTTTGGAGGATAGCAACATCTAGAAAATGCCTAGAAGGAGTAGGTGCATAATAATGCTTTCCTGGGTAGTTTTTACACTGTGTTCAGCAGCCAGCCCTGCTTTCTTACATCTAAGTCCAGATTTCTAATCACTTTTATTAAGTGGACTTTCACATTAAGTAAAAGTGACAAGCCATACACAGTAGAGAAGAGCTCAGTGTTGTAAACCAAAGGAATATAACACACACAAATACACACACACACACACACACACACTCCCACATATCACAAGATAAACCTAATACTCAACTATTGCCTTGAAACACTGTACGGAGATAGTATATGTAAGAGTTTTTTTTCATCTAAATTATCCCATAGATTGATTCCAAGGTTCTTAAATTTAATTTGACATATGGAGACAACAAAATAATAATTTCCTCAACAAATCCTCCCTATCTTATTATACACTACTCATAATAGCTGCTCACTTCTCACTGAAGTCACTGCACTGTATGGATCCAAGGGTGCCTCTAGCCTATATAAATAGCATCCCTTGGAGTTGTTTAATGAACAACCTATAGGTGAACCACAGGCTCAAATGATGCCCCTTCTCTTGGGGCCCAATTCAGTAGTGGTACTCTCTCAGCAGCGGCTGTCTTTTCAGTTACTTGTTTTGCAAGCTCCTATAGTAGATCATATGCTTATAAAAATACCAGCAGTCAATTTATAGAAAGTATTATTTTAAAACACCCAAAAGAATGTTTCAAAACCCACTTCTTATTCAAATCACTCTCTCTATGAAGTGGTTTTAAAAACCCATATTATCTTTGCAATCTAATATGTGTAGATATAGCATTACCAATTATAGATATACGCATACATATATTTTCATTCGGTCATTTGGGAATTTAAACATGTTTTGCACATTAACTTGAACTTGTAAGAAAAACTTGAACATTGGCTTCTACTAAGTTTTGCTTTAATATCCTTGGAAATTTAAAAACCACTTCATTACATTTTTGTAATAATTGGTTGGAACTGGCAGGTGGAATGCTAGCCTGGAGTAGTTTAATTGCACAAAATATAATGGATTATGTTACACCCACCATTCCAGGTCCATTCTTTCTGCTGCCATAAGCTTTGTATCTTGGTAACCATAATCACACCACAAAATTAATCTGGAGAAATTAATGACTGCATATATGAACATAATTAATAGATTTTATTGTAAAATAAATGTAAATTAGATTTTGACATTTTATTTATTTATTTATTTATTTATTTATTTATTTATTTATTTATTTATTTATTTATTTATTTATTTTAGATTTTGACATTTTATGCTTTAACTGAAATCTGTTCTTACACATGTGATCCATAATTCAATTAAGTATTTCTAAAGATCTTCCTATGGATAAGAAATTATGTGAGGTAGCTTTAGAAGGGCAAAGATTAAACCAGCACAGTCACTACATTTAAGGATTTATACTACCGTGAAAAGGCCTAGTTTTACAAAAAAACTCATATATTAATAGTTTTACTCTACTAGAAAAGAATGTGTTAGGTGATATAAGGCAGACATAGATGAAGGCTTACGTGGGAGTTGAGAGACAGATTCCAGGCAGTGTAAGATTTTAGAAGAATTAATGGAAGAGGTGAAATTTGTACGGGGTCTTAATGGATGCCCATGGATTTTCTATGTCAAGTTTGAAAAATATGTTATCATATGTGTATTTTCATGGCAATTCTTGATTGATAGGGACAAAGTATTGCATGGTTTGTGTTGGGCATTTGTGTTTGACAGACATATCATTTATTATGTCAATAAAATCTCCAAAACACACTGGAAATCATCACCTGGGCATTCAGAGTACACTTCTCTAAGATCGTATTATACAACTGTCATGGATTTGGCATTTCATCATAAAGTGCAGATGTGAATCCAGAATAGCCAGATTGTATTTGTTTGTTTGCACAATAAAGCAACTGGTAGTTTGCTGAGTTTATGCGTTCTGATTTTCTGGCATTAAAAGATAGGACATGAAGTGGAGCTGTTGCCGTACTGAGGAAGAACAGATAGGAAACCTAAAAGAACTTTCTCAACACCCATCTGGAGAGTCAGCCATCAATGTGTATTCAGGTACAAAAATGGTGTCAAGGTACCAGCATCAATTACATGGCAAAATGCATCTTTATTGGAAAGGAACTGAGTCAAATTTTGAAATATATATTTATTTATCTTTTCCATTCATTCAATAAATATTGATTGTCTTAAATGGGCCATGCAGGACAATTTATCTCCTCTCATTAGCCTACATGCTAGTAGTGGACTCATAAAAAATACACAAATAAACAAATATTTACCAGGTAGTGATATATTCTTTATAGAAAGTTAAAATAGGGTAACAGAAGCCGGAGAGGCCTTTTTATAGTGATGTTTACTTACCAACTAAATATCTCTGTTTTGTCTATCACGTAACTTTCCTGTGAGATCACCTAAGGAAAGTATATGACTATGTTTTTAAGAAATGTTACACTTCTCAAGTTTTACAAACTTTCTGAGCATCATCAGGAAGTAATAGAACAAAATGTATTCTCATTTAATATTTTGGCCATATATATATTTTTTTTATTTTATTTACTTATTTAGTTTAGAAAGAGAGAGAGTGTGTGCAGGGAGAGAAGCACAGGGAGGGAAAAGAATCCCATGCAGACTCCATGCTGGGCTCAGAGCCCAACGTGGGGCTCCATCCCATCACCCTGAGATCATGCCTGGAGCCAAAACCAAGAGTCAGACCTTTAACCGCCTCGGCCACCCAGGCACCCCTGGCCATAAATTTTTAAAGATAAAATGAATGTAGAGTTGCAACAGAAATGTGTGATTCTTCCACTAGTTTATTGCTGTTATGTCTTCCTTTCCCTTTCCTCCTCTCTCCGAAAGCCAGCAACTGCCTACCTCTCCCCTCTCCTCCTCACTTCTCTTCTATTGTCTTTTTGTACATTCTTCTTTTTCTTGTTTTTTCCTCTCTAAATATCTCACTAGGCATAATTCAAGCTGCTTATACTAGATTTGATATAAAACCACAAAAATTCAAAATACATTCGTATAAGCCTTTTTGGGAATTGGTACAGAGATGATTTCATTTGCCTCCTGAAAAAGAACCAAGTATATATCACTATTAATGTCCCTTTTTATGATACAGAAGTTGAATGTCTCTATATGTATTTTACTAATACATAATAGTGGCATCCCAAACATTTTTATAATTATGCTTTTTTATTCCTTTTTTTTTCCTGCTCTTTTCCCCTGGCTAGATTTTTGCTCTAAAATTTAAATAGGCCACTTCCTCTTTTCTACAGCAATGCACATTTTTGCATCAATCAGGATTTTAAATGAATTTAAACTATATTATGTGCTTTAGTACTGAAAACAAAATACCATCCCCCATATCATAGTTAAAATAACCATTTTTTAGACTTTTTCATACGTTTTCTTTGCTCTATTATTCCTTTGCAAATATTGGCTTAGAATCCTGAGATAATTAGTTGCAAATAATAGCCTAAACTGGAAAAACTCAGGAAACAAGCTATTTAGCTTAAAAGAGGTCATAAGCAACATGAGTACAGAAGTAACAATGAAATTTCGTGATAGGGATACTTTTTAAAATCTCATTTATTCTATATGCAAATTATAAAATTCCAGAATTATTCTTTTTCTTCAGGATAGGGTCCTCCCTTAACATATATCCATGGTAATTATAAAACATGTAATAGACATATAAAATATATGTAACATATTAGTCATAATAGCTTTTTGTGTATATTTTAGTTTATTTTCCCAGTGAAAGATCATAATATATATATATATATGTGTGTGTGTGTGTCTGTGTGTGTGTATAAACATATCTCTCACAAAGAACAAAGTCTAACAAGAGACTGTTATCCAGCTCTTAATCTACTTTTGAAACTTCAAATGAGAACTTTGAATTTAATACTGTAAACTACAGTTTCTACCAAGACTGTCAGGTGATGGTCAAATGTTGTGAATTCACTTCAGGCATGAATAAGGTATAGGCTATTCTTAGTAAATGCTTATATAATTAAAGTATTTAACTAAAGGGCAAGAATGTTATCATAAAAATGATTCTTTCTTTTAATTCAAATGACATTATCATTGGAAAACGGACCTCAAGAAATCATTATATAGAAGGTATACTTCTCTCAAGAATTTAGGAAACATGTTGTATTTTTTCCAGATATGATTTGCAAATTTCCTTGACTAGCAGAGTCTCAAAGATTAATTTTAAGAAAATGAATCATGTCTATAATTTTGAAATGTGGTAGTTATTTGAAAGCTAATTACTTATAAAGTCGAGAGTTGACTAAAATGTGCTTGATTATTCATTTTTTTAAAATTTCAAATAATCCATTTATGCCCTATTCTCTTCTGTGGTTCTCATTTCATGGTTCCCACCTCCATCTGCTATAGAGTTTCTGATTTAAAATGTAATTCAACATTAGAAAATGCCTTTGTTGAGCAGAAGGGAGAGGAGAGCAAAGAAGAAGAGGAGGAAAAGAAGTGGTCTTAAGGCCTAGGGCTCTATTAAAAGTGTCAGTTATTAGCTTGTAATTCAAGATACTTTACCAGACACTTTCATTCTTGGAAAGGAGCCAAATATCAGGAATAAAAGATCCCTGTTGAATTTTACAAACAGACCAAGTTCCAAGAATAGTGTCCATACTTCAATTGACATACTGAATGAAAAAGCAGTTTGATACAATTTCTTATAAAAGCCCAGTTCTTTAATACATTCTTATAAAATGGATTAATGCATTTTTTATCTTCTTATTTGATTTCTTTGATGGATTATCTATCAATATATTCCACACCTGCCTCAAAACTATGACCTTATGGTTGCCCTTGTCAATCGAACCTACTACTTGCTCTTTACCTTGACTTATTTTGACCACAATGGTTAACAGAAAGATATGATATATTTTATAAGAACCCACAAAAAGATAATAGGATTGGTATTTGTGCAGCTCCAAGAGAGGAAAGAAGTCAGCTATTTAGATAGAGAGAAAAAAATTTCCACATATTTATCAGGGAAAGAGAAAGAAATTGGTATTTATTTTCTCTCATGTCTGTGTAATATGTTTATTTCCAAATTGCTCTAAAGGTTAGAATTATCATCCTAATCTTTTTATTTATTTAAATATAGTTGAGAAAAATGAGGCTTAAAATTCTCAAATTATTTTCTCCCCATTTTTCTTATTTTTCCTGTCAATGAAAGTCTCATTAAACATGCTTCTAAGCTACACTGTTTTGAAACTATTACATCTATTTAAAGCATGTGAAAAGAGTTGAAAACGAGACGGTTAGGATACAGACAAATTTTCTTCCAGATTGCTTATGAATATTGCTTTTACATTTAAAGAAACACAAATATGTTTTTAATATAAAAGTACAAGCTCTTAGAGCCCTTCTAAAAATGTGCCTTTAACTTCTAACTCACTGTGTCAAACAGTAGAGATAATCAAGTTCAAGTTGATTCTTACTGATGAACCTCCCATAGCCTTACAGATTACAATTAGACCTGTTGCAATCATTAAGTAAAATGTTGACTTAATTTACTTATTTTAATTTTAAAAAGTAGAAAAGAACACTGTAAAGATGTACAGAAAGCACAAAACATGTAAATAAATTAAAAACTCCATTAGGTCCGGACAAAAGGGAGTTTGCACAAATATGTTCTTTACATTTAAACCTTTGACTTCCTGAAGTTTCTAATGCTTAATACAGTCCCATTGTAGAAATGCCAGTTTGAGAAGTCAGGAAAAATGCTTATAGGGTGCTCATCCAGGCATGAATTTCAAAACCCTCACAGCTTTATAAATGTGAATGTGGATTGCTTTTGCTTTCAATACATTTTTCTCAATACAATAAGGAGGACAATATTCCAAGTTTGAGGTTTATACCACAAGGCATTTTTGAATTTTTCAGGCAAAAATGTCTTATGGTTTAGTAGGGAACTCATCTCCCCCCACCCACCCCTTTCTAGCATATAATTCAAAAGTGGCAAAGCTAGCTTTATCTAAGCTCCTAAAAATATTCACCTGTGGCCTTATGTCAATAAAGAAGTTTTACCTCCTAAGAATTGCTCTCTGGAGTTTTACTGGGAAATTCATCTTTACCTCAGCAGTCAATGAATATCAACTATTCAGCTCTGTCTTTACCATCTGCCGCAATATAATTCGGGCAAAACTAAAGGTGGGGTTTGTTTCAGGTCAGAGAAAATCTTTATGGCTAGTTATTAGGGAAATCAGCCAAATCAAATTATCTGAAAATATCCTAATACATATTTGCTATGTAGACCAGGAGTGGAGATGGTAAATATACATAGATGTAGGAAATGACTACCTTATAACAATGTAATTAATTCAGATTAATGACTAACCTCCAATTCTCAGGATATATCTAATTTAGTGATAGGAATTTTGCTCAATTAGAAGTTGCTGAACTTACTATCACATTGATAGTGGTTTCTGCTATGGCTCAAGTCAGGTCTTGTGCAGAAATTGTTTTCTTTATACTAACAAAGATACATAATGTGTGTGTGTGTGTGTGTTTGCATGTGTGTGAAATTTTAATCTTCATATGAATCAATTACTTGCTTTCAACAAAAATAAAAATATTTCTCTGACTTTGCACACAGCTGCTTCACTATTTTCACTAATTGAAGTGAGGTTTTCCAATATCAAAAAGTGGAAGCAACTAGAATAAATACCCTAAAAGAAATGTTGTCTTGCTAAAATGTGGTATGTTTGACAATTTATTGCTTAAGTTGATCTGCCATTTTAAATCTATAAGATATTAGACATTACACAACATTTCAATGTTAACACTATTTTATATTTTAATTGCACAGAATCAGTGTTATAGAAAATTGGATTCCTTTTCAATGACTCTCAGTTATATGTCAATGATTTTCCGAAATACCTCTTTATTTTGATTATTAAAGCACCAAGATTGAACTGTGTCATTGCTACAGAATGATTTAGTATCTTATTTGATGGAATGTAAAGTGTGGCACAGTAGGTAATGGTCAATAGACTTACCTAAAATTATATAACTCTCCAAATTTGAGAATGTGGGTGGAAAGAAGTTAAGTGCTGAAGTTGAAAATAGAAGAAATACAAACTATATTAGCTTAAGGGAAACTTTTTCTTTAAAATTACTTTTGGAAAGGATTTCCCTTAATAGAAACTTCACTGTAGAGCTGTAGAAAATAAAGAGGATGGACAAACTAGCATGGGAAACCATGGGTGTAGGACTGAGTAATAAAACACTGTCCATTCAGTCATAGGAAATAAGACAAATAGGTTAAATTGGAGCTTCAAAGTATATTTTATAGCTGTTATTCTATAAGAGGAAATCCTGTAAATTAACAAGGGAAAGTCCGGAAGGGAAAGAAACACTAGCATTCATTTAAAAACTGTACTACTTTTATTTTCACCATATTGTCCTGGAAATCTAGCTCACGACATAAGAAAATGCACCCTGAGGGTTAATTCATGGATTTATAATATAAACATTTGGACGTGATTTGTGAGAATGTGATTTTTAAAAGTAAATCATTTGAGTTAACCAAGTTAAAATCAGGCTACGTTTTATGAAACATGATGTCATTTCCTAAATTAATCACTTGAGTTCCATATTCTTCCCCAAAAGCTAAAATTCAAATTGCTTTCTTTTCATAAGTAACACACTGACCAGAACAAAACAAAAGAACCAACTAATGAATACATCTCAAAGTCTGAAAAAAACCAATAGTGTGAAGAAAATGTTAGCACCTCTCTGGAATTTGATTTCAATTTTTTTTTTTCATAATTCATTTGACTAATGCACCTTTTTCTGCTCTCCAGCTGCTGTGCAGAGTGTCTGCCTTCTGTCTTAATATCTCATCATCTGCCATCTCCCACAGGTAATTTTCTGACTGTTTCTGTTTATTGTCAACTTTTCATGACATTCCCCCTCCCCAGCCCCATAACTCCCACCCCATGTCACACCGCAGTGATGAAGCTGTGTGCCAAAGTTGTAACAGGAAAGTTCCTTTTACAATGAGGTTTCAAGGTAAAGCATGTTCAGGCAGTAAAAGAAAAGAAAGCTGATTCTGTAATTCACTTTTCAGAGAAGCTTCAAGGGTAATCATGATGTGGTTGCCTTTGAGTCCTGAGGTCATATACTAAAGCTATTACAAATGATTTAATAAATACATATTTAATTATTGAATCACTTTAAGTGCACTATTTAATTTCCTTACCACAGATGGCATGCAATTACGAGATTTACTCAGGTTTCTCTGAGTAATTTCCATTAGCATACATTTTCACTCTCTTCCTTTTTCCCTGAAGTTGAAAAACTCTTCAGACAATTATCCCAAAGTGTGCCCAAATATTAAAAAATAGAAACAAGACAACAGCAAAAGCACATAAAACCGTATCCTCTAGAAACTGCATGAAAACACAAGAAATACTGCATCACGTTTCTAGGAAAAATATGAAAATTAAAACTGGGTTTAAGTTCTTACAGTTGAACACTAAAGTTGTACCATGTATTCTTTTATACTGTGGTAACTTTTACAGAGCAGACATTGACAAAAGCCTGCTTCTTCACCATATTTTCGGGAGGAAAATGAAGGAAGAGCAGAATTAAGAGAAATCTCCAAAATCATAATCAGCCATGCTGACTTGCTAATATTGAATAATGGCACGTATTGCTTCTGCACTATCACGCAGTCTGCCTTATTAGCATCAGTTAACTGTCCACAAAAGCTCACAAGAATGTTACATCGATTATCTCCATTTTACAGATAGGAAATTGAGATGCAGATAGAGTAAGGAGTCTTCCAAGTTCCTCATCTTGGAACCGAGGAGAATGATTTTGTCCAAGAGGACCCTACACCCAGCGCTGTGACCACTGTGTTCTACTAGTTCCCACGTCTAAGCTGATATTTCAGATTTCCCCAAGCTAATTTCTGGTAGCTTTCCCCTAGGTGATGAGTAGAACCTATTTATTACATTTGCTTTAAAAAAAAATCCATGAGCAATAATAGATTATTAAAGTAGTTCTGTGTAATTGGATTTTTTAATAAAGATTTTACTTATTTATTCCTGAGAGACACAGAGAGAGAAAGGCAGAGACACAGGCAGAGGGAGAAGCAGTTTCCAAGCAGGGAGCCCAGCCCAATGCGGAACTCGATCCCGGGACTCCAGGATCACGCCCTGGGCCGAAGGCAGGTGCTAAACCGCTGAGCCACCTAGGGATCCCCCAATTCTTTAAGGTTTTGTTACTGATAAATAAATCAGATTCACATCGTGAAAGTGAATGTAACTTTGAAGCTTTCCTCACCTCTATTTGGATCTTAATCACAATTAAAATAAAAGAAGTTAAACTGACACTGTGCCTAAACAGACATCTTTTGCCCAGAGCTACCAGCAGCCTCAGTAAAGATTTGTTGTCCAGTTGCCATAGCTTCCTTCAACTGTGGTCTTCCATATTAGCCCACCTTCATCATCTATTCTTTTTTTCTTTATAAAATTAGGTTACTCAGTTCTTTTGTATTTGTCCTTGAGAGATTTTTTAGCATCAAATATCTTTCGAAAATGGGCACAAAATACATGAATATATGAAAGCAAAATGTGTTACCACTAAACTTTATAGGGCCTATTATCTTATCAATTTTATTTTATTATTTTATGTATTACATTTTCTAGAGAGGAAGAAAGAGGGGGAGGGAGGGGCACAGTGAGAGGGAGAGTAGAGCCTACACAGGGCTCTATCTCATGACGTAGAAATCATGACCTGAGCCAAAATCAAGAGTTGGTCACTTAACCACCTGATCCATCCAAGTGCCCCTATCTTATTGATTTCAATCCTAAAATGCACAACTGATCCTTCTCAACCAATTAATGATACATCATGACTCCAAAATACATGATAATCCCTAAAAAATAATAGCCAACATGTATTAAATGCTTTGTGCTGCACACTGATACCTAAGTATTACACACGCTATCTCATTTAATCCTCATGGCAACTACTTGAGATAGGTTTCACCGTTTTGCAGATGAAGGATGACGCTCCCAATGAACTTGACCAAGGTCGCAATGCTAGTAAGTGATGAAGTTTCACTGAAGCCCAGGAAATTAGATTCCAGCTTGATCTGTTAACCTTAACTCTATACAAAGGCCATCCAGTAAGAAGGTTCTGCAGTGATGAATGCTACAAAATTTGTGGCTAGTGTGACTGAGGAAATGAATTTTTAATTGCATTTAATTAATTCGTAAATAATAGCAGTATGTGGGCTCGTGTTTACCACATTGAACAGTGCCATGACACTGTTTGCTGTTTTGTTTTACACAAATACATACATTGGGCCCGTTTTTGCTTCTACTAGTAAAATGGTTAAAGTTCTGCATCTGATTCTCGACAAAACAATGTTAACATAGTGGGGAAAATCTTATGTCTTTGAAATCATGTCATGCTGATAACCTTACAGAATATGTTCCTAGTGTGGAAATCCTTAAAAATCATTGCTTCCCTAGCTTAACTTTTTTTTTTTTTCCCATATTATTTGGGAAACTTATTTGGAACCTGTTTTTTTCCCTTCCAAAGCTTATCCCTCCTTGAAGAAAGGGCAGTGATGCAGTAGTGGAGGCAGGTCCCTTACGCGTTTGCAGAAAGACAGCTACCGCTCCCCTGCAAAAGTGGGAGCCTGTGGCACCTCCTCCATTCCTGTGCATTTCCTTCCTTCCACCTTACTTCCCCTGTTAAACCCTGTGACAAGGGAGAGGTTCATAGCAAAGAAATGCAAAAGAGTGTGGCTTCCAGCTTCCCAAAACTTCTCATTATAAATAGTCCAAGCAACACTTAGTTCCTCATTAGAAAAAAAAAAAAAAAAAAAAAAAACAACTTCAACAACAGATAAAACTAAAATCTGCAGAGCAATTTTATCCAGTACTCTTCAAAGACCACCCATCAGAAAGCCAAGAAACCCTGCAAACAGTAGGCCAAATATGATTAACCAAACTCCTCTTTGAGGTGGAAGTCACACTCAGAAATTTGAGTTGCCCAGTTTTCACAGAAATACTTCCACATGGTGAAGTTACCAGTAAAGGTTTAAGACGGTTTTGTTTAGTCTTGCTTTTTGTTGTTTCACTTTGACCCCTCCTTACACTAGGTCATCCTGTGTGCTCTGAAGCTAGACTGTCTGGTTTTTATTATTTCAACCATTTAGCTGAGTGACCTTGACAAAGTAATTAATCACTTGGAGCTTCTGTTTCTTCATCTTTAAAATACAAAAGATACAATTCCTAACTCATAAAATTGCTAAGAATATTGAGTTAATAGGAGGTACATCCAACAGAGCCTGACATATAGTAAATGCTCATCAAACATTGGATATTGCTATGGCTTTTATTATTCTTATTAGTCTCACTCCTTGTTTTATACCATCATACCCCATACTCTAGTAAATAAAGGATACTCTGCCTTGCATTGGGAATTAGCTACCATGGGCAAGTATGATTTCTTGCAGCATTTCTATTTTAGGCCAGAGTTCTGCCATTTATTATTTACTTACATACTGTACAACTTAGTATAATGTAGCACATAGACTATAACCACCAATTATATACAGAGTAAAATTAAATGTGTACAATGTGCCATTTTTTTTTATAGATGGAAAGATTTTCCTCAGCCATTAGGTAATAGGAAATGTGTTCTTGGTAGTTCTGAAGTAAAGCTTTAAGGCTAAAAAGAAATTCTTCATTCAAAACATTCTCAAGGTTTTTATATCTACGCTTCTGGGTCTCAAATGAGTTTGAGGAGAATAGTATTTGCCTATACAACCCAAAATCCTAGTGCTGGATCTGAAAGAAAGAAACAAAGGAAGAAAGAAAGAGAGAGAAGAGGGAGGTAAGACAGGAAGAAAGAAAGAAACTATTTCGACGAATGTTACCTTAAAGTGAAGGAACTGGTTTAATATAGTTTATGGACAGTAAAAAAAAAACAAAAAAAACAAATGGTTAGAAGTTGAAATTTCTAAATAAAAACATTTAACATTTTTTTGTGGTGAAATGTTTATTTATAATGTGGAAGCTTCTTTCAGGTGTCATTATCGCCCTAGACAGAAAAGTTTCTTAGTGAGGCAGATACTACTATTTAAGATTCACTTTGTAAGTATTCATTGTCCTTAAAAGTAAAATCTTTCAGCTGGAAAGGCTGCAAAGAAAAAGAATCTAAAAGTAACACATTTAAATGAAAGTCTGCTTCTGGCAGGGAGGTTGGGAGGTGATCAAGAGGCTTAATACACATAAATACTCCGTAGGTATTGTAAAAGAAATTTTAAACAAGTATGACTTATTTCTTCTTAGAACTATGACTTTTAAAAAATGCTACTTGCAAATGAATAATGTGAAAATAGTTATTACTTTAAAAGGGGTACATTTATTATGAAAGTGTTATAGTTTAAGATAAAGTCTTCTACTCAGAGCTAAAGTTTAAACTAATTAAAACATATAAATTACTTTTCTTGTGACCTCAAGGAGAGAGACACAGGCTGGCAGCAGCTCGAGCTGTGGTCTCAGCAGGAGAATTATGATTATAAATGGATCAGAGCTTCTCATATTACAGGAATGCACATGTCAAAATATTTGGGGCTACAACTAGAGACAGAATCAATATAACAGACACGAGCATCATTCACCCCCTTGATTTTTCTATTAAGTTGAGCTGAGAATACCTCAAAGAATAATTATTTCATGCCAAAATTGCAGTAAAATTTGCATTAATTAGTAGAACATTGTTTCATTTAAAGAAATATTCTACTTTAATGAAACTTTGTTATTGGCTTAGTATATTTTCCAGTTTTCTTGGATTATATCTCTATTTCTATTCAAGTCATGCATCAGAATTTTTTTTTTTTTTTACCATAATTGCAAATCTTGGCCTCTATCCTCAATACCCATCTAAACAAAGCTTATAACTCTAGCAGGCTTATTTATACCAATTTACTTTAAAAAACAGGTCTAAGTTAAATATTGGAGTACTTTCAAAGGTGCAGTGAAATCTCTGGGCTTTTCAATGATATTCAATGGTGCACATTGTTTCTAGTAGGTACAATGTGACTGATTTGAAACTGTGTGAATAGGTCCCACTGGTGAAATGTACACTGTGCCCGAAAGCTTATCATCTTATTGTCTTGAGAGGTTAAATAACCCCAGAATTAAATTTTGACCCAAATCATGTGTATTCTTTTTGCCTGTATAGATCAAATAAAGACTATCTCATTTATTTTTCAGTTAGCATTTTAAAAATATGTGTATTTATCAGTGTGTGGATTATTCTCTATTAGATGAAAAGCCAAGTGAACAGAATTTGCAGGGGTGGGGGAGGAGTGGTTTGCTAAGGTTGTTGACAGCAGCAAAGCAGCTTGCTCTACATATTTGAAGAAGCTATATTCTATCATACTGGCTCAGTGTACTTGATTTTTTTTAGAAGTTTATAATTAGTTTAAGTAGTACAATCCAAACAATGCTTTTGTTGTTTTATTGTTGTGTACAGTTGGTTAATTGGATTTCAATATTATACTTGTTAAGAAAATAATTACTCTGCTGACCAGAGAATCAAGGGTAAATATTTCTGTTCCCAACATCAAATATGAACATATTACTAGATGTTTCCCTTCACTTATGTAACTATTCTCAACAATAAAAATAACAACAAGAAGAAGTTGTTCCAAATAGCTTCTCTATAATCAGAAGACTCCCTCTTTCTTCACTTCGTAATTTAATTGATGTGGGAGACAAAGGCAAAAGAAAAATTGAATTTCCTTACTACCTTCATTGACAAGTCCTTGAAACAGGCAGTGACATTCGTCTAGGGACTCAACTGCCTGGATGTTGACACTTTGCTAAGAGCTAAAGGCAGTCTTAGCCAGACCCTCCAGGATCCTGAGATCTACTTTAAATATATAGAAATTAAATATATAGAAATTCCTTTGGAAGCTCCCTTTATCTCTACCAACTTCCACCTCCAAATACTTGTTAGGAATCATCCTCAAAGCGTAAGGCCCACTGATAAACATCTGAAGGGTCTCAGGACTGAGAGTTTACTAAATAATAATAAATGACCTTTCCTAACAATAGCTAGCCCCCTCAGGGTCCTAGAAACCTTGTTTCCAAAATACCTTGGAGGTTTGTTCTGGCCCTAACCCCCTTCCAACTTGCAAGTATATAACTGGCCACTCCTCCTGACCCCAGGGCAGCTCTTTCTGCTCTTGGGCTCTGTCCCCAAGCTTTAATAACACCACCTTTTTGCACCCAAGATGTCTCAAGGACGGGGGTTATGCTATATGTTGGCAAATTGAACTCCAATAAAAAATATACAAAACAAAACAAACAAAAAAACAACCAAAACGAAAATCTAAAAAAAAAAAAAAAGAAAAAAAAAGAATTCTTTCTTGGCTGTTGGCTTTGAACCCTAGCATCTAGCCTACATCATTAATGAATGTGTTAGTAGGAGTGTTTTTTAACTTCCTTTTAAAATGTAAATCCAGGGGGAATCCCTGGATGGCTCAGCGGTTCAGCGCCTGCCTGTGGCCCAGGGCCTGATCCTGGAGACCCGGGATCCAGTCCCAACTTGGGCTCCCTGCATGGAGCCTGCTTCTCCCTCTGCCTGTGTCTCTGCCTTTCTCTCTACGTCTATCATGAATGAATAAATAAGTAAAATCTTAAAAAAATTTTTTTTTAATAAAATAAAATGTAAATCCATACTGGTAAATGTGTGTGCCAACTGTGTTTGATTAAATAAAAGTGTGTGAATCCCTATATATTTGAAAAGTATATATATGGATGATTCTCAAGCATATCAGTTATGTATCTATATACATAAAAACATCATAAAATTAACAAAATTTGAGGTCCAATTCAGTGAAAGCAAGCACTCCTTAAGTATGAGTGTAATTATACATTGACTATATGTGATGGTGTGTGTGTGTGTGTGTGTGTGTGTGGTGTGTATGGGTATATATGCACGCACACACACATATATATATATACATATATACACAAATGCTCTTATTAATCTCATTATGTATATACAAGTGTGTGTTTAATGTTTTATCATGAGAAAATTAAACTAACATTTAAACCAGTTTTAGGGACAACTGGGTGGCTCAGTGGTTGAGCATCTGCTTTTGGCTCAGGGTGTGATCCCGGGGTCCCGGGATGAGTCCCACATCGGGCTTCCTTGCGTGGAGCCTGCTTCTCCCTCTGCCTCTCTCGCTGTCTCTCATGAATAAATAAATAAAATCTTTAAAAAAATAAAAAAGAAACCAATTTTAAAATATATTCTAAAGAAAATATTAGAGCTTGTATTTATAAATACACAATATTTATATTATTATTTTGTTTTTATAATCAAAATATATTATCTGGCTTTGTCTAATTTAATATTTTTTAATGAGAGCATTTGAGTCAAGCTGTAGGATTTTTTTTTTACCCAAGGATAGATATATATATATATATATATATATATTTTTTTTTTTTTTTACCCACAGGCCTCTTTTATAAGTGGTTTTATATCTAGCCAATTTGTCTTTACCATAAACCTTGAAATTAGCAGCTTAGGGCAGCCCTGGTGGCTCAGTGGTTTAGCGCCGCCTTCAGCCCAGGGCCTGATCCTGGAGACCTGGGATTGAGTCCCATGTCAGGCTCCCTGCATGGAGCCTGCTTCTCCCTCTGCCTGTGTCTCTGCCTCTCTCTCTCTCTCTCTCTCTCTCCTCTCTGTGTGTGTGTGTGTCTTTCATGAATAAATAAATGAAATCTTAAAAAAAAAGAAAATAGTAGCTTATATTGGGTTTACAAAATTATTAGACACATGTTTTAATCATCAATGTGCTTTTGTTCACACTACCACTGCTCACAGTCCTAGCTTCATCTAATTAATATATTTTCTGGTTTCATCATATTCAAGAAAGTGTATATATGTGTATACATAGACTCCACAAAACCTAAAATACACCATCACAATATAAAGATTGGTCAAGACTGAAGACAACATTAGCACCTCCATCTCGTTACCATTTTGCTGGGTAGAAGAAGAATCATCTTTTAAAAATACACCATTTTCTTGTTTCAAATTCAATTTTACTGGATTTTATGTAGATGGACCTTGTGCTATTTCTTTTTCCTTTATTTTGTGTCACATGTTTTTCTGGGAAAATGGAAAGTGGAAGGTAAAGAGAATGGAAGGACAGAAGGGAATGAAAGTAAGCTGGAAAGTACTAGAAGAAAGCAATGAATGGCTGTATATTGCCATCTCATCGACCGTACACTTATTTTAGCCTTTCCTCTTTCCCAGCAAAAAACAAATCACATAATTAAGTCCCATATAATGTTAGACAAGCTGAAGTCTTCAGAAAATAGTTTTCCAGGATCCTAGATATTTTAACTGCCTATGTTGGTAAAATATAAAAATCAACTGGTTGTGTTTAAGATAGAAGATGTTAGGGGCATTGTGAGTGAAGGCAAATTCACCTAGATATGAACCAGATACCTATCTATATTTGAGGACCCTCTTAGAGAATACCTTTGTTCCAAATTGAGAACCCTTTTTCAGGATGAAAAATACATTCTTCTAGAATATATATATACCTACTAGCCTTTATTTTCTAAATGTTAAAGTTGACAGCAGAAATCTACTGCTGTCTTCTGTAATTCCATAAAATCTTTGCCCACTTCAGCCTTCTCAATTGCAAAGTTAGTCCAGATGGAACCATGAAATTTTTGCAGCAAGTTCTACAGCACATAATTTTGTTCAATAAAATCATTATGCCACACACAGCTGTATACTGCCATATAAATGAGCACATGTGCAATCGAATTCTTGTATTATAAGTTTTATAAGACTAAAATTGAGATTATACAGCCATACACAATAATTTATTTGAAACATCAACATGTGCGTTGCTCTAGGGTTACACAAATGGTGCCATTCCTTTTCCAAGAGAAAACGTTTGTCATTTAATATTCAGTATTAACACAAATGTTTTCCTCAGAATTATAATCTAAATTAGGTGCTTTAAAATGCATCAATATATCATTAACTTCTTACTTTAACATATTAGATCTATAGAAGAATCAATTCTCCCTAACAATGGTGAGAGAACCTAATCACTCTCTAAATTTACTTTTAATTAGCATCATCTGCATTAATTGGTGTAGCTGATAGCAAAACATTACAGTGCATTGCTATTTTATATTTGAAATGTAATACATCTTTTGGTCTCATGTCTCTCCAAAAGAACCTTAGCCATTTTTTTCTGCAATCCCTTAGTAAATATTTTCAGATGTATTGCTCAAGAATTTTCTTTAGGAAAATAACTATGTGAGGCTATATTAAGGATGCACTATTCAAATACGTTTCTGATTAACTATTTGGTGTTGAGTTCCTGTGAATGTTTGAGAATATCCTAAAAAAAATATTTATCTCGCTCCTCCACCCTTTTCTTTGAAATTCACCAACTCTTGACTAAATTTTGGGGTGATGCAAAGGACGTGGTATGTCATTGCCAAGGAAGAAGAAAGGAATCTACCATTTATTAAATGTCTGCTATGCCAGTGACTGAGTTGGTTTTACACACATTATGTTTTCACAGTAATTATGAAAGACAGGCAATATTTCCTTATTTTTCTGATGGGAGGAAAAATGAAATAAATAAATAAATACATACATACATACTTAGAGCTCTGAGAAGTTTAGTGTCTTTCTGAAGGTAACATAGCTAGCGTTCACGTTCACATCCAGCTAGTGTTATAGATGTTCTAGGTCATAACCATAGTTCAGGTCCTCTGACCCCAGGTCCGAGGCTCTTTCCTCTACACCATTCTGATGGTGTTACAGCCTCTATCCAGCCATTCTTTGGAGAGGAAAACTATAAACAATTTATAACAAACTTTCCTATCCAGTGAAAGACCAAAAATTGGCCTAATCAAGATCAATTCCTGGCATTTGACCAGAGACCCATAATTTTGTGGGGAGAATAACAGCTTCTTTAAAAATTAAGTATTTTCAAAACTACTATTTTTGGCCTAATTTGACTTTCTTTTCATATATCATTTCTCATTCAATGATACCACTCTCCATCTAGTTGCCTATAAGAGAAATTTTAGCTGTTGCTCATTCCTCCATCTTCCTTATCCTCAAATCATATCAATTCCTCAATTCTGGGGGTTCAACTCTGGAAATATATCTTTAAGGCAGCTCTTTTCAAATATTAATGTGCTTTGGATTCCCTGGGGAACTTGTTAAAACATAAGTTGCTGGAGGTAATAGATATGTTTAGTACCTTGTTTGTGGTGATGGTATCACAGGTATATTCATTTGTCCAAACTTAGTAAGATGGATACATTGAACATATACATATTCTTCGCATATCCGTTTATGACTAAAAAATAAGTTGCTGGACCCCACATCAGAAGTTAGATTCAATAAGGTCTGGGATGATTCCCCAGGCATTTGGCATTTTTGTCAGGTTGCCAGGTAATGGCTATTCTGGTCTGAGAACCACATGTTGAGAACATGCATTGTTCTAGGGCACCCTTTCACTCCTGTCCACAGTATCACATCATACTCTCATCATGTCTTGGCCAGACAACCACAAAAAACAATCATCACCTTTCCCATCCCCGTCTCCTATCCATCTTGTACAACTTTACTACATAAACCCACTAATCTGATAAGTTTAGCCAACTAATTTACATCTCTTGAATCTCTCCAATGGTACATCACTGCCCAGAAAGCAAGATGATCGCGTTCATTTCATAGTTTTCATCTACCATGCTCTTCTGTTTGTCTAGGATGTTTCCCTTGCGTAAAATGCTCACCTTAGTCTCATTCCTACTTACCTTTCATATTCTCTGAGGACTATATCCAGACTTCCTTGGCAAAGTTCATAATGCCCTACACTGATTTCCTACTGTGCTTAGTACTAGTTCAGTTGAATCATACTGTGTTTAATGATCACTTTGGTCCCTTTAAGGATTTTTTTTTTTTATGTACCTCATCTTCCACTAAAATAAATAAATAAATAAATAAATTTCTTTGGGTACTTTATGATTACTTCTGTCTCCCATTGCCCAATAAAAGTTAGGAGAAAAAACAGATCAACAGATCATTTGTTTGGCCTGCTGACTTTCCTTTATTAAGTGTTCTTTAAAAATGTCTTGATTACAAATATATCATTCAGCATACATTATCACCTCCAACACTCTATGTTAATGCAGAACTGTACTGAGGAAAGAGTTCAACATTATCTGCATGATTTTAGAAAAAACAACTTGTGTAGGCATGTGTCTCTGAGGCGCAAATATCTAAATCAATAGACAGTTATTTTTGTGTAATTTAAGTCACTGTCTTTTAATATATACAGATTTTTGTCTTGATCAGTGCTTCAAGATTTGGCCTGTCTACACCCTCAGTTTTAAGATTTTTACCTGATATATGAATGTGTCAAATTTACTGCCATCCACATTTATACTTTACACAATATAGGCAAAGTCTGAACTCTCAGTCTATCAAAACACATCTCCTATACTAAATGCATTTTTAACCTAATGAAAGCTTCATCCAACCAGGGCTTGAAATTATTATGGACTAAATTTATAGCAAAAATAATTTCCTTCCATACCACAACTTATTACTAATATTACTTTTATAATTTAAATAATATTTATAAAAAGATAAAAAGAATGGTATAAGTTACAGAAAACTGTAAAATAAATTTATTTTGTCTTCCTCGATCATTTAATTTTATTATATCTATCTTTAGCTGGTACATTTTCCAATAAAAGTTACCTGCATGGAAATAATATAAAGCTTTCAAAAATAAGGTTTCTGAAAAACTGTTCTTTCAATTGATCTGGCTTGAAGAAAAAAAAAAAAAAAAGGAAGAAAGAAAATGCCCAGCATGTGTTTATATCATGTAAAGTTCACTAGTTTTATTGTTATATGTCTGTGGCAATTAGCAGCCATTTTACCTTTGTCCAATATATAGTGTAAATCAAGGTTTTCTAAGTCCAGTTAAACCATTTTCATCATCGAAAAGAGGAAAACAATTTACGTATTTCAATTCACAGTGTATCTTAAAAGATGGGTTTGATTTAAAACTCCAAATCATTACCTTTGGAAAAGTCTTTGAGTTGTTTCATGTAAATACACAAACAGCCAAATTCTAACTCCTAACCACTACGCTCATCTCTTATCTTAAAATCGAGCTGTGTTACTTCCCGATATTACAAAAGCAATGGTGAGAACAATGTCTAATCAATTATATTTACAACTAAGGCAGAATCTTTCTGGTATCTGACAAGGTGAAAAGGTGTTACCAAACCTCTGCTATGTTTTTAGTTTCTGGAGCTACTCTTCAACTAACAGTGGCATGGCCCAAGATCATCTCAAAAGGTCTGAGCAGGTGTGTTAAGCTAACGAAGTCTCTTGGAGAGGCAGAGAATCGCCTTTCCTCTTTCCTTTATTTGGTTTTGTTTCAGAGCCTTTTCTTTTTCATGAAAGTTATCGTCTTTCTATCCATGCCGGGGGGAAAAAAAAATGGACAGGAACTGAATGCCTTTCTTTCTTGTATGGCTGCTGTGTTAGTTAGGAACATAGCAAATGATTCCAAATTCTGAGGAGATGTTCCCTAATTATAACCAGCAAATTAAAATGAACAGCTCAGTTTTCCTATGTCATTGTACACTGGCTTTTGGCTAAGACTGTTTGGGTGAGGTGACAACTATATGAAGTTTTTAGGAGACTTAAGTGATAGGAAAATGTAGTACTAAGAGGAAAACAAAGGGGGGGGGAATCTAAGGAAATACATTGATTTGTGCGTGTGTACACACAGGCATGTGTATGTGAAATGGAGAAGACAAAGATAAACAGGAGGGTAAATAGATTTTTGCATATTTATATATTTCTTTAAATACAAATAGATGTATACATACACATTGTGGTAGGCAGACTAACCAGGTCTAATTCTAGGAATCTGTGAGTACTTCAGGTTAATGGCAAGAGGAGGATTAAAATAGCAGATCACTTGACTTTAAGATGGGGAGATTATCCTGGATTATCCAGATGAACCCAAAGTAATAATAATAATGTCTTTTAAAGTGGAAGAAAAATGCAGAGAAAGAATTAAAGGATGACAGCCTTAGAAGTATTTGGCAACATTGCTTTGAAGATGGAGGAAGGGGCCACTGGCGGAAGAATGTGGGGAGTGGCCACTAGCAGCTGGAAAAGGCAAGAAAAAGGCTTCTACCTTAGGGTTTCCAAAAGGCATACAACTTTGCTGATACTTTGATTTTAGCCCAGTGAGATCCATTTTGGGCTTCTGAACTCCAGGACTGTAAGATAATACATTTGTTTTGTTTTAAGACATTAAGTTTGTAGTAAAATCTGTTAAAGCAGCAATACTAAATTGAACATACGCATATGTACACTTGCCTCATTGTTTACTCATTTGTTTGTGATTAAGGATAAACACTGAATTGATGTTGACCAACGCAGATCACCCATAAAAGCCACAAACATAATTTAAAATTTTCTTGTAGCAAATTAAAAAAAAAATAATAAGGGGAAATAAGTAAGATTAATACTAATGTGTTTTATTCAACCCAATATATCCAAAATATTATTATATCAATATGTAATCATGATTGGATTATTAATGAGATATTTTACGTTCTTTTTATTTCTACTAGGTGTTTTGAATCTGAAATGTGTGTTATATTCATATCACATCTGAATTTGAACTGGCCACATTATCAATTGCTCAGTTGTCAAAATTGGCTAATTGCTGCTGTATTGGACAGCACAGATCTATAGAGAGAGATGTTTTAGCTTTCTGAAGCCAATTTTGGTGATGGTTTTGAATATATCAATATAATTAAAACTACAATTTTAATAATGTATCTGTTATTAATAAAAGATAGTGACTTTTTATATGTTTCAAAGTGCATGCACTTTGACTTTTGTCCAAACATTGACAAAATGCTAACAGGACCATCTCAAGCTATGAATTATTTTCAAATAACTAAGTAGGAATTTATGGTATGCATTTAGGTGAGCATGCTGGAAAGCAGATCTTTGAGTTTCATTCAAATTTGTTTTTTTATCACTTATCTTTTCCAATTCGAATTTCTGTTTACCTACTCTAGTTTCACTCTTAAAACCTAGAAATCACATTTTTTGTGGCACAAAATAAACTAAAATGAGATGAACTTGCTTCTTTATATCTACTTCTGAATGGCCGCTTATTCATATCACAGCCTTGCTGCCACAGAGCTGTCATGGGTCATGGTGTCTATTCAGAGAGACGAAGGTATTCAGAGTACTCCAGGTGAAAACAAAGATACTTCATCCTCTCCCATGGCTGCTAATTCCACAGATTCTGAATCTTATAATGTGGGATAATTTACATAAAGACAAAATGCATAGTTTATTCTTAGTGAGACTTTAGACATTTTACAAAAAAAAATAGTAATTATAGATTATGAGAATTGATAATCCTTCTGAAGAATTTTATATCAATGGAAGCAGGTATGAGGATTTTCCCCATTTTGCTTGTTTTTCTAAATAGTGCTGATACTTCTACCAGCATCTTATTTTATTTTATTTTATTTTATTTTATTTTATTTTATTTTATTTTATTTTATTTTTTAAGATTTTATTTATTTATTCATGAGAGACACAGAGAGAGAGGCAGAGACATAGGCAGAGGGAGAAGCAGACTCCTCCCAGGGAACCGGATGTGGGACTCCCGGACCCCAGGATCACGCCCTGAACTGAAGGTAGTCGCTCAACCCCTGAGCTACTCAGGCGTCTCTCTACCAGCATTTTAAATAATTCTACTAATATTTGAAAATATCAGCCAGGTAATGCAATCTTTTTCACTGCCTATGTATACATGCTATCCAAATAACTAGCAACCTAGCATTTTTTTTTTACCTTTTCTAGTTTCCGTATTTAAAAATTTGGGGTGATGTTATAAGCTGTGAACATACACCCACACAGACACACCCTCTTCTAAACATTTGTTGGGCAGTACAGCTGTTTTTTTATTTCAAGTTTATCCTAATCTTCTATTTAATTTGCAATGAACTAAATCTTCCAACCTTAGACGTTTTTTTTTTTCTAAACATCATCACTATTTGACAAAACCCTTAAATTGAAGGTGCTCTTCAAAACTCTTAAAATATTTTCTCTTCTGTAAAAATATATTAAACTCCTACATGGGTTTTTGTTCTGGTTTGGTTTAGTTTTCTTGGACCTGGCTTTAATTTGCTTTTCTTGTAAAGCTGTAATAATATCTAAGCGTGTATCTGATCCCCAGATACGGACATGCTGTTTTTTGACAATTGTCTAATACACGTGTTAGGAACAGGTTTACCCTACAATTAAGAAAGTATTACACTTTATGAATGAGGTCATTCATCATCATTATCAGTCTCCATAGTATTTCGCTATTTTGATGGTTCCTTTTCTCTATATATTTTAATTCAGTCTAGATTATGGATTCATTGGACACTGAGCACCATGACTAACTTTGGAAAGGCAAAACATCACAACCTGATTTCGAAGTATATGAACACCTTATTTCTTAGATTTACTTAAAAAAATGTCAAGTAGTTTCTATCCATGGTAAATGTGGAAACTCGGGTCAGAAGAAGCATATGCTGGCCTGTATCTCAGCTCCTCCATCTTTACACACAGATGAAGTGAGCAGAAGTGAACATCTTAGAAAGCTCTGAATCGCTGTTGGACACCTGGGGATTGTTTGTTCAAAAAGAGTGAGACAATTGCCCTCATTGGGCACTGACATTAATGACAGTAGTTAGAGGAGTGGGAATGAAATACATATTATATGTGTTTTAGGGTTAGTCATTTTTTCTTTTTTCTGTTCCAGTTGGAAATGGTCACATCCTTCCCTTTCAGCTGATGTGACTTGTAAGATCACAGTTTGAAGCCCTCTCATATCACAAGGACTGTTCCCTAAGTTTGGCTATAATAAAGAAATTGGTCCTATCTGAAAGCCAACGGGGTACATTGCTCAACAATTTTACTACTAAAAGTGAAAACTAGAAGCCCAAGAGGAAGCATCATTGTATTAAATTCATTTCTCCTTCTTTGGGACAATTCTTTAAATACTTGAAAATAGTATCATTTTCCCCAAACTGTACAAGATTGTTATACTGAAGCAGCCTTTAAGATCACCCTGTATCTTTGTGTAGGCTGTGGAGAAGGAAATGCTAAAACCTACTGGCACTGATTTTAGCTGGGTTAGGAATTTTTAGCCACCTAAAAAAATTTTCCTTTTGAGGACATGTTGTACTCATGACCCTTTATATAGCATTCAGAATGAGACCAGCTGACATGCTGACATTTACTAAATAAACACCACACTCCATGCTTTCTATTACTGGCTCATTTAATCTCCACCACAATTCTACAACGTATAAAGCATTATTATCTCTAGTGATAAAGAAATGGAGGAATTAAAAAGCTTATTCACCCAAAGTCACTCAACTGGTCAGAGAACTGGAACTTGGTCCCATGTCTGTTTGACTCCAAAGCCATGGTCTTAATCCTCATACCAGAGAAATGTTAAGGACAGTTTCATGGCTAATATCAAAAAAAAAAAAAACCCTTATAAATTTTTTATCAAAATTCCACTAAGAGAGAAAAGTTGTAGATACATATAATTATACACTTCTACATGTATAAAA
The DNA here is from genome assembly GCF_048164855.1 of Canis lupus baileyi. Lineage (NCBI taxonomy): Eukaryota > Metazoa > Chordata > Mammalia > Carnivora > Canidae > Canis > Canis lupus. The sequence continues at coordinate 81,661,529 of NC_132839.1, forward strand.
TCCTAATTTGAAAGATGTATTTTAATTACGTTCACTGAAGGAGGAGATTAAAAATGCAGAAACCAATATAAGTCATCTGGAATCAACAGAAGGAACACTGAATCTCCAAAAGAATGATGACCAGTTTTATTCTTTGGGGTTGATTTCAAATTCACTAAATTTGAAACATTTAATATTTCCCTTTTAAAGTAAGATAAGAATGTGTCTAAATCCATACGAATATAGAATCCGCCGGCCAAATGTGGCTATTTAAATTTAAAGTAAGATAGAATAAAACTTTTATTTATTTTTATTTTTTTTAATATTTAATTTATTTATTCATGAGACACACACAGAGAGAGGCAGAGACACAGGCAGGCTCCATGCAGGAGCCCGATGTGGGACTTGATCCTGGGACTCCAGGACCACACCCTGGGCCAAAGGCAGGTACTAAACTGCTGAGCCATCCAGGGATCCCCAGAATAAAACTTTTAAACATTAGTTCTTCAGTCATACAAGTGCTGATCCAATTGGAGCAAAGAACTAAGAAAGTAATGCTTTTATCAAGGATGCTCTACCCTATGTCTCTCCCCCATGCACAGTCTCTGTCCTCCTACCCCCTCTCACAGCTACGCCCTTTGGAAGAAGATAAACTGTTTGTCATTTTCACATTATCTTTAACAGGATCCAGTCGACAAGTTGTCTGTTCAAATGAAGATAAAGGCTGGCAAAATAGGAACTGACATTAAAACTTAAGGGTGAGGACTGGGGCTCTTTTAACATCAGCCAATGGCATATTTCAGGAGACATCATTGAGAACACATATTTCATTGGTGACTTGAGTGCTTCCAGATTACATGGGAAGAGGAAAAGTTTCAAAACAGACAGCTTTTTGAAAAGCATGACATCTGAACTGAAAGAAATACTGTGAGGTAAGAACAAGATGCAGAGATGAACAAAGCAATGAGAATTTACATCTATAAAATCTGTTTGTAAAGTGAGGTAAATAGGATGGCTTCTTTCCTTATTCTACTCAATCCCAATTTTTATTATACATGTAAAGAATTTTAGATAATTATTTTATACCCATTATGAAAACAAGAGGATGGGATTATTATACTTCACAATTTCTATAAATGAGTTATAAAGGAGTTTGCATTTTTAAAATGGGAGGTTGAGCAAGATGGTAATTTAGATTGTGAACCCATTAAGCAGGAGTAGGCTCATGTTATGCTTTGTCCCATTTTTAGGAGTTGAAAGTGGTTTCAGTGATAAAGACTGGTATCAGTGGCATCATTATTTTAAATAGCATTAATGATTTTGATAATCACAATAACATTCATCAACTCTAATAAGGCCTTTGGAGTTTGCAAGTGGTTTGCTTAAGTCTATTTAATATCTACCTAATAAGGCTTTTGTGCAAGATGTTTGACTTAAATTCTTTAAAAAACATTGTATAGTATATTAAAAATTTGTAAAATAAATTTCAAAAAAATATTTTGTGTCTATTTCAAAAGAAAAAGAAAATTGGCTATTTGGAGGTGTGGGTTAGAATGTGTGAGAATTCTTTCTTTCTTTCTTTCTTTCTTTCTTTCTTTCTTTCTTTCTTTCTTTCTTTCTTCTTTCTTTTTCTTTCTTTCTTCACATGGAAGTTACGAATATTATGTCAAAACCACAGCACGCTGGAAGAAATTATCTGCTATTAAGGGTTTTATGTTAAAAACATTTCTACAGTATGTTTGTGTGTGTGTGTGTGTGTGTATAAAAATTGCCCTACTACTTTGAGGTTATCATTGTATACATTTTTCCTCCCTCATACACAAGTTGTGAACTTCCATAAGTGCGGAATAATGCCTAATGCTTGATATTTTTTAATTGACTACATTTCATGAAAATTCTATTATAATTATAAACAGAAAGAACCAAACAACATTCAATATTTAATCCTTTATATAATTAACTTTGTTTATGATCTGTTAGCCTATTAATCTCTATCCATCAACATTATAATACCTGCATTGTATGTTCATATACTACATACACTATTGAGAAACTTAAAAAAAATCACATAGCATGTGTATGCATTCTAAAATATTTCTCTAGTCATATCTTGAAGAAAAATTTGTGATGATTAAGAAGTAATGATTGATCCATTATCTCTCAATCTCTCTTTTTATATTAAATCTTTTTTGTTTTTATATTGGCAAGTTGATTGGTAGTGTATTGGAAATATACAACGTTTGCCTCATTCAATTATTAAATAGTCCTCTATTTCCTTGGTCACAAATGTCTAACTCATTGATTGAGTGGCCTCCAAAACATTGCCAGGGGGTAGGCATGAGGAGAGGTTGAAACTGACATATGTGCTGTGCATTGCCTGTATAAGTACTGCCCATTCTTTTAGTACCTGAAGTTCCTTGGAATGGTGCGGCACCTGGAAAAGGTTAATGAGCATAGAGACTTTCAGGCATAATGCAAATTACAGACAGACACTACACAGACATCGATATACAGACAAGCAACATGCACGCTGCAGGCACACTACAGGTGGCAGATATTACTGCAGCTCTAGCATTGGCATATCTTACAGAAAAATATATTATCTATTTTTTTCCAACTTAGTGAGACACCGTTTTCAAGTACTATTTTTAAAAGAGGGAGAAAATTGTTTTTCAACAGTTTTTAGGTATCCTGGTATATATTTAGCTTGCATTGCAACCAAATATTTATATTATCCTTTTTGTTACAAGTCATTAGAAATCTCCTCAACTTTATTAAATAGATAAATAGATCAATCAATCAATCAATCCTAGTTCATTTTCTCTAAAATAATTCTTTTTAAAGAAAGCCTGATTCACTGCCATCCAAAAAGTATTGAATGCACATTTCAGGCACATTGTCTCCACTATATTAGATAAACATCTTTACTGCTAAAAATAAATCATGATCTAAATCATCTGCAATAAATATTTTAAATAGATGCAAACTCTGAGTTATTAAAAAGTAAATGAGGACTTTTTGATGAAATCATATTTAAAGAAAAAATCAAGTTGTCAAGTTTTCTAAAAATCCTAAATTACTTGCCTTCAAAATTGCATTCATTGCTCTATGAGAATCATCAAGCATTAATGTACATGCATTAATACTACCATCATTGCAGAGGGCCTGCAGAGAAAGAGTTCTTCCATTCCCAGTTTCATTTTTTAAACAATATCTTGCTATTTTTGTAGCACTCAACACTAATACAGAAGTAATCAAATTAGAATTAGAGATTCATGTTGCAAACTTCAATTTGTATTGCTACAACATCAAAGTAAAAATATTTGCATATCAAAAAGTAAAAGAGGTGGGATTTAAGTTAATTTAGGGTCTTAAACAAAATTAAGTAGGCCTTGATGGTAAATTAAATGATAAATAGTTCACAAATATCAAAATTAAATATATTTATATTTTCAAAAAAATCTCAAGGCCTATGTACTAAATGCTAATGAAAAATGAATATCAGAAAAAGAATGGAATATGACAGTGCATATGGAAAATGTTGGGTTTCTCATATTCTGAGAATTGTTTAAATTTAATTCAGACTATAGTGTTTACAGCTATTTATAACCGAGAGTATGTAGGTGATAACTCAGAGTATGTAGGTGATAATTCTATATCTATCTATCTATTTTCTATCTAGCGCATAGTATTTTGAGCCTAATTATTCTCAATATTTCACCATGTGGGGACATATAATGGCTTTGAAATCCTTGTGGGGAGAAACATGCCAAATTAATGTGATTTCCAAAAAAAGGATTCCTCCTTTTATCACAGAGATTTTCATGAAATTTCCATCTGCTTGTCACAATGACTAAGGTTTTCATATTCCTTACTTGTGTGGTAATTCATATGGCCAAATTGGGAGAAACACAAAATTTTTATGAATGGATATTTTTGTGCAGTTCATGTCTATGTGCTTTCTAAGGAATAACATGTTTTCAAAGCTGCAAATCTGTCCTTTAAAATAATTCACATTCATGCTTTCTTTTAGCTCAGTCTCATCTTGACAGTGATTTAGTGAATGACCATCACTTGTAATATAATGCCTTCCCGAGAAATTAAATATTCCCTAATGTATCTAGGGGGCATTATGCTCTTTCTTCCCTGGCATACACTCCTAAATTACCCTAATATGTATGAGAAGTATTTTCTAGGTCATTAGTAAATAACTGTGCACTGATATTTTACTTTGTTGTTTCATATTCTAATATTTAAACTAAAACATATTCCTATGGTACTACTTTGAGATATATCTAAAAATAAAATAACTAAATGTATTCAGATATATTTTATTTTTTAATATTATGTGTGTATTTGGAAAAGAAAGAAAATGCTATTTTATGAGCCATTCTCATGGTTTTAAACTATGTAACATATAATTTGAGAAATGCTAATGACAAAATTTCCCAGAGATACTATAAATAGTATCCATAACATTTTATAGCTACTAAATGAGGTTCATGGAGCTAATTTGACATCTATAATTGGAAACATTTGAGGTACTAGCCAGGTGTTCTTACAGAAAAGAAATATCAGAAATAAGTAAACAAGAAAAAGAAAGGATTTTCAAGTGGAAACTTGGGACAAAATAGATACAGTTTATCACCTTCTTCTAACTTCCAGTTTTCAAGTGCTCTGTAAGTTATTAAATAATATTCAGATGGATAAGAGGGCAAAATAATGAGTATTACTTTCACTTATTAATGAAATAATTTTATCCTTTGATTAAGTTTTGTTACTATTGCTATTGTTTTTTGTTTGTTTGCTTGCTTTTCCCAGTGAGTTGGAAAAGGGGAATATATGGGGGTTTGGTAGAACAATATTAATTAGTTTTCTCCATGACAAAATCAGAAAGGAATGGACTGAAGGAGTCAATCTCTCTAATCTACAACCTATGAGACTAATTTCCATGTAGGTGTGAAATATCACAACGTATTATGGAATTTTAAGCCCAAAAACAAAGATATTCTCAAATGCATTCTGACTATATTAGAATAATTTTAAATTTTAGATAATAAAAATTGAATTGTTCAAGGATCACCTTTGTCATTGCTCAACCATTTCTTCATAATGATATAAAATTATTTATTTGTTTGTTTTTTAGCAGGAGGCAAGTAAGGATTGTCTATACATTTCTCACAGCTTTTGATTTGATTTTAATATAACAGTGATATTTGTTTGTATGCTTTACCTAAGACCCTCATGGCTACCAGCCCTTTTTGTGGGAGATAATAATAATTCTATTCTCAGGAATATGAAGACAATTGTTTAAAAAAGACCAAAATTGACCTTTTGGGAAGACAGGACGGAGATATGCATATTAATGTAATCAGTAGCTGTCACTTAGAAGACAAGGAAAAATCCACTGCAGGCCAAACAAAACTGAAACTTAGATGTCTACAACTCAATAGAAATTATTAATAATAGAAGGGAAATTTCAGCTTTTAAAGAACTCAATATATGAATTAAATTTTCCTTGTTTTTAGAAAGATTAAAAATACCCATCTCAAATCTCTTGACTATTCCAAGAAGAAATTATGAAGTTTTTCAAGCTGATTCTCACATAAGACTAAGCTTTGGTTTAAAAGGTTACAATAATTAGTACATTCTTGGATGATGAAGTTTTGCATTGAAAACCATTGTAGTTTATCACAGGATAGAAAAATGGTAGTACATTCATTAGTTATTTAAAAAACTAAATAGACTAGAAGAAATAAAAATTAGATGACAAGGTAATGGACTATTTAAGATTAGATAGCTCAAACTTTCCTTTTGCAAAGGAAATGAAAGCCATAATAGTTAATGCTTTGCTCAGGGCCACACATCCTACAGCAGAGCCAGGAATCAATCACAGTTTTACTAATTCCAAGAATAGGGAATTATGCTTATTTTGATATGAGAATCAGTAAGCTGAAGGAAAATCAACTGGGAATGGGTGATGGTCTATTCTGTGGTAGGAACTATGGTACAATGCATTTCCAAGAAATAGAAGATTCAAGACCAAATCTAGAGTTCTTAATCCAGTACGTGTTGTTACAACAGCAGGGGTAGGAAAACACTCCAATGGCAAAGATTCCTAGATGTTTATAGGCGAGAAATGAAGGCCAACCTTTATCCACTTCAGAGACTTTTCTGTTTCAGTGTAGTCTCTAGTTACAACACCAGACTCTACATTAAAACTAACCTCTGCATATTGATCCCTTCCCCTCAGCTCATCTCTACCTCCCTCAGAGTCAAGCAGTTATTTTGTGTATTTTATATACTATTATCAATTAATGTATTTGAACTTAAGGTGTGTTTTACTGATTCCCTTAGTCCTCGAGCTCTGTAAACAATGAACATAATTATTTTCTTCAAGTCCAACAATCTCAGCACCATAGATACTAGTGCAAGATCATTACTTGCTACCGTAAGAAGCCTTTGTATAGGCAGTCTCATGAATTTATTACAGAGCAAGTGGAATGCTTTTTGTTAAATCCACGCAAAGACTTTCTTCAACTCAGTGGTGTGGGGCACCATGACAGCACTGAATATCAACAGACAAATGGAAATATACTGTTACAATGCTATTATTAGTATTTATAACAGCTCTAGTGCTCTTGATAAATGAAGCCACATTAATTAGTTTCAAGATCTTATTCTCACTTTGGCATATCCACTAGCACTTCTGAACATGCAATTAAAATATTTCAAAATGTCACTTATGTTTCCATTCTACAAGAAATGCATACTGATTATGGCCACTTGATTGGACTAGGTCAGATATATACATTTAGAAATAAAAATATGTTAACAGTTTAGTGGTTAAGAAATCTCACCTACATTGCTTGCAATAAAAAAAAAGAAACTGATGAGAAATAAAACTATCAATGATCATCCAAATGTACAATGACAATATTTTTCTAAATAGAAAATGTTTCCTGTTATGCAATTTGTCTAAAAGTTTCATCCTGGTAAGTTTGCTTTCCTTTTATTTTGGAAAATGTAAAATCAGTGAGGAGTTTTGACGACACTCAGTGACAATGGACAGTTTTTGACATTCCATAAGTTAAATTACCTCTTTAGGAGACAAACAGTATAGTTGATTTGAAGGTTTGATGGTAGCCCATGTACTGACTTTAGAATTATCACTGGCCCTTAAATATTTGGAGATTAGTTTTCATCTTTGTCCAGTGAATACCAAACATATCTAGGTTCATAGAAATCATAGTTTAAAATAAAACTGTTACTTTTTTTCCTTTCCATCGAAAATAAAACTAAATTATAGACTAGACAGATGAAGAGAGAGATGAAAATATACATGCATCCATACAGATATCAGTGTGTCTATAAGAACTGTTGTAATCTTTTTTTTCTAAGTTACCTGGCCAGTGTAAGTCCAACTTGACTTCTTGGGTAGAAGTAGTCAGAAATGAAAGTAAAGCTACAAAAGGGGCACCTGCAGCTACCTTCCTGATCCTAGCAAGAGGCAAAAGATGTCTGGATTAAGTGTAGAGGCAGGAATGTTCTAGGTGCTTATCAGAACTAGACTCAAGTGTTTGTCCAATCCTGGAATTGTGAAAGATTGGAGAAGAGATGACAGTAGGGGAAGAGCAGGTGAGGGGAAGTTACTGTTAAATGTGAGTGAGGTCAGTAAAGTTGCTGGAAAAAAACAACAACCCAGAAATGCTGACACCCTCCATGGCATCTTACACATTACGTAGACCATGTCTTACGCATTAGGCAAAAGACGAGGAGCCATTTTGCTAATTAATTTGAAGAGGAGAACATTTGAAAAGCAATTCCGGAATTAGAAGTCTGAGTAGTAATGAGAGCTTCCACAGGAAGATCAAATCAAACCTCAGGGTCAGGCCTGAATGGGACCAGGGTTCTGCCTCAGCTGGATGAGAAAGTACCAAACACCCTCCTAACAGAAAACACCAGAGTGTTCGTGGACCCACCAGGAAATGTCACATGAAGGAGAGATATGAGCAGAAATGGGGAGAGAAGTTGGAGGTGGAGGAGCTTGCTGGAAAAGCTTGTGAATATTTCTAAGGAGAGGTGTTCATGAAAGGGAGAATGACTCGACCTGCCTCTCCAATTTTTCCTCCGCACACTCCCCTTTGCTCTGATGCCCCTGCATTTCTCTGTTTGTGCACCAGCAATAGAAAGAGAACAGAGCCTGGCCCACAAAGGTGAATGCTACTCTAAAGTGCAAAAGATATGAATTCTGACTATCTCTATGCTGGGTATAAAATGAATGAGAGTTAACATTTAAAAAAAAGAAAACCTCAGTGACATAGAGCACAAAGCATTTTCCATATCAGATCGGCATTGGCATCAGAAGTCTTCACAGAAAGGATCAAGGTTAAGAAGGGTGAAGACTGAATCCTTTATTATTCTTGGATGCTGTATTATAATACATAAACTGATATATTCTATTAATTTAAAAGAGGATCTTTGAGGAGCTTGTACTTTATTCAGTGATAGAAGACGGGCTTTTTATTGTCTAAAATTGATTTGATTTCTAATAAAATATTTGCTTCAACCTTGGGCAGCAAGGCAGCAGATAGTTCAATGTGAGACAGTAATATTATGAAAAATTGTGGTACTTTTTCATGCAGCTCAAAGCCTCCCATGTTATCCATCAAATTCATTTCCCTTGTAACTAAATCTGTCATAAATCTAGGCATCCAAAAATGAAATATGTTTCCTAACAATAATCTACTGTCAATAAACTTAATAAAGCCTTCAAATGATACACCACTTTCTGGTGGTTTTAAAATGCTTCTCAAATAAATTATTGATCTTGGAAGTTGAAGATGATAGTAATAATAATCTACAAATAGGAAGATGACATACGGGGAGGATTAATTTGTTCTAGCCATTGGAATTCTACTTTTCTTTTAATCTTTCATAATGATAAACAAACAAAATCATGGGTAAATGCACATTCTCTTAGAATTTTTTAGTCTACACAAAATTAACCAAAGTTGATTCCATTTTTAAACAAAATTAAGAATTGTTGAAAAACTTGAAGTAACTTTTAGGAATGAGAAAAAAAAAAGCAGTTTTAACTACAATTATGAATTTTCCCCCTCACTCAACAATCAATGAATCGACTTGTATCTGGGTGACTATGGTACCCCATTCTTTTCTCTACAAGCCTTGTGTTTTTTCTCTTCAGAATCCATTGAAGAAAATACAATATGAATATTGAAATTAGGAATAAATCTTAATGTTCATGTTTGGCTTCTTTTACATCTGTCACTATCTATTGCCTAGACTAAATTTTGTGAGGCATAGAAAGAAATCCCATGTTTGTCCCTAGTAGCTAAATATATTCTTCTCAGGAAAAAAAAAAAAAAAAAAGAGTAAAAAACTATGCATTATATGTGTTATAACATCTCAGTTTTAATAATGATCTTGTGAGTTTCAGATTAGCATGTTTGAATTATTAGTCTGATACTTAGGAAAATATGTATTTTGTTACCATAAGGCTCTAGTGTAAATAGTCATGTTGAATACTTTTAACCTACTGTTATTTTACATGAGGCTCATAAAGTGTTAAGTGAATATTAACATCCCATATTATCTTAAAGCCAGAAGCATCTTTAGCCTCTATATGAGGAAACAAAGAAATCAGAAGGACCCTTATTTCTGAAAACGAGTAACACTATTGATCTAATAGTCCAAACACAGGAGGTACAGTTGTTACAACTGTTAACATCACTGTGGCAACAATTATCTTTTATAGCAATGTTCCAACATGTTCTCAGGGAGGGGGCCGTTATGCCGTATCAGGGTATAGGAAAATAAACATCATGGGACTGAGGGTTGTGACTAAAAACTTGCTAGAGGGTAGCAGGAGAAGCAGTCTGTGTGGAAAGAACATTCTCTACTGAAAAGCCTGGTCCAACAAGTACTAAAGAACATAATTCATTGTGTGCATGCTTATGATCAGATACTGGGAGAGATACAGAGGTAATAAAATAGTGCCTGACTTCGAGGGCCTATCCATCTAATTGGACACGAAGTGAGGAGGAGGCAAAAATATTAGGCAATGAGACTAAAATCAAGACTGGAACTCCAGATCATACGATACTGCCTGCCATACGGTATGTACCAGGAGAGTATTGTTTGAGAGCGAACAAAGTCTCTGGTGCGATTTGGAACAGAACACATTTTTCTATTATCTAAATAGAAATTTATATTTTGTATTTAGATTACGTTAAAATACAAAACTCAAACCATTTTTGACCTCTGATTGTGATACTCAACCAGCACTGAAGTTTGTGACATTGGTCATCTCATGATCAATTCTCATTTTTAACATTTTCTTATTTGGCAATAGTATTAAACAAATTATCAGTCAAAGATTCAGCTTTCAGGTGAATCTGAAAGGGATTTTACTTTTTAAGGGATCCTTCATTCCAACTATTTGATGATGCACTGATCTTTCCTCATCCATAAAAACTAAAGAGTCCCAAATATTAGACATAATTTGTTTTGTGCTTTTGCTTAATAATGAAATTATTTTAATTAATACTGGAGATAATTTCTCTTGCTATATTTAAGACTGGCTTTTCATCCCTTTATTTAATTTCCATGAAAGCTGAGTCTTTATTATTTATCAAAAAGTGAACAAAATAGCTTGAATTTTTGGCAATCATTCACATGTCATATATTAATTATTGATGTATTTTATTACAGACATTGCTAAAGCAAAAGAAGTATATGGACATTTACTAAATGCTAGATATTATTGCATAATGTGATTGGTACTTTTAACCCTCACAACTTTGAACATGCTATTATTTCAATTTTTTGGCAGATAACGAAATCAAAGCTCAGAAAGATTAAATAACTTGCCTAAGGTCACATAGCTAAGATTTGAACATAGGTAACTTTGAACCAAATCATCATTTCTCACTAAATCACAGCACTTTTCAATACAAGAATATTTTATTTTTATTTCAAAAATTGTGTTTGCTTATTTATTTATTTATTTCACAAAGAAAGAGAGAGAGAAAGAACAAGAAGGGGGAGCAGCAGGCAGAGAGAGAGAGAGAGGGAGAAGCAGGGTCCCTGCTGAGCAGAGGGCCAGACCTGACCCAAAGCTTGATCCCAGGACACTGGGATCATGACCTGAGCTGAAGCCAGAACTTAACCAACTGAGCCACCCAGGATCCCTCTATACAAGAATATTTTCATAAATAAAAATGTTTATATTCTTCTGACAGTGCAGTTGTATCAACTGTCAAACCCAGTGCTAAGGTTCTTGAGGTTTGAAATACTTCTTACCATAGAATGTGGTATGGAAACGATATTTGGAAAATAATCAGGGATCTACAGACATTCATTTCATTTTACAGATGAGGAAATTCAGGGTCAGAAAGGGGAAGTCTGTTGCTCAAGGTCACAAGTATTCTGGAGGCTGAGCCAGAGTTGAAAACCAGTTCTCCTGGGTACTAATAGCTGTTGATAAATTTAAAATACATTTTCTTATGCATTCATAGGATAAGAAAGTCAGAACCTGTGAACTCAGATTTTTAAAAGAATATCCCTACTATATATATAAATTGGGCCATATATGTAACGTTTAGTTCAGTGCAGCATTATAAATGACCTTTGGATGATGCTCATAAAATACAGCCAATCAGCAACAAAAATTCAGAGTATGCAAGAGAAATAATGAGCTAGAAAGTTTTATATTTACATGAAGATAAGAGGCACATGCATGTCTCCATCAGTATATGTGCAATGGTCACCACCATATTATTTAAGTACCAAATAATACTCATTTCAAAATGGTTAACATGGGTCTTTAAGAGGGAAAAGACAATTGTTCAAAGTTCTTAACACATTGAAAGCATCTGATTAGATAACTTGCCAGCAATACTGACAGGATCAGGGAAGGAGGAGAAAACCAGAATTTAGGCTTCATGATAAAGAGCCACAGGCCTCCATGAAACCTCCCTGCCTCTCACTGTAATGAGGAAAAGACAGAATGAGTAACTGGAATCCTGAAGTGGAATTCAGATAGAGACATTCTGAGAACAACACAGTGCTGGCAGTTTTGCATTTGGTGATATGTCTTATCTCTTATACTACTCCCATATTCCAAAGCTGGCTGAAACTCAAGTCATAATTTCCAAACACACGCACTCCACCCAGATACGGGAGGCAAGGAGAGAGAGGAAGAAGAAAAATCTTGTCTCCAGAAGAAAGTCTTTCTTTGTTAAATGAGACTGGTCCTACCCTGACTTCAAAACACCTAACTGGGGACGCTACAGATGGCAGTGGGCCAGCCAAATGACCTGGGGAACGAGGTAGGGGGACAGGAGAGAATGACAAGAGGGGCTAAGAAGATTTAGGACAAATACAAAGGTGACAAGGAGAAAGGAACCTAGTGTCAAAGAATCTGGATGCTAGTTCTAACTCCTACAGATACAAAAACTGATCTCAGTATTGCTAGGACTTTTTTTCATATCCGTGTATACTGGAGGCTATTAAAGGAAAATAGTGGTGCCTGCTTACTTACCAATATAATCTGTTTCATGAGGTGGAGGTCTTTAAACTTAAATTTATCCAGATAAAAGTAAAATAACCACACATTTTCATTGGCAATGAAAACTGACACAGCGTGTATTTAAATAACTTGCTATTACTTATGAAACAAAATTTAATAAATTGACTTAGTTTAGCAGTTACTCAGTTTCCAGGTGAGCTATTAATGATCTTTAATGAAATAAAACAATTCTTGAAGATCAAGCTCTAGAATTGCTTTTCTCTTACTTAACAATGACTTTTGTTGTAATTCTAAGAATGAGATTAGATATCGGCTATAGGACTTTGTCAATGGCAACCAAACATTTTCCTATGGAGTTGTATTTACTGGCTTTCCCTTAGACATTTTATATTAAAAGTAGATATCAGCCCTCCTAGAGGTGCTACAAATCAGTGTGTGATTTAAGAGATTGATTTTTGGAAATGTTAGATATTAAGCCCAGAGATATTGCTATTGCGTTTGTTAACCAGGGAAATCCTAATTGCCAGGTGATGGGCACTTATGAATAAACACATTATGAGGGTCATAATTTTTTTCAAAGTAGGATAAATGCTCACCTGAGCAAGTAGGGATTGACCAAGGCTGAAAGGGTTTGAAAGACTAGTGGAAATGCTGCAGGGGTGGTGGGGGTGTGTGGCCAGAGACCATAGGACTGCCTGGGAAGCACTGAAGTTCCTATCTGGTTTAAATACACTCAGTGACGTGTAGGATGGGGCAGCTTTAACATTTATAGACAATAAGCGTTGATAAATTTTAAAATAATTGCAGTTTCAGGCAGGTCAAAGGGCATTTTTCACGATTGTGACATGAAAAGCAAATCAATTCTAAGGTGCTATCAGAGTATGAAGTGTTCAGTAGCTAAAAATGAATGAATGAACAAGACAAATCGGGAAAACTAGGATCATCTTCTTTTGTAAAATACATGTAGCTTAAAAACATAAAACAAAGAGGCACAGGTAATATTATCACCTCCAAGGAATGTCTGCTGCTGATTGCGTGGACAGTTAGTAGACTTCCTGGGCTATAGAAAAACGCTGAGAGTATCGGGGGGGGGGGGTTGCATGAGTAAAAGTATTCTTAGACCACAATGATTCCCTCCACTATCACTACCTGTAAAGAGAGGGCCTGTATTTTTATTAGTAATCACGGAGAAAAAGGATTTGAGTGATTTTGAATATGCAGTAATTACTCATTTTTTTTAGAGCATGCCAAAGGGATACGTCCTCTCTGGGAATCTTCTTCAGGGCTGTTTTATAAGCCAGTCTAGGAGTGGTTTGAGGCAGTCAGTGTTTTAAGTGAACTTTAAGCCTTCTCCAGTTCCTGGTGGGAGGATACACACACATACACACACCAGGGGGAAAAAGAGAGAGAGAGAGAGAGAGAGAGAGAAAGAAAGAGAGGGGGGGGAGAGAGAGAGAGAGAGAGAGAGAGACAGGCAGGGGTCAGGTAAGGGAGGGAGAGTGAATGAAAGGGAAAAAAAACCAGAATGGATTTGAAAAGTGCTCCTTTGTCTCTCCACTTCTCCGAGGATTGTTCTGCTCCTTGAAATCTCTCTGCTGACAGTCAGGCTGGCTGACAGCTCCAAAATCAGACAGTCACAGGCTGCAGAAGTGGAGTGCAGCTGCCTCCTTGCCCTGATGATCCTTCCTGGAGAGATAGCATCTCTGTGCTGAACTTAAGCTATTAAGAGCAAGAAAGACTAGGAGAGAAATAGAAGCCGACTAAATACAGGGACTCTTTCTTGTGTAGCTGTTACTAATTCCTTCCAGTTTCCTGTCCTCCACCTGTCCCCCCTAACCCAACAGCTCTGCCTCCAAAATAGCCCCCATAAAATATCATTAAAAAAGAGTGATACTCTAGCATTTTTTTACAGGTTTGCTTACATTAAATGCAGCCCCACTACAGAGACTTCTGAGTGGGCCTCTCCTTTCCAAAGGAGGTTGTAAAATACTAACTCACATGCTTAATTTGCCTTGGCACTCCTGGATATTTTGGTTAATTATCAGAAATTAGCTTGAGGGAAAGATTAATCTTTTTACTTAGCCAACACACAACTGGTCGTTTCTAGTTAGGCCAGCCCCTTGACGGCTTCCACTACTTCCTAGCATGATCAAGGAAAATGGGAAGCTTACGAGGTGAAAGCATCTGTGAGCCAATTTAGTTCATTAGATATCTAACTTTGGCTGTGAAATAAAGACAGCTCGAATTTAAAAAAAAAAAAAAAAAAGAAATCTTTCATATTTAGTGAGAAAGTATTAAGCTTTAACGGAGAATTTCTGTTTTGTTTTCCTCCCCAGCTGACCTGAAGTTATATTTCTGATGACCAGAAGAGAGGAGGCCACATTTAAAAAACAAAGAAAGAAAGGAAGAGTGCCAGGATCAGATTTCTTCCACAGACACCTGAACTTAGGACTTGGCTGGAGAAACAGAAGGCATGTAGGAGTGTTTTTTCTTCAAAGCGATTGTCCAGGACACTTGGGTTAAGTGACAGGGGTATCTGCCACAAGTTTGGACCTTCCACCCCCATAGACACTCCTTGCCATTGCTGGTAGGCTAGAGATTGAACAAGCCTTGCTTTTTCTTTCTTTTTTTTTTTTATTTTTTTTTTATTTATTCATGATAGTCACACAGAGAGAGAAAGAGAGAGAGAGGCAGAGACACAGGCAGAGGGAGAAGCAGGCTCCATGTACCGGGAGCCCGACGTGGGATTCGATCCCGGGTCTCCAGGATCGCGCCCTGGGCCAAAGGCAGGCGCCAAACCGCTGCGCCACCCAGGGATCCCCAAGCCTTGCTTTTTCTAAAAGACAGATGGAAAAAGCAATGTTTTCCAGCAAATTTCAGGTGATATTTATTACTTTTTTTTTTTTTTTTTTTTCTTAGAGGGAAAGTAACTCAACCTATTTGGGTAATTTTGCCAAGGCAAAATGGAGAGTTATTTTAATAGAAATTACTAAAAATCTCCACCCTCAAGTACAAACTAGATACAAGGGGATACGAACTAATCTTTAAGAAAAAGAGAGGGAGAAAAAGAGAGAGAGAGAGAAAGAAGGGGAAGGAAGAATGGGAGAGCTGACCTCCAGTACCACAGGGATCCTGGTAAATCTTGTTCAGTGCAGTTTGTTCACACTTACATCCTTTTACCCACTACCCTGCTGCCATTACCACCACCAGCCTCCCATTTAGTACATTCAATTTTTTGTCTCCCTCCTCAAGTCTCAATTATGATTTATTTTTCTTTTGGCACGCAACGAAAACAATCTGCCTAAACTTCCAATACGATAGTGTTCTCTGCAAGAACTGCAGGCAGTCCTTCATCAGACTCAAAGTTAATCCTCTTGCTGTCCTGTGAAGGGGTCTAGGTTTTAATTCAAACACATTTATCCAAACTCATCTCCCCAAATACTACTCTCTCCAAACCAATCTCCCCTCTTATTCTCCAATATATCAGAGTATTTCACCTGCCCCCCGCCCCCCAACCCAACAGCTCTGCTTAGACTCACTCTTTGAGTCCCTTCCATTTAACCTTTCACCTATCCAACATCCTAGCCAGGCTGTTTCTGGCATTTCCCACCATCTCTCCCTACACTTGCCATCCTTTTTAATTTTTGTCTCTATCATATACTTGGTCACTTAAGAGCAAATTTACTAGGAGTTTCATTTGTGGCCAAGCATATGCCCCCTATATTTTAGGGAATTTGTTGCTGGGTGTCTTATTTTCTCAATCATGTCATCTTTTGAGAGGTCAGCAAAGATTTCAACCATTTCCTCACATCTTGTAGTCACACCGAATATTGATTTCTCCTCTAGCATGTGTTCAAGAAATACTTGTAAGAATGAAACTATCTACACTAGGACGAAATAAACACGATGGCACACAAGGTGGTGAGAGGTACATTTTAGAATTAGTTCATTTGAAGAGGAGTATGAGTTTATGCTGTCAAGTGAGTCCAACTCTGTGGGGTGGGGTGGGGTGGGGTGGGGTGGGGTGGGGTGGAGCACAGATGAGATAGAGGAGGCCTGATTGTGCCTAAGTAATTATATGTCATGCTAGGTGGTATAAAGCTTTGGGTGTGGGATGATGTGGGTGAGGCCAGTGATTTTATGAGCAAAATAAGATCTGTGAAGTGTAACAGAGTTTTAGAGATAATTTGTGCTGTAGAGGGCAACTACATTAAAAATAGGCTGGGCATTATCATAGTTTTGATTAGCTCATTCTCTGTAAGAGTCATATGCTCATTGGAAGATCTGTTGAATGTGTTCCTGACTTTAAACTTTGGAAGGGACTTGGATAGGTCACACTAAACTTTATTTTCTAGATGACAGGTGGCCTCCCGATGTTTACCTCTTACAGTCACCATCTTAACTGTGGGAGAGACTTAGAATGGAAATAGCCTCGAGGACCGGGGAAACAAACTTACACACAAAGTATTAAAAAACCAGTACAAGCGTACCTTGTTTTCCTGGGTTTCTCTTTATTGCATTTCACAGGTACTGTATCTTTTACAAACTGAGGGTTTGTGGCAACTCTGCATTAAGCAAGTTTATTGGAGCCATTTTTTCCAACAGCATTGCTCACTTCATGTCTCTGGGCACATTTTGGTAATTCTTGCAGTATTTCAAAGTTTTACATTAATATTAAAATTGTTATGGTGATCTGGGATCAATGATCTTTGATGTTACTATGATAATTGTTTTGGGCACCATGAACCATGTCCATGTAAGATGGGGAAAGTAGGCAATAGATGGGTATGTTCTGACAGATAGACTGTTTCCCTATCCTCCTCCTTCTCCCCAGGCTGCGCTATTGCCCCAAGATGTAACAATATGGAAATGAGGCAAGTTAATAGCTCTAGGATTGGCTTCTAAGGACTCAAGTGAAAGGAAGATGGTCACACATCTCTCACTTTCAATCAAAAGCTAGAAATGATTAAGCTTACTAAGGGAGACTTGTCAAGGGCCAAAACAGGTTGCAAACTAGGCCTCTTGCCCCAGTTAACCGAGTTGTGAATGCAAAGGAAGAGCTTTTAAAGGAAATTAAAAGTGCCACTCCAGTGAACACACAAATGATAAGAAAGCAAAACAGCCTTCTTGCTGATATGGAGAAAATCTGAGTGGTCTGGAGGGATCACATCAGACACAACAGGTCCCTAAACCAAAGCCTAATCCAGAGCAAGGCCCTGACTCTCTGCAATTCTGTGAAGGCCGAGAAAGGTGAAGAAGCTGTGGAAGAAAAGTCTGAAACTAGCAGAGGTCGGTTCATGAGATTTAAGAAAAGAAGCCGTCTCTAGCATAGAAGAGGGCAAAGTGAGACAGCAGGTGCTGATATAGAAACTGCAGAAGATCTAGCCAGGATCATTCACTAAGGTGGCTGCACTAAACCAGCAGATTTTCAATGTAAATGAAACAACCATCTACTGGAAGAAGATTTCATCTAGGATTTACATAGCTAGAGCAGAGAAGTTAATGCCTGGCCTCAAGACAGGCTGGCTCTCCTGTTAGGGGCTAATGCAGCCGGTGACTTTATGTTGAAGGCGATGCTCATTTACCATCCTGAAAATCTTTGAGCCCTTGAGAATGATGACGAATCTACCGGGCCTGTGCTCCATAAATAGAACAACAAAGCCTGGCTGACACATTATAAGCAAAACACATTTGCTTATAGCATGGTTTACTGAATATTTTAGGCCCACTATGGAGATGTACTGCTCAGAAAAAGAAGAAAGAAGAAAAGAAAGAAAGAAAGAAAGAAAGAAAGAAAGAAAGAAAGAAAGAAAGAAAGAAAGAAATATTTCTTTGAAAATATTACTGCTCCTTGACAATGCATCTGGTCACCTATAAGCTCTAATGGAAATGGATGACATTAACATTGTTTTTATGCCCACTAACACAAAATCCATTCTATAGCACATGGATCTAGGAATAAATTTGAGTTCTCGGTCTTATTATTTAAGAAACACATTTTGTAGCTATAGCTGTTGCAGGCAGTGATCCCTCCAATGGATCTGGGCAAGGTAAATTGAAAAGTTTCTGGAAAGGATTCACTGTTTTAGATGCCATTAGTGACAAAACATGAGAGACTCCTAACTCTGGGAAATGAACAAGGGGTAGTAGAAGGGGAGGTAGGCAGGGAGGATGGGGTGATTGGGTGACGGGCACTGAGGGGGGCACTTGATGGGATGAGCACTGGGTGTTATACTGTATGTTGGCAAATTGAACTCCAATAAAAAAAAATATATATAAATATATAAGAAAAGAAAAAAAAAGAATATTCATGATTCATGGGAGGAGATCAAAATATCAACATTAATAGAAGTTTGGGGGAAGGTGATTCCAACCTTCATGGATGACGTTGAGGGGTTCAAGACATCAGGAAGGAGCTGTAGTGGAAACAGCAGGAGAATAGGAATGAGACGTAGGGCCTGAAGATGGGCCTGGATTGCTGTCGCCTCATGATAAAACTTGAACAGATGAGATGCTGTTGCTTATGGATGAGCAAAGAAAGTTGCTCTGAGAAAGAATCCATTGTCATTTCAGACAGCAGAAGATTTAGAACATCACACAAGCTTAGTTGAGAAAGCAGGGATGGGGTTTGAGAGGACTGACTCCAGTTATGAAAAAAAGTGCTGCTGGGGGTGAAATGCTATCAGAAGCATCCTGTGCTCCATGGAAATCTTTCCTAAAAGGAAGAATCAAATGACACGACAGATTTCAGTGTTGTCTTACTTTAAGAACTGGCCACAGCCACCCCAAGCTTCAGCAGCCGCCACCCTCATCAGTCAGCAGCAGCCATCAACATCTAAGACCCTCCAAGAACCTCCACCAGCAAAAAAGATTATGACTTGCTGAAAGCTCAAAAAATGGCTAGTATTTTTTAATGATAAAGAATTTTTTAAATTGAGATATGCACATTGTTTTTAGACATAATGCTATTATGCACCGAAGAGACTATAATAGAGTGTAAACATACATTTTTATGTACCAAGAAACCAAAAAAGTTCATTCAACTTGCTTTATCGCAGGGGTTTAGAACCCAACCCACAATCTCTCAGGTATGCCTGTAAAGTTAAAAGCTATCTGTACCAAGTCAGCGAACTGACTCATATCAAAAGAAACGCTATGTTAAATTGCCTTAATAGCCCACAAGTTTTAGCAACCACAAATGAAATATTGGTATTCAGATAAAGGAAAAATTAGAACACTTTTCATTTCCATAATAAGAATTCTAACAATTACAGAGAGAATTATTTTAGTTATAAAGAGATCTTTCTTTTATCCTAAAAAAGTGATATGAGAAACATGTATTATCACAGAGACTAGGGCTTCTTAGATTTCCCATAAATGTTAAGCAAATTATAAGTAAAGTCATTTCAATATTTTACTAGCCAGATGAACTTTGTAGCTTACTATTTTAATCACTATTGACTTTTAATGGGGAACTAATGGTTCATGGGGCTGCTGCCAGGCCATCATTAAAAGGAGATATTGACCTAAAATGTACCACTTACTGGGCATCTTGGTCAAAAATATTTAAAAACCACTGACAGGGATGCTTGTTTCAACAAAGAGAAAGAGACAGATGGAGAGAGATGGGGGGCAGGGAGGAAGAGAGAGACAGGGACAGATATTCTGATTCAAAATTTGGGGGGCCCAGGGATCTACAATATTAATGAGGTGATTCTGATGCAGATGGCCTGAGGACTACATTTAAAAAAGAAAAAAAAAAAACACTGATCAAATTTACAGTAGTTACCGATAAAGCTGGAATGACTGAGTCACAATTACCTGGGATATTTTAGAGAAATAATCCTGCCTAAACTTGATTTACATAAACACACAGCAGGTGTTTATTTTCTTATTGCTTTGCTGCCAGAATTTGCAGAGTAATTGGAGCCTTGGCTTCAGTCTACTTGGGATGTTGTTTTGTTTTGTTTCCCAGATTAAGAGACCTGAATATCACCTCTGCTTGTCCTTTTTTAAGGCTTCTCTGACTATATATGCATTTAGTTCATACAAAAAAAGTTAAGAAACTCAGAAGCAAACTTTCTTTAAGAGCTATCACCCGTCAACTCCACACAGTTGTACCGTCTAAATCAGCTCTAGCTGGGGATTCTTTTGAGTATTTCGAATAATGTGGATCTGATAACTTTAAAAAGTAGATAATTCTATATTTGGATAACCTGAATAATCCTAATGAGGAGCATGTAATATTTCTTCCCAGGACTTCACCTACCAAACTACAGGACCACTGACCTTAGAGCTAGAAATGTCATTTGTGTTTGAACCTACTCTACATTTTACATATGAGGAACCTGAAGCTTAGGGAGATGTGATGACTTTCACTACTTCACAAAACAGTATCTAAAAACCTGGACTCTTAATACTTCATGCTACAATGACACCCTTTTATATAGTGCTCTGTAGCTATAGGAAATATAATAAATCCCTCCTCCACTTGACAAATCTAGTTAATGGTTAGAAATATGTTTTGTAAAGTAGTGTCGAGAGCCTGGGATACAGAGAAGTAGTAAAGAAAACAATGCTTTCTCCTCAGCTTCTAAAATGCAATAGGGGGGGGAAATGTCTAGCACTTGGGGTACCTGGGTGGCTCAGTGTTTGAGCGTCTGACTTCGGCTCAGGTCATGATCCTGGTGACCCGGGATCGAATCCCGCATCAGGTTCCCTACAGGGAGCCTGTTTCTCCCTCTGCCTGTGTCTCTACCTCTCTCTTTGTGTCTCTCATGAATAAATAAATAAAATCTAAAAATAAATAAATAAATAAATAAATAAATAAATAAATAAAGTCTGGTACTTAAAAGGTATCATTCAACTCATGGGAAGTATTATTTGTGCCAGGGAAAAAAAGTGAAACTACCACTTTGTCACACTTCTGTGCTGCGTAATTTACAATAAAATGCCTGGGGCGTAATAAATCTATTTCAAAATTGTTATTTTTAAAAACCCTATTTATACAACACTTACTATGTGCCAGGTACTGCATGAAAGACATGTGTGCGACTCAGGAGCAGGGAAAGCACAGACTCTGTGGTCTGACCACCCGGGGTGAAAATATTTGGCAGGTGAAGGAGGCAAAGTGAATAGGCCTCAGTTTCCTTCTGTGTAAAATGAAGACAATACCATTGTTGTGATGATTCCGTTAATTAACACGATTCAGAGGGCAAAGTCTAGAACACAGGAGGTGATTGATAATCAGTAGTTATCTTATTAATTCGTGCAAAAACTATCTGTGGAAAGACATCCTTAGGATGGTCATTTAAGTGTC
Organism: Canis lupus baileyi; assembly: GCF_048164855.1. NCBI lineage: Eukaryota > Metazoa > Chordata > Mammalia > Carnivora > Canidae > Canis > Canis lupus. The sequence goes on from NC_132839.1 coordinate 81,683,380, forward strand.
TAATGACACTCGGCTTTGAGCCACAAGAGATGAGATAGGAGCAAGAGTCCGTTTGAGTCTAATGACTATAATTTTAATCACTATTGGTACTTACAGCTGGAGAACAAAAACTTTGAATTTTGTTCCACACACGTTGGTGAGAGATAATATACAATAAAACCACATATTTCAGAGTTTTTAGCTACAGGTACTTCTTCTGTCTGTCTCTGTCTCTCCCCTCTCCTACTCTGACCTTCCCACCTCTCCCATCTTTCTTCCCAAGCAGTCTTGACTTCATGAGACTCAACATAAATTCAGCATATGCTCTTAAAGATGAGGCTTAGGAAATGGCTTGCGAATGTGGACGAGCTTCTAGATCCCTGCATTTTTTCAATGCGTCAGTCTTCACTGAAGACTCTAGGTAGAGGCGCCCACGCCACTTCCTTGGGGTTTGTCAACATATTTCCTAAATTGCTTTCTCCAAGTTTCCTTTGGATCCTGAAGGATTCACAGTACAGGAATTGACACTCCTCTGGGGAACCTCTGAGGGGAAAAAGTGAAACAAAACTAAACTTTCTTATCTAAGAATTGGGGGAGCTGCAGTACAGCTTCAAGGACAGAAGCACGAATGGCATGTCTGAAAGTGTCCAGGGACTCTTTATGCATTGCATGGGGCGACATTCAAAATATTTAACAAACTGGTAAAGCAAGGGCACGGGGCATTCAGAATGGACACTGGCTGTAAATAACCAGCAAGTCTATGCTCTGCATTCTGACCTAAAACAGCCCTGTCTGTGGGGCTGAAATGACTCTTTGTTTCTGGCACAGTGCTTTAAACAAAACAGGCTCTCAGTAAATATTCCTTGACCGAGATGCATACCAAATGTTATAAAGAGAAGGGGAGATTATCGTTTTTATGCAGGATCCTGGAGCTGTTACATAAGTTTGTGGGAAGAGATAATATTTGTGGACATTAATGTATGAATAGGAATTGTCCAGAAAGAACCAGAGAAACACTGTAACAGGGCAAAGGAAACACAGAGGTATGCAGGCACACACAGGCTTGAGAAACTTGGAGTTTTCTTGTGACACCATAGACTATTACATGCCATTTTTGGTTTTACCACATTTAATGAGAATTATTTTAACCCAGGTCACATACTTGTTCACACAGAGGCATAATAATTTTAGGCAATTCTTACGAAAGCTCAATGTAACGTCACTGGTGAGTGAACTTCTAGCCTTTCAAAATCCCTGATTAAAAAAAAATTAATGATTCTTTGTGGAAAAAAAAAGTATACATAAATATGTGAATAGGATATTCAGGGTGAGAAGTATGGGGCCTAAGGGTTATTTTAGGAGATTAAAATATGAAAGAAGCAAAAAGATGATGCTTATGTGTTTCCCCATCAAAAAGTCTACAAACCCATTGCTTTTTTACTGTCATAATCTCCTTTCTATACATTTATGATCACATCTTTTTCCTAATAACATTTTTTATGTTTTCTTCCCACTGAATCCTGAATTTGCACAGGACAGGGACTCTGTAATTTTTTGTTTTTGTTTTTGTTTTCCTGGAGGCTAAGTGATTCTTGGAACCCAATGTCCACTCAAAAAATATTTGCAAAACAAAGTCAAAGAGGAACAGTAAAGACTGTATAGAGAATAATGTTCTTTTTGTCCTATATTTGTTTTTTAAAGTCAATTTTTTTAAAAGATATTTATTTAACAGATGGAGAAAGAGAGAATACAAGCAGAGGGTGCAGCAGGCAGAAGGAGAGGGAGACGGAGGCTTTCCACCACGCAGGGAGCCCAGTGCGGGGCTCGATCCCAGGACACTGGGACCATGACCTGAGCCGAAAGCAAATGCCCAACTGACTGAGCCACCCAGGCACCCCTTTAAAGACATATTTTTTAAAAAGAATCAAGGAGATGCATCTATTCCTCAAATGTATATTGGGACTTTTTAGGATCTTCTAACTATTAGAATGTGATGTGAATGAAGGAGACAGGGTATCTTCTCCCAAGGTTTTCAGTCTAATGCAAGAGTCAGACACACAGACCAAAGCTCATCTGAGCTGTGATCTGGGCTTTGCAGCAAGTATGTTTAAAATGCAGCTGTGCGGTTCACTTCATTGGTTCTAGGACAAAAGTCTGCAACAATGGGTTTTCAGTGGGGATACTCCTATAAATTAGACACCGAATGTTTGAACTCAGAGGATACTGATGCCTCATTTATTAAATTCTTTGATTCTTGGGTTTGGGAAATGCTACTCAAAGCATTTGGCTCTGAAGGCTAATATTAATTAATTAATTAATTTATTTATTTTTAATGTATTTATTTTTAATGTCATTGTTAAACGGTTCAGGTTGAGTGTGTGTGTGTGTGTGTGTGTGTGTGTGTGTAGAGAGAGAGAGATAGAAACAGAAGAATATTTAAGAATACTGCTAGGATCTTATGAGCTTCTTTAGGACTAGCTGTTTTCTACAGTTGAAAGTACTTTGGTTTATACAATTGTCTGTATTTTCTGCCAATCACAGCCTGTGTAGTTTTCTTGGTAAAGCATAAACTATAATTTTAAACACAGAGAAAACAAAGTCAGAAAGACTGTCCATTGAAGAGAATAATATAAACCATAAGAATTGCTAGATTATAAATGTGAAGGAAATTATATTTGGCCCAATTTTTGAAAATATCTATTGCCAGCTATTAGGCTCTTTTATGATTGGTTTTGAAAGTACAGTCTGAAATTACAATTCAAACAAAACCAAAAAAGCAAGAGGATAAAAATCAATTGCGTTTATGGCTTAGACATATTTTTTTTTCTTTTTGTAATGTCAGTCATTGCTTTCTCTTGCAGTTTGACATTCTTCTCAGTCACAACCCTTATGTGGATTTAAAACCGCTTTAAAATTATTATAATTTTTTATGATAATTTTTTCTACTTTAAATACGTACACTATTGGCTAATTTAAAAATACACAGCACATAGAAAAATGTCAAATTTGAAACGAGGTGGATTTTACAAGTCTTTAGTCCAATTCTGTAATTTCACAATATGGAGATTGAGGGATAGAGAGGCTGATTTATTGCCTCGTTTATTTCCTAAGAAGGATTAGAATGAAGATTCTTAGTTCCCATTTTGTTGCTCTTCCTACTAAATTACGTTCTCCCACAGGAATAATAGGATTCTGTCCTGAAAGCAATTTTGATAACCTGGACTTTTATTTCAGCTTTAACATAATCTCCAAGTACCCTTTGCTCCCTATTTGCAACAGGGTCAAGTCTCAACATAGGGTACCTCGCCTTCTTTTTCAACAACTAATGACACGAGGCCTTTGGGAGAAGGTTGATGGGGATTCGATGTGTGATTTCTCCTAGTTTTCCTTGAGAGATGGAGGCAAAACAAAACCCAAACCAAAAAACCTGCTTATCCAACCCTTATCCCACTCCCCTCAAAAAAAGAAAAAAATTAATAAACAAAAGACCAAACCAAACCTTTACTGTCCAACTCAAAGAGGTCCTCAAGTTTTCCTTTCCTTTGAGAGTGTTTCCTCTACGTTTGAGGGCTGACATGAAAACAATCATGAAACTTTTTATGGATATGAAATCCTATCACAAAAACAATGACATTTATCCCCAGTGGGTAACTAGGGAACTCAAAAAAGTGCATTTTTGTCCTAAACACCATTATAAAATGGAAAGGATGTAACATGCTTGTAATCCAGTAGAGATACTGAATGAAGCACATGTGACTCAAAGTTCAAATGACCGAGGTATAACTTCAATAGAAATTCTGACAGTGTAATTCCGGCTCCGCAATAATATATGCTGATTGAGAACAGTGCTTTACAATTACTTAGCAAGTATCTTCCAAGCTCTGACATCTCGCCAGCAACAGTCAGGGATCTGCAATGAAAATCCTTTGATTAAACCAGTTCTTGCTTTGGAAAGCCTGATGAGTTATAGTGTTGATGGTCAGAAACCGTGTACACGGTTAACACGACCAGATTATCCACCTAAATCATCTGTGTACACCACAAAATAATTGTCTTGAAAGACTCCAAGGGGGGGGGAAATGCATTTTTACTCCACACTGATACTTTGGGTGAAAATGGTCATCCTGTCTGGATATTGCTTGAAGATTATCCACAATAATTTGGTCGTGGCTGCTTCTGAATTTAGGATAAGATTATTTTTTTTCTCTTTTTAAAAATTTTCTTCTTGAAGTTCCACAAAACTTCAAAGATTATTTTGTTTTTGAGGGAAGGATACAGATGAAAGAACACAAAAGGGCAGAATATTTAACATGACTAGCTCCAACTGGCAAGTTCTGCACTTTCTTCTCTTTAATTTTCTTTCAGGGCTGGTGTAGAATGAGGAAGAAACCTAATCTGCATAGGAAGATTCACCAGCGTGAGGTAACATTGCTCAGGAGGGAGAAATGCTTAGAATTTTGAAGATCTTTGGTTTTGCATGATTGGTGCAAGGTGATTTGATATCTTATGTGATCTACAGAGGTAATAGCTTCAGGTAAAAGGAGAGGATTGATAAAATACTCTAGTCAAACACATTCAAAATAAAACTATTTTGGTGACAGTCATTTGTTGTACTCCAAAAAGGCTAGAAAAATGAACTTTCATGTTTTTTTTTCCTCAAAATTAGCCATTGATTTTAAAGATGTCAAATTATGGAACTACAGATTGCTGAATTAATTCCCGTATCTGTGTGCTTTGGTGGATCCAAATTACTTATTGTTTTCCACCGTGAGTCAGGATAGTCAAACATAAATTTACATTGCAGAAACTACCTATTGTATTTCATTATTCTACATATACTCGTATATAAATAAAATATAAATGTCTGTACCTTACAGACCACCTACTAAATATACCACACAAGGATTGCAAATTATATTAGAATACCAGCCAAGGGAAACTAAGAGTTGTTGAATTTAAAATAGCTGAATATAAGCTAATTAACATATATTCCTTTCTTATAGATTCTAGAGAATGCCTCTAGTCCTTTGTGGGGAAAAGGCATGGCATAAATATGAATATAAAAACAAGCACTTGAGCAAAAGTTAGAGCAGTAACTGAGTATCTCTCAATTTCCCTGAAAGGGAATTTTAGGCAATGGGATGGAAAGAGCCCCTTTACTCTCCATCACTGGGAATCACATTAAGAAACAAACAAAAGAGGGATCCCTGGGTGGCGCAGCGGTTTGGCGCCTGCCTTTGGCCCAGGGCGCGATCCTGGAGACCCAGGATCGAATCCCACATCAGGCTCCCGGTGCATGGAGCCTGCTTCTCCCTCTGCCTATGTCTCTGCCTCTCTCTCTCTCTCTCTGTGACTATCATAAATAAATAAAAATTAAAAAAAAAATTAAAAAAAAAAAAAAAGAAACAAACAAAAGAAAAAACAAACCCTTCGCAGTACTTCATTGAAAATGTGGAAAAGGGAAAGGCCTTCCTAGTTAGTGCCTAAATTGCCGGAGTTAGTAGACATGGGGGTAGAACAATGACATTTTAGTCTATGATAGTCTGGGGCTCCTAGTACTGCCACGTTTGTTGTGCAAAGCTGAAACTGCATATCTTCTACTGTTATTTCTGCTTACCCCAGGGGGGTAGGGGAAAGAAAGTACATTTGAGGTTCTTCTATGCAAATATATGAAAAATGAAATGCAGTAAGTCCCCAAATAAATATAACTACTGCCACTGAAGGAGCTTAATATGATCTGTCGTTTCTCCTATGGCAAACTAACACTGAATGAGACGTTCCCCAAAGAAAATGAAGTCTGAAGTACAGGGCAGACTCTGCTTTACACTGTTATTGGGAGAAGATAATGTGTAGACAATTTAATGTTAGTTGAAAATGGACTATTTCTTATAAAGCCAGAATACAGGCATTTGCTGAAGATCCACCAAGGGACCAAGATAAGACATATGTGTTTGAGATGGGAAGGTAATATGTTTGTGTCTAATATATTTCCGAAATTGTCCTGCTGTGGTTCATCCATGTAAAAATATGGCCCCTCTGATACTGTCACAATCCATAAGACTCAGAGTGATCTTCTGAATTAAGTTTGGTTTGCAGAGTTGAGAAAGGTTTCCATTCACGTCAAAATTTCCCTAGGCCTAAAAAAAATTACTTTGGAAATGTGAAGAAGGGGTACCTTGCTTGGTTGTGCAGTTTCTTTTTTTACTCTTTTCTGGCATTTCAGTCATATTTGGCAAGTATTCTAAATTCTAAAATGCACTATCTATATCATTTTACCATCTATGAACTCTGAAAAAATGCAGGAATAACCAGCCAATCCATTTGTAAGAAATAGAAAAAAAGGGGGGGGGGTGGAAGGGAAATAATATAAGCAATAGAATGAATCCTATGAATTCAATCTAGCGCGTAGCACAGATTAGGCATAAAGAAAGTATTTTATTCTTGTTAGATGTATTTAATTACCAACATTTTTGAAAAGGCATATCATTGTAACAATGCAAATGTATTACTTGGTCTTAAACAATCACCAAGAACTGGGAGACCATATTCACAATTTAGGGATCTCAAAGAGTGATAGGTTGCATATATATGAAAGGTGACAAAATTATATTATCCAGGAAAAGAAACTCAGCAAAATTAAAAAGGCATCGGAAATCTCCAATGACTTTTTAGCCTCAAAGCATATGCTTAGTCACATATGGCATGATATTTTATACTCAGAAGGCTTTTTTTTTTTTTTTTTTTTTTTTTTTTTGGTTGACCAGATTTAAACCAAAAGCCAGAAGAATCTGTTAGTGAGCTCCTATCAGATCTTCTTGATTATAGCTGCCATTAGCCAAGGTTTGAGTTTCATATGCTGGTTTCAATAGTGGGCCAATGGCTTACCTCTCCTGTGTTTCTCACCCTGCCAACAGCTATAACATCCTACTTCCCCACTTCCCATGACTGACAAATACCTGAAATGTAAGTGGCAAGAGGACTTTGTTGATTAGAACACTATTGATGATACAACTTGGTCTGCAAGCTTATGACCTGCACAGTGGAAGTCCAGCTGAGTGGCTACTGCTTAAGCAGAGACAATGCACAAGTGGAATAGCTACTGAGAGAAATACTAACATGAAGTCAAAACTCTCAATGCAATCTCAAGTCTCTTACTCCCATTTACACAGAATGACTTAACTGAACACCTTCCTACCTCAGTTGGAAACATACATGCATGAGTGCACAAACATGTGCACACACATATACATCTTGTAGATCTTTAAGAACTTGAAGGCCAATAATTTAAGAAAACAGTGACTTAGGCTGTACAACCTGAACAAGTCTAGTTGATGTCCCTTGTCACACACCTCTGGTGCTGTCATTAACCCAATATCATAAATTTCCCCATCATTTTGCACACTTTTTCAAATTCTATCAGTTAGAGAGACATCTGTTTACTAAATATTTTTTTTTAAACTGCAAATATCTCTATTCCAGTATCCTAAGAGTCTTTCATATACAAGAAGGAATTCAGCTCCAATAATTTGTTTCCTCCAAGAGCCACTCGAGTTGTTCATAAACCAATGTGCATTTGTCCAACTGAATTCTGTTGTTTCTGGCACCACATAAATGTGTGTGCTGACTGAGGAAAGGAAGACGCAAATTACCAACCCTGGAAAACAGATTACGTTGTGGGTACAGAGGTGAGTGAGGGAGATTAGTTAGGTCAGAGAAACCGCTTTAAAGCCATTGAGACAAATTTTGAAACAACACCCTCTGGGCATGTTCTATTTGACCAAAGTAGCGGCAGACATCGTATATATATCCTCTAGGACAGGTGAGTTGGTTTGGTTCTTTTTGCAGTAGAAAGATGACAGTAAAAACAATGAGATAGTATCAGGTAAGGATACTAAAACATAAGTTCTATAGAAGCGCAATACATATCAGTATCAGTTGACAACACTCTTATGTGGCGAGCAATCGACATGATTACATTTTCAAATTAAGAACAAGACATTGGGGGAAACAAGGGGGTGTTTTCGGTAGACTCAGATATGTTTCAATCATAATGTAACTATGACTAGTTGTCAATATTTTACATTTAAATTATCTTTTGAATAAGATAGAATATGAATGAAAATATCAATTTAAAAGTGTTAAGAATATAGTAAATATTTTATAAAGGATCTCATAAAAGACCTAATAAGTGACTATTCATTTGGCAAAAGATCAGTTGAAAGATAAAACAGCCCACCTAGAAGACCTCTAAGCCCATATATTTTCATTTTAATGTCAAATCACAGCTATGCGTTCTTTTTTCCTGTGGAATCAACTCTAATTTTAAAAATTCTATATTTAAAAGGGGCTCTAATTCAGTTTACTCAGATAAATACATTTTAAACATAAATTTTATTTCCCTTTCTTCAACTCAGTAGATAGTTTCGGTTTTATTTACGGTCCAACTGTGATTTTCTCACTTTATATTTTATAAAATCATGTGACTATATCTGCAGTCGCCTTAGCAGCCAAAGTTGATTTGCATCAATAACATCCAGTAAATCCAAAGACAGAAAATGAGATGAAAGAAAGATAAATGACATTTTAATTAACTGCTATCAGAGAATTAACAGTTCTCACCTAATTTTCAGCCTCACATTTACATTTTTTTCTATTTATCTATATTTGCAAATTATTTGTACCCCAACATTTTTCACACTTGATTTATTTTCTTTTATCCAGAAATAAGCAATCACATGTGTAAGGATTGCTCCTGTAACATTTAGCATGAAATTCATCCTGTAGTTTCTTCGCCAGATCTTTTCTGTAACTATTGTAAGAATTCTCCAAAAAAGGTGGCCACGTGAAAGGGGTTCCACCTATTGTTAGCAGTAGAAGTAATGTTACAGGGCAGCGTTTTGCTGATTCATAAACTGCTGGCTTACAGGTGTGAATAGTGCCTTGTTACGTGACCTGGCCACAGCTAATTCTCATTTTCCAATTCATTCTAAAAGCATTTCTCAAATGCATCAAATAGAGATTCATTTTTTAATTGAAAAATATTCTATTATATTCTATTATATGCATTTTCTATGCCCTCTCCACTTGGATGCAACCTCTCCAAATTACACTGGGGGACTGACTCTTTTATATATCAGTAGGAAATCAGTAGAAATGTATCTCTCCCTCCTTCCATCCTTTCTCTTCTCCCTCCCACCCTCCCTCCCTTCCTTTCTTCCTTCCTTCATTCCTTTCTTCCTCCTTTCCTCCTTCCTTCCCTCTCTTCCTCTCTTTTCCCTTCTGTCCCTCCCTCCCTCTCTTTCCCCTTCTATCCCTCCCTCCTTCCCTCACTCTCTTTCAAGCCACCTATATAATGCCCACATGAGCTATTGGGAACTTAATGTATATCGCTATGTTATCATTTGACAGGTGAGGAAACAGAACATGGAGTAGTTAGACTGTCTATCAAAATTTAATAGATGACAATTCAATGCAAGTGTTTCACTCTGTCAGCCAATTTACTCATAAAGTCTATGTCTCCTTTCACTTAGAATTTGTGCTAAATAAAAAGGAAACTCTTAATTATTTAAAGTAAAAGAGATAAATAACCACTTAATAAAATAGATAAAGGTACACATTTTTAGCACCGTAAACTATTTCAGATAAACAACAACTTCCATTTGTAGCTTCTCCAAGAGTTTCACTGTCAACAAAGTAAATCCTTAGGTGCCAGAGTCCTAAGCATTAGAGTAACCCACAAACACTTGAAAATTGATTTAATGCCACTAGAGTTCTGGAACAATAAATATATATTTTTCCCTTATAAATACATTATTCATACAACTACAGGACACATGCTTTCATGACAGAGTAAACTCTGTAACACTTAGCAGTAGTAATTTGTGCTTTTCTCTTTTCCCAAAAATGCTCTGGCAATGAGTAGTTACAAGGTTTATTCTATTTTTTTAAGAATGTAACTCATACAATAAGACAGAATAATTTATATCTCTGACATTTGGACTGTACGAGAGCCCTGAAAATAGTTCATCATTTTAATTACGAATGGTGCTGTATATATCACATATTTCCTTAGAGAAAACCACTTTGAAATCTCACAGTTATTTATAATAAATCCTTGGTATATAAAAAAAGAATCCCATATTACAAAAACGCTCGCTTTAGTGGCCCTCAATTTATGAGTAAAATTCAAAAAACATAGTCATTCTCATTACTGAATCTCATGAACAAACTGCAATTGGAGGTAAAAGCAGAATGTATACGAAGGCATCATCGCAATGCCTGAATAAATGACATATTTGGAAAATGTGATATTTATACCACATTGTAGATGATTCATTACTTTCTTACACTTTCTGAACCACCTAATTTTACTAATCTAATGCTTTGAGCTTCACACTCTTGAAACAGTAAGCAGGCTTTTTTATCCCCTAAAAAAAAGCAAACAAACGTTTAAATAATTGATATCTTTTTGAAGTAGTGTTCACTCCGAAGGATTACATTAAAATAAAATGGTGAGCATATATAACTTTGCTTGGAAAGATATATTATTATATACCTAGTAAAATACTTTCATGGTTTATCTGTTCATTATACTTTTTCTTTCTTAAAAATGTATTCTTAAATTAGTAGTAAAATAATTAATTACCTTCTTTGGCCAGTCATTATTTTAGAGATAGTGATGATTTTTTATACAAAAATATTGATATACTTTTTCTTGATTAAATGAGATAAACATAATTCTCTCTTAAAAAACAGAAAAAAATGCTATAGTCATTAAAAGTACTATGATAGCTCATAATCATTTATTCAATTGTAAACGATTTCACTTGCAGATGGAACTAGTTTATTTTGTTAAAATATTATTAGAACTTTAAAATGCTTGGCCAAAATTACATAATTTTTTTTTCTCTCATAACGTATAACAAACTCTTCTGAAAACTGAATCAGGCTTGTTAAATGGAATATTACTCAGCCATAAAAAACAAAATGGGATCTTAACCATTTGCAATGACATGGACAGAGCTAGAGAGTATTATGCTAAGCGAAACATGTCAGTCAGAGACAGACAAATACAACATGATTTCAGTCATCTGTAGATTGAAGAAACAAAACAACTGAGCCAAGGGGGGAAAAAAAGAGACGCAATCCAAGAAACAGACTCAACTACAGAAAACAAGCCGATGGTTACCAGAGGGGAGGTGGGTGGGGGGATGAGTGAAATAGGTGATGAGGATTAAGGAGGGGACATGTTGTGATGAGCACCAGGTGCAGTAAGGACGTGCTGAATCACTACGTTGCACGCCTGAAACTAATACTACACTGTATCTTAACTAATTGAAATTTAAATAAAAAAAAAAATAAAAGAGGCTTGTTAAAAGGAGGCTTTTGTACATAAAATACATTTCACTTTCTAAATTTTCATTATTTTTTAAATCCAAAATAATGAATTGTAGCTTTAAATATCCATGGTTGTATTTCTTTTTTGATATATAGTACCTTGATACCACTATTAAGGCAACGTGGATGGTCATAAATAGAGTCCATGTATTTTATAGATATTCGATATGTTGTTATGTTTATATAACACTCACATATCCAAGACATATATTCTGGAAATGTGAAAAAGAGCCTTTCTGCCCAGTGAACCATAAAGCCATTGAAGAAGGATCCTTGGGCAGGTCTGACAGGGTACTAGAAATTTCCTTCCTCCTTCACTTAGGATTTGTTCCACGCACATGTAGTTTGTGCTGCTGAATCTTAATCTGCCTCCTCCTCTCCTTACTTTCTTATAAAAATATCTTCTACCTATCACAGTTCAGCATATGTTTTTAGTATCTGAGGCATAACCACATTTTTTTTTTAAGTTCAATTGTTGGAAAACATAACCAAATGATTTGATTCTTGCTTCTTTTCTCACTCCTACTGAAGCCAAAAATATTTGGATATTCTCCTCTCACCTAATGCAATCCAGCAGAGTTTGCAGTAAAGCAAATTAGTATGTTATCTGAAAGTTACTTTTCTGTTGATTTCTGTGATAAAATTAGACTTTAGTCTTTCAGAAGAAAATGTCTTCTAGATATACTGGAAGATACTATGCAAAACCTTTTAAATTCACATATTTAAAGACTTATATAATGTATGCCTTTTTGATAACCAGCTCAGAAATAAGGAGAAAAGTCACTGATAGTATGGTGACTTGTTGGGAAAAGCTTTAAAATAAATAATCTAGGGTCTGATCCTGGAGACCCTGGATCGAGTCCCGTGTCAGGCTCCCTGCGTGGAGCCTGCTTCTCCCTCTGCCTATGTCTCTGCATCTCTCTCTCTCTCTCTCGTTCTGTGTGTCTCTCATGAATAAAATCTTAAAAAATAAAAATAAAATAAAATAAAATAAAATAAATAAATATTCTAAAACACCTTTGTAAAGCCATCAGACCTCCCAATCTCATTTTCTTGTTCTTGTTATAAATACAGAAATCAGGGATCCCTGGGTGGCTCAGTGGTTTAACACCTGCCTCTGGCCCAGGGCATGATCCTGGAGGCCCAGTATCGATTCCTACATCGGGCTCCCCACATGGAGCCTGCTTCTCCCTCTGCCTGTGTCTATGCCTCTCTTTCTCTCTCTCAATGTGTCTCTCTTGAATAAATAAATGAAATCTTAAAAAAAATACAGAAATAGTAAAACTAGCATAATGATTACATTTTTAATTATCTCACAAGATTGGCACACTTTCAAAATTAGATCTACATTTTTTGTTATTTTAAAAATATTCATTCACATTTTCTGTATTACTTGAACACACTGATTTATCATGGTGCTAGCTATCCTCAACAATGATCACAAAAAATTAAATCCTGTGCAATCTGCATATGGTGTGTAAGAATATCCCCCTCCCCTGTCAATTAGCTAATATCACATTACAATCAGCTAATGTGGCTGTGTTAACAATTCTCTTTATAATCAGATGTTGTATTTATTTAATTGATGCCTGTTGTCCTGATTAGAGTGGACAGGCAAGCTTAAATAACGATAGTTGAATTTGGTTAATGCTTATGATCGGAAATCTTTGGTAACTTGCTCTGCTTTATTGACTATAAACTCTGGGGATGTTGCATTTTGTGGTGTCTCCAGCCTCAATATTGTGGTGATAAGATCATATTATGCAGCTCCTGACTTTAAGTTGGAATATATTTTTGACCGGGTTCACTTCTGGCAAAAGTTGTTAGTCGATTACAAAGAATGTTTGTCATGTCAAGCTTTACAAAAGGATGCCAACTTCCATGCCCCTCCAGGAACACAGCAGGCTACACTACCTAGTGTTTTTCTGTTTCTTATAAATAAAATTGTGTGTTTGCTTTCCTATTTCATCCTGCTGATTCAAGATAAGTAGTGCATCTAAGGACACAAAAGAAAGTGTCAAGTCACTAAGATCTATACTTTTAAGCAAGCTATTGCAATAAATTTGGTTGCCTCCATACTGGAATTCAGGAAACCTGGATCACAGCTCTCTCACTAACTGAATGACCTTGAAAAGTTACTTAGTTTTGGATTTCACAATGAGGAATTTTCAGAGTCTATTCCAGATAAAATAATTTATGATTCTATGTGAATGCTTTATGTTCCACACCTTAATAAATTGAAAACAACAAATCATGAGATTACTTTTGCAAGCTGTCTTTATTACAATTTTTATTATAGCCAGTTACATTGCAATAAGGAAATAGCATCCACAATAACGATAGAAGGTAGAGTCTCTGGATACAAAAGAAGTGATGGTTCCACAAATAAAAATTAGTGACTTTCTCTCCAGAATACTAGCACTGGCAAGATAAAAGCACTTCTCTAGGACACTACGGGCATTGGCTGAAATTACAATGAGTTGTACTGAAAATTCTCAATCATCAACTCCAGTGAAATCTTTGAGACTCATGTTACTAAGTTCCAGGACAAAGTTATCAGTATTATTATGTCTGATGATTATCATGTAATCACAGACCATTAGCATTGGAATTCATTTTGTCTAACTTGCTATCTTATGAATGAGTTCCTTTAATAATGGTTTTGAGAGGTTAAACATGCGACCTAAGTTTCAACATCCTTAGTGATACAGATTTCAGAACACGGACTATTCTATGGAGCGGATTTTATTATTTCATAAGGTAATAAATTTCATCCTTACATGGAAGCAATTTTCTCCCATTGAAGCCTACTGGCATTCTTTCCACCCTCAAAAATCACAAAGGTTGAGTTCAATCCTTTGTCTCTTTTTTGCATTAAAGTCCTTCAATGATCTCAAGTGGTGGTCCTCTCTTCAACCTGTCTTCCTTAGAACACCAAACATTTTCTTGGATTCGTCTATTTTTAAAAGCACAATTATCAGAATCATTCTCAAGAGAAAGCTCCAGAAAGAAATAAGTCAGAATATGTTAACCTTAAATATTACATCCCTGATTTAACTTGGTCATTGTATTTTACAGATGAGCAAACTATATCTTTGGGAGGTGATATATAGTTTATTGGCAAATCTAGAACAAAACTCTAATTTCTAAAAATTTCTTGTCTCCCATATTCTGTAGAAAGTTGGAACTTACTTTAAAAACAAGCTAGTCAAATTCCTCATTTTAGTGAAGTACATGAGGTCTTGAGAGGTTAAGTGATTAATTCGAATATCCTGCATTTCACTCTCCTCTTTCTAAAATACTAGAAGACAGAGTGAAAGATATTAAATTGGACATGTTGCACATAGAATACAATCTTCAATAGCAGCGATAGACAAAGCAGATAGAGGTTTTCTGTTCTTGAGAATATTGCTTAAGAATCTTACATATAATCAAATAACCCAAGGATATTGCTTTGGGAATTGAATCTAAGAAAAGCAGAATGAAGGGCATATATTCATACAATTTACAAAGCAACATTTAGTATTAAAGAGAAAGACTTTATATGTAGGCACCGGAGCTTCTGAGAATATAAAGTCAAACGTTATAATTACCATATGGAAAATGTTCATTAAGATTATATAGGTTCATAATATATGAAGCACATCTGAAAATGGAAATCTTGGGTAGGGTCAGGGAAAAGCCATGTGGCATAAAAAATATTCTCTGCCAGCAAATTAATTAAATTTCCAGGTTCTAGTAAAGGCCATATATTCTGTGTAGGCACTCACTGAAAGTCAGATGTGCAGGGCCTCTGAGAGACTGCCATAATCTACTCATAAATAGAACTCACCAAGGAACATTGACAGCAGTTTGGCATTAAGGAACACTACATAAATGAAAAATTTACTTTGCAGTAACTTTTATTAGGGAAAGTCCATATCTGACAGGGAGTCCTTTATACATCTTTCAATCTTATTTTGTTCTACTTTGACCTCTGTGTAACCTATTGTTACATGTTAGCACATGTTATTAGTCAATAAAATCAACAATTTTTGTTGTTTTGTTTTGATTTTGTTTTATTTGTCTTTTACCTCTACTGATCCACTTATATTATTATCCACTTAGGGATTTTTTTGTGTGTGGGGGACAAATTTATTAGAATGCGGGACAGGTTTTTCAGGTTTTCTATCTCAGGCATCAACCAATATATATTCAATTAAGAATAAAAAGACTAAAAAAAAAAAAAGAATAAAAAGACTGAAAAGTCTTTTACCTTCATCAAATGTTATTTTTCAAATATTAATTCATTTTCCTATCTTTTTCCAGCCCTTTTTATACATAGTGGTATTTATTTTATTTTCATACAATACTATACACTATCCAAGCCTTTATTAATGTAAAAATTCAGGTCAAAGCCATATGGTGTTTTAAACTGCACCTCTCTCTTTTTTTTTTTTTTCTGAAGGTATTTAGAGGGATTTTCTAGGCTCTTCAAATTGACCAAATATGAGAATCTAAACTGTGGGTGCCTATCCTGAATTCCTTGTTTTATAAAAAAAAAAAAAAAAAAAAAAAAAAAAAGTATTTGCACTAAATGAATGCTGAAAGGATTTGCAACCTAGTAACATAGAGCAATTAGATGAACTGGGGCTTTAATCTAGGAAATAATATATAAAGAGACACTATATATGTAGACACTCTAACTGAGGACCTGTCTGAATTTATGTCTTGGAAATACTTTCATTTGGAAAAGGAATATAACTTATTATGTGTTTTCCCAAGGAGGAAATCCAGGATAAATGGATTCAAGTTACAGGAAGACAGACTTTGACTGAAAATAAGAAAAAGCTGAGAAGTTAAAGATGTCCCAAGATAGAGTGAGCTACCTCTGGATTTTGTGTCACTGGAATTATTAAAGCAGAGATGAGTGATCCTTACAATGGTGTTAAGGGATGCATGCACAATCTAAGGCTAGACTGGTTGACCATAATCTCTCTTAAACGCCCATGAATTCAGCAAACACTTATTCTATGTTCTAGGCACTCCACATTAAAAGAAAAGAAAAAAAGAACAATATTCACAGAACTAATAGATTGATATTAATTCCATGATTATCTTGTTAGAAAGTATGGTGAGGAAGGATATTTTGACTTGTATTCTAATTTTCTATCAAGCTTTGACTCAACTGTATTCTCTAGGCACAATCTTTTTAGTTCTAAATACTCCAAGCTAAGGTTGAAACCCTTATCTTGCTCCCAAAAGCACTAGAAAAAAGTGCTATAAGTATACAGTGTTCCCAAATCAATGTATCTTAACTTGCTCTTTTTCTTTCCAGCACTTTTACTTCAAAGGATTTTCTAAGGATGAAGGAAATACAAATTCATAAATAAAGGTCTTTTTCTCTTCCTGCATTGATTTTGTTTTCCCTCCTAGTTTGATTTCATATTTTTTAAAGTTCTCTCAATGTCTGTGGTTTTCAATGATATGTGTTCTTCAATTTTTTATTGCTTTTCAATTTTTTCATTTTTCCAGAATCTTGTGGTTTATTTTTTCTCAAATTTTTTTTCCTTCATGATTAATCCTCTAAATCTCATATATATTTTAATCTTTACTTTTTTTTCTTTTCCTTTTCTGGTAAACTGATAAGGTGCTTACCTATATGATATGTATTTCTTTCATTTTCCTATAATGTAAAAAAGAATTTTTCTGGTTACCTTTCCACAAAATCTTAGAATGTGTTGGTTGATTTTTTTTTTCTTTCCATATGAGATACAAGTATATCTACACTTCTTATCTCTAGATTTGGTAAATTTTATAACATTTAAATTAGCTTTTTCCTGCATTTGCAATTGTTTAATATTACTTGGTTTTTAATTATAGGTCCCAAATTTGGAAGAAAATAATGAATTACATTGTATAATATATTTCTTACAATACATTGTGAGTAATCTGTGAGGCTAACAATGGTCAAGAGGCACATACTAAGGGAAATAAAAACAGAGTTGAGGGAAGTATGGATGAGGGGAAGCATCCATATGCAGGTAAAAAGGCTGACTGTTTTATAAACATTCACTCATTTGTCCAATATTTAGTGAGTAGCAAACACTGTGGACAAGAAGAGTTTAGAAAAGATAAGATGAAATCATTGCCCTTTAGTAATTCAAGAGTCAAGTGTGAATTAGAGCCGCAACTTTGCATGGCAGGAATCAGGAGAAATTACAGAAGGTACATCCCACTTCCGTCAATTCTGAGTGATCCTGACCACATTCGATTTCTCCGAGCCTCATTTTTTTTTCTATTAGATATGGACAATGATAATAACATCTAACTCTATGTTCCTTTGTGCAGATAAATTAAGAAAATGGAGATTAAACTCATCAACATGATGCCTGACACACATTAAACTCTCAGCCCATGTCTGATATTACTGTTGTGAGTTTTCCAAACAGACCTGGGAAAAAGGCCCTCCAGATGGAGAGACCCAGTTATGTGAAGGCCTGTGGACATGAAAGACAACACCATGTATAAAATAGGATTATGAAGGACAGCCAATGACTTCAGAGCTTTATCCAAAAAGAGACTATACATTCTTGAATGAAGATTAATGGCTCAGCCTCCAGTGGCAAAGGGTCTCATTGGTAAAAAGTGCTCGTAAATAAAAATGGTTTGTTTTGTTTACTGACACAAACAAGTCTTAATTATGCTACCACTTTAAAGAACATCACAAATAATGGTGCCACAAATGCACACCTAGAGACACCCTTACTATCTTAGAGCGTCTGCCAATAATTTTCCTAGCCCAAAGGTAGTGTTCTAGTCACATGTCTCAAAAATCTGAGAGAGTCACAAAAGTGTAACGCAGAACCTGACACATCCCCAAAACAAGCCCCTGCAGGAGCTAGAAGGACCAGTTCTTCTAGTGAAAAAGGAAATCAAGAAGGTAGGTGTTTCCCTGTGATGAATAAGTGTTTATGTTTTATAGGTTATGACTCTGCTGGAGTTTGCGCCCTGAGGGACCTAGCTCCTTTCAAACTACAGCAACCTGAACAGAGGTAATCCTGAGACTGCTAGAGGAAACCGTTGCCTTCATCTCCTTCAAATGCCACCAGCTAGGTTGACAATTTTTTTTTTTTTCAGAAAGCGATTAGAATACATTTGGCTCTCACATCTGAATGACATGGCTTTGTGGGGCTTTTAGACTTACTTGATCTGGCTTATATCTCATTTTCTATAAGCAAATGAGTAAGCATCATTCATGTGCATGCGATTTTGCGCAATGCCTTCAAAAATCCAAATGTGATAATAATTGAATTCTGAGTTAAAATTCACACAACATTCTCATTTTGTACTTTTTAAAGGTATGTTACCTAACAATTGTTTGTAGAAGGTTGAAAGTAGCATACACATACCAGTTCCTTTTCTTTCCTAGATAATCAGTTGAGGAAACTGCGTAACACCTTTCTCTGAAAACTGTATCATCAATTCTGCTGTAGTCTTTACATTTAAAAAAAAAAAAAATTCTAGCTGTGCAGGGAATTCTGAAATGCATAGTATGCCGAAATGGGTAAAGATATATATATACTCAACTTTTATAAATCCTCCACATCGGTAGACCCTGTGTAGTGTATAAATGCATCTTCTGAATGTCAAAGAGTCAGACTCTTAATGAAGAGTGCAGAAGAGGGGCAGCGGTACTGCTTCATGAGAACCACCATACCTGTTGATTAATGGAGAGGCCTTAACAGCACTCTTCTTCCATGCGTCTTGCCATGAGGAAAGGGGAGGAAGGGAAAGGTAGTGATGGCAGCAACACCTGGGGAAGGGAGACGGGGAAAGATGTGAAGGGAAAATCAGCAGCCCCTACACAATGGTGACCATCCATAGATCTGGCCAATAAAACAATTTCCAAAAACCCTGAGCTCGGTTTCTTTCTTGCCTTTTTAAAAAAATCCAGATGCATTTCAAACATAATTTATGCAAATTAGGTATTTCGGAAGTTGTCAATACAAACATTCTTACAACAAGAATCATCCAAATCTAGGGACACAGGGAGCTGCTACACATAATAAGCTACTATCTTGGGGCACCTGAGTGCTCAGTGGTTGAGCATCTGCCTTGGCTCAGGTCATGACCCCAGGGTCCTAGAATCAAGTCCTGCATCGGGTTCCCTGCAGGGAGCCTGCTTCTCCCTCTGCCTATGTCTCTGCCTCTCTCTCTGTGTCTCTCATGAATACATAAATTTTAAAAAATCATAAAAATGAGCTACTATCTTATTCACATTGGGATATACAGGTGTAGGCATAGATTTTTTTTAACAATATATTTAAGAAAAAACTATGTAGGATAAACAATACCAAATATATACGTATTTTGCCCCCCTCCACAACAGGATTATTACCATTTTCTTGTTCTTTCTCTACCTCCTTGCTATATAATTGGCTCATGATACACTATTCCTTTTTATATTCTCTTAAGGGTATGTAGCTCTGATATCAAAACAACTTTCACTTGGTAAGTTAATAAAAAAGAATTAAATGTAATAGATTTAGAAAGAGATCAAAGTAATCAAACTTGCAAAAAAGCTCATGTTCTAATTATATGTTCCCAAGACATGATTTAATCTAGATTATATGTAAATTCTGAAGAGTGAATATATAGAAATGTATAAAAAGAAACAGAATGAAAATGTTTAATAGTTGATAACAGTATATGATCTGAATCTTATTAATGATCAACTGCTTTAATAATATCAATATATGAGAGGATAGCACACCTAAATACCAAACACTGCTACCTGATTTTGCTCTTAAGTATATATTTTTGAAGAAATTTTTAGCTTTGTATATTTAGATTTAGATATAAATTACATAGGAAAAATGATGGTTTGCACTACCTAGAGAAGCTTATAAAGCTTATAAAAGTGGAAATAAACTTATAAAATATATGTATATTTTATGAGGAAAAGAAGAGGTATGCCACTGTTTGGGGGATGCTGATAACAGGGGAGACTGCGTGTGTAGGGGCAAGGGTATAAGGGGAATCTCTGTATCTTTCTCTCAATTTTCTGAGCCAAACTCCTTTAAAAATTAAGTCTTAATAAAAAATAGTAAATAAATAAATATTGGAAAATGTTTAAAAATAAGTGGGAATTAATTTTTAAAACATCTGACCCCTCATGCAATATGTTTCTCAGTGTATTATTTATGGACAGGCTGGGACATTCTTGAATTTTTGTTTAAAGACAGGGATTTTTGTGAATACATGTTTGCATTCTGAATGTGATTCTACCCTTTAATCCTGATGTTTAGGAATGCAGCTATCACAACGATCTTTGGGGTTAGAAGCATGATAATCCTTTTGGTCTTGTCTTAATCTTGTTTAGACAAGATGTCTCAAATTTTTCCAATTTCTCAATTCCTCTGGTCTTTGACACACTGCTTACTATTAGCCATCATCTCTGTTTAAAATAACATGACCCACCTAATGCTTAGGCAACAGTATTAGTCAGCCCTTGAGAAATTTAGAAACTAATTGGTTATCATAAGAGATTAGGATCAAACAATTCTAAAGGCATATGAAGTCTAGGCCTGTTGAGATAAAAAGAAAGGCAATTCAAAGTAGAAAACTTAATTTTTATCTGATACGATTAAACGTGATATTTTATAGCTTTTTATTTTTTATTTTGTATTTAATATTTAAAATATTATTACACATAATATTTTAAAATTTAAATCCCCCTTTAAAATTAAAACCTAGATATTCCAGTAATATCAAAGTAAAAAAAAATAAACCTAATTATTCCTATATTTAAATATTCTTGAGTGAGCATTTTGGGATCAATATTTTGTCTTTGGAAGAATCACATGTGGGAATTTTGCAAGACAGAAGGATAAAGATCTACATGCTCTTAATTTGGGACAAGATTCTTGCATCCAGCATGAAATACAGTATTTTTTTTTTCTTTTTTGTATATGGCTCCCCAATATCCTAAGGATTTTATATATAGTAAATTCTTCCTTTGACCTTAAGAAGGGTAGATTGTTATGATATTTGAATATCATAAATTTATTTGAAAATTAATACTATATTGTGGGAGAAAAAAAAATAACCAAGGGTATACTTATGAAAAACTTTGGAAAATAAATACACATACATAAGACACAGAAAAATACTAATAATACAATTCATCAAGATGTAACAAGTAATATAAAATGATTTTATAAATAGCTGAGTTTGTAAATAACTGAAACAAAATAGAATAGTCATCAAAAAGATTAAATTAGAATTTTAAAGAGTTATGAATTCATGGAGTGGAGAACAGAACTTTATGGATTAAGAAATATGAAATTAGAACATATTTTCCCTTCAGATGTGAATGGTAAAGGCCAGGATAATAAAATGGTCCCTGGTACTACAGGGGTATATGGTAGGAATCTGCTTATGGACAATGATGTGAGCTAGATTTTCACCTGGATAAAAAGGGGGGGGGATATAATACATGAAAATGAAAAGCGGATAGATTATTGTTGAACAGCATTGACATTACAGAGTTTGTAATGAATTTGGTTTTCCAAAAGGATAGGAATTCTCTGTCATGTAGATGAAAGGACAATGATATCCTAAAGAAAACTACTGGTCTACCCATTATAAAGTCAGACTCTTCTAATTTCTATTTTTGGAAAAATGCATAATCAAGGTAAAGCTGATATGAAGCTACAGATACTAAAGGTTGTGTGATTGAGTAAAGTAAGCACAGAACACCCAACGTTGAACTGTCACACAGAAGAATAAGGCTCAAGGCTTGCTTCATTTCCCAAAAGATTACAATCTTTCGGTGGGGAACCAAAGGAGGGGTCACACAGTGTAGTGCTTGGAAGTTACAAGAGAAGAGATGAGGGGAGCAGTCTTTGACAAGACACATACTAAGCTTCTTCTCAACGACTGAGAAGGAAATGGGTACAAGAAGAAAAGAAGCAGTTTGCAGAAAGGGAAGCTGATGCAACCTAATGCAGGATGGTGGCAAAGAGGCCATGGAGGGCTGGCAGGTCTGAAGTGAGTCCAACCAGAATGGATTGTGCGGTGGAAGGAACAGTAGAAGACAGCTGGGTGTGTTGAGGAGACACATCAAGCAATATAAAGAGAATGATTAGGCCATGATACTGCTGTTCTCTACTTATTTAATGTCTTAAGCCTTTCTCAAATGCCAGTGTGCCTGGTACAAGGACATAGGAGAAAAGGCTATTGCCACATTGCATAAACATTCCTGATAATAGTACTGCTTTCGTTATCCTATTTGTAAGGTCCATCCTAGAAGCAGATTTTCTCTAACAATTAGAAGACATATTTTAACTCTGAGTCTGGCTCTAAAGCTTCCCAATGTCTCTCACACTCATACCTAGGGCCTCACTGAAGATGAGCCATCCAAGCTCATCCTCGGAGGAAGCCTTACTCCAGGCAATGAGATGGGTCTGATTTTCTATCATCGTCCTTCTTGCTAAGAGTGGCTAAGTAACGATCAAAGGGGGCATTTTGATAGTCACGATATTAGCGTCCATAGTGTGGACGGGAAAGGCTGGAGTGTAGAGAGGTTAACCTGGCTATGCTAAGTCTTGAGTGACAGGATTAAAATCTGCCCTGGTGGCCATGGAAAGAGGTGGAACCTGGGAACTTTTACAGAGAAAGGAAGCCTATGTGTTCTTACAGCACTCGGGAGACTGCACCACTGCAAATAGGACATCGCCCAATGCACTTTTTAAGTATACGATAAACAACCATATAAGCCCTGAATGAAGTTATTAGTCAAACTTAACTATTGAGACCACAAGGAAGGAAAAACCAGAAAACATGAAGGGGAAAAATGTTACTGTGTAAGTATCACCTGAAGCTTTTTTTTTTTTTTTAATCAGTAAAAATCGTAAGTGATCTAAGATAAAAGAATAGTTGTTAATCCTTTATTCAGCTCTCATTAGTAAGTGCTAATGATGTGTTTCTAGAATCCTGCATTATATTTTGTACTTCTAAGATTTAAAGGCATAGACTGTATAGCTTCGTGGCAATCAAAATCACCTAAGTAAAAATGTTTACTATTACTAGCATCTAGCTTTGGTAAAATGATCGTACAATGAAAAAATCAGGAAATAGCATAAAAATTTTTAAGTGAAAACCTTACCTACTAATACTGAAGTACATTTTTTTTCTGAAGTACATTTTAAATGAGTCTGATATATATGCATTTAAAGTAGGGTATATTCATGCTAGCATATGATGTGTAAGTTTTCTTAACGCTAGAGTAAAAATATGAAATATCCTTTTTTAAATTTTTAAATGAAAATGCTCATTGATTTATTCAATATTACACTCTACTTTCTACAGATTAACTATGACAATTAGAATTTTGCTATACACAGATCTGGAGTTGTGATACACTTTTTGACAATTTTATTAAAATTTCAATATTTAGTTTTATTAAAAACATTTTATAGAGCTTCTAGCAAATCTATAATATTTTGCTTATTTTCAAATTTCCAATGTTTTACAGATCTGCTGTCTCTAAAACTGTATAATAGCTATAATAGTAGGATACAGTCAGTCCATTAGACAAGGTAATAGCCTCTGAATACCTGGTTAATTGTTGATTAATGCATTGAATAATGTTCACTTACAATTTTAATTTTAATTAATACATGATTTCATTCCATTGATATAACTAATATTCAGTTTACTTTTTACTTAAAATATATTTTAATGTGGATTCTGTTCATTCTCTTCTTGACTTGTAATTGCTTGGTCAATTTATAAAATTATAGAAAGACTAAGTCCTCATGCAAGACATTTATAGCCTCTGCAACTGAAGGTTATCGTATCAATTTGATAATTCAATTTTGCTCATCACATATTTCATGAGTGTTCAATCTGTGCCACTCACTGATTTAGTCAGTGGAACTTAAACACTGAGTTTCAGGACTTCTTTAAACTCTGAAAAACAGAGGACTCAAAGTGCTTTTTGTCTTTATGTGAAGTATATCATCATTGATTCTCATCATATCCAAAATCTAAATTAAGATACTTGAAAAATAATTAATTGTAAATATATTGCAAAGTACCCATAAGAAGTTGACATAAATAAAATATTTTTATGAAAAAATATTACATTTTTTAAAACCAAAAAATCCTCCATAAGAATGACACTGCGATATATGTTAATACAGATGTGTGATACACAATTGAGCTAAGGATGAGAGAGCATCAGCAAGGCCTCACAGAAGAGGTCATAGTTGCAGTCAACTTTAAAGAAAAAAATTGGTCCGTAGGAAAGTGATGCAGATGAAAGAGATTAAGACCATTTCAGTGAAAGAAGGGCACGGCTAGACACAGCAGGTTGTAATAGAAAAAACACACTGCTTTTGTTTGACAGATTTTCTTCAAACTCTATCTCAGCTACTTGCTGGCTGTGTGACTTTGAGCAAATCACCTAATATCTGTGATGAACCAAAATTTGCTCCCCTGTGAACTAATAAAATCTATGTATTAGGAATGTTCTAAGAATTAAAAGATGTATTTTCACGTGTGGCAGTTAGGTAGCACACTAAGTAATATACCATTTTTTGTTGTGTATTTAAGGATAGTGAATTGGTTACCATGCAGAGAATATAGAATACAGTGAGGTGAGGGAGAGAGGATAGAAGTTTTAAACAAGAGTGAAAGGGGCAGCAATGAAGTAGAACCATTACACAGGTTCAAGGTGGACATAAATGACTTTTTAAAAAACCCAGAAATACAGTGATACAAATATAATTACCTTGAAAACTTCAAAGAGAACCACTTTTCATGCAGACCTTTTCAAACCCATCAAAAATCTTAATTTCCGCCCAGTCTTCCTAGCCTCTCCTGGGGGTGGGGATGGGGGGAGGAGGGATGGGGGGGAAGTAAAACAAACTGAAATTTTAGAAGAAAAACCCATATTCCAGCATCTTCATAAATATAGAACGAACTATGTAAAGAATAACATAGATGATAGAAAATTTACTTAAAACAGAAATTTAACCAGAAATTTTATCTATGGCTTATAGAGGTGTCCTTGACCTGAATTTTATAGTTGTCTTTGAAATCAGATTTCAATTATATTTTAGTAATAAATGAATGAATATATAAATAAAAATATAGTTAATCCCATGTGAGAAATGTATTAAGAATTTGAACTAGCAATTGTGATGTTCTCAACTTTCAGATGATAATTAGCAGATTCATAAAGTCCACTAATTAATGTGAATTTATCTAGAAAATACTTTTATTGAGTGTGGTATGTAAAGAATATTACAATTTTTCCCTATGTTAGGTGTATACTTTTTTTTTAATTTTTTTTAAATTTTTATTTATTTATGATAGTCACACAGAGAGAGGGAGAGAGAGGCAGAGACACAGGCAGAGGGAGAAGCAGGCTCCATGCACCGGGAGCCCGATGTGGGATTCGATCCCGGGTCTCCAGGATCGCGCCCTGGGCCAAAGGCAGGCGCTAAACCACTGCGCCACCCAGGGATCCCTGTTAGGTGTATACTATCCAGATGCTAACTTTGATGTTCAAGATGGCTACAAAAGAACAATTTCTCAACTACAAAATACAGATTTCTGTTGATACACCTTAGTTCTGTCAACTAGGACAGAAAGGAGAAAAAATATACTTGGAGAAGTATGGCTATGAAATAAAGAATATGCTCTTCACAAGACCCAGGTTTAGGTATTTTTATTTTTTAAGATTTTATTTATTTATTAATGAGAGACACATAGAGAGAGAAAGAGAGAAAGAGAGAGGCAGAGACACAGGCAGAGGGAGAAGCAGGCTCTATGCAGGGAGCCTGATACGGGACTTGATCCCAGGTCTCCAGGATCAGGCCCGGGGCAGAAGGCGGTGCTTAACCGCTGAGCCACCGGGCTGCCCAAGGCCCAGGTTTAGAACTTTACGAAAAATAATAAATATCCTATCTCATGTATAAATACTACCTGTAGTACACACCGATGATCAGTAAGAATAATATGAATTTTAGGTGAGGAGGTTTGTAATACTTTACAAAGACTTTATGATTATCCTGTCTCTTTTTAGATATGGTATGCTTTATACTACTCATTTTGGTTGATTTCTTCAGCACCACAGTTCAGTCCAGACCTTTATCAGAAGAACAAGCAAAGAAAAAGCATAAAATCCAAGGTAATAATGGAAATCATGGGTAGACCTTGGCCCAGAAAATATCAATATATTCTTTAATTAATTTGGTGAATATTTACTGAACATCTACTCTTTTCCAGGCGCTGCACTAGTAGCTGGAGATACAATAAACATGAAAACATGGTCTTTGTCCTCCTGTAGCATAAAGTCTAGATGGTAAGATATTCACAAAATGAATCAGGAAAGAAAAGAAAGAAAGAAAGAAAGAAAGAAAGAAAGAAAGAAAGAAAGAAAGAAAGAAAGAAAGACCTCTATTCTACTCAATGCATATATAAATAATTCTAGAGCTTACTGTCAAGATAATTTTGTAGCAAAAATCACATATCATAAAAATTAAACAATGTTCCTTATAACCTCTCAAATCCTAACTTTGTAAATATAATAAAGCTCTGTATCCAAATTGGCAGGTACCTAACTCCACCTAGCTCTCATCATCTAAGACCTATAAATGACCGTCCTAATAGCTGAAATTAAATAATAGATGATAATTTTTTACCCTCATTTCCTGGTATCACGTTTGTGTGCCTGTATATAAGGGGTTGATATTACCAACTTTCAGTGATAACTAGAGTATAAAAATCTCCCTACTTAACCATCCTTCCCTACAGCATGATTTGCTAATAATTTACTCCTTGAAATTTTTTTTTTCTTTACAACTCATTTTTGCTATTTCTCCCCTTTTAGTACCAACTACCATATTGTAACCTGGCCAAGTCAAGCAATAGTTGTCAATTCTGAGTGAATTTGGCCACATAAATGTAATAATCTACTAACAATCAGGAAATACGGGATGCCTAAGTGGCTTAGTGGTTGAGCATCTGCCTTTGGCTCAGGTCATGATCCCAGGGTCCCAGGATCAAGTCCCATATCAGCCTCCCTGCATGGAGCCTGCTTCTCCCTCTACCTGTGTCTCTGCCTCATTCTCTGTGTGTTGCTCATGAATAAATAATTAAATCTTAAAAAAATCAGGGAACGTTTTCTGTCAAAAACCTTCCAGTCTTGAATAAAATTAGCAGAAACTATGCAAGCCATTTTGAGTTTACTAATATGAACATGAAAAAAAGGATGATTTCCTTTGGAAAGTTGAAATAACTCCACTCTGTAGTGTTATTTATAATTTTGAACCTCAAGGAATGATGATTCATAGATATGTAGAATGGAAGGAAAATAAAACAGTCTGTTCACCCTATCCTTTATTCGAAATACTTGCATACGGTTCCTAATGTATTTTAATTTATTTTTAAAACACAAGTTGTTCTTTGACTATGAAACATTTCAGACGTTTGCAAAAGCCTTCTTTCTTTTTTTGTGGTATTTTCTTTTCAACATATTCATGTACAATCAAAGAGAATTCAGTTAATACATAAGAACACCTTTTTTTTTAATACTGTCATTTAAATGACAGGATGTAAAATGTCAACTATGGATAATGCTATTCCCTCAAAGCATATATCTTGTTCCATTATATATGGGTGAATTCATAATGTTTTAGTTCAAACCTATAAAATACAGTATACTCTTGAGAAATCTGACAGATGATAAAACTGCATGAGCAGTACATGTGCACATGTTTTCATACTTCTGCAAATTTATGGATTTCTTTTTATTTCAATCAGCTCTCTGAATTGGTTGACTAGTATCAAATTCAATAAACAGCATATGGGTCTGCTAATATATGTGAAGAACCTGTTCTTTCTTCCTCACCTCCAACATATATGCTCTTTTATATGTCAGTTAAGTAATACATTTCCTGGATGGGAGGGGGACTTGAAAATAAACCATATACCACAAGGATTTTATTGTAAAAAGCATAGCTATGTTTATTTTAAGAAAATTGCATAAAAAGAAACAAAATATTTATTGTGGTGCACTATATTTGTATATAATGCACAAAATATGCTTTTGTATTTTGCTGTTGGATATTTTTTCTGTTTATAAAAATACAATTTTATAAAATCTTATGTTGTGTGGCTAAATCTTTTTGGGTCTTTCAAATACTCCATTAATATATCAATTAATGGGGGTTCATTTTAAGAATCATGAAATCACTTCTTTGAAAGTTAAAATTTTACTGGCCAAATACACTAAACTTCTCAACAGAGTTTCACTCAAAATCAATTCAGAAAATGTGATGATGAAAACTTTTTAAAAGTTTAAGACAAAACAAAATATAGTCTTAGAAATGTGGACTAAAACTTTTAAAGTAATTCCTAGGAGATGAAGAAAGAAGTTAAAGATATTTCGCTGTGACAAATGTACTTCCAGAGCACTGGTTATAGCCCTGAGTCCCTCTTGGCCTACAGGCCAATATTCTTCATTCTGGGGTAATCATTGGTCTCAAATTCTAGGCTTGTGCTCATCAACCTTCATCCATTTTTCCTCTCACATAAATCCAATTAACTTCCTACTCTTGGGTGACCCTTCTACTCCTTGCCAATAAAAGAAACAGGTAAGGGAATACAGTACATCAAAAAAGAGGAACATATGAATGGTACATTCTGTGGGAAAGCAAGTATTTCCAAAATAAATGCATATTCTAAATTTTCCTACATCAAATTTAGATTTGCAAAGTCAGGTCGTGCATGATTAGAAATGCTGAAGGCATACCTCTATAGTGGTTCATGCTTTTGAGATTTCAAATTACAACACCATCCCATTTTTACAAGGCATTACTAGAATATTCTCCGATGTGTATATTAGATTTCTTTATAGAGACAGTCATGTTCCTACAAGCCATAAATTTAATAAATCACCAGATATATAACTTTCATTCTCACATTTACATTACCAAGTATTTTATGGAGCAATTTTCTTAGTCATAGCAGTGAGACTGTTCAATAATATAAATAAATAAATAAATATGATTTCAACATAAAACCCTTAACTCCTAAAGAAAATAACTATGCTGGAGTCTCACAAGAATACAATTCACTACTAAAGAGAACTCCATTATCAGTAGGATCTATCTTGGATTGCCTCCATGAAGGTTTATTACGAGTAGTATCAGAAGGACGTTATTTTAACAAGCACTGCAGAAGCCAAGGACAGTTAGGGCTGGCTTCTACTGCAGAGAGAAAGAGCATGAAAAGCCTAATATGCCATAATGCTGAAATTGTTATTATAAATAACTGGTACATTTACATCATATTTCCATACATTTTCAACAGAAACTTGAAATACAAATTCCGTCAGCTCCAGTTAGTCTCAGGCACAGTTTCTTGTTGAGACCTGTGGCTCAGTGTTAGCGATGCCAGGCCTACGTGCTCTTTTAGGATTATAAAGAAAACCGGGCCTTTAGGTATAAAGGATAGTTTGAAATGATGAAATATTTGAGCAATCCAGTGAAAAAACCTTGAAGCAACATTTGAGAATACCCTTAATTAGCATACAGCTATTTTAATTTAACCAGCGCAATCCATAAATTCCTATTGTGAAAACATAGATATATACCTTATTCTTGCGAGGAGAAAATCAGTAGAAGGCATTAGAAAACCATAGCCATAAGTTAACCTTACAGTCTTTTTATTGGTTATTTTTAAAAATATTTTATTTATTTATTTATGAGAGACACAGAGAAAGAGAGAGAGAGAGAGAGGGAGAGAATGAGAGAGGCAGAGACACAGGCAGAGGGAGAAGCAGGCCCCATGCAGGGAGTCCAATGCGGAACTCGATCCCAGGACTCTAGGATCACGCCCTGGGATGAGGGCAGGCACTAAACCACTGAGCCACCCAGGGATCCCCTTTTTGTTGGCATATTATTTAAATAATTATATTGAATTCCAGGTTGGCATGTTAAGCAGTGAGAGAAAATGATCCAAACTATAAAAACATAAGTACTACACACTTTCTGTTTGCAATTTAATAAAATTTACTTTAATAGAGAAAATATTACTCATTTTAAAATACAAAATCTCAATATGTTAAGAGTTTACAACTAGTGAAAGCATTGACTTTAAAAGAACATTTTTAAAATAACATCTTCCTGAAGGCATAATTTATTATTTAAATTATCTCCAATATATGCTTTAGCCTTCTCAGCCCCGCATATCAAGGATAATCCGTGCATATGCATGAGTGTGTACGTGTCTGTGTATGTGTTTCCCAAGCGAGGAATGCTGAGATTTCCTAAAGTCTGCTTATAAATTTCACAATGAGTATCTAAAATATACAGTAACTGGGAAGTCAAATTCTCCACATGTGGAGCCATTAAGTAAAATATTTGTTCTCAAAATAGTTTAGGAAGGCACATGAGGTAGAAGGTAGTTCATGAAGCTCAATCAATAAGGAGACTAGCTAAATGAAGTGCAAAAAATATTATAATGGATCCTTTTGCTCTTTGAAATCAATGATAGTAACCTGCGTTTAGAAAGAATGTGTGTCTGAGCAATAACATGCAGCAATATTTCTTGAGCTGCTCAAATGAAAAAAGCTCAGAGGCAGGCATCTCTCCATGTAGCTATATTACATCTCTGTCCCCTATCGAGGCAAGATAACTGCCTTAACCACTTCAGAAATGTCATGGCTTCTTCCCATAGAAGGAAATGAAGGCCATGGTACTGATGCTAAAACGTATATGATAATTAAAACGAGCAGCAGGGGCAGCTGGGGGCTCTCAGTTGTTTAATGACTAGGTCAATTATTAGGGAACTACATATGCCATGACTTCTCAGTGAAAATAGATAATTTTACTTAATCCCACATTGAAATAGGCACCATCTTTTATGCCTAGATATTCCTAAGTTCATGAAGTGACTCCATATGTGAAATTAAGAATTTATACTCTATTTTAGTATAAAAAACAAATTACAATATTGTAAATGCCAGCACCAATGGAGTCCTTAACCTACCTTTGTAAACCATCTCTTCTTGCTACTATTGAAAGATTTAACAGGGTATAATACTTGAGTAGGAGGAACTTGGAAATTCTTTCTTGCAGATGATATATATGCCCTTTAACTTGTTATGCCAGTGATTTCAAAATTCTCTTCCAATTTATCTTAATTTGTTACTGTACCTAAGAAACCTTCTTATTCTTAAACAAGTTTAATCAAGTTCAATAATTTAGAGCAACAGATAAGCATATTTAAGATAAATACTCCCTATGGAGGCAAGGGGCTTGTGTTGCAGTTAAAAATATGTGTGCCCAGGTCTTGAAAGAGCTAGGATACTTTTAAATTTGATTATATAATATACAAATCATATTTAACACAATCTAATAGTTCGGAAGGTAGCAATATGGGTATGAAAGTATTTTTTCCTATATTTATTCTGCAGAGAGGACATTAAAAAAAACCTCTGAAAGTTTATGCATTTAGTGTAAGATTTTAGCTTATTTTGAAATTTCCAACATTACTAAGACAATAATAAAAAGTATTAAACATCTTTTTAGTGCTTACTTTATTGAATGGTTTGCATAATTAAAAAGTTAATTGCTTGGGACGCCTGGGTGGCTCAGTGGTTGAGCGTCTGACTTTGGCTCAGGGTGTGATCCCGGGGTCCTGGGATCGAGTCCCACTTCGGGCTCCTGGGATCAAGTCCCATATCGGGCTCCCTGCATAAAGCCTGCTTCTCCCTTTGCCTGTGTCTCTGCCTCTCTCTATCTGTGTCTCTCATGAATAAATAAATAAAATCTTAAAAAAAAAGTTAATTTGCTTGTTTCTACAATCTTTGGAAGTCAAGAGATCAACTCATGTGTGTGTGTGCACAGTCATGTGTGTGTGTGTGTGTGTGTGTGTGTGTGTAGAACAAACTACCGATGAGATACAAGCATAAGGAACAGGACTATCAAGTTTAACCAGTGAATGAGCACCTCGCATTAATCCTTACCCTATTTTGAATACTGTATTTCTTTAAGCAGCTCATGTTATTGAGTCTATCATTCTGTTATTCTGAAGAGAAAAAAAATAATAATCTATTAGCCTTTTTCCTGACTTTTATGATATAAAAACTTGACTATGTCACTATTTCACAGGTCTCAATATTTACGTCAAACCATGATTTAGAGTGGGTTTTAATGATGAAATATGATGTTGCTTTGTCAAAATTACAAAAGAAATGCATTGTGTTTTATAAGTCACACAAATAAAGAGAGAGATTCTCTTAATGTCCCTGAAAAATGGGTAAGGAATGGCTTTCTGCCTGCCTTAGATAATAACACAAGATCAATGATTTGCTCCACACTACATTATAAATTAATGCTTCTATTAAATATAAAACTAATTTTCTACTTAAAGGTGTTTTTGAAATAGAAATAGTTATCATAGCTGCAACAGGTCTCAGAAACTTTGAATACCATCATGCAAAGATAGCCCTGTGGAGCTAAGAGCAAAAAGCAAGAATGATAAATAATAAAAGCTCCTATGTATTGAACATCTAGTGTTATCAGTTATTAACTATAATTTTACATACCTTCTTCCCAGTCTCATCATCTATAAAATACAGATAATATTTCCTCAGTGATTCTACAAAGCAAATATGTAGAACCCTCAGGTTAGCACAAATGTACCATAAAAGTATGTTTATTATTTCAATTTTCCTTACCCTTTTTATCATATTTTAGATACTTAATAAGGATATTGTTTCATCATTCCAATAAACCTTAATGTAGGTGTAACACCCACTTTATGGTAGATTGTTCTTTTCTGGTGTTTCTCGCTTTGTGTGTTTATGTGCAAGAGGGACTGAATAAGTCTGTAATTCAATTGTCTCTGACATTAGAGATACTTCATGATGACTTCCCTTTAAAATCCTTTCAGCCCTTTATGCCTGAATTGTATTGTAATCGGGGTGTTTTGTACTATACTTTGAAAATGATCTCGAATACTCCATTAAAGTTGATTTCTACATTTATAAATATATTTGGCTTAATTAGCAGCTTAAGTGAAGAAGTGAATAAGTGCTATGAATTGGTGCCTAATTAGCAGAATCTATCCATACTCTGATTGGCGATCATCTTTACAAGGCTTTTCTTCCTGCCATGAATATTTGAGAGTCGTCTGTAATCTCAGAGTTTTGAGAACTGTTCTGCTGCTGGGCACTGAATGATCTTTAATAATTATTTGATGAATATCTCTGTGAGTTACTGGTTTCTGTCATTTACTACCCTTTCACAATAAATCCAGGAAAATATATGCAGGCCTCTTAAAGACAGAAGCCATTTAGCTGCAGAAAATAAATTTGAAACTGTTCCTAAGTTTCCTTTGTCTATGGTTTTCACAGAACCATATTATAAATATTGTCATTTATTCACAGTACATAGAGAACCATGTGCTCTTAACCTTAAAAACCGATACGGATTTCAAAAAGGGCCAGGAAACAACTTACCTTTGGGGCAAAATATGTGAACATTTTTGTAGGAAGAAAACAATTACGTACTTAGTAAATATTATGAAGATTGCAAGTTTGACATGGAAAAGGAAAAGCTGTAGAACCAGAAAAAAACTATAGAGTATACATAAACAAGTGAATATAGTAAATCGGTAACTTGATATAACTTTATTAAATTCTAACTACTTAAAAATAAATGTTCATGCATAACTGTACAACGACTCTTTAGGAAAGACAGAAGAGTAATTATTATAATTCTTGTTCCCATTTTATCAGTGAGTGAGATATATGTGTATTGATCCAGGTTTCCTCCCTGAAAATGTGGTGGAGCTTGAACAAAGACTCAAATTTCTGGCATCTATCTCTGCAAACATATACATACATATATTATATACACATATATAAAAATTATATATAATATTGACATATGTATTATTATTTATGATTATTATGCATTACATATTATAACATAGAAGAATTAAGTTAGATTTAGCAAGGACATTTTAAAATTGAGAAGTGATAAGACAGACTTTTCTAAAAGCTATCCCAAAAGGAATACAAAAACTTGGTAGTCTGAAATGACTCAAATATAATGACTTTCGGTAGAGAAAATGAATCACTTGACCCTCAAAATGTCATGGATGAGGTATTACAATGGAGAAAATGTGCATGGGATGGTGAAGTTGAGAAAGGCAAAAGAAGTAAAGTTATTAGAATGCATAAAATAATAATAAGAAAAAGAAACCTCAGAGTCAATCTGTGGGACAGTCCTTTAATCCTCCTTTAGGAAT
The DNA here is from genome assembly GCF_048164855.1 of Canis lupus baileyi. NCBI lineage: Eukaryota > Metazoa > Chordata > Mammalia > Carnivora > Canidae > Canis > Canis lupus. The sequence goes on from NC_132839.1 coordinate 81,718,075, forward strand.
GAAATGTCAGAGAAACTCAGAACTTTTCATTTGGGTAAAGAAGAGTAATGTATTTTCCCTAATATTTTCAAAAACATAAAAGAAAAAAGCAAAGGCTAAGTAATCAAGTCAAAAGTCCTGTACTTTGTGCTCTGAAATAAAATGTAGTTACTTAAGAAAAACACACATGGGGACCTCTAAACCCATGGACAATTGATAGAACTAATTTAATAGCTACTTGATCCTGGGGACATAGGTAATACTCAGACATGGGCTACAAAAGAAAAGCATGTGGGTTCGATTTCACAAAAGAGGATAAAAACAGTCTGGGGCTGAAATAGGCAGGAATTAGATTTTAGATCTTCATTATTCCGGGAGAAAGAGATGAACCAATGTTGTCCAGGAGACTAGAAGTGCCTCTCAAAATTGAATTCTCAAAGAACTAGTGAAGGCTGAACACAATTGATCACACCGAATAAAAGGGAGGAAGCTTAAGGCGAAGAGCTCTGATAAAATATGGTTCTGTGTGAACATGTTGCTCCCAATCACCTATTTAAAGATGATGTATGGTTAACATTGCTCTGACCAAAGTAAAGGGAAAAAATAAGGATTGGTCCCTAAAACTCAATTTCCGCCAAGTAGCTATATAATTGAAGATTGAATTTATTGTAAGTGAGAATCATCTGAGAAACTATGAGTATAGAAATAACAATGTTAAATGTTAAAAATTACGTATCAGTCTGGGAAATGTTTTTGTTAGACATTTTTCAGTGTCAAGTATCAGGCATGCAAGAGTAACAGCAAGTAACAGTCTAGGTAAACAATAGACCTGATGACTAATTGATTGAACATTTAGTAATGCAAAGACATCTTATAGAATGGACTAGAAGCCAGGAGGGGAATGGAGTCTAGCTATATAAACATGCTTAAAGTTGATATTGGAAAAATAAGTTACATATTCTAAGAAAAGATATGCAAAATCCTTAAGAGATGACCTTAAAGAGAAGAGAAAAAAAGCAACAAAAAGAACAAACACAAGTTAGGGGCACAGGATCTTAATTGGTGCCCAGTCTTAAAAGATGTTCTGAATCTAGGAAGCCAAAACTATCTCTTTTTTTTTTAGGAGATGATCCATCATTCAATGGTGGATGTGTTTCAGCAGACTTCATCTGGCCTCAGTGGGTCTGGATGAAGAAGTCCCTCTTCTACCCTCACCAGGCAATTTTTTAAGAAATATGCTATTTGCCTTGGTAGGGAGAAGAAGCAGGAACTTTCCTTTTTTTGAATGGGATACTCTCCTGCTCAAAATTTAAGAAACTAATGCTCAAGTTTGAAATGGGTATCCTGCAATATTATTGAGAACTGATCTTGTCTCTGTACAATCATGTGCACTGATAAATTTTTGATTTTTTTTTTTTGAGGAAAAAAAAAAGTTCCAGGTACCACCTAGAGTCTACCTGGTAACCAGACAGGTAGCCTTCTCTTGGCACACTCTACATTTCCATATACTCTATGCAAAGCTTCAGGACAATGGAGAGTGCACATGCCAGGCCAAAAAAAAAAAAAAAAAAAAAAAAAAGGTTATTTCTAGAGATATCTGGTAAACCAAATAAATATATGTGTGATTAAATAGGAGTTGGATTTTTATTTGGAAATTATTATGCAGCAACTGGTTAGATTATCTTGGGTTGAAAGACAAGTTTTATCAATAAAGTCTTATTCATAATTCCTACGAAGCAACAATGAACACAGAGAAAGGAGAATAAATTTGTCATTGACCGTTGACCTTCCTTAGATAAAAACAATGTCAAAAGTGACATCTGCCTGGCAAATCATTATTAGTAAGTCTTTGCACATAATATATTTGGAGACATTTCTTCCCTTGCATGGTGTACCAGCTGTGGTCAGCATCTTTGACATTGAATTTCTGTGGTATTTTTCACATACAAAATAAACTGGATTTAGACAGTCCTTGTATTATGTTGCTTGAATTTATGTGTCAAGCAAATTCTATTTTCATTACTTTTCTGTTTTGAAGCATATTTATTTGCACAGTAGTACCAACAATTGATAGCACTCTTACAGTGTCAGGAGTCCTGTGATTACAAAATAAAAAATTTTGATGACCAGGAAAATGTGATCAATTACCAGATCTCAACAAAAGTGACACTAGTCAGATACTTTAAATTTCAAGCCAATGAGATGGACAAATGATGGCCTTGTACAAAGTAAAATGTAAAAGTCTTATTACAGGTCAAAGCTCATTTAAAAGAGTAATTAGGGACCCCTGGGTGGCTCAGTGGTTGAGCGCCTGCCTTCAACCCAGGGCATGATCCTAGAGAACTGGGATCGAGTCCCACGTCGGGCTCCCTGCATGGAGCCTGCTTCTCCCTCTGCCTGTGCCTCTACCTCTGTGTGTGTGTCTTTCATGAATAAGTAAATAAAATCTTTAAAAAAAAAAGAGTAATTAATAAATCACTCAAGGAGATATAGCAAAAGCTATTACACAAATTTCAGACTTGGTAGGACTTTCAGTAAATTTTGTAAAAATAAAATAATAATTCTGAACAATGGGAGCATAGATGATTAGAAATTCATTAAGGGACATCTGTGTGGCTCATTTGGTTGAGCATCTTATTCTTGGCTTCAGCTCAAGTCATGATCTCAGGGTCCTGGAATTGATCCCCACATTAGGCTCCTTGCTCAGCACAGAGTCTGCTTGAGGGTTCTCTCCCTGTCCTCTCCCTCTACTCTCTTTCACTGTCTCTCAAATAATAAATAAGTCTTTAAAAAAATTCATTAAGGGAACCCTGGGTGGTGTAGCGGTTTAGCGCCTGCCTTTGGCCCAGGGCGCGATCCTGGAGACCCGGGATCGAGTCCCACGTCGGGCTCCCGGTGAATGGGGCCTGCTTCTCCCTCTGCCTGTGTCTCTGCCTCTCTCTCTCTCTCTCTCTGTGACTATCATAAATTAAAAAAAAAAAAAAAAAAAAAAAAGATTGTTCTCAAGGGATACAACCATGCCCCTCCTTTGATAATGACATTATAAGGGCTTGTTTGATCTGAAAAAGTTTTTTCAAGTGTGTTTTTTTACACTATATTTACTGGTATTCAGCTTTCTCAGTTGCTTACTTCTACTGAATCTCTATCAGAAACATTGGATCCTTAGACCATGAAACTAAATTCAATTTTTTTTTTTTTTTTGGATACCTCTGTGTAGGGATTATTCCAGTTATATCATGCAATGGTGAACAAGTCAAAGGCTCTGTCCTCAAACAGCTTACAGCATCATAGGAGAGAAGAATGTAAAAAGCAGTATATCTTTCAGTTGGGTCTTCTGGGTTGTTATTGTCATTTTGTCCCCCTTATCAAGATCTGCATGATCATGTATCTGCATCACTGGACATTTGATACCCACTACTTTCCTAATTCTAAATTTCCCCTCACCCTGCCACATTATGTTTTTGCTTTTAAAAAATATCATTCTCAGGCACCTTCACTGTAATTTACTTCTCTGTGTTCTTTTATATATATATATATTTTTTTTTTCGGATTTAGTTTTGGGAATCATCTCTTCTTAGTGGCATAGGCTTCATTGCTAATCTCACTATTCCCAAGATTTCATAATCACTAGGGTGCTAATAGCTTTTAAAGCTATATTTTCACTATTTGTGTATACTCCCCAGTTTCCGATGTCCATTTTCAATGGCCTGTAGATATTGTCTGATTTTTTCAAAGGTATTTTTAACTCCACATATCTTAATCAGATTCATTTTCCTGGAAATGTGCTATTCTTTCTGTTTTTCCCAAGTTGACAAAATAGTACCATTCTTTCCACACCCTCTCAGATTGGTCTCCTTGGCATCACTCACTAGTCTCTATAACTATCCATAGTTCCCTTATCAAATCCTTACTTACCCATCCTTCAAAGCCTGGTTGTGGTTTTTCATATCCCCAATTCATCATCCTGTGGTTCTGGTAGCATTTAACCTTTCCATAGAGCCTTTACTTTTAAATATCTAAATATCTGTACACATCATTCTTCATGATATTCAAATGCTTAAGAGGCAGAAAAGATGTTTCATTCACCTTTGGATCCTTCACGGGAATTTGCACAGAGTAAATGCTCAACAAAAGGTTATTGAACTCAATGAATTCTCATAGTAGTCCAAATTTCCTGTTCATTGTATAAAGTTTTCAGCTATGACTGCTATGACCTTTTGCTACAAATGCTGGGTTGGTGAAATGCAGCCTCATACTGAATAAAAACAATGGGCATAATTCAAGGCTAGGCACTATGGCTCATAGGAATGTAACCTCAGAGAAGCATACCACTCTCAGATCATATGTGGGTCCCCTGATTACCTCATCAGCATAGATGGTAAGCATTGTAGAGCAGAAATACTTTTTTTTAGAAATAAAATTTTTAAAAATATATCTTACAATAGAAATTAATGAGTAGATAGTTTTTAAGCAGCAAGATACTCTTCTACTATCTTTTATTACCAAAACATTTTCTAGCACTCATCACAGTTTCGTCTGAACACCCATGATAAAAAAATTCAGGTTTTTTTCAAGATTATCATATTTAAGTAGTTGAAAATCTATCTAAAGGAAGCAATTAAATTTGCATGTCTATCAAACATATTCTCATTTTGTAATAAACTTATAATTCTACTTCCCAGAAAGTAATGAGAAGGTAGGCAAAATAATGAGAATAATGTCAAAAAAAAAAAAACAACACAAAATCAACCTGCATAAATTAAGTAAAAATTTATCAGAAATGAGATTTAAAAACAAGGCAACCTACTGTCTATATTTCAGCTAGGAATGTGAGATAAAGACAAATATCCATGAACTTAACTTGAATCTTAAAATAGAAATCACAAAAACAATTTGCAACCACAACACAAGGAATGTATTAGTTTTTTCTTTAAAGCATAGGAATGCATTAGTTTTGCAAAAATAAAACTCATCTACTCCAATCTCCTGTAATCTAGTCTAATCATCTACTCAATGTAAGTAATATAATTGGTCTTCTGAAAAGAAATAACAATAACTTCAAAAGATTATTTATAGGTCCTTACTAAGTTTGAAAGGCCTTATTTAAAACATAAGTATTTTTATTAATTATCCATATTTATAAGCAGAGAGAGAACAGAGACATAAAATTAATCTGTTCTATAGTTTCAGCCTGCATTTAGTTTGCACTACCAATTTCATCACTGATAAATTGTAGAGTTTTTGAAGTAATTATGTTTAGCAACAACAACCACCAAAGGAAGATAAAAGAAAAAAAAACAATTAGTTGATAAGAAAATTTAAACAAATAATTTCACTTTATTTAGCTTAACATGAAGCCTGATCAATTTCATAATTATTTTTAAGTGATGTAGAGAATGTGTCGGTAGAGTAAGAGCATATGATGCAGACACCATTTCAAGGCCTTCTTTCAGTGCAAGATATTATTTATAATGGAAAAATTTCAGTAAGTGCCTTTAAAATCATTTCATCTGTATAATTTTCCTCTCCCTTTTCTGTACTTCACACTGCTCTAAACTTTTCAAGTGAGTTTTCTCCTTTTCACATTATAGTAAATGTGTTGAAATCAAGGTTGTATCTCCTCAACATAAGGACTTGCACCAGCAGGGCAGAGACTCTTCCTCGTTCACTTCAACTTCCTCAGAGAGCCTCAGTCATATTTTATTTTCAACACATGTTTGTTGAACCAAATGAATAACTGCAGATTTGTCAATATATAATTACCACATTAGACAAGAGCCAGGAATAATATTATTCCACCTTCCTTTACTTAAGATGAAAGAAAGAAAGAAAGAAAGAAAGAAAGAAAGAAAGAAAGAAAGAAAGAAAAAAGAAAGAAAGAAAGAAAGAAAGAAAGAAAGAAAGAAAGAAAGAAAGAAAGAAAGAGAAAGAAAGAAAGAAAGAAAGAAAGAAAGAAAGAAAGAAAGAAAGAAGAAAAAGAAAGAAAGAAAGAAAGAAAGAAGAAAAAGAAAGAAAAGAAAGAAAGAAAGAAGAAAGAAAGAAAGAAAGAAAGAAAGAAAGAAAGAAAGAAAGAAAGAAAGAAAGAAAGAAAGAAAGAAAGAAGAAAAATCCCTGCAGTAGAAGAGGTAACAGTAGGGAGTGTTTTATCCTCAAAGAGGAATATTGCAGTAAAACAGTTTCTCAATAAGTGGACTAACCTCTGACGCTGAGTGCTAACTAAACTTTAAGAGATGAGTTCTAGTGTTTCTTTACCACATAAAAGATGGTTAAGAGTGTTGTCATATTTCAGCAACACTATTTTTTTTAGACATATCTCTAGAAAAACCTCAGAGAAGAAATGGAAGTATATAGAGTCTATCGGCCAAAAAAGAATGCAAAAAATATGGAGATAATACCCTAACTAAATAAGGAGCTAACCATAGAATGCATTATCTTACAAGTGTGCTGAAATTCAGATAAGCAAATGATTTGAGAGTCTGGAGGCAACAAAGCCACTAACTGACCCTGCAAGTCACTTTGAGATTTGATGAGAGCTCATTCTGTCCTCAAATGTCATAAGGGTTCAGCAAAATGATCTAGTTTTAAAGGACCAAATTAGAATAAAAGGGTAATATGGCCACACATTTTATCAGTGTTAATTATTAATACTGAGATTAAAAAAGAAAGGGCTGAGGGTTCGGTAAGCATACTAATTGGAGACTTTTTCAGCTTGTTTTCCCTGTCAGTGTGAATATTTTACAGTGATTCAAAGGGAAATATATACCTGAAGAGTATGCATTCAACTAGAACCCTGAGTATAAATATAAAAACATTAAAAAAGTGAGAAAAGAATAAACGAAGGTAATGGTGTCTCCCCACCTTGAATGACAGCACAAAGAGTAGGGTTGATTTGATCCAGAAGATAGACTCTTCTTTTCCCTTCAGTTTAGATCCTCGATATATTTAAACATATTTGTTACTGGGTGCTACCCCATGATGCCACCCAAAAAGGAGAAATTGACTAATTGGTATCCAAAGTGAGAATACAGTTCCTACCGCTAATTTTGGAATGGCTACCTTTCTGAAACTAAACACTTTTATGATGTTTTCATCACTGTTACTAGGTTATGTCAAATCTACCTGAAGTTAATGACAAAATTACTTATCATTACTAGTTGAATATAGTAAATAATTCTATCATCAATTAATATGGTGAAATTATTGCTACTCGTTTTTTATCTATAAATCGTTAGGTGCTATTATTTCATTTAGTTGTTTCCCCAATGATATGCGTTAGTAAAAGTGGGGCTAAGAGAGGTCAGAAAGTTGTCCTGCTAGTAAGAAGAATAACCAGGAATCAAACCAACGTCTTTGGATTTCAAAGCCTGCTTTTTAAACCACTATATTCTGTCCACAATACTGCCTCTTCTATAGGATAGTATCTTTTTTTTTTGGATTCTTTCAGAGTGTTCTGCTCGTGGACTGGAAGACTGCTACAGCTCACATTCTGACTGGAGACAAGCGCTCTAATTACTTTCTATCTCTAATCCCCATGAAGAAGCAGAAGTGAGGAAAGCCCTCTGGAAGTGGGGACATGTGGCCTTGGGAATGCTTAGGAAGCACAAGGCCATTTCACAGTTGGCTAGAAAAGTAGAAAATGGAGTCTATATGCCATGCTGAAAAGCAGAACCATAGAAATGAATCCTTTTCAGGGTATGTTAGTCTCTTCCTGGAGAAATTAAAAAAAAAAAAAAAAAAGCATTTGCAGGGCACTTATCCTGAGGTATTACACTTATACCGTGAACAAGTGTTTGAGCATCTTTGGAAAGATGAAAGACACAATCTTGCTACCTAATTCAATCTAAATGCCAACAGTACAAACCCATAATGACTAATGGCAGGACCTTAAAAGTGACTGTTGGAAATTGGGTAGGTGGGAGGAAAGTAGAGAGAGAGCACCCTCCATCCCACACAAAATTTGAGTTTTGTCTCCATTCTCATTACTCTTGGTCATATAAAAATGGTGCTTCATTTCCAATTGATATTTCAATTATATTTTTATTTCTGAAAGGAGTGTGAAAAGTCTATGGCAGAGACAAAAATGGGTTCATGATACCATGTTTTAACCCTCAAAAAAAAAGCTTACTCTAAGCACTACTGAATGTGGAATGAGGAAAATGAATAAAATGAATAAAACAATGATCAAGCCTAACACATACTTCTGAAAATGTACGAATTGGGGGGCTCAGAAATATGAGTGTATAAAAATCAAAATTATCTTTTAAATATCTGAGAAAATCAATAGACATAAAAGTAACTAGGCATTTAGAGTGGCCAAATTTTTTACCTCATTTAACTTTTTAAAATTTGCCTTACAGATCAACTACTGTTTTCCAATTTTAATTTATTTCTATATTATACCATTTGGAAGTTTATGTAGAGGAAAATATAGACTGTTTTCTACCCTTTGTTCATTTTTACTGTGGCCAAAGTTTACTCTGTCAAACAAGAAAATAAATATGCTTATTCTATTGTGAGATCACTTAATTACAATTAATGTTTTTGAAAGGCATTACACCCAGGGCCAGATCAAATCTATAGACTGCTCATGGTGTAACTTGAAGGGGGCTCCAAAACTATCTCCCACATGGCTTGCTGGGTGCCAACCATTTTCTCCACCTCACCAGAAATCACACAACTTCATTCAGTCCACTTCTTATATCATACATGCATTATTTACTACTCAAGTGTACATATGTTTTGCGGATTGCAAGGAATGCCTAGAATTAATAATAATGTCTAGAATTAATGTGTGCACATTAACACATATTATCAAATTCATTCGCTATCTCATTAATAGACCCAAAGTTCTCTTTCTGATTTGGAGAGTAGAATATATAGGAAAAATTGGATATAAAGAGAAAATCACTGATTGTTGGATCTGAATAAAATTTTAGTTAAGAGCATTAACTGCCTTATAGATGATTAGAAGCAGATCCAGAAGGAGTAAGTGACCTACCCAATCCCAATGGCAAAATTGGGATTGAAGGGCAAGTGGGCTGTTTCTTATATTTGAGTTGTTAAACACTATATATGGTTACATGATACATAGCAAAGCCAAACTGGACTTGCAAAGGTAATTCAGGGGGTGACTGAGAAGAATAAGTAGACTATGGCATGAACTCAAAGGCCAAGATAAACACTGACAATAGAACTAAAGAAACTGTTAAACACCACTCCAAGAAAAAATCTGAAGACAACTGCATGATGTAGACAAGGGCAAGTTCTTGCATAGTCAATTTATGCCCTTAATGTGATGATGGTGTTAAGCTTAATATTTGGTTTTTACCTGAATTATAAACTCATCGCAGTAGGTTTCAATAATTTTAACATTTTCATTATCAAATATTCTATCATTATTCAACTTCCTACCATGAACAAGTAATTTAAAATATCTCTTTGGGTCAGGTTATGATCTCAGGGCTGTGAGATTTAGCTCTACATCAGGCTCCATGCATAGCATGGATCCTGCTTAAAATTCTATCTTTCCCTCTCCCTGTGCCCCTCTCTCTATAATAAATAATAAAATAAAATATCTAATCCCATTAGGTGTATCTTATTGAAATAATAAATAACCAAGTTCCCCAATCTTATCAAAGAATCAACACAAAATCATAATATTGATAAGAATTAATGAAGAACAAAGAAAAAATATTAGTGATCTTTTTCATGAATAAATGTTTGATTCATAAAAAAATTCTTAAAATATTTTTTTAATGAGATCATTTCCATTACTGCTTTCCAGAAACCCATGGATGTAAGTACCCAGATCTGAAATTATGAAAATGGTGGGACTCATTCCAACGATTAGTTTCAAGTTTCATGAAATTATGTTGATGCTTACAATGTATTCTTTTTCCTAAATTAATAAGAGAATAAAATATCATTCATCATCTGGCAGTAAGGTGGGTTGGAATGTAGGATAAGGTTGATTATAAAGCTTATTAATCCACAGGCCCTAATTATGGAATTGTGTTTATTATGCTCGAGTATAGGAAGCAAATAAAGCTTTTGTAAAACATAAGTGCATTTCACTGCTTATCTACTTAAATTTTCCTTTTAGTTATTTTAGTTATTTTTAGTTACTTCTTTACTACAGAGTCTGTGACAACTTATTTTTATCATTAGCTGTTCTAACGTATACCCAGGTAGCATTGTGACATTGGGATGTTATATTATTGTACTGAAAATTACCTTCTAAACTTTACAATGGAAGTTAATCCAAAAATCAGTTATAACTGCATTGTTTCACACAGGTTAAAATTCAAAGAAAATATTTGAGGTAATAATAATTAGGAACTAGTACAGCATCCAAAATGGTATTTTCATGGAAAATCCAGTACAAATCCTGATTAAAACCTAACCAAGCAAAACGCTGCAGATTACCTGGATTCCAATTAAATGTGACAAATGAATACTTGACAAGTTTCAATTCCAATTCTATTTATGTCAGAATGATCCATTAATATTGAAGATGAAATTACCAGAATTCAAGCAATACAATTGTACTTTATGGCTAGATAGTAGTCTGAAAACTTGGACCCAACAAAACTTATTCAAATGTCAATTGCTACATTTGGATCACCCAAAGTGAATCACATCCCCTTCTGTCATTACCTATAGATTAGGGCTAACATGAATCACAGCTAGCAGATGACAAATGATTATATAAAACTGAATTTCAAGTGTCAGTCACATACAAAATCAGAAAAATCAGTTCTATTATAATAGTCTTTGCTGTTGACAAGACTGAAAACATGATTATCAAAAATAACTAAAAGCCTTATTTGGGAAATGCTTCTCAGTAAACTTTCTAATTTCCTAATGAGCTCACCTATTAAGTTTACCATGTATGTTTTCCTAAAAAGTAACCAATATGCATTTGTCATATATAATTATGTTTATAACTCATCATTTCTGACTTATTTTAAAAGTGCTGAATCCCCTCTAACTCAAAAAAAAAGAAAAAATAACATTAAAATGTGATTATAATGTCAATGATACAAAGTCCTTTCTGTTAATATAGCTGACAACCAAAAATAAAGCCTTAATTATACTTTACATTGTTTATTGTGAGATAAATAGTTTTTAAAAACACAAATAAAATCATATTAAATCATTAAAAGGTATAGGAATGTCCTTAAATTAGATCAATCTTGCCTTCCTAGGGGTGTGTGTGTGTGTGTGTGTGTGTGTGTGTAATATTATTATACTATTTTAACTTTTACTTTGGGGCAAAGAATTTCAAACATATTTGCTTTAGAAATATATTCATGACCAATGCAATTCATTCCAAATTTTTAAACAGATACTAAAAAGCTTAATTCTTAAAAACCACATCAAACTCCCATCCACATATGCATACACCACCATACACACAAATAAGCATGCCTTTATAGCCATAGGGCAAAATGCCATTTGAACTCTGGATTATTAATTAATAGGGATTTCAATCATCAGACCCTGATATCACATCCTCTCACCCAGATAACAATGTGGAAAAATAATTATTTAACATGATTTAGTTTAGCCATAATTTCACTTGAGGTCATTTATAATATATTACTCTCTAAGGTTGGATTTTAATATTCATAGGTAAACTTCAAGAAAAAAAATCAGACTTTTCCTGCATTAATATGCTCTATTTGCATACCATCACTAAAGAAACTGTATATAACAGAACGGTAGAATGTGTTATTTCATTTAAGGGACAGGACAGTGAAAGACAAATCCATTTCGAGTTTTCACTAGAGATAAAATGTGTGCAATTCTCCTTCCTATACAACTGAGTCTCTTTTTATACTTGAGATAATAATAATAAAATTAGTATGAACTTTACCATTCCATTATTTCACACAAACCTACTCCTCAGGCATTTCCTTATAACCTGAAATCCAAAAAACACATCATTTAATTGTTTCGGGGATCATAAACAAATGTGAAAAGATTTATAAATACTGTTTGCAGTCTAACTTTATAACTTAAAAGGAAGTGTACAGGAGGCCAATTGTTGTGGTCCTCATGAGAATCATTTCACAACAGGATAAGAACATAAGTACTAAAATTGGCTTTCTTCTCTTCCCCTTGCACAAAAATGAGGGAAAAAAAATCACAACATATACTTAAATGAGAGGGGAGTTATAATGGTATTTACAATATATTTTTGGAGAGTAAGATAATACTGTTCTCCTCGTTTGACTCCATTTCAGCTATACTCGAAAGGAGAAGTTCGAAATGCTTTAATAAATACCTAGGAAAAGAAAGAGCTGGGTATTCTTACTGCCATTCCCTTTCACTAAGCCTGGACAATCGCAGTGGAAGAAATAGTTGCATGACAAAAATGAACAGAAGAAACCAATAACACAAGACCTTTCTCAGTTGCTGTTGTTTAGGTATTATGAATTCATTTAGGGTTTTGTTGTTGTTGTTTTGTTTTGTTTTTCATAGCAGGTACTACTCTGATTTATTGGGCAATGTGTTTATTTCTGATCAGGCTGTTTTAAAATGATGATGCAAGTTTGGTGAATTTTATCTCTATAGTTATGTTCCTTTAGTTGGCATTTCTGTCCTTTAGCAACTATTTATTTATTTATTTATTTTAGATGAACTTGTTTTAGTGTCAGCTGTTTTATTCGGGTTTTAGACGGACCCTCGCGAGTCTACTCCTGATGGCTCGCTAGCGTGATTCTGTGTGTGGATGCTGTGTTTGCCCCTACCATTTTCCATATGCTCTGCCTCACCAACACTGCCATCCGGCGTGGTCCTCTCATAGTTGTCCTCTGGGAGTGGAAGGGCACCCAGCCTTGGCCCTGATGAGCTCTTACTGCTTGGTGTCTCTGACTCCTCCAGCCCGCTGTCATAGCAACTCTGCAGTGACCCCTGATGTGGGTCCTGAGGCTGACTCACAACAGAAAACGTCACTCTACGAAATGGCTGCAAAAGAAAAGATTCTGAATGTCACTAAAATATAAGACTGTAAACGATCTTATCAAAAAAACACATCAATTACATACAGTATCAAGGACTACTGATGACTAATACAATACCAAATGCTTAGAGGATGCTGAAAGCGAGGCAGTTAACTGCATTATCTGTGGCAAGGCCTGGAACTGTGATTTCAGTATGGAAAAAACCCAAAAATTCCCCCTCTGAGACAGAGATAAGAAAACAGCAATTTCCACTCAAACACCCATTGAAGCCAATGTTAGTACCATATATTCAACCATTTTCTATCCTGTAGTCTTCGCTTCAAATAGACTCTCTAAAACAAGTGTCACTGATTTCAGGAGGCAGTAAATATGGATGTCATCTTTGTTAAGAATTCATTTTTTAAAGACTTGAGCTTTAAAAACTTTGTCTGGATGCGATAATGGTGTTCAAATAAATGTCCGTACAGTTGACTTAAGCTATTAAAGGTACAACTGATAAACAGGAATGTAGATGCAGTGCTAGGAAACAGGAATATATTTCTTACTTTATTCATATGAAAAATATTACCCTTGACCTTGAAATTGAAAGGGTGGTATTAAAATAACAGATAAAAGTTTCTTTCACCAGGGAGTAGAAAATAAACCAAAAAGCATACTTGTATGCACTTACTATGACTGTTTATATTCAAAAACAAAGAGTTACATCATGTACTGTCTTTAAGTTCTATCTTCAAACTGTTGCCTATTCTTAACCAGTTGGGTTTCACAAATTGCTGTGATACTGAAGTTGGCTGCACTGAAGATTTACTATGTATGGAATTTACAGATTATTGCAGCTACAGAATAAATTAAATAAATTTAAAACTTTAGACTCACTAAGGGAACCAATGTCATGCATTGATCATGCTACATACGTAGTATTTGGGGGAAAATACAAAAAGATTCTGCAATATTTGTCTGAGATTTTTCTTGGTGATAATTATATCCATTAAAAACACTTGGATGATTCAAAAAAAAATGCCATATGTATTTTTTAAATCTATAATTCAGATTGGTTCTTTTTAATATAAGGCATAAAACTAATGTTGCCAGAAAATAGTGAGAAAGCTAAAATAGTGCATTTTTATAACTTGAATACTAATGGTACAAATTACTAGTCGTAACTGGGACCAGTCTGTTTTTTAAAGTGTTAAGGATAATCTACACAGGCAGGCTATTAAAGGGAAAGCTAAGAAGATTTATGGAATCTCCCCCAAATTTATAAACTGGTGCTGCTAGAGAAAAATACACGCTTCTGCAAATCTTCCTTTTATTTTGTTTCAGAAGACTGGTCAGGGATAATGTCCACTTTTGGGATTTCTAACTCAGTACCTTACCCTCCATGTACTTATTTGGCATGTACAGTCTTTATAAAATCCTATCACTTATTCTAGTTCAAAATCAAACTTCTAAAACCACTGAATCATCGTAAAAGGAAAATATTTAAAGCATATTCTCTTCTTTATAATGTTTCACTGAATTGGAGGTGCAAATAGTATACACATCATGGTCCCAAATTTACTGGCGATAAATTCTAGAAACATGACTGTTATTTCACTTATAATTCTCACATTTGTTTACAATAGTATGATGTTTCATACATAGATAAGGAAGTATAGAAATCAGTTTGTGTTTACTATGCTTTATCTTATGTGCATATATTTTTAATTTTTTCCCTATTTATCACTCCCAGCATATTATCTGTATTTCTTCAGTCTCACCTCGGAAACAAGGCTGCTGATAGTTTTCCTAAAACCACATTGTTCTGCCCAAAGAAGATACTCAGTAAATACCATTGAACAATGAGCTTTAAATAACAATGCTGAATCTAGGAAAGAACTCCAATGGTCATTCAGACATATCACTTCAAGACATAGCAATGGTTTAATATATATATGAACATATTCTTTATATATACATATACAAAGAAAGAGACAGAAAGCAGGGTCACATCCTGTCCTTGATTCTACGTCAGTAATTCTCAAATCTTTTAGAATCAGTCTTCATTAACCCAAGAGGAAAGATCAAAAGGAAGACAGAAATACATAATTTGTACTAATAAATTGACAAAGGAAAGTATATAAGAAATTATGAGAAATGTTCTGATATAAAAATAGAAAAGAGGGTGATGTTTAGGTGAAAGTAGTAAACTTAGAATCTATAGTCAAAAATGCTGGTTCCACCAGAAGTTGTCATAGGACAGCACAGAGGTGATTCATCCATTGGAAGGTCATCGTCGTTAATCTTAAAATCTCTAAAATCTGGAGAATAATTCTATGAGATTACAGTAAATAATGTAAAAGATCGATTTGTCAATTTAAGGGGAAATGGAGCAAGTGGGGACAGACTACTATTTTTTTTTCAGACTACTAATTTTTAAAGCATGACATAAGAGAGAAGTAGGATTGCGGTTAAAAGAAAGAGATTTGCATAAAGAGTTCTATTTAAAAAAAAGAGTTCTATTTATTTATGCTTATTTGTATCTTTCTTCATTGTTATTGAAAACATTTGCTTTAAGATAAATATTTGAAGACACAAGCAAAAAGCCTCATAACATAAGGTGCACTGGGAATGAATGAAATCAGAGAAGATAAAAGAATTAAGAGAGAAATTAAAAATAAAATTATAAAGGTAAGGTAAACAGTAAAACGTTGAGTAATTGCATGCATGGTGTGTGTGTGTGTGTGTGTGTGTGTGTGTGTAATGAGAAAAAAATGGTATGTTAGAAATAATAAGAAAGGAAAGGATTTTATTCCAAACCACCCTCTAGATTTCCTCTCGGTTGACCTCAGAGAAGTTAGCTGACCTTTGGTTCTTGTGCCGTAGGCTCAAGGTCTATAAAATGGAGCTAATAATACTTGCCCCTCACTAACTTAAAGTCTCTGAGAAATAATGAGATAGTTTATAAAAAGAGCCTTAAGCTCCCTCAAAGACATATACTATAAAAGGTATCATACCTCAGGCCACAGCTATATAACTAGAGCGATATGTCCCATTATGTTTTTTTTTTTCTTATGTTTGTGGTTTTTGTTGTCATCATTGTTGTTTTTAATATAGAGCTGGCTCAGTAATTCACAAAGTTTCTATATGGAATTTTTAAAATTCGTATGAGATTTCAGACCTAAATCTGTTAATGCGGTGCTTTGATTGTTCTACATGCAAGTTATTTGTAAAGCAAATATGTGCATACAGTGACGTCAATTTTTCAAAAAGCATTTGAATCTAATCATCTGTTGGGCATGACTATCTCTACAGTCACTTATTTTGGATTGTCATTTATCAACAATGTTTTGTCCCCATTATGAAACAGAGGAGAGTTTCACTTGAAGACACACCCCACTATAGGGACTTCTCAGATATTTTAGAGGTTGTTACAAATATATTCAAAGGTAGCTTCAAATAATATACAATTCCTGGGGCATTAAATGTATCTTCATTGTCATCCTAATCTCCAGCGGACAGAAGTACATTCAAATTGGCTTCTGTATGTTGACAAATTGAACACCAATAAAAAATAAATTTATTAAAAAAAAGTCCTACAAATAAATAAATAAATAGATAAATAAATAAATAAATAAATAAATAAATAAATTCCTACAGACTTAGGGATGCCTGGCTGGCTCAGTGGTTGAGCACCTGCAGAGCGTGATCCTGGAGGTCTGGGATCGAGTCTCACATCGGGCTTCCCTCTTCTCTGTGTCTGCCTGCTTCTCCCTCTGCCTGTGTCTCTGCCTCTCTCTCTCTCTGTGTCTCTCATGAATAAATAAATAAAGTCTTAAAAAAAAAAAGTCCTACAGACTTAGAATAAGCACTCTCCATTCTTGTATAATTGTATGCATCTTATTTTCTGAAAATTTGGAGGTCACATGGGAAATAGGCAGAAGTGTTGATGGGGAGGTCTTCTATCTTCTATTTGTCTGCTGAGGAGAGCCCAAGATGGGTGCCCCTTTTCTTCTCTCCCCCATTCATTGGAAATGCTCCTGAGCTTCTGTTTTAAGAGATGGATGAGTGCAGTGAACATTTCTACATGAAATTAATCTCACAGACTGGAAAAGACAAACACAGCAAATAAGTATTTAAGTTGGGTGCTGTGGGGTACACAATGCAGTATATTCAATCAATGCATTTGCTCACTAAGATTTTTGATACTTTTTTTCCCCTGGAACTGTGAACAGAGGCAAAAACTGATAGATCAGTACATTTAGGATTAGGAGAAAGATAGCCTGCTGGATGAGGAAGGGAGCTAGACTATATCTTAGTTATAGAATAAGGCTTATAATCTATATGACATTATGAGTAAAGGATTCACAAAGGGAAAATGTGGTGAGGGTTTGATTCATTATTCTTTTTTATAAAATTGCATCTCTTTAATTGATAGTGCAAATTACCAAACAGTAAACTTAAATCTAGGCAGTCTAACAGGTTTACAGGTCACACAAGATGTTATCACAATTTCTATTTCAAATATGAACTACTATCAGATTTCATCCTGCTCGTATTCAGAGGGTTCCAAGGAGGTCAAGTCAATACATGTCAGATTCATAAGAGAGAGGACTGAAGCAATTTTCTAAAAGAAAAAAAAATTATCTGGAAAGCATATGTCAAATTTTACCATAAGTATAACTGCCTCATTTTTATTTTATCTTGCAGGATCATTATTTTTTGTTTAATTTTAAAGACCTATAAAATCACATCTTTTTGAAGGTATTGACATGAGAACATGCACTATTTATAACCTGAAACTTGGAGAAAATTAATTTTGAAACTAATGAATATGCCATTCTGTTTACAGAATATAATCATTGCCAAATATATATGATATCACTAGGTGCAACCTATTTTAAAAAAAGTCTTCATGAGGAAGTCCATTGATAGTTTCTAAGAAAAACAATAGAGACCACATGCATATTCACAAATATATGGGCAGTAACAAAACTTTTATTTTTATTCATTGTTTTAAAGATTTTATTTACTTATTCATGAGAGACACAGAGAGAGGGATAGATGCAGAGGGAGAAGCAGGCTCCCGATGAGAGCCCGGGATCACGACCTGTACCAAAGGCAGATGCTCACACTGAGCCACCCAGGTGCCCTGTTTTTATTCATTCTTGTTAGATTGATTAAAACGGTGACTACCACGCCAGAAAAAAAGCATATATTACGTCCCACAATCAGACAGATTTAAAACTCTTTGCCTTCTATCTGCAAAATCTTCCAAGTTACAACCCACACAATAAAAACTTACTGTTTTCTTTGATTAGAAGGTGAGCTTCAGGATAATCCCATCATAGACTCTACTTACAGTAAAAGGGAAAACACAGCATTGGGGTAAAAGTGCAGAAACTTTCCCCTTGCAGTTCATTTCTTATAACCTAGTGACACCACGTTTGTGGGGATTTTATTTGCAAGAGGAAAGGACCCTACAGAGAGATGCCAGTGCAAAGAACTTCAGGTTAAATGTCTTTCATTATTGAATACTGCTCTGTGTCTTACAGACAACTTTATTGAGAACTTTAAATCTGCACCTTCCTTTTTAGCTTCAATAGCTTCTTCATAAATCGTCTCCTTATCTGGAACTCACATACAGCTGTCTCCGTCACATCAATTATTTCTGAATGGGCTGAAAAGGCTTTTTTATTTTTTCCAATTCACTTAGTTACGTCCATCAAACAGACTTCTAATGACTCTCTTTGTCAGTCATAAAGCCCTGAAACAGTCATGCAGCAGAACATTGCAGCATTCACGAGAAACACTACATTTTCTTTTTAAAGAGGACCTATCTAAGACTGTGAGCTCTTCTTTTGCACGGGCACAGGTAGTTGATTAATCTGCAAACATTTTCAACTGACGTCAGTGGCTACCGTGCAAACATATCTAGGATTCCAAAGCACTTAAGATGGAGCATGTCTGGCAGGACCTTCAAACAAACTTTAATCGGGTCTTTTAAACTTTTTAGGGCATCTTCTTTTGCTCACATCTCCACATTTTTCCATACTTCAAACAGTTTTCCTTTCTTTCAAGTCAACAGCAGATGAAAGGATATTAAAAAGAAACATGTTGAAACGTTTGGACTGGTTAATTAAGACACTCATTTGGGGAAAGAGAAGGTAACTAACTGTATTTATTTCTTTTGACTGCGTGCAATTTCATGTTGGACATTATTGTGTATATTTGTTCCACAGAAAACTAAAAATGCAAATGATACTTGGTAGTTCTTAGTCCAGTAGATTACAGAATATTTAATGTCACAAAAAAAAACAAAACAAAGGTTATCAAATGGTACCCAAACATCAGCCACAATGTACTAGAACAGTGCTATTTATTTTACTTATGCTGTCACTTCTCCTCATGCTATCTTTATGTGGGTCCTATTGTACTCTGATTTAGGGAATGAGAAAAAATAATGAATTTCAGTATTTATTGCAAGACCTACTCTAGCCTTAAAATATAAATGGGTCTCCTATCTGCCCCCCCCCATA
Organism: Canis lupus baileyi; assembly: GCF_048164855.1. Taxonomy (NCBI): domain Eukaryota; kingdom Metazoa; phylum Chordata; class Mammalia; order Carnivora; family Canidae; genus Canis; species Canis lupus. The sequence continues at coordinate 81,737,540 of NC_132839.1, forward strand.
ATGAAAAACATCAGCAAACAGAAGAGCCAGAGCCTAAAATTCTTAGTAAATGTATGCAAACCTTCTTTTTCTAAAACTCTGAAAATAGATATTATGCTCTAAAACACAAATTGTGGGTCCCCCATACTGCAGACACACTTGCTTGACCTATCTTTTGCTCTGTTTGCTGCCTTCTATTATACTTAGCCCAGAATTAACAAACCTTTTTTCTGTAAAGGGCCAGAAAGTAAATATTTTAGGCTTTGTAGGTCATAGGTCTCTGCCACAACTACCCAACTCTGCTGTTGTAGTGCAAAAAGAGCCACTGAAGATACATGCATTAATGCGGATGGCCGTGTTCCAATAATACTTTACTTATGGAAATGGAAATTTGAATTTCATATAATTTCCCACTCTGCGAAATGTTCCTTTTAAATTTTTTTTCGACCATCTAAAAATGTAAAACATTAAATGTAAAAAATACAACTTTGCTGTTGTAGAAACGTTTTTAAACGTCATTGTAGAGTTTTCAACTAGTGTGTAAAGGCTTCATGAACACTGTTTACCCATTATACCTCTGTTTCAATGACAGTGCCTTGAAAACAGTTTATATTTGATTGTCATTTATGAACACGCTTTGATATTTCTTGTCCTTTTTGGAAATAACTGAACTGGGGAATCAGGAGAACTGGATTCAAGTACTGGCTCTGATAGTAAGTGTGAAATCTCGGGAAAAGACTCATCTTTCAGCTTTTGCATCTTCAACCGTCAAAGGAAGAAGTACCACAGATGATATTTAATATCTTTTCCAGTTCCTTAATTCTCGGAAACTGTAAGAAGATAGGTGTATTGGATCAGTGAATTAATGGCTGAAATCAGTGATTTTAAAACAGTCTCTGCTCACCCATTAAGGAATTCCTTAGAACACTGCAGGCAAATACTAATGCATATTGGAACGTATTTACTCATCGAATAAAGATCATGAACAAAAATACGCATAATAATCAAACATTTTAGTCAATTACCTTAATGAAAAGCTACAAAGATGGTTTGGTTCCTTCAGGCTTACCATTTTTGTGAAAAGTAGAAACATTCATTTGAAATGTCAGCTCCATGACATATGTTTTGGCCTAATTCTTCCCTATCCTCTGAAACCACCTCTTTTGTGATTCCTTCTTCACTGAACCACGTGAAAATGATGAGTTCCAGGGCACCTCAGTGGCTCAGTCATTTGAGAGTCCAACTCTTGATTGTGGCTCAGGGCATGATCTCAGGGTCCTGAGATTGAGCCCCAGGTGGGGCTCTGGGCTCAATGAGGAGTCTGCTTCTGTCCCTTTACCTTTCCCCTTGCCCCTCCTCTTGTTGGTTGGGTGCACATTCTCTCTCTCACTTCCTCTCTATAAAACAAATAAATAAATCTTAAAAAAAAAATGTTGCATTCCTACCATGTGCTAAAGGCTGAGAGATCTCGCTCATCTCTCAAATGTATAATTCAGATGGCAGAGGTTAGCAAGGTTGGTACGAAATAGGATGGTGAAGGCATGCTGGGCCCTGATTGGATTACACCTCCCACTTCATTTGAGACCCTACCTAGACCCTTGTAAGTTCCTATGTTTACACTCACAGAGAAGCAGGAAATCAGAGGGAGTCCTAGTTAGGAAAAGAGAATATTGACAAGCAACTAATGAGAAAAATACTGTCTTCACAATGACATTCAATCCAACAAAGACTTATTAAGCACTTGCTTTGTGCCTACCACTGTGCTGAAAAATCTACATGCTTCAGATTTCAGGCATTAAGCTCAGTTGGGTAAGTGTAGATTAATCACACAAAAGCACTCAATACAAGAAAAAAAGGTTTCTTTTTTTTTTTCTTTTTCTTTTCCTTTGCTATTGTGATAATCATCAAAAGCTCAGCTCACATGCCGCTCAGTTGCTTTGCATGACTACTCTACACACCCATGGAGTTCCAGAAGCAGCTGAATGAGGTCGATAAACCTATGTCTTAGACTACGCAGCTGGAGTTAGTCTGTAGCAGTTCAAGGGAGCAAGGCTGAAGAACCAAGTGGAACTGCAGGAAAACCGCCCAGGTTTCCACCTACTAAAACACCACAAAATGAACAAATAGACAACAATAACAAAAATGAAAAATAGCCTTTCAAAAGCTACCTTCTAAAATACACAGATGCTTAGAAGCGCAGATAGAAGCCTGCCTCATGAGCACCCGACTCAGTTCTGAGCACCCAGCTTCAGTTTCCTGGGCTGAAGTGAAGGAAAATGAATTGTGCATTTTCTGATGCACTCAAACAGATGCTCCGGATTCTTGTCTCCTTTTTTCTTTTCCATCTTAGACATTTCATCCAAACTGCACCTGGCAAATCGGGTTGGGAAACTCTATACATTTAACAACATTTACTTTTTCCTTTTCTACAGAATGAAGTTTTGGGTCCTAACGTAGTTTTCCTTGGTCTGGGTGGATTAGAAAGTCTGACAGGAAACAAGACAGACAAATGGAGTAAGGCTCTGAAATGTTACTTAAACATTTAATTATTAAACTGAGTTGAGACCTGACGCTTGAGCCAGAATAGTCTGCTCCACAGGTGAACCTTCTGCTACTTGGGTAAACCCATTTTCTCTGCCGTTCCTGCCAGCTTACTTGTTTTATCTTGATTTGTCTGCACTTTGTTAAAAAAGCAAAACCACCTGTGTCCATAAGGAAAAAAAGTATTCAATGGCCAGTATATGGTAATTTTCATTCCTCAGTACAAGTCAAATGATTACAGAAAAATCAGTGGAAGTGGGTGTCGTGGGCAAAGAAATATACCCTAATGGGCCCTAATCCCTGGAACCTGTGAAGAGGTGACCTGATGTGGAAAGGGGTATTTAAAATTGTAGATAGAAATAAGGTTGCTAATCAACTGACTTTAAAATTAGGAGATTATATTGGATTACCTGGTGGGCCCAATGTAATCTCAAGGATTCTTAAAAAATAGACAGGAAAGGCTGAAAAGGAGATCAACAATTCAGTGGGGAACTGTCCTCTCCTTTGACAGCTCTGAAGAGAGAGGAAGGGGCTACAGGCCAAGTCATACAGGTGGCCTCTAGAAGCTATTAATAAAGCAAAGAAGGGAAAAGATTGATTTTCAGTGTCTCCAGCATAAACACTACCTACCAACACCCTGATTTCTAGCCCAAGGAGAAACATTTTGGATCTCTGACCTGAAAAGCTATAAGATAACAAATTAGCACAGTTTCAAGCCACTAAATTTTAGGCTATTTGTCACAGCAGCAATAGGAAACTTAGAGAGTTAACCATGACCCTGACATATGGTGGGTGGGGGGGAAGTAGAAGTGAAGCATCAGGGCCTCGGGTTTACGTTTATGAAAGAGGTTAGACTCATAAGTCAAATGTACATCGGTGTTCTATTCCTGGATCACCCCACCTATAGGACCACTGAGAATTGGCATGTCATTCTAATAATTATACTTATTTTATAAAACACTCAAATACACAGTGTTGCATATTTTATGTTGAGAGGGCTCAGTAAGGGTAAACATGATAAAATTATCTTAACCCTATTTTCACATTTATCATTCTTTGATTACAGTGAAAATACCAATACCAAACCAACAAATCAAAAAATGAAACAGGGATCCCTGGGTGGCGCAGCGGTTTGGTGCCTGCCTTTGGCCCAGGGCGCGATCCTGGAGACCCGGGATCGAATCCCACGTCAGGCTCCTGGTGCATGGAGCCTGCTTCTCCCTCTGCCTGTGTCTCTGCCTCTCTCTCTCTCTCTCTCTCTCTGTGTGACTATCATAAATAAATTTAAAAAAAAAATTAAAAAAAAATGAAACAGACTAACTCCCTGTCCACTTAGACATTTGGGGGGAAACCACTTCAAAGGATGATCTCTCTATTTTAAAGATGCGATGAAGATCCAATTTCATCTCCTATGTGTAATAGATTTTGTACCATAGAATGTGCTCATAAAGGATAATGGTGAATGAGCCCAAAATTGTGAGTAGGCCAAAGATTTAGGAGCAGATAGGGGCACTAAAGAAATCCATGAACTTGGAAGAAACAAATGCTTCCCACCATACTAACATGAGAAAATAAACTTGATAATGGACATCTTGACTTTCAAGAAATCACCTTAATCTACAAGGGAAGAGTTAATAAATCCTAATTGGTGCCAAATTGCAGTTACCATATTTGTAGACGTTGCCTCTTGTCTGCTATCTTCTTTCTTATTTCCTCTTTGTTTTTGTGTTTGTATATTAAAGAAACTTTTTAGGAGGTTGAATTCTTTCTATAACAACTTAAGCTTTTCAGAGGAAGGGAAAGAAATGAATTCACCAAATAAGTAATAAGTTAGCGTGTTGGCATTTCATGACTCCTTAGGGGAAATGAAGATACTCACAACCTGACCCTAACAGAAAGCTTCAAAAGTAATTCTTATGTAGTATGACAGGTTTTCAGAGACACTAGCAGGAATTTAATTTTTAGGCATAATTTGAGAATGTAACCTAGATTGTCCAATATTCACCATATATAATTTTAATGTTACATGCCGCAAAACTTATTTCATTTACTGCTTTCTTGAGAAAATATGACTTAATTCTTAATCTTAGGGATAAGGGGCATTTTTAAGTATGAGAGAAAAACCAGCAAGTTCACAAGACAAAAATGTTATAGCCCAATCATATTTTATTACTACTACTGTTTGACTTTCTAAGCATTTTTACATTTCATATTTGGGAGGTACTTGTTGAGCTATATCAAAATTAAAATGTTTTTATTGCTTTTTTTTTAACCTTATGATTTTTTCTAATCTCTGACTCTTTTCCTCTCACAGAGGTTTATATACATTGCCATTTTGTACACATTGCTTCAGTGATTTCTTAATTTTCACTTTAGAAGCGCCAAAATGATTACATCTGGGGCACCCACAGTTTGTAAAATACATTATGGTATATTAAAGTGTTCAACTCACCAATGCTTCTGCTCCTTGGATCTCATTATATGCATTCTATGTATTAAGAAATAACAATAATGAGCTATGTAATTGAGTTAACCCATATCCGGGGAGAAGCAATACAGTTTTGGCACCTCTCTTTCTCTCTCTCGTTTCAGTTTTTTAATGAATAAAAAACTAGTTATATGGGAAGACTGTGAATTCACTAGGGATGGCAGGCGTTATCTTTGCCCAGTTTGACAGAGAACCCTGAAGTAAAACACAGCTGAGCAAGAGACTTACAGATTGCAACAATTGATCAGTAGAAAGAGAAACCCTTCTAGGGGGTAATCAGTAATTGGTAGCAGTCATTTTCTTCAATAAATTGAAAGAAGGCAAAGCCTCCTTAATGATTTAGTTGATAAAGTAAGTGTACTTAAAATGCATAGTGATTGGAACTGAGGCACCTGGGTGGCCTCAGTCAGTTGAGCATCTGATTCATGGTTTCAGCTAAGGTCATGATCTCATGCATCATGGGATCAAGCCCTGTGTCAGGCTCATACTCAGTGGGGGAGTCTGCTTGACGATTCTCTCTCTTCCTTGCCCCCTACCCCTCCTCAACCCGCTCTCTCAAGTGAACACAAACACACACACTATCTGTCTCTCTAAAATAAACAAATCTTTAAAAAGATGCATAGTGATATTCTCTAACACTCATTAATTGCTTACTATGTGCCCATTAAAAGCTTATTTAATTGTCACAATAGCACTGAGGAATAAATGAGGAAACCAATGCCCCTGGAAGTAACTTGCTCCTAGTCGCACGGGTGCTAAGTGATCCAAAGATTGTTTCTTACTCACCAAGCAATAGTTTGGCCTTGATGGAATCGGAGAAGTTAATAAACAGACAATGAGACTTCTGCATATATTGACCAGAGCACTGGTATAACTAAGCATAATCTAGCACAGATAAGCTAATTTTTTAAAAGATTTTATTTACTTATTCATGAGAGACACAGAGAGAGAGAGAGGCAGAGACACAGGCAGAGGGAGAAGCAGGCTTCATGCAGGGAGCCTGACGTGGGACTCGATCCCAGGACTGTGGGATCACGCCCTGAGCTGAAGGCAGATGCTCAACTGCTGAGCCACCCAGGTGTCCCCAGATGAGCTAATTTAAAAGTAAACCTGGACTACCCAAAAAATAAATCCTCAACAGAATAAAAAATTATTTAAGCCACTTCTGATCTTGGTTTTTCACAGGTTCCTTAGGCTCAATAATTAGACATTCAGATTTGAATCCCATTGGACATCCTCTGTAGTTCATTGTTGCTTTTAAGCCACTTCAAAAGGAAAAGATACATACTTTACCTTTCACCATGTCGGATTAAGTCTATTTTTTTTAAGTACAATAAACTCCTTCCTTGTCCTACACAGGTCAACTGTCCCCTTCTCTTGCTGCATATTTGAATTCTCTGGGAAATTTAAAGAATTTATGCTTGAACTACATCCCAAAATTATTTTGTGATAGAGCTTGGTATCTATGTCAACAGGGTTGACAATTCACTCTGATCCTAAAATATAATGGGAAATCATCCTACTTTCCATCTGCTTTGGCTGCCAGGAACCTCAGTACTCAGTTACCATATATTTATAAGCTTAAGTAGGATAGGTATATTTTCTTATTCACTCTATGTGGTTTCTGAGGTGCTCATTCTATTTTAATAATCTCATTACATGTTTTATCATAAAATATCTCAATATTTTTGGAGGCAGATAACCTACATTTTGCAAACGATTATAGAAAAACTTAAAATGAGTTATTTTAAGTTTTTAAGTGATCATTCACTTTGGCAGCTTTGGAGAAAAATGGCTTGAGTGTTACTTTCTTTAAAGCTATATTATATTTTAGAGAAAGTAATTTGTAATTAAAATCAGCCTTACTTGTGGTTTTATGCAGAAAAAAAATTGACTAATAGAGTTTTATTTATTAGTTAGTATGGGAATGACCAATATGCCATTAGAGACACAGGAAAATTCATCTTTATGAAGTTTTCTAACACTTATCATGAGATATACAAGACTTATTTTGCTCCTCAATTACCAATTAGTCTTGTATGACTGGTGATAGCTCTATTTTTCATCATCATGTTTCAAATGTATATTGCTATCCATGACTTTATTTCCATATGATTATATATTAATTCTTTCTTTAGCACTAGGAAATCCTGAGACTTGATGCCATCACTAGGCAGCATTATGAAGTCTTCCTAAAACCATGTCTTTACCGCTTTTTCCTTCTTTCAGCATTTCTTATGCCATTTTTTTTCACTTTCTTTTTCTCCCATGTAGCTTAAGTCATTCTGCTGATAAACTGCATCAATAATCTAGGACAAATCTCTGTTCTGTGATTTCCAAGATTTCCATGCACTAATTTGTGAATATCTATGGAAATAATAACCAGAATATTTATATTGCCTTATAGATAGTGTGTTGTTCCCCTCAGATAACACAGTGTCTTAATCTAATTAAAATACTTGATGCCTGAAGAAAAATCTTTCATTAGTGGTATATATTTCAAGAATTGTGTATATTAGGGTTGGGAGAATTTGAGGAGGTAGATGGAACTCCTCAAATCATAATTATTTCACCTATTCTTTGTTCAACTGAAAATAGCACTGGAACGGGAGTTGACACCTAAACCTTCTCATTTCAACAGCAATTCGGAAGTGTTTCTTAGATCTCTACTTTGCTCACACTGGCTTTACCATTCATAAGCTCTATGATATAAAGCAAGATCCTTAATTCCCCTGAGTCTGGTTACTAATTCCCAGTGTGGGAGAAACCTGGGAATACTTATACCAGAGGATACCCAAGAGATTTAAGTTAGGCAATCTAGTGAGTTCTACTCTTTGTGTGCATGGCAATCTCTTAGGAAACTGTTCAGTACTCAAAACCTGCTGCCCCACAACCAGAGAATCTGGTCATTTGGGTAAACAACCAAACAAACAAAAACCTAGATGATTGTGACACACACCAAGTTTTGAGAATCACTGATATAAATCATGTAAAACACTCATCCCATTATTTGTTTTATCAGTATTACAGTTGCTATCAACATCATCGTTATTACGGCTAACACCGAGATGCTCCTAACAGCGAGCAAAAGAGGCAGTCAGGGCCACCCATTGCCAGGAAATTTAGTTATGGCAAAAACCGATACCAAGAACTGCAGTCATTGACTGCTCCCTCATCCCCCTCCCCGCCAACACACATACATACAAATGTATGTGGTGAGGAGTTGATGAAAGACAGCAGGGTACAGTGGCATAGCCAAATGGGTTTTAGTCTAGAAAGATTCTGGAGAAAGTTAGGGAGACAGATGTCAAAGGATCTAGTCAACAGCAGAGGCAAGTCCAAAACAGAACCTCTTGGAAATGACCTGATGACTAAGCCTTGTCCTGGAGGACACACTATTGCTTCCTACAGGCTGAAAGGCCTAACTGAAAGCAATGGCAGATGAGAGAGATCCTACCTCACATAGGGCAGGATCAGATGGGATTTGCTTTACAAGAAGGACCTACATATTGTCATCTAAGGAACTGAGGATCATAAAGGCATGGGGAATTAAGCAAGGAGTGATTATTTAAACAAAAACAATAAAAAAAATTTACATCTGTACAAAATACACATGCCAGGAAAGTCAAAGTAAAAATACTTTTTATACTGTAAAACCTGACATGCTGTAATGTCTCAAAGACTTCTCTTTAATAAAGTGAATTTGGCTATATTCAAAGTGGGTAAGGCAGGAATGTCTGAGAATTTGCATGGTTTTAGATAGCCATTTTCAAAATCTATAGTGTAAGAAAACCCTGGAGTAGCGGCTTTCAAAGTTTTTTTTTGTTTTTGTTTTTTGATCATTACCAATAGTAAGAAATACATTTCACATTCTTATCCTGTACACACACACACACACACAGGGGAAAGAGAAGTATCATATGATATTTTCCTTTACTTCATACAGTGCACTTTGAGATATATATATAATATATGTACATAAATAAATATATATACATAAGTATATATATATATATGTGTACGTATATAGCCATATTCCAGCTCATTCCATTCTCTAATTTAAAAATACTGGTTAAGATCCACTAAATTAACCGTATGACCCATTTCTGGGTCTTTTTTTTTAAGATTTTATTTATTTACTCATGAGAGAGGGAGAGAGAGAGAGGCACAGGCACAGGGAGAAGCAGGCTCCATACAGGGAGCCTGACTTAGGACTCGATACCGGGTCTCCAGGATCAGGCTCCAGGCTGAAGGCGGCGCTAAACCGCTGAGCCACCGGGGCTGCTCCCATTTCTGGGTCTTTACTACAGTGTAGTAAAAAGTGGCATTTGTTAAAAATGGAGATTTCAGCCCCAGCTCCGTCTCAAATTAGACATTTAACAGTCCTGGGGTAGGAGTCAGGAATGTGCATTTTATAAGCATCTCAGGTGATTCTGATTTCTAGAAATACTGTGACCTATAGAGTCGAAAACTGCATTCAGTTTAAGCTGATTTCAAAGGTGATTTCACCTTTGCCTGCAGCCTTCCATCTTCCTGTTCCTATATGCTTCTCCTCTACCATAAAACAGAACTGGAGCCAACCTTAGACCTAACTCAACCCCATACCTCACACCATCTTTAACAGATGAATAAACTGAGCCCCAGAGAGAAGTCCTGGATATAATGTACAACCCTTTTCAGAATCCACTAGTTTTTAAATTCTTTCACAGATCTCGATAATACACTAAACAAAACAAAAGCAAAACCAAAATCTTTTCAAATGCAATTTATGATTTACATCATGCAGAGTTTCCCTGGAGGCCACTTCTATGGGTAGCAAATAAAAACATGTTAAACCAATTTGACCAAACTGTACTTTTAATGTATATTTATCTCACCACAAATTGGGAAACTTAACTTCTCCATTTTCTTATTAAAGTTCAACTACAAATGTACCTTTGGGGGAAAGAAAGAGCATTTCCAGTGTACTCTGGAGTAGTATCAAGTAAAGGACAGGATTATAGGGCTGGAGAAGTGATTGTACCACAAGTTGTAAAGACATTTCCTATTACTGCCAAAGAAGCACATATATTGAACTAATTGGCTAAAATTTGAAACAATTTCTCAAATAAAACTACAAGCAATTTTGCTACCATTCACATATCACTACAGAAAAGTAAATACAATCCATTTTATTTGTGTACAATATTGATATTTATGATTTTAGAGGGACAAACAGCTAATATGTGTTTTAATCAGTTTAGCTTGCCTGATTATATATACTCTCTACCATCAAGAACAAAATTATGAACTCACATAGCTTCTGTTAAGGAATTTAGGAAAATAGGGTTTATCCGTCTATTGAAAGTCTGTAATTGACAGAAATATACGCAACTAATATCTAAATCAAATAACTTTGAATGGTCTTATTAAAACATTTAGATTAAGCAGTTATTTTATATGAATAATTAAAGGAGATCATTATGTAGCTGAAGAAACATTTTACACTGGGAGTTCTTTAGAATCACTTTAAAATCGCCACAAAATTTGGCATAGAGAAAATATTTAAAATTATTAAATCATGGTCATGATTTAGTATGCTGTACCACAAAATATTGTTGAATGAATGAAGTAACAAGTGAGAAAAATGATTTTTCAACCTCATATCTTCTAGCACTTTAAACATTTGCAATATCTATTTAAAAGGAGTTTGTAAGGCAATTTAGTGGCGCAAACAAAAGGACTGGTAGAGAGCAGAAGTGGGAAGTGTTTGCATACTGTTCAAAAGCATGCCACTGTCCGTGTAGGGTCAAAGATATGTGTAAACTGCAATAATCCACGTTTGCTTTAAAAGGTAGGATCCAAATTCAGTATAATGACACCTAATTATCTATTACTACAAGATCTAGTAAATATTTTGAAGAAATAAAACTTTATTTAAAACTTCTTTATCAAATTTTTCACTTCTTCATTAAAATTTTCCACACAATTAGTCTGAATTAGTGTGATTTTGCTATACCTAATTTGTTAAATTGCTATCTAAATCATTCATCTGTAAGACTTGAAAAAAAAATCATTCTTTGTTCCAGTGATAACATTTGTACTACACATTCAAAGTACAAGATAATTCATAACATTTATAAAAATGGTATTTTGTTTTTTTTATTATCATGGTGTGTTTTAAAGCCCAAGAGGAAAAAAAAAAACATTTATAGAAATAAGCACGCTGAGAGGTCAGCATTGGAATAGCTGTCCAAATCAACAAACACAATTAAGCTGCACTGGAATAAATAAAAATTTCAACAAACAGTATTTTATTTTTTGTTTAGTTTCCAATTTCACAGTAGGAATTTAGTGCTTGTTCAAAACCATATAACTAAATTGTAAATTAAATGCTCTCTAGACATATCAAATTTGCAGTACAAAATGCAAATATAATCTGATTTAGCCAGAAATTTGTTATGATACAGTGAAAGGCGAAAAACGTCATTAGGATATTTAGAGTTATGTCATGGAGTTCGGAAAGAAACAATAACCCTTGCAATTCCTTATCATTTATGGATTAAAAAGCATTCTTGCTTACAAGATTGGATGAGACCCTTTGAATAGTTCTCACACTGAGCCAGAGTTCCACGTAGGGTCCCTTATGGCAAAAATAAAGCCTTATAGGGTTTTGAATTCATGATATATTCATTGCACAAGGCAGGCATCTTCATTGCCCATCTCCCTTCATGTGCTCAGTTTCACTCTGTCATTTAGATGTGTTTGTCATATAAACTCAATCTGAGTAAAGTGACATCTAATGAGGTGCCATAGCCAGTCCTTAGGGCGACTAGTATCAGTTTTCTTACATCTTTCTTTCTTTTTTTTCTTCCTTCCTTCCTTCCTTCCTTCCTTCCTTTCTTTTTTTTTTTTTTTTTTTTTTTTTTGTGAGTGGAGTGGGGATTGTATTTTCCAAGGTAGTCTGGGGTGGTCTGCAAGGTAGCAGGACAGAAAATGACTTCCTCAGATTTTTGCCAGTGGCTATTTAAAAAAGAAGTGCTGGGATCCCTGGGTGGCGCAGCGGTTTGGCGCCTGCCTTTGGCCCAGGGCGCGATCCTGGAGACCCGGGATCGAATCCCACATCAGGCTCCCGGTGCATGGAGCCTGCTTCTCCCTCTGCCTGTGTCTCTGCCTCTCTCTCTCTCTCTCTGTGACTATCATAAATAAATAAAAAAAAAAATAAAAATAAAAATAAAAAATAAAAAAAAAATAAAAAAAAAATAAAAAAGAAGTGCTGTTTGCCTCCTCTTGGAAGCATAATAACTAGGGAAAGATCACATTCACAATGTGAAAGTAGGTGGGAAACTGGTTGAGATGGACACTATTGTGAAATCCAGATATACTATACCACACCTTGGAAATGCATCCTCTGTACTTACAGCCAAACTATTTCAAAGCATTATACTGATATTTAAAATAACACTTGCATTTTCTGATTACTTTACAGAGGGTGCATAAGTATTTCTATTGCTCTCCATAGCTGAGATCATGTTATGGATACTACAGATCAATGCGAAAGAAGGTACAGTAAAATACTGAAACATACACCTGATTATGTAATATATGTCCTCCTGAATAGATTAAGATTCTCCAGAAAAGATTTGTCTTCTTTTGTATCCTCCACCACCATTGGCACAGAGTTAATACTCATTGTTTTTGCTGAAATGTTCATGTTCATATTGAAAATCTGTTTAAACTTAAAAATATATATTGATTTAAAATTCAGTAGAGAGGATATATATCACCCCTTAGTATAAGAAGACAAAATTGATGCATGACATAATACTATGATAAAAATAAAATAACAATATAATAAAAATAAGTATAATTTATTTAGCACCTACAAACTTGCTAAGTATAATGCTAGAAGTTTTACATATGTCACTTCGTTTATTTCTCACAAGAACCATATGGCATATGAATTATTACCTCCATTTTAGAGGATGAATCTGAGTTTCAGAGAAGTTGGATAATCTTCTTAAACTGAAGCTGAAAGGGGCAGGGTCAAAATGCAAGGATAGGTTCTGGATCATTCCACCTTTGAAGCTGGTCTCTAATCTGGCAGCAGTTATGTGGTCCATATAAAAAAAAAATCTGTACTTTTTCATCAAAGATTGCTAGTGACCAATGCCCACATTAGCAAGGTCATATACCTGTATTAAATAATAAGATTATACCCTCAAAACACAGGATCTTCTTTTCCCAAAGGCAGCTGGTCTCTAGGTCATGGCCTTGACCTCACTAATATCACATTCTAATCAATTAAGTTTCTCTGGGAAGTTGAAATTTCAGGGAGACTGATAAATATTATTCACTGGTGCCTACTTTGCCACAGACATTGCAAAGAATTTCTCCTGACAACTCCACACCTGATAAGACTTTAACCTAGCAGAATTGTTCTTCGAGGTAAGAGTTACTCCAGGGTGCTGTTTTCTGCTTTGAGGGCATTCCAAAGCCTGGCTAAACTGGCTGCAAAGTAAACTTCAAACATCCTGCACTTCTGCTGGAATGATACTTTAGGATGCTGAGGCTCATTTTCTTGAAGTTATAATTTCTTTAAAACAAAATAAAATAGCCCAGGCAGTTAATAATTCATTACCAAGACTCAAAGACTCTAGATCCAATTCTCCCAGGGAGCATACAGATGTCTGCTCAGTACCTTTCACTGTCACATAGAAGAATATGACTGGCTTTAGCCATCAGTGGCCCTCTTCTACCATATTTATTACCCAAATCTTTAGTTACAATGACCTAAAATTTACCACTTCCTGGACACTTAATCTAGTACATTCAGCCATGGTGACACAAGCAGGTATATGTAAGCAGTAGAGTCCATTTTTCATATGGAAGTTAATTTTGCCTCTTTCTCTGCAATGAGAAATAATACGTGGAGGACCAATTAGTGGAATAAATAGTACATTTTATTGCAAATGAAATTCACCTATGGTTTTAATCCACAAATGGGATTATCATTTCTGGAAGCATGGTAGCATTTCTTTGCTAGATATTCATACTCAGCTAAATGAGCCTTATCTCCAGGAGATGAACCTTCCAGATCACACATACAGCAAATCACATTTCTGCAGGGTATTAGCTCACATATCTGCAAACCTGAGTATGTGCTAAACTGCTAACTTTAAATCCAAAAATGGAAGTAGCCCTAAGTGAGTCAAGAATTTGGAAGATAGATATTGCTACCTCCGTTGCAATCTCCTGAATGCTAATACTTGGTAGTACTTTGAAATTTAATAGTGACTCAAGTAACTTTAATATGTGTATGTGTGTGTGTGTGTGTGTATATATATATATATATATATATATATATATATATATCATTCCAAATATATACATGTAAACACACACACACACACATCAGGATAAATAAATGCCAATTCCTACATGCTTAATTTAGGTTAGATTTTGTTTTGGGGGGTGGTGGGAACCTATTTATTAAATTATCACATACTTTGGAAAACAGCAACAATAGCAGCTAGGAAAATATAAAATTATTTTTTAGACAAAAGTATTGTCTATTTCTTTTGTCATGGTAAACAATCTAGCTGAAACTTTCAATTTTAGGACTATATAGGATGTAACATAGAACATACAGAATGTGGAGTGCTGGGTGGCTCAGTTGATTAAGTATCTGACCCTGGATTTGGGCTCAGGTCATAATCTCAGAGTCAGAAGATCAAACCCAGCTTCAGGCTCCATGCTGAGCACAGAGTCTGCTTGAAATTCTCTCTCTCTCTCTCTCTCTCTCTCTCTTCCCCCAACTTGCACATGCCCTTTCTCTTTCTCATGAATAAATAAATAAGCAAACAAACAAACAAATAAATAAATAAATCTTTTTAAAAACAACATCCAGAATGTAATAAAATATAATTTTGTATAAAGAACATATAAAATGTATTCAGAAAAATGACTCTACAGTACACATATAACATTTTAAACAATGATAATCACACTTCAATAGAATAGTCAGATTTGATGAGTAGGAAGCAACCAAATGGCACAGAGTGATTATTTGTGGGAAGAAATGTGTGTTGTTTTTTAAATCGTGGCAAAAAGAAATGGTTGAGGTAAAAAAAAAAAAAAATAGCAAATCAGTGGGAGAGGTCAGTAATACTGTTTAACTGACATTTGTTCCATGTCCTAATCTATGAAAGGGCCTATCAGATATGTTTCCTCCATTTTGGGAAACAGGATATAATCATTAAATAAATAAACAAACAAACAGACAAGTTCTGTGTTATTTCATTTCCTACACGTATATTCAATATGAAGAAAAAAACATCTGAATAACATACTAGGATGTGATTATTCATCTCACAAAATAGATTCTTCATTTACCACTTATTATCTGTTTAAATTCATCAGAAAAAAATTACTGATGAATATATACTTCAATATATAATTTCTTAAAATATTTAATTCCCCACAAATCTATGCAGTACAATTTATTGCATAAAAAAAGCTCCACTTCAGAATTCTGCTTAGAGTGACTATTTTTCTCTGTTAGCATTATTTGATTTGGTTTCTAATTCACTGTGAAACATTCCAATAAGTTTTAATACCTTCTCAATTAATTGGGGAATAGCTGGATATGGGATCACTCTTCTGAATTTTCTTCTCTTTTCAGGTACACTGCATCAATATGCAGTTCAAGGAGCCTGTCTTTCCACGTAGTCCATTTTACAACCAACAGTTAATAATTTCTGTATTTTGCCTAATAAGATGTTTTAGGGTAATACCAAATAAAAAGCCATTAACTTCTTCAACATTCACAGTTGTTTAACAGAACCTCTCTCTTTTCCCTATGTAATTCCATGTTAAGGGCAAGTCAGTCCATGTAAATTGTTGGGAAAATTTTCCCCTGAACAAATTGACTGAAGGTCTGAGAGTTCACATAGGTACAAAATAATAAAATCACCCCCAGAGTTTTTCTGAAGTAATTTATGTGCAGGAAACTGGAAAGTGCAGTTTAATTCTTAATAAAAATTTGCCACTATAAACTGGAAGGGGGAGAGGCAGGTACACAGTCCACCAGCTGGTTACATGTAAGTAGTTAAGAGTTTCATATTAATCAAGTGACCTTTGGTCATCTTTCCTCCTTTGTAAAGTTTGTTGCTGCTGCAGTTATTTTACTCAGTTAAAGTTTAAAAAACAGTGGATTTGGATCAGACATTATGGTGCTTTCACTCACAGGGAGTCATCATTTCTTCATTATGGGGGAGAGAAAGTCTACAGATGCCAAGGGCCTAACCAATCATTCACTTAATCCACAAGTAACTCGGTGTTCTAATTATATAAATTATTCCACATATTTATCTGCAGTAAATGGCTCTCTGGCTTAGGTCAAAAGCGGGTTTAATATTTCTACACCACAATGCATATTGAAAAATGAAAGACTGAAATTACAGCACCAGAATCCAGATCCTTTCAGAGAAAAGCAAGCAACACTCTCAGTCCATTTAGTAAAGAGCCTGCTCCTGTTTCCTGAGTGGCTCAAAACAGTCATCATGCCTCCAAAATGTAATCAATGTGTTCTCCTAGCCCTGGTAAGATGGAGATAATTGTTTACTATATCATGAGATTAAACTAACTTAGCAACCCAATTAACGATTGTAATAACTAGAGAGGGGTTAATAGAGGATCCAAAATGACAGTTGGTAATTATAGGCCTCTCTCTCATTTAAACAGAACTAGAGAAAGTGATTTAAAAAAAATGCAGGCAGAGGATGTACCAAGTATGGACACAATGAGAGCTTTCATTTTTCATCAAGCATTTGTGGAGCAGCCACTGTGAGCCTATGCCTAATCTTGAGGAACTTTCTATCCATATTGCTTCAGTGTGATGAGTAACATGGAGGCTTCCACATAACTGGCTTGCTATAATAATTGTAAAAAAAATGTTGCCTCTTTTAGGGGCATTAGTGACTTCACTTGGTTATTACTAACACAATATTGATAGTCATTTATTAAATAAGGTAAATATAAGGTTTTAAATCTATCCTTAGAAATGATATGATTTTGAAAAGAGTGTTTGTACCATGCACTTCTACATAAATATGTTGTGCATCCCATTTTTCCAAGAAATCTATCAGATTATTGATTCCTTTTTCCCTCTGACCTTGAAAAACCATTAAGATAAACTAGTGACTTGAACTCCATTAATGTGCATCAAAACAGATTATCTCTTTTAGAAGATTCTCAAATGTACAGGAATAGAGTTGATCATGTATTTAGGGCTAAGTGTTCAAAACATTTGATTTTCAGCAGTCAATATTGACTACACAATGATTAAGAAAAATAACAAATGGTGAAATCTAATGCAATTCTATGTTTTAGCAGACACATAAAACAAAGTGCATTATAAATCAAGTGGTAGTCTGAGTATTTATGTTGAGCATGCAATTAAAATGAAAGTATGTTAAGTGTGTAGGACATTTTTTTCTATCACCTCAGCTTCAGAATTCTTCAAATTAAATGAGTATGAATTGCATTAAATGAAAATCAGACACATTTGGCATATAAATTATAGCTCTCTTTGACAGTGATTTTTATTTTGTGTGTTTTAAAGGATATCCCTATAAATACTGGTCAGTGGCAAATTTTACTCTAAAGTTTTTATTTCTAAAAGTCTGCCAACAATGTCTCCTTAGTTTATGGTTTAAATCACCACGAGCAAAAGCTGCACATATAATATAGCAAAAAACATGTAATATTTTCTTTGGTGTCTATATTAATACTCAAGCTGCATTGATCATGCCTCTATATTCTATACACAGCTCTATTACTGTACTTATTCATTGTCTTGCAATTATTTATTCATCATTTATCTGCCCACTATGACTTTTCATTTAGTAAAATTAGGGCCGTTTTTTTATCTGCTGCTGAACAAGCACAAAACAGATATTCCATTTTTTTTGTAGTATAACATTATGAAGTTTATTAAAATGTCTTTAAGTCTCTTCTGTTAAGCATCGTTAAGAAAGTTCTCTTAGTATTTTTAATATTTTAGATTCCAAAAATTTTGTAACGTGGTCTAAGATCAACTTGCCATAGGTTATTCACGTTATTTTTCCTTTGTAAAGAAACCAGTAGTGAAATATATTGCCTTTATTTTTCCCAAACCACCTTTACTTTATTTTATCAAATACCTGGCTACTTTCAAACTACCCCGTGTTTCATTAAAGTGTTGTCCCTTTTAAATTTATTAAGTCAAGTCAATTTAAGATGAAACTAAAACCCTAATATTCTCAAACTTGTTTTACTATGGATAATTTCAAACATTGTAAAATTATTATACAATTTACAACAAAATTGTATAATATGCTCCCATGCATACACTGGCCAGTCCCTACAAGTGTCATCTCAAGAGCACGCCTGCCCTAATCTCTCTTCTGTACACTTCTCTTACTCGCAACGACTGGAAGCAACTCTCAGATACTTCATTTCATCCATATTTTACTACTAGTATCTATAAAATATGCACTATTTTAACCAAACCACAACACCATTACCACTCTTTAATAATTAACAATAATTCCTTAATATCATCAAATTTCCAGTCCATGTTCACATGTCCAATTGTGTCATATATGTAATAATTTGCTCTATGTTTTTAAAGTAGAACCTAAATAAATTCCATATGTGATAACATGAGAATTTATTGCTATTTCTCTTTCAATTATAGGTTTTCTATCTCTATTTTTCATCCTGTCACCTATTTTTTAAAGAGAAACAGATCTATTATCTATCTATCTATCTATCTATCTATCTATCTATCTATCTATCATCTATTTATCTATCTATTGGTTAGTTGTTGTATTACCTCATAGTCCAGATTTTGCTAATTGCTTCTCATGGTCAAGTACCACATTTACCTCTACTCTATGGATATATAGGCTTATCAGATCATGTGCATGTTTTATAACATTACTTAAGAGGAAGTATCAACAATATTTCCAATGTTTGAATTTTTAAATTGTGGAGAATCCATTACATAAGTCCATTTAGAAAACTTCCTTTTTGCTTCTATTATGAAAATAAGATGAGTGCTACACGAATGTAGATTTATAAATTTTATTGAATGCAAGTTAATTTTCTACACATTCTGGCATACCAAAACTTTCATAGGCAAGACTGAATCTGCACCCAAAGTGTTGAAAATGAAATTAACAAAATTATTTAGACCAAATCATAGTAACATTTAAAAATTTTTATGGTGATAAAAAAAGTTCCTAAAAATGGACGGAACGCCTTTTATGTATTTCATGAAGTACTACGGCAAAACATGGTGTATTTTAGATAATGAATATGTATCTCACTTTTTCTATAGCCTTCAACTGCATTTGGCACTTGACAATGTGGTTCATTACGTGAGGGGCAGGACAATAGCCATTTATTGAAAGCCTACTGTATTCTACTGTTCTGGACTCTGAGAATATAAAGATGAACTTGAGAAGTATTCAGTATAGTATGAAAAGAAATATAAACACATGAATGATTGCTGCAGACCTACTATGGTATCAATGTGCTTATAACAACCTCAGCTTCGAAGATTCAGGTTGAAGAGAAACAATGGTTATTTCAAGAAACCTGATATTCCTGCTATCAATAGAGGATTATTATTTAATCATAACTACCTTATCATATTACTGCCTTATTTGCCAAGAATAAGATTTTAAACTATTCATGGCTCTTAAATCTGATACACACACACACACACACACACACACACACACACACCTCAAAAGAGGATAAAATTCCTTGAAAGAGACAAGAGACAGAGGAAATAATAACACTTACATATGGCTTATTGTGATCTATGTGTTATTACAAGTGTTTTGCCCCTATTAACTCATCTAATTTACTGAACACAATACATATCATGGTACAAATTACTGTATATAAGAAAACTCAGTTTCAGCAGTTTGTCTGACGTCTCACACTGATAAGAGACACATTTTGGCAATGTGACTGCAGAGTCTGTGTTTCAACCACTATGGCACACTGCCCCTTAATCACACCACATAAGTGAGAAACAAAAAAGAAACAACTAAATGTGTCATCTGGACTGGAGTCAGGTTGGCTGGATTCTGGCTCTGTGACCTTGTGCAATATACTTCATGTCTCTTTCTGTCTGTAAAATGTGAATGTTGACAGTACTTGCCTCACACAAATTCTGTAAGGATTTACAAAAACGGTGTGTATAGTATTTGGCAAGTAGTGAGGTGTTCAAAAATGCTAGCTATCATATTTATCATTTTATGCCCAAACATAGGTTACGGTATTTAGAATTTGTTCCAAAAGAAAGCAGCCACCGTATGTCTCATATAATATTAAAATAAATAGAAAATGAAGTATTCACAGGGAGATATTTCTTCTCCTTCCTTCCACAGGAATAAAAAGTTATAAAAGGAGAGAGAAAATGGTAAAGAAAACCAATTTGTCAAGAGAGAACAAAGTGGGGCTTTTGAGTGGCTCAGTCTGTTAAGTGTCTAATTCCTGATCTCAGCTCAGGTCTTGATCTCAGGGTTCTGAGTTCCAGCCCTAAGTTGGGCTTCACATTGGGTGTGGAGCCTACTTTAAAAAATTGTTAAAAAAAAAAAAAAAGGGACAGTGTATAGAATATTGGCGCCTTTCACAGCTACGGCTCACTTTAAACTTACAACAAAAGTGTTCTCGCTCCCACATTATACTCAGGAAAACGGAGTCTTGTTGATTATTCAAAATCACACAGTCAGTAAATGGCAAAACCAGGCAGATCTGAAACTATATCCCTGATATCACAGCTTTTATTCTCTCACTACACCAGTACTTTTCATACTATAGGTCACAAGTTAGAGAATCATAAAATCATTTTAACAGATTGCGGCCAGGACTTTAAAAAAAACAGAAGACAGGAGAAAACATTAGTGCGTATCACATGAAGTAAAAGCAAACGCTATTTGATGGAAGTGTTGAACTCATGTGCATGTGTATATCCATGGGTCGACTGAGTTGCCATGGAAATTGCATTTCTCAATGTCTGCAGCATTCAAAAAATTTAGAAACAGATAGTATCATGTCCCATCCCTCATGTTGATAACAGTCAAACAGATATTGGTTGGTGCCCAAACTACTAAGGTCACGATCCTATAATTGCTTAAACCTGTACAATTTCTGAAAGTATCTCAAGAAAAAGAAGAAAAAAAATCAAAATATGTACAGATAGGTGCACATACAGGCGTATACATAGTGCGTAGCTTTCTGCTCTGCCTCACATTCTCAGGAAGTATGAGGAAAATTTGGCTTGATGGGTTGTACAGTCACTAACAAGCTGAGTGGGTTGATACATCTATTAAATTTTATGTTCCTTGAGTTTTTCCTCTATAAAAAAAGAAGGTAACAATTCCTTCTTTCTAATTACCTCCGTGGGACTCTGAGCTATTTAGGCAAAAGTCAGCGCAGTGATTTAGAGAAACAGTCAAGGGAGAGGTATGAGTGTATGCGTGTGTGCATGTGTGTGTGTGTGCGCACACACAGGCTTAATGGGAAGACACCAATGCTGACAAGAAGAATGGCAAAGTGTATGATAACAAGCCAAAGTTTCTGTCACACTGAAAGAGAAATCACAGCTTCGTGAGATCGTGAGATATCCCTTCATCTGGCTAGACTTGTGGACAGCAAGAGTCACTGGTAAAAAACTGGAAAATATGAACTGCTTGTGAAATGAGGTGGTCCCCACAGGTATGGAAAAATATTGGTTGCCAGCTGAGAGCATTGCCTGCTAACCTCTGGCATGGGTTCACTCCTCAGTAATTGCAGCTCTTGGAAGGCAGTGACTTCCGTAAGCAAAAGTTTTACTTCGTCTTTATCTTCTTTCAACTCTTCAAAGACTAAGCATGCAATGAAAGATTGATTTCCCCACATGACTAAAGCTCAGAGAGGGTAGATTCACCAAGTGCATATTTTATTTATTTTACCAACTGCTACAAAGAAAAATGGTTTCTAGCTAAAATCCTCTAAAGCAATGGAGAATAAGCATTCCCAGCATTGTTGGCCTCAAATTTCAGCCTCCAGAGTAACTAAGGTCTCCATTTGGTGGCCTCTAAGTCTATCCTTCTGCTTTTTGGCCAGTTATGTTCCTGGTGTTAAAAAAGTTTTTATCAGGGGAACCTGAGTAGCTATAGTTGTTTAAGTGTCTGACTTTTGCTCAGACCATGATCCTGGGGTCCTGGGAAAGAGCCTGGTGTCGGGCTTCCTGCTTTCTTTCTGCTTATTCCTCTCCCTCTCCCCGCTCCTGCCCTTTGTGCTCACTCTCTCTCAAATAAATAAAAAATATTTTTTAAAAAAAATTTATGTTACTTTATACATGATCCATATTTATATCTCAGCCTTGTTAAAATAAAAAAAAGTAAAAAAAGATGAGGGAAAACCACAATAACTTTAGATTCAAGAAAATGTGCAAAAACCCAATCCCATCAATTAAGGACTATTTCTAAAGAGTTTCAAACACACTGCTAAAAAAAAAAAATGTGAAGGTGAAAAGTACAAGTCACATAAATGAAGATTCAATTTTAGCCAGTTTTAACTTAATATGAGAACAGCAGATGGTGTGACTTATTGAAAGTACTTTTCAATTTTCTGGGCAAAGCAATTTCTTAAATGAAAGGGCTCCTTTAGGCACACAAAAATCTCTTTCCAAAGCTGTTAAGAGACCTAACTGCAGTCACAAAGCTAGAAATGGAGGCAAAAGACAACTAGAACTCAGAGAAATTGCCTCCTAATTTGGGTGAGGGTTAACACAAATCCTTCAATGATCTGTGGTTGTTGTAAAATGTGTATGTTTATTTCCACCCGTGGGTGGAAGGTTGTTCTTTTGACTTGCCCCACAGCCATCCTTTTTGTTCTGGTACAAGACCTCGACCACTCCTTTCCTACTCTCTGGGCCTGCGGTAATGTTGCGCTGATCCCCGTAGCACCCCCAGGATGTACAGCAGCACCTGTCCATCTTTCCTTCCCATCCCCTTTGCCACAGTGATTAGTCTAGTTTGAGGAAACGTCCTGCTAATCCATACTGATCTTGCTCAAATAAATTGATCCAGAGAAGGTATGTGATCTGCGTTGGTTCAATGAAAGCTAATCTGATGGTCTGGGAGTTGAGGAGATATAAACCTGGGTTTATGCACACTACCATGGAAGAGAGATGGAGAGGCCAACACGGAGAAGAGGAGGAGAACAGAGAAAGCTGCCACGTCTTATGGGTATCCTCTGTGTCCCCACATCCAGCCAACCTGTGGCAAGATGGCCTCCAGACTTTCATTTAAGTCTGCCAGTCAATTCAACGAGGTACCCTCTGTGTTTGCTTTATACTATTCTGCTTCTCCCTCTTCGGACTGTTATTCTGTTTTTCCCTTTGTTACTCAAAGAGTAAACTATTTGCTTGCATCTTTGCTAAAAAGGATTGGTTAGCCTATGAGGCTTCAGGGAACTTAAGGAAATAAGTAGGGCAATAAAGGAAAAATACAGAAACAAACTTCTCATGAGATAAAAGAGCTCCTGCTCTCGTGTTTGTTTTGTTTTGTTTGCTTCAAGTTGTATGACACAAAGCAAATGATACCTCAGTGGATACAGAACTTTATTAGGAATTCAATGTAGAGGTGTTTATATTGAACTATGCTAATACTGATTTCACTGTTTTTCCATGAATCACAGCTATGATACCTCTGTGTCCCATAACAGTTACACAAATTCCACATATGGCTTTAAAACTCTACATGAAGATTTGGTTAGTTAGACTATTTTAATTAAGCTGTTTGTATGAAAAGTCCTTTGCAATATTAACTTTCTATAGAGCACTTAAAAGCTGTTTTTTTTTCCTACATAGTTGTCTTTTTCTGTACTATGGATGACAACAATTTACACATTAGACGCCCTTATAGTGAACCACGTATAGACCATCTTTTTTTCACTGACTCTTTTAGCATAGTTAGTTGAAACCTCAGCTTTTTTTAACTAGTCCTAGGTATTACATTTTGCCAAGAGTTTAAAATTAATCCTAAAGGGCATTCGAATATTCCATCAGTCAATTTAATATATTAAGAGTGGGGGGTTCCCAACTTTAGGTTTTGAAATGGAAATTATGAATCAGGCTTCTGGAATATGTTAACCACTGAAGTCGTATGAAAGATATTTCAGAACGGTATGCCTGGTCATCCTTCCTCCTCCGGGCCCCAACGCCAACACCCCACCCCCACCCCGCCTGCTGGCCTAGGGAAAGATCCTAGCATTTTTTAAACTCTCAAGGTCTATAATTAAAAAAAAAAAAAAAAAAAAAAAGTTATTAAATAGGAGTAAGCAGAGGAATTTTGATCTTTAAAGAGAAAATCAAGGGGAAAAGGAGGCTACAGTTTTCAAGATTCCCATTTTCTAGTTATCTTGTGGAAAACCAGCTTAAGTATAATGTCAGTATCTGCAGGTGGCAGGGTTATGAATATATAAAATTCACCATGACATAATCTGCTCAATATTGCATATCATCATGGCAATAATTGCTTTATTGTTCAGTGGTCAGGGTCCCTGCCAGGAAGCATAATCCAAATGAGAATTAAATGCAAGAAGCATATCTCCATGATATCACAATTAAGCTCAGTATAGATAGACCTGAAACTTTGAGACCAATTTATAAACTTTCAAGGATATTGGCACATAAATGGTAAGAATCCAGGACTTGAGGATGAAATTTTGCAAAAACACACTAGTATGACTTATGTGATTATAGTTCTAAACTTTAAAATTAGCTTATATAAAGATTTTCCTCTTCATGGGCATTCATTTATGTTAATCCTGGAAAATAATCCCTCTTGGTGTTTTTATGTCTTGAAATCAGGGTCAGATCACTGATTCAAGTCATTTATTGAAGAACAAAAGGAAAAAAAAAACAGGATGGGAGGAAAGAAGGAAGGAAGGGAGAGACAGACAGAGGAAGGGAGAAAGGAAGAGAGGGTGGGGAGGGACAGGGAGGAAGAAGGAGTTGTGGAGAGAAGGAGGAATAATGGAAGAGAGTGTATTTTATATTAACCAAAAATTTACAGAGAAGCTCCCATCTCTTCTAAGCTTAGCTGTTTTACTTTTGCTCCCTTCTCTAATTGTCTTATAATATTTAATATACTTTACTGATTATTGTTAAAGGATATACGTTTGATAATTTTGCCCACCTAGCTATGGTTAGTTAGGACCCTAGTGACAAGGCCACTGAAACCAAAACCAAAACCAAACCAAACCAAACAAAAAGTCGCTTAAAATAGAAAAAAAATCTATTTGTTTTATATCAAATTCTAGAGGTAAGTGATCCAAGCTGGTAGCTTAACTCTGGTTCAGCTGGTCACTGGGTGCCCAGATTCTCCTACCACACCGTCCAGAAGCTTGATTTGTGTCAGGGCCCCTGGCTGTCCTTCAATATCCATTCCAGTCTCTTCTTTGACACAGGAATACAGTGAAAGGTCAGAAAGACCTCATTTCCCAACCTCCCTTGCAGGTATGTAAAATCATTTGATTAATTTATGGGCAATGGCACATTTGTAGACGGGATACAAGATCACTGGATCATGCTTCTAAAGGACCAGAGGTACCCTCCCTTGCCTTTTACTCTATTACCCCTGGCTGAAATACAGACATCATAAAGAGCCATGAGATCCACAGCAACCCAATATAGGTGAGGAAGCATCAAAACAGGAGCCCACTGCCTACCATCATAGGATCAAGCAATCGTACCAGTATATTGTGTTTTTCTGTGAGAGAGAAAGAACATTCTACTTTGGTTTAAGCAGACATTATTTGGGCATGTGCCACAACAAATAAGCCTATATCCTGTTGCATCAATATAGTATTTGCTGCCCTTCCTCACACTGTCTTCCTTCTAATGCGAGCGAACTTCCAAGCTCCAGTGATCCCTTTTATTCATGTTAGATTGTCTCTGCTATCAGCAAAATAAATTAAAGCACCTTAGACATTTAGAATTTCCATTTCCAAATAAATAATTGTCTCCAAAATTTTACTTATCTAATCAACCGAATTTCTGTATCCAGGCAAGAATTAGCAGTGACGTATTTCCATCCCCATGTATTGATTCCAGGGTAAATTGTCTCGAAGAGAGAAATTTTGCCTAAAGCTGTACGTACTGAATTTTCTACCAAATTCCACGTAGCAACCAGCATAAAAATAAGAAGAATGAAATCTTTAAAAAATAGATTATGAGAAAGGGAATAGGATACCAATATTAAAGCAATATTCCTGAGTGCTAGTGTCCAAGATTTACATTATGTGTGTGGAGCTACAATAGTGGACAGAGGGCAGGGCCTGAAGAGACAGAGACCACTGATCTGTCTTCATCATTGGCTTGCTGCCTAGTTTCTTTCAGGTCAAGCTTTATTTTATTTTAGTTTAGTTTAGTTTTATTAAGCACAAGCATTGTTGCCTTAGGCATATTTTTCTTTGATACCTACAACTTCCTCTTCTTATCACTCATTTCTCACTAATCAATACACAATGAGGTGCCAGAGTAATTTCCTTTTTATAAGACTCTTACCACTTCCTGACACTTTTCACATTTCTTCCCTAATTATTTTCTGATTTTGACACAAGATAGAGAGTTCTTGTCCTCGCTAACAGGCGTTTGCTTTCCACACATTGGTCCAACCTCTTCTGCTCAGCACTGGCCTGTCAAGCTTTTCTTTTCTTCTTTTTCTTTTTTTTTTCTTTTTTCCTTTTGCTTTTATTCCTGTCCCCCTCCCAAAACTATATGCTATAGTCTGTGTCTTCACAAAACACTTCTTAGACCTTTCAAATATCCCTCAATCATTACTAAGGAGACTTTATGAAGGAAAGAAACTGAAAACAAGAAAACATTTATATCTGTCAGAGGTGGTGCAGAACATATTACAAAATATGCATCACATGTAAATGACGTACATCTCTATCTTACGTTTTGCAAGTAAATATCTGTTCTCTGGGGTCTGAAGTATTTTTAAACTAAAGCTCTTAACAAATGTACCTTAAAATTTGCATGTAATATTATAATGCAAATGTATAGTATTATAACAAGTTATCCTTCCAAGTGTGTTAAGCATAATGGGCACGTCTACACTATTATCAGCTACACAGTCTGTAATATATTTTTGGATCTTAAATATCAAAAAAGTAATAATAAAAACAGTTGTTTTGACTTCTCACATCCTATGTACATTAAGCACCAAATAAGTATACATTTAATATACTACACACTTGGCATATGTTTACTGCAAATTCGCCTATAAATCATTTCCGTTTTATTTTATTTTTTTAAGATTTTATTTATTTATTCATGAGAGACACA
This sequence comes from Canis lupus baileyi, assembly GCF_048164855.1. Classification (NCBI taxonomy): domain Eukaryota; kingdom Metazoa; phylum Chordata; class Mammalia; order Carnivora; family Canidae; genus Canis; species Canis lupus. The sequence continues at coordinate 81,764,932 of NC_132839.1, forward strand.
CAGAGAGAGAGGCAGAGACACAGGCAGAGGGAGAAGCAGGCCCCATGCAGGGAGCCTGATGTGCGACTCGATCCCGGGTCTCCAGGATAAGGCCCTGGGCCGAAGGCAGTGCTAAACCGCTGAGCCACCAGGGATCCCCAATCATTTCCATTTTAATGTGCTTTCCTAGTATTCCCTAGATGATAAAAAATAAGGGTGTTAATAGAATAAGTCGATGTTAATGCATATTGCACTCTGTTACCTTCTCTGGCTGATAAATATGTGAAAGGCCAAGGATGAGGTGGTTTGAATTTCAGATGACTGTCATGTTTCACAGACGTCACAGAAGCACCGTCAGTACTTAGGAATGTTACCTAGGTTCTTGGTTAGAAGTCACACACGCTCTTTGGAGAACAATTACAAGCTTAGAAACTACTTACATAACTGTTCAATAGCATGCTACTTAAAACCAGTGAAACTAATTTTCACCCTATTTACAGAGAAGAACATATGACAGAGGAGAACATTCACAGGCCCTGTTGAAATTAAAAGCCTAATGTCTAGCCAGCACCAGGACTACTGGCTTCTTAATAAATCTCTGCTGAATGAATAAAGGGTAACTATGCGTAGAAGATACACAGGGAATTGGATTAATGAATTCTTTAAGTAAGAATCTTAAGCTAAGAACCCACAAAGCAAATGTAGATCCAAATGACCCTCAATCACTTTTATATAAATTCAAAGTTACCTGAGTGAGTCTTGTGCTGAGAAGCCCTCAGTTTTGAGTAGAATAGACTGATACATTAATCTGTGAGAAGGGCAACAGAATGTTCTGGAAAGTGTAAAAATATTGGAGATTCTTATTCTGATTCACCCACAAACAGAATGTGTAAGCTTCAACAAGTCAGTTAGCTTCTCTCATCTCATCTTTAACATTGAAGAAGTAGATATGGAGTTTTTGTTGTGGGTTGAATTGTGTCTCCCCTAAATTCACGTGTTATTTAAGTCCTAACCCCCAGCACCTCAAAATGTGATCTTTCTTGGAAATAAGGTCTTCACAGGGGTAATCAAGTTGAAATGAGCTCATAAGGGTGAACTGTAATTCAAAATAACTTGGATATTATGTTTCTGTCTTTCTCTATGTGTCTCTCATGAATAAAAAAAAATAAAATCTTTTTAAAAAGCTAAAAAGGGAAAAAATTAAAAAGGGAAATTTAGGGACACCTGGGGGGCTCAGTCAGTTAAGCACATGCCTTCAGTTCAGGTCATGATCCCAGGGTCCTGGGATCAAGCCCTATGTCGGGCTCCCTGCTTAGCAGGAATATGCTTCTCCCTCTTCTCTGCCCCCCATGCTCTCTCTCTCTCTCTCTCTCTCTCTCTCAAATAAATAAAGTCTTTTTAAAAATGGGAAATGTGAGCGCTGAGAGATATATATACATACATGAATGGGAAGATGGCCTTACAAATCAAGGAGAGAAACCCAGAACAGCCCCTTGCCCCAAAACCTTCAGAAGGAACCAGCCTTCCATTTCAGATGTCCAGCCTCCAGAACTGTGAGAGAATAATTCTTTGTTATTTAAAACACCCAGTCTGTGGGCACCTGACTGGCTCAGTTGGTGGAGTGTGCAATTCTCGATCTCTGCATTGTATGTTCGTGCCCCACATTAGGTGTAGATATTTCTTAAAAATAAAATATATATATTTTTAAATTTAGAATGCCCAGTCTGTAGTAGTTTGTTATAGCAGCCCTAGCAAATTAATGCATTCTCTAACTCTAAAATACTATGGTTCAGGAGGAATTGAGATTTCAACAAATGGAAAGAAAAGAAAACAAGAAACAATTGACTGCAGACTAGAAAAAAAATGGGTGAGGATGGGGGGATGTGTATGATATACTAAGTCTGAGAGCTAACACAAGCAATAATATATATTCAAGAGCCACAGTCAACAAACAAATGAACAAATAATATAAATGAATTAATAAAAAGCTCAAATGACCATAAATGAAGAGCAAATGCTAAATGCTCTTAATGAGGCCAGAGTAGCCAAAAATTGTGTCTGCTGTGATAGAAATGGGGAGATGCCTTAAAAAATCAACATGAGAAGATAGCTAAAGAGTCACAAATTCTCCAAACAAAGTAAACAACAGGTTTAATATTTATTTTTTTTCCAGGTTCAATATTTTAAAATTTACTTACTACAACTAAAACAACTAGGGACCTTCTGAGACATCAATTTATAGAGAGCTTTCAAGTACTATTAAGATGAATCAAACTTGTATTCCTTTTGTTTTTTTTTAAGATTTTATTTATTTATTCATGAGAGACACAGAGAGAGGCAGAGAGAGGGGCAGAGACAGGAGAAGCAGGCTCCAAGCAAGGAGCCGATATGGGAATGGATCCCAGGACTCCGGGATCATGCCCTGAGCCGAAGGCAGATGCTCAACCACTGAGCCACCCAGGGGTCCCTCAAACTTTTATTCCTTAATTTTTTTTGTAAAATCCCCAAATATAAATAAGTAGCAAGAACACAAAACTGCATATCTATGGATTTAAATTTATCTAAAACAGTGCCAGGTGGATCTATATTATGAACATGGGTCATATTACATGTCATATTCAACAAATAGAAACAGAAATATTTTATTTTAACCTGAACCTCCGATTGAACAATAGGAAATATGTCCAACATTTCCTCTCACTTTAAGGAAAGTGAGAAACTAGCTAAATGATCATCATAATTAGTTCTCTGTAGGTAGTTCTCATTATTTAGAAATATATTTAGAAAACACTATGGAGATAGCTCAGAAAATTAAAAATAGAAATATCATGTGATTCAATAATTCCACTACTGATTATTTACCCAAAGAAAACAAAAATACTAATTCAAAGAGATATATGCACCCCTAAATTAATTGCAGCATTATTTACAATAATCAAGATATGGAAATAATCTGTGTCCATCAATAAATGAATGGATAAAGAAGATATGGAATATATATTATATTATATTATCATATTAGACAGAGAAAGACAAATATCATATGATTTCACTTATTGATGGAATCTGAAAAATAAACCAAATTAACAGACAAAACCAGAAACTGACTCATAAATAGAGAGAACAAACTCATGGCTTTTAGAAGGAAGGCAGCTGGGGTATGGGGAAATAGGTGAAGAGAATGAAGAAGTACAAAATTCCAGTTTATAAAATAAATAAGTCACAGGGATGAAAAGTACGACATAGAGAGTAAAGTCAATAGTATTGGAATACTGTTATATGGTAATGGATGGTAACTACACTTGCCTTGATGAGCACTGTGTAATCTACAGAATTGTCAAATCACTGTGCTGTGCTCCTGAAATTAATATAACATTGTATGTCAACTATTTTTCACTAATAAAATTTTAATTAGATGAAATCAAATTTTAAAGGAAATACATATCTCTATATTAGATTTATATTTTTATTTTATTAATATCAAATTTTACATTTTTAATCAGCAGTTTTCTGATTTATTGCTCTCATTCTAATTCTAAATTATACCCTAATTCTTCTGATAAATCTTTATCCCCATTTGTTTCCAATAGAAGAAGGCAAGCTTCTGAAGATCATTAAGTCAACATAACCAAGGAAAATATCGTAGCTGAGAGGTTTATCTCTGTCATATATTCACAAAGACTTCTCAAGTATACATTAGTAAAATTTTATCCAACTTCATATATTTGTTTTAATTGAAAGGACTTTAAAATGGCATCAAAATCCTCAGATAATAATAGATAAATACTGTTTTAAAAGTTTTCGTGAAAGGAAACTTCATTTCATTGAATTCCATTTTCCTTTAAATCCTTATTGTAACACAAGGGAAACACTTCAGGCATCATGTAGCTGGAACTCAAAGTGGTTGCCTTAACAGTCTAATGCCTTTATCCTCCCTTGTACAGAAGTAGCATAGAGAATAAAAGAGAAACTATTCTTTCATTGTAATATAACTGATAAATCAGAAAAACAAAATTACTTAAGCCCCAATAATCATCATATAACCAGTGAGTTCACTCTCTGACATAAATTCAACAAAAATAAAATTCAATAATGCATCCTATTGCTGAGTGACAAGGGATGCCAATTATAACAATGATGGCCAATATGAGCAGGTAACATTTACTGAGTGCTTATTAAGTGCCAGGCACTGGTCTAATTGCTTTACATGTATTAACTCACTGAATTCTCACAAGCAAGCTAAAAGGTAGGCTCTATCATTATCGCTATTTTAATAATGAGAAAAATGAGGCACCGTGGTATAAAAGAACCTGCCCAAGATCAAACACCAGAAAGGGTCATTCTGGCTTCACTGTTCTTGCTTTGTATTCATTTTGATATGCTGCCTTCTTTGCAGAGGAAGATCTATATAGATGGCTACAGGTGAATGCCTCCAATGAGTTAGGCAATATGTAGATGATTTATGCGAATTGTCCTCATTTTATTGATGAAGGATGGGCTGACCAAGGTTAAGCCTTTCAGCTATTCAATGATGGCTGGAATCTGAATGTATGTGTGTCTGAATTCAAAGCTGGGGTTCATTTCACAGTGTTCACAGCAGATTATAATTGACCAGAGTATGGTTCAGGGGTTTGAGAACTACTGCCCACCTGCCAAATCCAGCCTACCACCAGTTTTTGTAAATAAAGTTTTATTGAACCATATATAAACCATTCTCACTTTGTTAGCAGTCTATGGTTGCTTTACATAGCAGAGTGAAGTAATTGTGACAGAGAATATATGGGTCACAAAGCCTGTTTGGATGTGCTGTTTGGATCTTTACCAAAAAAAATAATTTGCTGACCCTTGGTCTAGGATGTCACTGGTTTAGATCCTAGCATAAATGAAAAGAACTGTGTTATGATTATCATCACCATCTTTTATATGTAGTTTATTAGTAGGCAAAAATTGCTAAATAAATGTTTATTTTTATATTTTTAAAGATTTATTTATTCATGACAGACACAGACTAAGTCAATCGGAGAAGGACAAACATTATATGGTCTCATTTGGGGAATATAAAAAATAGGGAATAAAGGGGAAAGAAGAAAAAATGAGTGGGAAATATCAGAAAGGGAGACAGAACATGAGAGACTCCTAACTCTGGGAAACGAACTAGGGGTGGTAGAAGGGGAGGTGGGAGGGGGGTGGGAGTGACTGGGTGACGGGCACTGAGGAGGGCACTTGATGGGATGAGCACTGGGTGTTATTCTATATGTTGGCAAATTGAACACCAATAAAAAAAATAAATAAAAAAAAGAAAAAAGAAAAAAAGAAAAAAAAAGAGAGAGAGAGAGAGAGAGAGAGACAGAGATTGGCAGAGACACAGGCAGAGGGAGAAGCAGTTTCCCCACAGGGAGCCTGATGCTGGACCCGATCCTGGATCCCGGGATGGCGACCTGAGCCGAAGGCAGGTGCCCAACTGCTGAGCCACCCAGCCATCCCAACTAAATAAATTTTTAGAAGAGGAAACAAAAGAGCCAAATATGCCTATTATGGGTTGAATTATGTCCCCCTAAAAGAGATGCTTAAATCCTACACTCCCATACCTATAAATGTAACATTATCTGGAAAATAGGGCCTGTGCAAATGTAATCAAGTTAAGATGAGGCCATTAAAATGAAGGAATCTAATCCAACATGGTGTCCTTATAGGAAGAAAACACCATGTAAAGACAGAGACACAGAGAGGGAATGTCATGAAATTGTGGAGGGGAAGATTGGACTAATACAGCTACAAGCCAAGGAACTCCAAGGATTGACACTACCAGAAGCTAGTAAGAGGCAAGGAAGGATGCTATCCAGAGTCTCAGAGGGATTATGATCTTGAGACACCTTGATTTCAGACTTTTAGCCTCAAGAACTGCTCTATGAAAATAAATTTCTGCTGCTTTGAGTTACTATTTTTGTGGTGGATCATTATGGTAGCCCTAAGAAACTAACATAAATGCCCTCTAGGAAAGGTAGAGACAGAAATAGCACTACCTTACTTGTTTTAAACCCTTTATCAAAGGGTTGTCAGCTACCCATCAATAATTTGTATTTTTCAGTAGACTCATAATAAAGAGGTGGCTTCCCAGCCAGAGATTATCTGTGTCTACCGCCATTGACTTTACCCAAGGCCATGTAACTCACACCCGTCAACAGAGGATTAATGGGAACAAAATGGTCAAAGCAACAAAGAAAGCAGTCTACTTTCTTCAAATTGGATGCAGAAGATCTAGCAGATGGATCACCAGCCCTAGGAGTGGCGGAGTCACAAGGCGAAGGAGCCTGGACCCTGAAAATATTAATAAAATAAAACTCTACTCTCTGCCAACTGGTCCCTATGCAGGAGAAAAGTAAACTTCTATTAGTTTCAGCCCCTGAAATGTTTTTACGTTATATCAGCTAACGTTACTTCAACTATATTAACTATGAAACAGAAAACTCAGCTTCTCATCATCTCAACTTGAACTCTTCTTAGGGATTATATTATGATTGCCCTACAAATATTTTTAAAACCAAATGAGGACGAACATGGCCAATGTAAGTTCACGAGCATAATAACCCAAGTTGAAGCAACAGTTGCCATCAATAGAAACCCCGTAGTGGAGCCAAATAAAATACATGACAGATGAACTGCTCTATGGTGAACAAAAAACTGAGAGCTCAGAATTTTGACCATCGGAGATGTTGACCGATACCATGAAACTCAAAAGCCAGCAATATGACTTAGCTGTGGACAACTGAAAAAGAAAGGCAGCCCAAAGATCAATGTGATGCACAGCCAAGACTGCTTGAAACCAGTGCTAGACAAGAGGTGAGGATAAATGAGTCACAGACAGCTTCCTCTTCTGCAAACAATGGCTTCCAAGTGATGCCACCAAAATGTGATCTTCCCATGGGTGTAATGGGGAAACGAATGGATGCTATTTTTGTACTTCCTAGACGGAATAACACACTTAGAGAGCAGTGTCTGTCAAGGATGGGTCTTTAACCTGCAACTCCACAGAAGCTACTTAAGATTAGAAAGAACATTTATCTGCCTTGAACAAAGGAAGATGAGATGCCAAATGCAAACATTTCCAAACGAGATATTCTAAGTTTCGATCTTTTTTTAGAGTAAGTCAACTTGATTATTTTCTGAATTTGCATAGGCTAAACTACTATTTATCAATTGATTTCTTGATAAGATTTCCCTTGCCCTTGGTGACAGATTTTATTTTTTAGAATAAGTCCTAAAGAGATGACAGATTTATATATTCCTGGGGAGGAATGCCGCTGCAGAATCAGCGGTTATACTACCACCCTGGAACTGGCACAATATCTTATAATATTTCCGTGCTATCTGACAGAAGGAATCCAAGATTATCATGTTGTTCTCCATGACTAGCTGGAGGAAAAAAAAAAAAAAAAGTTGCTTAACATCCTTGGCTTTCTTCTGATTTAGTATATTTTTAATTCACTGTTTTTCTTTTTTACTAATTCTTTTTCATATGGGTGAACTATTTTTTGCAGATAAAACCTGAAAAAGTAAAGAAAAAAAAATCTTTGAGTGGAAGTCACACTATACATCGGGAAGCCAGAGCTCCAGACAAAAACATCTGTCAACATATGGCTATGCAGATGCATTGCAACACTTTTGGGTTTGACAGCTTTACATTGGATGTGCTCTTGAGTAAAAGAACAAATTGCTTTTGTTTTCTTGATTCTAAAACAACAGGCCTATGCTAGGGATCAAGAATTTTCAATATTAGATACTGGCTTTCATCAGCCTCACTTACATAAGCATAGATTTCTCTTCTTTCCATCAGAGGGTTTATCATTCAGTTTTATGGTTTAAATACACACAGGGCACAAAAGGATAGGGGAAAAAATTAACCACAAGGAATTGTCATTACATGAACAGAGGTATTTGACTAAGCATCATAAAATAGAAGGCACCAAAGGTAACTCCTCTAAGTAGCTAAATCAGAAAATAGACAATTCCTGCCCCTATGTTCTCAGGAAAAGGCCGACAATTCAGCAAGGAACTTAAGTCAACAGTGCAATGTTTAAAATTGGGGTTTTGCAAGCTGTACCATTTTGTAGGATCCTAACATGCAAATGAACCTAAACCACCATTTCTTCATCTTTAAAATAGCATTATAATAGAGATTAAACGAGGTGATGTATGTAAAACACTTAGCACCATGCCTGGCATATAGAATTTCGCCAGAAATGGTAGCTTTAAAAAGTGAATATTCATAACAGTTGGTATCATTAACTGAAGTCTTAGTTAGTAGCGCATGAATTTTTATTTCTGTCAGAGTACATTTCTGACAGCACTAACTGAAAAGTAGTGAAAATGATGGATTTTACAAGACATGTAATGATGGATAATAACTATTAATAATAACTAATGTGGCTTCAAATTTGAGCCTCCTTTTGAGAAAGGTTTTGTGACATCCTCTTATAGAAACACCAGCATGACTGACAGCCCTAAATTTTAACATATATTAAAAATACCATGCAATTTTTAAACCGTGTCCTAATCTGGGACTATATGTTACTTCCTCAAAATGTGAATTCCATCCTGATAAAATTCAAACGGCCTTTCTCAATAGCCCTACAATCGGACTAGAAAATGAATGTTATTTTTCCCGCAGGTGATCCACATGGGTGATGGGGGAAAATGGGCATATTCCACATCCACCCCGTGCATTTTGTCTTTTCCTTTCCCACAAGGAAAATGGCAATACCAATGAATCACCAAACCTTCTTGGGCTCCCACCAAGCGGAAGGCACTGTGCCAGTCTCTCAGATGGATACACGGATGTATAAAATGTGCCTTTCCTACCCCCACGGAGCTTAGGTGATGAAACCCAGGAGAAAAACATGAAAAGTATGAATGCAAAAGCTATCAAATATATCATGCACCATATCAACAGAGGCTCTTCCATTGCTCTTGTTAAAACAACTGTCTTATTGTTAGGTGCCCTGGATCGTGTGACAAATGTTCTAGATAATCACAAAGCTTATCACAAACCTTATATATACATTTTTTTTCTCTCCCTGCTTTGGAAGATATTCTTTAAAAATAAAACAATTTCCTGGAGGGGGGCCTTTGGGAAAAATTAAATTGGCCCCTCGCCTCCAGCCCCACCTTTTCCTACCTGAACACAAAGAGGCTAATTCTACTTGGGATAAACGAATCAAATCAGAACTGAAAGTTCAAACCGGCAATAATTCTCAATCTATGGTTTGTGTTTCTGGAAAGCCACAGAGCTCTGATCTAGGACCTGCACAGACAGCCTGGGTTGACATATCAATTTGATCTCATCACCCTAGGCAAACAGAATCTCCAGTTCCATCTAAATAGCAGCAAGGAAAGGTGCTGAAAAGAAATTTCCCTTTTCTACCCCATGGATCTTAGTTTTAACTTACACTTAAGGGCAGGGCTGTATTTCTTCCTTGTTTCTCTTTTTCTCTAGCTCTCTGTTCTGGTGGGGGAGGAGGGACAACCAGTTCCCTTCCTATCAAATGATGGCCACATGCAGAAACATCTTTATTGGCCACTGATAAGGGCTGTATTGGCCCTTTTCAAGCCCTCTTTCTCTGGAAGCTATTGTCTTATTCCAGTTTACCATGTAAGGATTACAGAGAAAGGAGTAAAAACACATCAAAAGGAACAATACTTTTTTTCTTTTTTCTTTTCTTTTTTTTTTTTTTTACCCAAGATTCTATTTGTGGAAAGCATTTTCCTTTTATGGTCAAGGCTAGAAAGCAAATTATTGCTTCGCCAAGCAAAATACCCATTCACTTCATCTCACAAAAATGCAACCTGAAAAATTGAACAGAAACGTTAGAAACTGCAGCAAATTTGCTCTAACATTATACCAATCAGCCTAAAAATGTGTCTATTAAAAATGCCTAAGTCTAATAAGGAAGGCAGCAGTGTGTAATGGAAAGCACATGGACTTTGGGATCAAACAAATCTCAGTTTTTCTGGTTCAGACTTAGCTCCACAAACCAGCTAAGCATCTATTACCTTAAATTTACAATGTTAGTAATAATAATACTTCTTTCTTGGGGAAGTTTGAGAAGTTAATGAAATTATTTAGATTTCTTAGGTAGTAAGTAAACCTGTTATGTAATTAGTGAAATTAAATTTCTCAACCAACCCCTCATTACCAGCATATAAATAAAGTTAAGCTTCCTGATATAGTCCTTCAGCATGGAAATAGCAGCATCATTCATTGTACCAAGTAAAGCAATGAGGGAAATGGAAGGCCCGGGAAGGAGACATGTGATAATGGGGAGAAATAGTTCAAGAGTACCTGCTAATAAGAGAACTTTATTTCTTTTAAAGATTTTATGTATTTATTCATGAGAGACAGGGAGAGAGGAGACATACAGAGGGAGAAGCAAGCTCCCTGCAGGGGAGCTCGGTGTGGGACTCGATCCCGGGACTCCAGGATCATGCCCTGAGCCAAAGGCAGATGCTCAACCACTGAGCCACCCAGGTGTCCCAATAAGAAAACTTTAAAAAGACAAGAGTAGATATTACTTAGCAAATGGAAATTTAGATATATGAGGTCAGAAAAAAAAAAGAGAAAGATTGGACTGTGTACAAGATTTTGTCCAATATTCCACTGTGTGAATATATATCGCCCACATGAGTGAGATGATAGAAACGAATCTGCTCTTCCTTCAGTCACCTTGCTTCTATCCTTTGCCCAGCACGAGAGACTCTCTCCATGCCAAGTGTGATTCAGTTGTCAAAAAACACATAGTTTCATGAACTGTATTTTACATGTATGCCAACTACTTCAGCTGGTCCCTAACTGGAGTTATTTATTCATTACTACAGAAAATAATTGGTTATGTTGGAAAGATAGACGATGTGTACATTTCTAACAGTTCTTCTTCCATGAGGTGTTTTGTTTGTAAGATTTTATTTATTTATTCATGAGAGATATAGAGAAAGGCAGAGACATAGGCAGAGACAGAAGCAGGCTCCACGTGGGGAGCCCGATGCGGGACTTGATCCCAGGATCCCAGGATCACACCCTGAACTAAAGGCAGACACTCAATCACTGAGCCACCCACGGGTCCTCTATGAGGTTTTCTAAGGTAATTTTCCTCAAACTATGATGCCTTTGTAAATCATTAAGAATATTTATAAAGTACCATTTGCCTTCAACTATTGTTTCATGGTCTAATTTTTTTCTAAAGATTTACTTATTTCAGAGGGAGTGCATGAGCATGAGGAAGGGCAGAGGGACATGGAGACAGAATCTCAAGCAGACTCCTCTCTGAACGCCTAGCCATATGTGGGACTCAACCCCATGACCCCGAGACCATGACCCAAAGCAAAATCAAGAGTTGGATGCCCAGTCAACGGAGCCACCCTGTCACCCCTCATGGCCTAAATTTCATGAGCTCTTAGGGCTCTACAAGATTACAAGTTGATGTTTAATATCACTAAAGCAACTGTTGCTCAGATGCTCAAGCCCTCTCTGAGACTCATTGAACCTCAGTGGTAGGCCAAATGATAGTCCAGCCTCTGTTCAAAATCCCTAAGGGATGGGCACTCACTACTTGCCAGGATTCCCATTTCATTTTTAGATACGTCAGATTTAAATGCTCTAATATTGATCAGATGATACTCTTCTTATAACTTTCTATTAGTATCCAGCATACTAGGAACTAATTCTTCCTGAACATGACAAGTCTTCAAATATTTGAAATTCAAACAAATGATGCCTTATAAACATCCCAAGTTGTATGTTCTCCAAGTCAAACATTAACATCTTTAATGTTTCTTTGCATGGCCCTTTCACCACTTTGTTTTCCTACCTCTTGAAAATAATTCCAATTTTTGAATGTATTATATAATTTGCTACCTGAGATCCTTAAAAATAAGCACCATTGTTAGCTTGATAGCTCAGGAGTTTTCCAGGTGAAGTTTGTAAACTGGCCCCCATACATGGAGGGCTGACAGAGTTGAAAGAAAGATGCAGATCACTCCAGGTTGGTGGGCGATGGGTTTAATGAGTAAGGGAACCTACATATGAGGCATGTCTTGGGTTGACACAAGACAAGTAGATCTCTGCCCAGAAAACCAGAATCTTAAAAGTTTATGCAGAGGCCTTGCCTGGGCTCAATCCCATATTCCTCTTGATAGTCTCAACTATGCATGGTTCTCTCAAAGCTATATCCGTGAAAATGGCTTCTACTATGGAAACAGCACATCACGCATTCCAAGGACAGGAGAGGGGGTGACAAGTCTCATTTCCTGTGCCTAGCTTGCGAGTCAAGCAGTGGTCATGTGCTCTCTATGACCTCTAAAAACAATACATCTAGTAGGATGTGACCAGTATGGGACCACTTATCAGCGTCTATTTCTCATGTGCTATCATCTCAATCAAGCAGTCTAAAATCACATGAGCTCATTTTGTGGCGAAAGCTACACTCAGTGCTAATTTGTGTTATATGGTCCTATGAAGTTCTGAAGATTTTTTCATACATGTTGCCTTTAAAGTTTGTCTCCCTCATTCTTCATTTAAACATTGCCTCTAAAATTTTTTTCCCTATTATCCATATTAAAGAGCATCTTGCAAGACTCCACCCCCATCCAGCCTGTAAGAACTTTTGTACTTGTTCATTTTGAGATGTTTTGGACCAAGCCACAGTTACTAGGTACCCTGGAATGTGGAGCATCAGGAGTTTCCTCAGCTGAACTTGGAAAATGCAAACTTTTCCATTAACAGTGAAAGACGGCTGCTTGAAGAGAAGAATACAAAAGCACCTGATTTGTATGGACTGATTGTATTGTGCAATAAATAGCCTGTCATCTGTTTAAGTTTAGTATACAGTAGATAGCCCACAGATTCAAGAATATGAGAAAAAATTAAATCTCACTATTTTCTCCAGCAAACTAAGCAGCTGCCTTGGCAACGATGTGATGTCACGTGTGTGTGTGTGTGTGTGTGTGTGTGTGTGCGTGTGCGTTTTCCAATAATTTGTCTTTCTAATACAGAATTAAAGGATTTCCTCAGCGTAACTGTTTATTAACTTTGAGCCTACGACTTCCTCTTTTTTTTTTTTTTTTCAAGGAAGGAAGAAAGGGAATTAAGATTGCACTTATGGATTTATTTACGTGTCTGTCTCTCATTATGAGCCTGGAAGTACTGTGAGGTGAGGGGACATGTTTTATTGGTTTTTGTTTCCAGTGTGATTAATATGCTCCTAATGTAATTAACACATGCCACTGAATGAATAAATATATAAATAAATGAATGAAAAGGTCATATAATTCAAAATCAATATGGGAACAAAGAAATGGTCTTGGAATAATTAACCAACTTCCTCTCTGGTTGCAGAATTCCTCTGCCAGTCTTTTGTGCACTGTGTTGAGCCGATTACAGATTAAAGTAATTACAGTGAATTCTTGATTACTGGCACGCAGTCCAGCTATTTTGTGGATTACCTATCACAACTAATTCCAAACTTATCTGCTGCCACCCAGCCTAATGTCTGAGTTTCAGGCAGCCTCAGTGATAGCAGCTGCCCGCTTCAGGAAAGCACATTTATGTTGATATTTCTGTACAGAATATGTAATTATGAAATCCATTCTGGTGGGGGTTGAAGAGAACCACCAAGCATTCCAAAATAAACTGCAGAGTTGGTTTTCCTAATTCCCAAAGAATATGAGACGACTGGGATAGAAAGTTTCAAACAATTGAACTTAATGTAGCATAATGAGCAGGAGCACGCAGCTTCTTTCCCACTCTGAGACCTGCCTCTAGTGCCATTGATAACTGATAACACGTATACGTTATTAATTCAGTCTTTCATCCAACAAGTAGCTTTGAGGTGCTTCATTCTGCTGGGCCATGGGTTAGGTGTCGGACATCTAGCATGGGCAAGACAAGTATGGTTCCGGCCCTAAGGGAGCTTAAAATTTACTACTGAGGTAGACCCTGGGCAGGCGGACGGGTCCCCCAAAGATGTCCCTTATCCTTGATACTCTTGATCATGTGATGTACATGTCAGGGGGGAAGTGAGTTGCAGATGGAATTAAAGTTTCTAAACAGCTGACCTTACTGACCCTACTATAGGCTGATGATCCTGGATTATCTGAGGGGGCCCTATGTAATCTTACGGGTATTTAAAAGAGGTAGACAGTCGCTTAAGTGACAGAACCAGAGAGGTGGCATCAGAAGGAAGACTTGATTGGCCGTTGCGGCTTCTGAAGATGGAAGGGGCCACGGCACAGAATACTGGAAGCCTCTAGAAGCTGGAGAGACAAGCACTGGATTCTCTCCTATAGCCTCCAGAAAGAAACACAGTGGTGCCGACCTCTTGATTTCAGTCCTGTAAGACACATTTAGGCTCTCTGACCTACAGGACTGGGAAATAATAAATCTGTGTTGTTTTAAGCCACCATGACACTTGTAGTATTTTTTTACAGCAGCAATAGGAGACTAATACAAACCTTAAATAGGGGCACCTGGGTGGCTCAGTGGTTGAGCATCTGCCTCTGGCTCAGGTCATGATCCCGGGGTCCAGAGATCCAGTCCATCGGGCTCCCTGCAGGGAGCCTGCTTCTCCCTCTGCCTCTCTCTCTCTCTCTCTCTCTCTCTCTCTCTGTGTGTGTGTGTCTCTCATGAATAAATAAATAAAATCTTTTAAAATTAAAAAAAAACCCTTAAATCATCAATCCGATTAGACATTCATCACAATTGTATAAAGTAGAATAAAGACTGCAAGTAAATGTTATGTGTGTGTACTTAGGAACACTTTTACTGAAGTGGCAGTGTTCTGGAAAAGTTTCCCTGACATTTTAAACTGAGATTTGAAAGAGAAGAAAGAGATTTCACACTAAATGAAATGAATGTGGAAGAGATTTGCAGAGAGAGAGAAGAGCATGCGTGAATGATCCGAGGAGAGAAGAAAGCTGGTATTACTCACAACCTGAACAGCCAGTAGGCATGATGCAAAGTGCTTCTGTGGAGAGGAGGCCTAAGGCAATGATAGGGAAGTAGCTGGAGATCAGACTAAATAAGGTCTTATAGGCGATATTACAGATTTTCACCTTTATCCTCTGGTCAGTGGCACACTTCAGAGGGCTTTATACAGGACACAGATAGAACCAGATTTGCATTTTAAGATCATCTGGGTTCATTTCTGGTTTATGAATTGAATTGAGAAAGAGCTGTGATGGACACGATCTCTCCCAGTGGTACAGATGGGAGGAGGTATTGGAGGCTGGTACTAGGGTAGATGCAGAAAAAAAAAAAATGTAGAGAAAGGGATGGATTCAGGATCATTTGGAAAGAAGAGTTCTCTAGGAGCTGGTGATTATTTCAAGGTGGGATGAGAAAAGGGCTGGCAGCAATGACTCCTAGTTTCTGGTATGAAGAATGACATGGGCAGTGGTTTCACACATGTATGGAGATGGAAAACATGTTGGTGAAGCAGCCAAGAAAAAGATCAGAGGTTCCTTTTTGGATCTGCTCAGTTTGAGACGCCCATGAGAAATTCATATAGACATAGTCTGACCAAACTGAAACACTAGCCTTTTAGTCTCCAGCAAGATGGCACATACTTAGCATGTCTGCTGACACTCCTTCCTAATAAATTTGCAGTTGGCCTCAGAAATCTTTTCAAAATAGCATACCCTGTAACAATTGCAGAGTGAAGGAAGTTGGCATTGGAAAATAAGCCTACTTTCTATCTGTGTTCTAGACTATAAGCAGTGGCAAATATTAAATTGTTGAGTGGAACTGCTAGTTAAAAGGAAAATGCTAGTATGGGAAATTTTAAAACCCTTTAGTGCCTCTTCCTATTTTTCTATTTGAATTTGATTTTAATGGTCCTCATCAAAGACCCCATCATAATGGGGGAATTAATCTATTTAAATAGATCTGTGCAAGCATCACTCATTTAAAAATAACAACAACAAACCCTCAGAATGTAATCCAGGTCACTTTACTATCACCACTACCATCCACCTACATACAGGCACACATACTTGATAAAATAGAAAAAAAATCAATTTCATTTCTCTTTTGGAATTTCTTCTTCCGGCATCAGTAACTTAATTGTGCGTGTGTGTGTGTATGTGTGTGTTATTTAAATCTGAATATTCTGTACCTATAGTTGTGCAAAGCTATTAAAAATGTCTGTTTATATGTTTCTGTGGAAAAAGACACATTTCCTTCCACAATTATTTTTTTCTGGCTACTAGAGATCATGGCCTTTTAAACGTAAGAAATTGAATAATTCCTTTACGCCATTTCTATCTCTTTTTATTTATCATGTGATTCTCTAAGAAATTAAATAATTCCTTTATGCCATTCCATCACATTTTATTTATCTGTAATTCTCATGTAATTGGAAGGAGCCTGTGGTGAAAAGTCCAAATTCCAGAGTCCTGGTTCCAGTCCCTCTACTAAGTAGCCATTTCCTTTTTGGCAAGCCACTTTTAATTTTCCCCTGGGTTTCCACAATAAAATTAGAGTATTGTGCTAATTTACTCATAAGTCTTTTTTATAAAGCCTTAAAATGCTATAATCATATTATATGATAAAATTATAATGTTCTAGGTAGTCATTATGAAATTAAACACTACATATTAAATGATTCCTCTCCCCATGCATACATAGATACTACATATTATTAATCTATGGCTGTAGAAGTACAGTATTGAATTGGAAAAAAGAACTAATGACCCTGAGGAGATGAAAAAAAGATGATCTGAATAAGGAAAATAAGAAAAAAAAAGCAATGGTCTACACATGTGGTCAGAAGGTTCCAAATAGGTCAGTAAGTAAGTTGAGCACAGTGGAGATTTATGTGGGGAAGGGGGGGGTTGATTGACATAAATCAAGTAATAAATGCCCCTTACTTAACATTAGCTGTTGTGAAACCAAGTCACAGTGACTAAGCCAGTGTTATCACAGCAGAATCAGAAAGGCTTAAAACAACGGAAGCCTGTGAAGATAATAAAACACAAGCCTCTTTTGCAGTTAAATTTCTATCTAAGTCACTGACATTAAAGTTGGTTGGTTTGGTTTTTTTTTTAGTTCACAAGTAGCGATGCATTCCTTGTTATACCTAAGCTGAAGTAGGAAAAAGGACTGTTTTGCTCATCTTGCAGTATGATCATGTTTATATGTAAAGTCTAAAGCAATGAAAATGGACAATATACAGCTGAGCTATACATAAGTTGGATGAATCTCACAGACATGCTATGATTTTGAAGCAGAAAACAATTTTAAGACAGGAACATTAGTATTGGAAATCAAGATGGCAATTACCAGTGGAGAGGAGGTAAGATGTGGTGTTTGGGAAACATTATTTATGGGAGGCTGACCTCATTTATATGTTGGTCTATGGAGTAGTTCAATTGATGTGTTCATTTTCTGATGCCTTAATGACCTGTACACTTAAGGTCTGTGCAATTTTTTTGTGTGCAAATGTCAAAATAAAAGTATTACAAACCTCACCAATGAGTATGCGGAGAAAAAATATAAACACAAAACAGTGAGTCGGACTTATATCCGAGAGTCATTCAACATTCAATATTCACGGAATGCCTATCAACGAGAATACTTCCAGAAGCTGAAGACTACTCCTTGACCAGTAAAACTCTTACAAGCCAGTTGAAGTGACACACATATAAACAAATTGCTGTGATACATTACGATAAACATCAGATCAGGCTTCTCAGCCTCCACACCACCGACATTTGGGGCTGGATAATTCTTTGTTGTAGGAGTTTGGCTTGTGCATTGTAGGGTGTCTAACAGTATACCACTCACAAAATGACAATAGCACCACCCTTGGTTGTGACAACCAGAAATGACTCCAGAGATTGCCAAATGTTCCGATAGGGGTACAATCAACCCTGGTTGAGAACCATTGCCTTAGAGCCACATATAACAATCTGGGGTTACCAAATAGAATAGCTAAGTGTATAATGAGAGAATGAGGCATCATTTTCCGGGCAGGAAACCAATACAATATCTTCTTCATTCCATAATATTTTGGTGCAAGGGAAAGTTATTCCAAAACTAACAGGCAAAAGTCCAATTTCTCTTAGTGGCACTCTGATCCCAGAATACATATAAACCAGAAAAAAGCTTTGAAGCTGCAAAAGGGAGATAGGTATTGATAATGTTAAAGCTTTCAAGCCAAAAAAAAAAATCTCCTCAAATTGGTTTTAATAAATATGAAAGAATTTCTTTTACTTTAGTATTTTCCTCTTGTATAAGATCAGAAAATTATTTTTTTTCTTCATTCCCTTAACTCACTTTAGGCAGTAAATTCTTATGATCAGAATTATGTATCCACAATCATGTGGTTCAGGGCTACACTAAATCACCCTCATGGTACTATATTAAACCTTTACAAATGTAGTGCTGCAAACATCAGGATGTCAGGAGAACAAGTATTTTCATTTCAAATAAGAAAGACTAAATCAAGTGATGCACCACCTGGTATCACTTATGACCCTTCTGCTGCTTAGCTGAGAGAAACTACTGAGGAAAGAGAGCAAAAGGCAAGATTTTTCCCACTGTTTTTATTTAAAACCTGCAGTAACTAAAAATTCAGTGGAAGCAGCAAACCCTAAAAAGATATTTGCAACTGGCAGTAAGTTGTTATCTTGGTGAAAACACTGGACAAAATACACTCTTAATTCTGACATATAATTCTGTGATATCTCAGTATACACACACTCAAAAAGGACTATTAAAAAAAAAAAAGGACTATTTCAGAAACGAATTTTCACATTTCACAAATGGCCAAGCCATTGGGACATAACCCTCTGCCTACATGAAAAGGGGGCCCTGGGCACCATTTTATACATTGTGAGGCATAGGTTGTAAATGACAAGGACGTTATAAGTGGGGAGAATAACATGCTTCTGAGAATTCTGGATCCTATAAGGGAAATATGTTAAGCTACAGAGAATTTCACACTGTTGGCATTTCTCTCTGAAATTCTTGGAGAGCACAGAGCAATTTTTGGCTTGCATCACTGCTAGGCATTTCCACGGGGTTTGTACACTAATCATCATGAACACCTAATTATTAATTATTTCCCAGTTTAAAGAAACGTATCCTGGATAAACTGGAAGACTAAAGATTAGAATTCAGAGGACTCAGGAAGCCAACTAGCAGTACATTAATCCTGACCTCAGTTTCTTTGTTCATAAAGTGAGGAGTTAAAAGCTATCTATCATTTCCATGAACTTTTTCAGCCTTACTAGCAGATAGAAGACCACACTCCTTCAAGCGCCCTTAATGAGATTATGTTTCCACGCTCAGAATTATACATTGCTTATCATTTAAACTAATATAAGCCAAAGTGAATCGGAAGTTTAACTTTGAAAAAAAAAAAGATATCAAGTAAAACCCAAACAAAACACTCCACTTCCATGTTACTTAAACATGACCTCTGGCTAAAATGTGATTCTTTTCTACCATTTAAAATATACCAACTACAAATAATTCAGGAAATGTTATTTTGACATGCACATCTATCCAAAGGAAATGCTAGCATTATTTTCTAAAGAAGAACAGAAACGAATACAAAAGTTCCTAAAAATATTAAATAATATAGGGCTTCATGAGAAATCAATGAGTGGAAATTAATCTATTAATTAAACTACATTGAATACTTTTTTTAGAGTTTGAGAATAGTAAAAAATTATCTAATTTAAATCCCTCAGCTGTTGGGTATGACACAAGAGCTACACAGCAGAAAATAGGGATTTTTTTTTTTTTTTAGTCTTTTTCTTTGACATTCTGTCGCTTTTTCAACATCACACATATATATGGCTATTTTGCCAAAGAGGTGATTATAACATAATGTGAAGACAAAAAGCATGCATGCATTAATTGCTCAGATGCACTGTCAAGAGAATCTAACCATCACCTGGCCAGTGATGTTATACTGCTTGCAGTATATCACTAGGGAATCAGAACCAAGAGAGTGGGGATGAATCAGAGGAAAAGTAATTACCTCTACCGGAAAAACAACTCAAGATCGTGTAATGCTGATGTTGAATCATTAGAGGCATCATCCTCACATTCAAAGAACAGCACTTTAAGTGTATAAGGTGAGGCTGTCATGTAATACAACTGATTCAGTAGACCACCCATGAATGTCTCTTGTCTCTCTTGCCACTTTGCAGTCACCTTTTCTAAATCATCACGAAGCAAGATCTTTTAGCCACAAACTCCAAAGGTCTATCTAAACCCGGTGCATTTAATATACTGTATAATATGTAGATCACCAGAGGTTTTACATTAATGATTTTGATTCCGAAAAGTGTTCTATTTAAACACCATCAAAACAATTCAATTCAGAAGCAGATGGCAACATATTGGGTGCTAGAGAATCAAACGAGTATAAAATGTTTACTTTCTTCCATGAGCCTAGAACCTAATAATCAAAACTGCATTTAGCCTGCATCCTGAACTGTGAGTCACATGTTAAATTTTGAAAGGTTAAAAGAAAAAGCTAATACATTCATATTTATTGTCACATAAAATGTTTGATACAGATTTTTATCTCTCAAAATTTGAATATTAAAAAAAAGAGCAGATGATACTCATCTAGGGCCTGAGATCGATTGAACAAGAAGGTAATCACTTGGGAAAAGAAGATTCTGGACAGATAAGCAGAACATCATAACATTTGGTGCTTGTTCACGTGGACTCCCAAAATATGTGAGGAACGATACATAATCTGAAAATTTCCATGAATAGACACACCATATTTGGGGAATGTAACCTGAAACTTTCCAGTTTGAAATATAGGTGATACTAAAACAAGGAAACAAGTAAGAAAAAACTAAGTGATCATTCATTTACACTCATCAATGCCCCCTCCTAGTATCCTAAAGAGATTTTTTTTCCCCTCCTCAGGAGTACACGCTTTAACAATCAGAGAATTTACCAAACCTGTTTGTTCCCTGGGAAATTTTGTTCTTTCTAAGACTTTCGGTGGAGACAAAAAGGTCTTGCTTTTGAAATCAGAGAGGCCTGGTACTCCACTACTAACCAAACACATTGCAAAATATTTGACCTCTTTGACCTCAGCTCTGACCTCGGATTTCCCCATCTGCAAAATGGAATTAGTGTGAGCCACCTTTTAGAGTTCTAAGAATCCAATGTCTTATTCATATTTGTGCTTGAGAAGAATCTAACGCATGCTAGATGCTCCAACAAATGCTAGCTCTCGTTTACTAATTTTAGTATTTACCATCTAGAAAACATAAAAGATTCCCAGCTTCAGTCACATCTTCATAAAAAGCTTACTTTTTGTTGTTTTTTCTTCTGAACTAGCAAAGTACCAACTCATTGTGAGACTTCTTTCTCTTCTCACTGAGCTTTACTCAGCCTTTACACACTTTCCTGTATCAGGTGGAAACAAAATCCTGCTGGCTTTTAGCTTCCTTTCAATGATCTAAAGTCTTTGTTTTTCTAACCAGGAATGATTTTGCCTTCTAAAGAATCAGAGCCCTCTTCATTGCATAGACAGAAGAACAAAATTAATAGTATTGTTTTTATTTTTTTTTAATATTTTTTATTTATTTATGCATGAAAGGCACACCGAGAAAAAGGCAGAGACATAGGCAGAGGGAGAAGCAGGCTCCATGCAGGGAGCCCAATGTGGGACTCCATCTGGGACTCCAGGATCAAAAGTTCAACCACTGAGCCACCCAGGTGTCCCAATAGCTATTGTTTTTAAATATCACACACTGAGAGGGCAGTCTGCAAGTACTAAACCAGATTTATTGGCGTCATCTGATGTCAATGTGATCTACTAATTGTAACCAAAAAGTTGATAAAATTTTTAAATGCTGAATCATTATTACACATTAACCCTTCATGTTTTTGTTACTAGCATTCAACTTTACATCACTGGTTTTGGAAGGAGCCAAGGATGAAAACAACAAAGTTTTGGATAGGCAAAAAGAAAGTCCTAAAAAAAAAAAAAAAAGGAATAATAAAAACAAAATTACTTCACTACAACAGAAGTAACAATAGTAAAGAATGAAAGAGAAAAGGATAAATAGGAAAATTATTGGTAGGAAGCATCAAGACCTATAAGATGTAGGGTTCAGCATGAAAGACACAGAGCACTCACACTGTTGGCCAAACCTACCTGTGGCAACGGTCTTTTGGACAAAGCACAATTCCTCTAGGCAAATGATGCTATTTCCACTATTCGATAATAAAATTGCTTATGGTAAGTTGAAAGAACTCAATACAAGAGTTTAATATATTCAGCTCAGAAACTACTCTCACACAGGGCACACTTAAAAAAAAATCTTCACGTGGAGTATTAGCACAATAACAAGATAAAGAACTAAATGCCCAAGGGATACTAACCCAGTTGTAGGAAATCAGTAAACAGCTAATTAGCCTGGTTACCTATACTTGGACATTTGCCATTTTTACTTAATAAAAGACCCTCTCCTTCTAACAGAGATATTAGCAATATTACTTACACAGATATTTTTAAATAATTTATGGTATTATTTACTATTAACCTGCTCATCCATAGGCCTACCTTTGAATACAATTTCAGGAATTAATTACCTGCATGATTTACAATACTAAACTTTGTCTTCACTGCAAAGGAAAACTTACAATAGATAGCAACAAAACAAAACGACAAACACAGAAGACCAAAATCAAACAAACAAATAAAAAATCATAACCAGCTGGAATGTTTTTTTTTTAAACTGAGAAAAATATTTAGAAAATATCACATATATAAAGTAAATAGCCTAATAAATAAGAGATATTCCAAGACAATAAGGACTATAAGAACAACAGGGTTGTGCCAATAGAAATAAGAGCAAAAAGGCATGAAAAGGTGATTGTAAAGGCTTCTGTTGAGGTACAATTAAAAAAAAAAAGAAGAAAATAAAGATTTTTTTTTCTTTCATGTAGGTCAGAATGGTCAAAATTTTAAATATTAACAATATGAGACACGTTAAAAGAAACTGCTCCGCTCCCTCAGGCATTGGTGCTGTATCAGGGTATGAACCAGTGCAGACAAAATTTCCTATGTACATAACTAAGTAAATCTTTGCTTAGTAAAGATATGACTGACTGTGTTGGCCAAAACATTACCCTCCGGTTGGAGTGACTGGTATAAATTTCTATTCATTTTTAGAATTTTCTTCATTGAAATTTGTAACATTTTTTAAAAAAGATTTTATTTATTCGTGAGAGACACAAAGAGAGAGTCAGAGACACAGGCTAAGGGAGAAGCAGGCTTCCTTTCTGGAGCCTGATGCGGGGCTCGATCCCAGGACCCCAAGGTCACAACCTGAGCCAAAGGCTCAACCACTGAGCCACCCAGACACCCCTGAAGCTTGTAAGATTTTAAATCTATACTCAAGTATGTATCATTTTCACAAAAGCAGTAATGCTACTTGTATAATGAACTGCAACTGTTCTTGTTAGAGTTCAGCCCAAATGAACCATGGCACAAAGCAGAAGACTGAGCAGAAGGCTGTGATTCAACATAAGCAAAAAAGCAACGGTCCGAGAACAAAAGGGCTAATAGAAATTACCTGGTTTTCAGGGTCTCAAACTAAAGTTGCTGGTACAAAGGTGCAAGATGTGGAAGAGGTGAAACGCTCTATGAAATATTGGCATACTCACTACCGATCATAATTGACCTTGTTATGATGATGCTACCCAACAGGACAACCTGGGCTTCAGTTCCCTTATCTCTGAAATGAGGTGTCTGGGCTCCATTCTGTTGCATAAGGAGCTAAGACCCCCAAAACACCTATTCATAACCCAGCCAAGCTTTACTGACGCGACAAAACCCTTGTAAGTTTTGCAGGAAGCACGGCAGACGGAAATAAACTGAAATTATAGTGGAAAACAGCTCCACATAAAAAGTTAACTTGGTGAAACCACATCCTTTATAAAGGTTAAGAGGTTGTGGTCTTTAACAAATAAGATGCTCTAAGTGAGGGGAGATAACTTCCCAGTGTCACCCTCAATAATAATGTTAATGACTTGATGAAAACAGCATCCAGACAGTCTAAAATGGTTAGGTTTCCACAGCATCCCTGAACTGAAGCAGACAGTGAAATTAGATTTCTAAAATATGCCTATTAAATGAAAGGCATTCAGAAAACACATCCCAGAAGAGAAGTCACTGTAAAAGGTAACAAGGTTGCCATGAGATTCAAACAAAAGGGGAAAAGAAGTTATGTTTTGACAGTGGGTTTGAAAAGGTTTCATTCAAACATCACCATTAAACTTGTTTTCTAATTTCAGAAAGTATTTCATTACCTCTCGATTTCAACCTTCCCGTTGACTCACCACCACCACCGCTGTTCTTTGGCAATTGAAATACCTGACAAAGTGGAGTCACTTGAAAATTAAAAAAAAAAAAAAGCTCCTAAAATTATTGTTAAGAGTCAGATATACAGTTGTACAGTCAAATATCGCAAGATTTTTAGAATTTAAATCGAATTATTTTTTCTTCCTAGCATTAAAAATCTGAGTTTTGAGAGTCATTAGGCTCATGTTTTCAGCAAGTCACCCACACATATATGTATAAACCTCTGTTTAATCTTATCATGTGAACAAATTATAGTCCTGGTTTACCCCGGTTTAAAACATATAGATCAGAATATAGCAAGTACCTATAAAACGACCTAAAATTCACCTCAGTTATAATTTCTCGAGCATTAACAGAATGCATATACACATATGCATCAAATTGCTATTTCGCATTTTTTAAAAACAAAAATGTGTCACCAATCTTATATTGGTAGATGACAACTGCAGAATATGGGTTTTGTCTTCAATATCCGACTTCTAAGCTTTGGGAACATCTCATAATCTTGAATTATTTAAGAAGCTCCAAATTTAATCTATAGTTTCTTCTTTACCTGCCTAAATTCTCAGCCTAAAAAAGAAAGAGAATAAAGTTGCTTCGAGCAATATCCAGGATTAATACAACTCCTCTGTATCCATGGCAGGGGAAGAACTCCACTCTGTTCAAAAATAAAATGTAAATATTCCAAAAGATCACGATAATAGTGATTTTAGCCCAAAATAGAAAGAGAGTGCTTTGAACCTTGTAAAATTACATTCTTCTTCTTTTTTTTTTTTTTCTTTTGGTAATCTGTTCATTTTTCTTGGCATGACCTCTCAGAGGGACTAAATTTAGGTGTAAGAGTGAGAAACATTTTGATTAACTCTAACAAAGAACTCACTGTATTTACTAAAAATGTCCTCATTCCATCAAAAGCAAGAAAATGGGTTCAAGGAAAAAAAAAAACAAACAAACCAAGAGGGTGAAGTTCTCACTTGGTCCTTCAGTAAAATTACTTGTCACTGCATTCCGCTGATGATTACCCAGACAGTGCCCCTTACATTAACAATGCCGACAGATCGGACATTTTACTGATGGCAATGGCCATCCAGCAGATTAAAGCAGAATGTAGATTTAATCTCCCCAATGACTTGATAGCCTCCAATGAAGGATTCTCAAATTTCATGGTTCTGACCTATTCAGGGTGAATAAGTGTATAATAAATTACCTGTCCCCTAGCTCTGTAACAAGAAAAAGAGCCAGATTGGACTATTCCTGTGCTAACTCTCATGTATTACCAAGTTTACCAACATAATCTGCATGCCACGGAGCAAAAGATCATGCTATTTAACAGATTTCAAGAAATTAACTTGCACTGATATATGACCCCATCCGATGCCAATACAGTAAGGTGGTAGCAGCAGGTTACAGAGAGGCCAGATTTCAGGAGAGGCTCATTTGACTGGTGATTAAGGAGAACCTGCAGTAAAAGTGATTTCTCATCAGGGAGGCAGAGTGTGGTTGCTGCAAAAAGCAAAAGTGCCCACCGGCCAGCCAGACTGTGAGTGACAACCACACCAAATGTGCGGGTCACAGTCATGCTGGAGCGTCTGGCTAAAGAGACGACGGGTACGATGGGTAACGGATGTCTTAGGAAAGGACAAGGGTTGAGAAACAGACACAAAGCCCAACTGTAAATGAAGAAGCAGCAGGTCTACCTTGATGTTTTGTTCTGAGCATGACAAATTAAACATCTTTAGAAAGCTTTCCCTAACTCAGGCTGATTAAATTAGAATCTCCATTATCCAGCAATAGTGCTGCCTATGCACAGGCACCTCACCGACGTGCAGCTTCCTGTCCTTGTCAGCAGACCCAGAAATAACACAACAGCAGATTTCGTGGACGGTGACAATCAGCAATGAGCCTTCCGGCTTCAGAAGGCCAAGGCTCGACCTCCACTGCTTGAGCAGAAGAAAAGAGGCTTGAACCCACGTAATGGCTAGATCATGATTTTAGGTGAGTCCCTCACCTCCCAACCACAGAGATCCTAATCAGGAAGGTATAACTGATGGTACTTGTTTTGTCTGCCAACAGGTATAAGAACTACAAACGTTACATAAAAGGCAATTCTTTATTTCTCGAATGTTCCTACAAGTTTATTATCCTCCTCCCACCCACTTACACCCTCCCACCCTCCCCTTCTACTTCTCTGGATTTCTTCAAACACATTTCCATGGTAAATAAGACCTATAAAAACCCAGACTCCTGGGTGACATTCATAAAAAACCTGCACGGCTCCAGTAGTTTTGCTTTTGCTGCACCAATTTTAACCTGTTTCTTCACAGACCTTTCTGTGTCACCCCCAGGACTATCCCCAAGGACTTTCTGACTCTGGAACGTTGTTTTATCTTTTAAGAGAGTGATAGGAAGATCGAACCACAGAATTTTAGAAGTGGATGAGACTATTCCTCACTTATTTAAGTTGAAATCTGGCCCAGAGAGAATAGGTAACCACAAAAAAATTATACAGTTAGTGGGTGTTAAAGCCAATGAACGGTAATGTAGTTCTCTTAATTTCCAAATCAGTGCTTGCTATCTGGAGACATTTTTGGTTTTCACAACTGCTAATGGTAGGAAGGAACAAATTGTTCCTGGTATATTTAGTGCATGGAGTCCAGGGATGCTGTGAAATATCCTATATGCCCACAAGAAAAAAAAAAAAAAAAAAAAACACAGAAATGTGAATAGTGCCAAGACTGAGAAACTCTTATCTAGACTATCAGATGGGGAAATTGAGATTTTTTTTAATAGAAGTTGTAATCAAGTTTAAATTACATCTTGAAATGTCAAAGCTAGTGTGTTAACAATGGTTTTCCTTTCAAATTTCCATTCTCTGCCCAAATACACCATGAAACAGAATATGTTTCCAATTCTGAACAGAACTGGTATTTACTATCATCACATTTCATTTACCTTGAAATGTTAATTGCAGTACAGCAGGGCTCCATGGTTGATTTAAATTTACATTTGCTTTTAAATTTGATTAATCTAGTCTCTTAGGAGTCCATTCTTCCATAGCTCCTCAGAGGGAAAATAGGCTTTTGAGTACACAATGATTTAGAAAAAAAAAAAAATCTTGGCTGATTTGGTAGTTACACTTTTACATCTACAGTGACTTTTAACTTTAAGTCAGGAAAAAAAAAAAAAAAAAAGAATGCTAATAGAAGAATAAAATGTAACATCATTTACACTGGATATCTGTCCTGAATATCTTAGGCATTCTGTGACACAGAAGAAAATATAGCTTCAACTTATTGTCCATATTCCAGAAAATATGCCTCTTATGAGTATCCATGTTTGATTAAAAAACAAATATAAATATATAAAACGTGTACCAGTCCTCTTAGAAGCCAGTATGGTGGCTGACATGGCACCATGTAATGTGTCTAATTTCTGGCTCAATTTCCAACTAAGCCTTCTGGGACTCTCAGATTGGACACTACTGATACCGACTGTAAGAAGGGTCTTGTGGTTATACCTAGAAGAGGTGGTCAACGATAAATGGAAGAGAAATAACATGTCTCAAATACCTAATATTCACCAAGCACTCTCCTAGACATTTTATTTCTAACCCAGAAATGGCAAATACTGGCAGGCATCCACCCCCTCCCATTTCAAGGCACATCTCTATAATCACTAAGGTCAATTTCCCAATAATAAGGATCCATCATAAAGTCCTTCTCAGTGTAGCCACTTGAGAGGCCATTATGAATCAATCCTTATGAAGCAACAGGTTGAATGAAACCTATTTGCCATCCCTGAAAAACATGAGAGCATAAACGAGGAACACTTTGCTGTTCAGTAAGGCTGAATCAACATTCTTGAATAGATTTTTTTTTTTTTCCTTGAGATCGGTAGACCTGAGTTTAATCTCTGGTTCTGACTGTTCCATATTAATTTCTCCAAATTGCTTCACCTTAGCCTCCCACTGAGTAGCCTCTAGTCTACTCAGGCTAGAGTAACTGGAATTCTGTGAGGAAGTTATACGAATTTGGAGGGCACTTTATTAAATGTGTTTCATGTGCAAAGTTTCAAAATCCTTCCTCCTTTGGGGATTTTTTCAGAAGGACTATTATGATTCAATAAAGATCATCAAGTAGTGCTGTTTGATTTGATCACCAAGAGGTTTTTCTACTCTACCACTGTTTTGGTTAACATACTAATAACTTGCAACTCCTTCAAGGAGTCTCAAGAGATTAGGATTCCGGCTGATTAGATCAAGTAATATTACTGAAGGAGAGATTCTCCTCTGACGTATCCAAAGCCCTTAGAAGCTTGGGCTACGGCCTCAGGTCTGGGAATAATTATTTTCCCATCCTCTGCCCACCCCAGCCTCTCCCCCACACCCAGCCAGCTTCCCTGACTTTGACACAATTGCTAAATTGCATAGTACATGAATCTGCATATATCTACATATAAACAAATAGCTGTAATTGCATCTGACAGGACTCTACAACTCGCTAATTCATGTATTTTGTCATAGCCTCTTAATATAAAACATTAAAATGGCACCAAGACACCCAGCTCCTTGGCCATAAATCGAGATGCTTACATCACAATCCTTTTTAGATAGGCAAACACTATTCTTAGGTGTTCTGTTGAAGTAAACAACATAAAATAGCAGAGCAGAAATGGCAGTTTCTGCATATTTTATCTACTTTCCTTATCTCATTTACTTTCCATCACAAATCTCTTTTCCTAGATTATAACTTAGGTTTTCTTTGAGGGAAAAACACTAAATTTCATTACTTCTAGGTAATAACGGGTAACTGCATACCATGTAAGCTGATTTTAGGTATATCTGAGTGTGAGTTTTCAGGAGTAAACTCTTGTAATTTACCATCCCCATCTAAATATCTCTCAGTAGTGATGTATTTGATGTCAGTGGCCTCAGATTGATCACCTCAACGATCCAAAATTAATGTTACACCCTGCTATGATCTGAATGTTTGTTTCTCCCTCAAAATTCACATGGTGGAATCCTAATGCCCGTGGTGATGGCATTAAGAAGTAGGGCCTTTGGGAAGTAATCAGGTCACAGGAGTGGCACTTTCATGAATGGAATTCATGGTCTTACAAAAGAGACCCCACAGAGCGTCCTCACGCCTTCTACCATGGTAGGGTACAATGAACAATCTGTGACCCAGAAGAAAGTCCCCATCCCACCATGCTGGCACCATAATCTCAGACTTCCAGCCTCCAGAACTGCAAGAAATAGATCTCTGCTGTTTATAAGCTACTCATTCTGGTATTTTGTTACATAGCAGCCTGAACAGACTATGACATCATCATTACTTATAGAAAACTCTACCCTACTCAGGTTCCTAAGATGGAGAGAAGGTAGAATGATAGTGCTACTACTGCTATTTCTAAAATGTATCTTTCACATGCATGATCTTATTCTAGCCATACAACTATCTTTACCTCAGTGGTACAGCTGAGGTAACTGGAGCTTAGAGACATTAAATCATTTGACCGGGTGCCTGAGTGGCTCAGCCTGTTAAGTGTCTGCCTTTGGCTGGGGTCATGATCCCAGGGTCCTGGGATTGAGAACCACATTGGGCTCCCTGCTCCGGAGAGAGTCTGCTTCTCTCTCTCCCTCTGCCCCTCTCCTCTGCACATGCTCTCTCTTTCACATAAAAAAAAAAAAAAAAAATCTTTAAAAAATAACATAATTTGACTATTCAGCCTTTAATCATTGACCTTCAGGCAAGATAAAATCCATTTGCCCTTCCTGCTAAAGACAGAAAAACAGGAACATTCCCCTTGTCAGTTATGTTGAATGAACACTGTGAAGCAGAGAATGTGTTACGCATGGTGAATAAAAAACAAATTTTAGAGCTTGGTAAACCTGTGTTTTAATTCTCACTCTGGGATTTAATATACAACTTTTTTCAGGGTCAGATATTTAGTAATTAGAAGAACTCATTTCCAAATGAGGTGAATCTGATCCCAGGCCCAAACTTATTCCATCATACCATAATGCCTTCAAAGGAATTCCTCCAATGACATACATTTTTCTTTAGTCACTTTTGTGGTATTTGAACATAAGTGTGTGTGCTCGCGCGCGCACACACACACACACACACACACACACGCATAGTTTCTCAGTCTCAGAAGAACTGAAGGAGAGTTGCAAGATCATGAAAAACATGTTCTTCATCCGGAACAAGACTGCACGTTCCAAAAGCAATCTCAAAGTCCCTTTACAAAAAGAATTTCCAAGGAAGTCCCTTGGTTTCCTTCTGTTTCTTCATCAGTTAGAACAAGAGATAAATCAAAAGTAGAGACCGGAAATACATAATATTTCTCTTGAGCAGGCAGTTGGAGAGAATTCAGAATTCAGAATTCAGGAAAGGAAGCATGGTATCTAAGGTACTGTGGCTGGTGATACTGGGATAAAACCAAGAAGGCCTCATGAAGCCCACATAGAATTACCAGGAAGGGAATGTCCACATACTAGAAGTAAGGAGGCAGTGGGCATGAGGTTAGTATAGTGCCTGGTGGTGAGTACGCAACCATGGGGTAGGGTCCTGCTATAGGCTCCCTATTCCTCTGAAGCTCAGAATGAGAAAAATCATGCATCAAAAATACATATCAAAGGTAGCAGCCTGGTTAAACAACTAGATACAGCACAAGGATACAGAGCTAGAGAGGATAAGCAGTTAGAAATTCTAGTAATAAAACCAAACCAAAAAAACCTGATTTCTTGACTTGACTGAATGGGTTCAGGACAAATCATTTAGGCTCTCTGAATCTCAGTTTTCTCATATATATATGAGATAAGAGCAAATTATCCCAAAAGCAATTTCTAGCACTAGTCTATGACTTGATCAGAGGAATGAGGAGAAGAATAGTTATTAAAATTGAAGGTAGAATGAAGGTATCAAAGCAGACTCAATGCTTAGCCATCAAGTTGAAGTTTAAAAGCCCATTCCCATTTTTTTCCCTGAAGACCGAGCACAGACATCAAGATACAGTAAAACCATGCCCTCCAACCACAAATAATATGTCCATGCATCTTGAATACCTTCTCAGTTGAAGTCTTCACACTCAAAAAAGTGTAACTTAATTTTACTTATAATAATCCAGGATTATATAAGAGGAGATGATAGTGTCTATGGAGAAGGACAGTTGGAAACTGTGTGAAAACAAGGTAAGGAGAAAATAAAGAACCTGGAAGAGAAGAACTAGCCAAAAGAACCAGAGGAAACTTGCTCTTTCACACAGTAAAAAACACTATGCTATGGGCAGAGTAATACTGTGGACGAGACTAAGAACTCTATAGAATTTTAGCTTTCAAGACAATGATTCTAAATTGAAGCTGCAAAGTACAGATCTAGGTCCCAAACTAACACAGACACATCTGTGCTCACAGAGAGCAGAGACCTATTCTGCTTAGGGTTCAGGAATGAGACATCAACAAAGAAATAACTGGAAAGAACAGTGACCTCAAGTGGTTTGGGGCTTGAGGAGGAGGAGCCTCACATGGAAGGGTATGGTTAGTGGAAGAAAATTATCAATGCTTTGAGTTTAGTAAATTAGATCTCTCAGTACATTCAGCAGGTTATATTTTACACACACAGGAAATGAAACCAAAAAGGTAAAATAAGGTAACAAAATTATGGAGCCAGTTTATTTTGAGTAAGCAGGAGTTACACACCTAGAACTAATCTAATTCGTATCACTGCGCACCTGCGTGCCTGCACACACACACACACACACATTATAGTCTAAGTCTGTGTCTATCATTAATAAAATAGAATCCTTTAAATTGCTGAAAATCTGTCCTATGATACCTATGGCAGTCAGAGGGAAGGCGGGAAGTAACATGAAATGGAAAAAGATAAAGCCCTGAAGCACCAGAGGTTGTATTGAGAATCAGGAAACTCATGTTATGATTTGACAGCTCCTATACCATTATCTGCGTGATCTGAAGGAAATCGCCTCAATGTTAAAATGAGGAAGTTGAACTAACATGATTTTTCGTTATAAGAGCCCATGATTTCCCCAAGCATGGTGTTTGGAAGGTCAGTCCTCTCTGGTACACACGCACGTGACTGCCAAAAGGCCAAGTGCCATCTAAGGCACACTCTCCAGGATGGCAGTTTTACATGTGCCCCCTTGAGTTACGAAAGCATAGACATCCCCATGCCATCTTTTGCCACCCACGAACTACAAATAAATGAATGATTTTAGTTTAAAGGGTATATCCAGGGCCAGTAAGTCTTATCAACAATGCAAAAAAACGTTTCAACAGCTTCATTTTTAAATCTGTAAAGACCCTTTAATGTGATTTCTCGAGAGGATTCAGCCCCAGTAGTGTGCTTTTCCATTTTATAAATAGTAAAAAGAAGAGGTCTTGAGGAAAGAAAATAGTATTTCCAAAGCCCACAGTGAGGGCCAGTTTATCACCTAGCAAGGCTACTGCAATTTTAATTGCATATTTAGGTCATTGGCTCTAACTGCCGATGAGCTGTTACCATGAAACATCCTACAATCATTAAAGAAAATGTTAGAGGGAGAGGGAAGTTGTAAATGGAAATGTTAAGAGATTCTTAACTATGCTGTCTTAAATGCTACTGTTGGAATACAAACTGAACTTTAAGCATGATTTAACAGAACTATGAAAAGAAAGACCTCTAAACCCCCACGCTTATTTTCAATTGTACTGAAAGCTAGCAGTGTTGTGTTTATGCCAGACTAATTTAGTAAAAGTGTTCATTTAGGCACACAGCCCTCACTGCATCTGTCCTCATCTGAAAAGAAGAAAAACTAAATAAAAAAAGGAAGGAACGCTCTTTGTTACAGAAATCTTTAAAAATGCTCAAAAATCACCATTTAGTATGCCCGCACCGTGATAAAGACACATTAAAAACATAATTATCCAGAGAATTACCTGATGATATATCACCTTAACCATTTCTTTTGTTTTCCAATCGGGTCGTATCGTTGTTTCTACCGAATACCTCAAATTTTAAAATGTTATTAAAGTTGCTACCTAGTCAAAGGTTTAGCTCCCTGCAACGTTTTATGTTCTACTAAAGATTTCAGATTGGTGCTGCTACACACCCTGAAACTATTTCAGAAGGCAGCTGATGTGAAGAAGGTAATGTGAAGGCGCAATTGTGTAAGTTTGTGTGTAAAGCATATGCAAATTAATCATTTATATACAATCGATTGGATGTATATTTTATGGGACTGAAATTAGTATTGTTCATTAAAGACAAAGCAGGCATATGTCAAGGTAATTCATTAAATATATATTAACAGTAGCAACATGGAAACAGGTTTGCATTTCTATCTTGAAATTACTTTAAAGTAATACATATACAAGCTTTTTTGGGTCAGCTCCAAATTTCAAGTTCGTATTGATATATCACTACCTTTAAAGATTCAATGGTAGAAATAGGAGCAAAGCAATAAATGAAAGATGGGAGACAGGAAAGACTAAGAAGATAGGAGAAAAATTAGAAAACTCTCTGTAGAATACATAATGTAGTTCCAAAAGAGAAATAAAAATCATATGGTAGTTTATTTATAAAATTCCTTTGCATTATTAAAATCCACTATAAGATTAATTTAGAATTATAATTTTTAGCAAATGTTAGCTAATAATTTCCATCATTCTTTTAAAAAATGGTTTAGTAAACTGTCTATCTTATATTTATATATGGAAAACTTCCAAGTTCACTTGGTTGGCTCAAGAAGTGATAATTTAACAGTATACTCTTCACATTCGCATTGTGCCTTTGTCTATGTGAAGGCAAACAAACATTTTGGCAAGTCATACATTAATGCATGTGAGTGTGGGCAACAGTTCTTTCACAGGACAGCTGGATGAGTCCTATAAAGACTTTTCAGCCAAATGTTTATTCTAAAGCCTTCTGGTGTGAAGCACAAGGGGAGGTCTGCTGCAAAAGTAGCTTGAATCAGCCCCTAATGCAGGAAGCTAAAACTACTAATGAGGAGTGCTCAGTTGTGTATATTGTTTGAGCAAGAGGGTACAAATGTGTACCCATTCTTTGTTAATTTACAAAGAGAGGTTAAAAGCACATAATCTGAACAGTAGCATTATAAGCAGTACTGTTTTTCTTTTCTTTTCTTTCTTTTTTTTTTGTTTTTAAGGTAAGCTCTACGCCCAACATGGTGGAGCTTGAACTCATGACCCCAAGGTCAAGAAGTCACATGCTCGACTAACTGAGCCAGCGAGGAACCCTTGAGTAGTAGCATTATGAATTATGAACAAAGTAAAGGAATTTCCTTTTTATGTCTGCACTCTTGTTTTTGCAAAACCTGATTTATACACTAAGAACTGTGAAGCCAAATACACATACACATATGTACACACTACATATTTTGAACAACAATAAAATAAGAGTTGTGTACATTTACCTTACAAACAATGGTTCTTGACAGAAGGCAGTTTCCCCTCAAGTGACATGGGCAATGTCAGGAGACAGTTTCGGTTTTCCCAACTTGGGTTGGACTATTGACATCTCATAAATAGATACCAAAGGATGCCACTAAACATCGTATGATACACAGGTCAGCCACTTACAAGCAATAGATTTATAATAGTAAACAATAATTTATAACTATGAAACTACAGTAAACATATTCAGACCTGTAGTGTCACTACATCCGCAGTCAAATGCTCTGCCCCTGAGCTATACCCCCAGGTACTGTAGTGTCACTACATAAGTAAAAATTTAGTGTATTGATAAATGTTATGTCTGCCAACTCAATTATCATTTAAAAGATAATTTCAAGGGACACCTGGGTGGCTCAGCAGTTGAGCGTCTGCCTTGGGCTCAGGTCATGATCCCGGGGTCCTGGGATCGAGTGCCTCTGCCTGTGTCTCTTCCTCTCTCTCTGTGTCTCTCCTGAATAAATAAATAAAATCTTAAAAAAATAAATAAATAAAAGATAATTTCAAGATGAAAGTAAAATTTAAAAAATACAGCATTTTTAAAGCATAGCGTTGAGTCAATTTCAGGGTTGAGTCAGTTTCTAATTTTCTAGTATTCAGATAAGAAGAGATGGGAAATCTCTCCTTCCGTTTTAACTTTATGTAGACCTGTTTTTTTTTTCTTTCAAAAAATAAGATTTTATTTTTTAGAATGGTATTAGGTTTACTGAAAAATTGAGCAGAAAGTATGAGATTTCCATGTATCTCCTGCCCCCAACACACAACATGCCCCATTATCAACAACCTCCACCAGAGTGGTCTATCTATTACAAATTATGATCCTACATCAATGCATCATTATTACCTAATGTCCATAGTTTATCTTAGGACTTGGTGTCGTACATTCTTTGGGTTTTGACAAATTTATAATGGCACATATCCACCATTAAAGTATCACACAGAATAGGTGAACTGCTTTAAAAATCCTCTCTGCTCTGTTTACACATAATTTCCTTTTGAATAAATAGACCTGTGTTTTTAAGTTTTAAACACACCACAACCTAAGTGGCATAATTTCATAATAAATTCACATATTAATTAGATGTACCATGAGGTTGGAATAGTTTTACCAAAAGAACAATAACTTTGACTCCACAGATGATAACAAATTAATAAATATTAAACAAGTAACTTGCAAATTTCCCAAGTTACAGTTCTGCGTCAATAAAAACATCTTACACTAACATTCACAGTAAATGGGAGAGACAATATTTCCATCACATGCAGTATCTGAAAAGGCTTAACCTCCTGTTAGAAGAACCAATATGCTTTTAATGTGTTTCACCTTTTGAGACCAATGTGTAATAAAACCCTCAAATTAAGTAGATTGCATTTTAGCTTAGATAAACTAATAGCACAATTAGAGCACCACATAATTCACCATTACTGCTCCAAGGGAAATCACTTAAGTATTTAAGCTCTTTAGAAGGACTTCTCTGATAAAGTAATGACTATCTACAAAATTCTCCCGAAGATTAGTAGTATTGGTGCCCGTGGTAGGTGAAAAGAAGGAGAAGGGGGTAGTTCACATTCTAAGATGCACTTTTAGTGGCCAAATCATACACAGATTTTGTAAAGACATCTGCTGTGCTTCTAACTTCCATGCAGAGGTGGCATGGATTTCAACCCGCTGGAACACAGCTGGAATGACTAAATCTTAGTTATATTAGATATAATAATTTTCACTTTTTTCCAATATTTCCCATCATTACTCCCAAAAAAGTTTTCCTATTTCATGATATGCAAATTTAAGTATGCTCAAATTATTTTTGAAACAAAGGATATTTTGGATAGACAGACACACACATGCAGTTAATGTGAATCATATGAATACTTGATTTGAGGAAAAAAAACTTAAAACTATAAGTTCCCAGAACTTCTTTCCCGTTAGGCTTTATAAAGTTAGGAAGGGCCAAGTGTGAAATAAAGAGTAGCCAATGAAAATCATGAAATTCAATACATACCTACAATCCAGAGTTCATAGATAATTGATTAAAATGTAACTATTTGAAAGCTTATTTTTCTGATAATTATAGACAACTATATAGAAAAAAATTAATTTGTTTATTATACTCTGATTACTCCCACAGTGGCAATTTTGCAAAAATAAGTTTTTTATTTGTGTCTCTTGGTAATGCTACAAGACTCAGGAAACTGTACACAAATTATTAGTTTTTTGGGGTGCCTGGCTGGCTCAGTAGATGGAGCATGTGACTCCTAATCTCAGGGTTGTAAGTTCAAGCCCCATGTTGGGCGTGGAACCTACTTAAAGACATATATTGGTTTTTCAGATCATATTGCCCATATTTAGTTTATATGTATTTATCTGCTAAGAGCTAACAAATATGTCTGCATACTACATGTAAGAATCTAGTACTTGGGAACCATCCACAATGTAGACTTATCCACAAAATGAGCCACGTTTGTAAAGAAACTGATTTTCCCAACTTTCCAGCTAAAAAATTCCTAGACATTGAAGAAAATAGAACCACACAGTGCAGTAATATTTTTTAAATATTTTATATTCATTAACGAGACACAGAGAGGCAGAGACATAGGCAGAGGGAGAAGCAGGCTCTCTCCTCTGGAAGCCCGATGTGGGACTCAATCCCAAGACCCTGAGCCAAAGGCAGATGCTCAACCACTGAGCCACCCAGGCATCCCATGCAGTGATTTTTAATAGGAAATAGAATTTGGTTGTCAAGATCATTTATTTGCTTCTGGACACCATGACTCCTTTTACCACAGAGACCTGCAAGAAAATCACCATTGTCAATTGCTTCCTGAGGTTTTAAAAGAATTTTAAATGTCTAAGCACAGAGAAGTATTTTTGCCACCAGAAGGAAGTTCAGTTCACGTAAACTTCTATAAACAGATTTTTGTACTGGTAAGAAGAAGCTATTCTAATCTTGATGAAAGGGAATCTCAGCCCAAATGTACCACAAATCTCTAAAGAAAAACATTCAGGGGGCTACAGGAGCAAGCCTGTTCTTTAGATTATATGTTAAAATTAGCTCAGATAGCTAATTTGTTTGTTTGCTTCTTGTTTAACAGAACACAAAGAAACATGAAGACAGAAATCAGAAACTGTGACAGTCTTTGAAAATAATTGCTATGTCCTCAACTGAAAAAAAAATTATGCCTATTTTATTTAAAGTGCCAGAGCTTAAATAAATAAATAAATAAATAAATAAATAAACAAAGTGCCAGAGCTCCTCACCCCACATCCAAAAAATGGAAAATAGATTAAAAATGTGAATATTCAAGGGCCACCTGGGTGGCTCAGTGGTTGAGCATTTGTCTTGGACTCAGGTCATGATCATGGGCCTGGGATCGAGTCCCACATCGGGCTCCCTGCAAGGAGCTTGCTTCTCCCTCTGCCTGTGTCTCTCTCTGCCTCTCTCTCTGTGTCTCTCCTGAATAAATAAATAAAATCTTAAAAAAAAATGGTGAATGCTTAAGAAAAGGATAGGCAGAAATAAGATATACAGCTCAGCTGATATTTAAAAACTGTTCACTATGTTCCAGTTAAAAAAAAAAAAATATTCACTTATTCAATAAACATTAATTGAGGCACTACCTTATGCCAGTAGCCGTTATTGCTGGGGCTACAGCATTTTTTTTTTTTTAAGATTTTATTTATTTTACTTGACAGGGAGAGAGGGGGAAAGAATACAAGCAGGAGGAGTAGCAGACTGACAGAGGAGAAGTAGGCTCCCTGCTGAGCAGAGAGCCCTGGGGCTCCATCTCAGGATCCCCAGGACCCCCGGACCAGGACCCCTAAACCAAAGGCAGATGCTCAACCAACCGACTGAGCCACTCAGGAGACCTTGGGGCTATCGCATCTAATGAGACAGAGACACTATCTCTTCTCTGATAGGAGGATAAGCAGGAGTTGGGAGACAATAAGTGTATAAATAAGCAAATAACAGGGAGTAGAAAGTACTAAGAAATAGTAATCACTGCAGGTACACGGTCAATGTGCTTCACGCTGCCATCATTCTCACAACTTTTTCTCCTCATAACCTTCAAGGTGGGCGCTAAATCATCAATCTCATTGGGTCACATTCCTGCTAAAATTATTCTATTGCCTCCTACAGAACACAAACTAATACCTAGAGTATCCCAGATGCTTCATAAACTGACTTTCCTACCTGGTCCCCTTCCAACTTCATCTTCCATACGAAGTGTACTGTGTCACATAGTATAGAACTTTCATTCACTCATTCATTCATTCCTTCCTTCATTCATATATTCACCTATTCAGAAAGATTTTTATTGGGATGTCTGTATGTGCTGCAGACACATGTTAAGTATAAATATTCATGGTTCTTTCCATCACAAAAACTTACAATCAGGTACAGAAAACAGACATTAATCAAATCCCAAAGAAACTACCAATTGTTGATGTGAAAAGTCTTTCAAAAGAGAAAAATGGTATCATCAAAATGAATAAAAGGTGATACGACCCTGGAAGAAGTGACAACTGGGCATCTGCTTGCATGTATCTTAATATAACCTAACAATGTGTTTCTATGTGTTCAATGTTCGATAAATTTCTGCACTCAAAGGCAGGTTATTTCTGGTTCCACAAAGTAGTACATACCACACTATATAAAATATTACAAATGATAAGGAAATAATTTCCAATGGCTTTATAACATCCCTAATATATTATAGGTAGCTGAGATTGCTGCTAAAAGCAGAGGAAAAAAAGAAAGAAAGAAAGAAAGAAAGAAAGAAAGAAAGAAAGAAAGAAAGAAAGAAAGAAAGAGCAAAGCCTAGCTTTTACTATTGTCATGTTTGTTTTCCATATCACAGCCAACTCTTTTCCAAAGACACAACCAATGGTCTTTATGTCTTCCTTCCAATGTTCCATGAAATTCTTCCTCAGACTCTGCATTCCTAAAGGATGTATTGTTGACACCTCCTCTAGGGGTAAAAGTCATAGATGTATAGATAAGAAGACTTTCTGTCTGGCAATAGAAAACTCTGGAGACTATTAAACTCACTTCACCCCCTTTTGTGGGAAGTGGCATCTTTGTATTTATTCATCCCTAGATGGTGGCCAAGATCCACTGGAAATTATAGGGAGACAAAGAGAATTTGGTTTCAGATTACGAGTTAGATAATCTGGACCTGGCCTGATACGACATTTGTTTATATTCTGATATTCCTGGGTATATATATCACTTTACATTTTCACATCTTCAGAGGGGTAATTCCAAACCCACATTTAGAGGTCAAACACTCAAGCTATCACCTACTTCCATCTATTTGTGTTTAATGCTTAAGGCTGAGAATGTTTCAAAGAGATCATAAAATCACATCATGTCAGAGAAACAACTTTCTTAGAATGTCTGGAGGGTAATGTTTTGGATGGATTAAACTAAAACATCATATCAAGGAAGTTGCCGGCCTGCAAAACATAATGTTCTTTTTAACTAGAAAGAGCACAGAATTGCTGAACGAGAATGGCAGAGACATTTAATTTTTTAATGTATAAACAATTTAGCTCCATGAACTCATTATACCATGATGAAATTTGAGAAATCATTTTTCCCTATAAAAACCTCTGGAAAAATCTTACGAGGAAACAGATTGTGAAATCTTAAAGTAAAATATATAGCTTCTTTCATTGTCTTCCTTTGTGCCTGTCTTAATCGAAGATTGTTATCTTGAAAAGAACCAAATTATAGCAGAAAATTAATGTTTCTATCTTCAATTTAATTCTGTTTCTTTTCAGGAGTACATTAGAGCAAGTCTAAAGTATTCTTGGCAGGTGCGGTACTTCAGTGTGTACATACCAAGATCAGTTGCATTAATTTGAATTCTATGTTCATGTTTTAAACACATAAAATGCTTATTTTTATTAGTCATTTTAAATGTTTTAGGAAAGAAATTCTAATTCCCCAAAACCGGGTCCTTATGCATGGCAGTGCTTTCCTACATATGAGAAAGCAAACTCTTGATTTTGCAGAAAAAAAAAAAAGGCCAAAGAAATTATATGAGAGCAACTGTATGTCCTTTTACAGCTAGAAGTTGGCTTTACACATTCCACGACTCATAAATAAACAGAAGAGTTCTGTGAACTATATGCAGATGGCTGGGTCTACACTGGGAGCCTTTTGTGATGACTTTGGTTTGCTTCCCTGTTTTGCCATCTCTTAAAATATCTGCAAAAAAATTTTTTTGCTCTGCTCCTCAGAAATAGGACAAGTAAAATCCTGTAACTTGAGAATGTGCCCTTTGCCTCATTGGGCCTTTATAAACTTTGGAGAAATCCATTTTTCACCTCCTCATTTTTGTTCATATAAAAATATCTGCCACACAACTGAAACTAAAAAGGCTTTACGTTTTAAATATTTATTGTTTTATTTTAAAAGACAACACAATAATGGAAATACAATGACAGAGGTGAATCTACAAGGGGGTAGAAGGAAGTAATAAGCCCAAATGGGGGGGGGGGAATCCCACAAACCACATAAAGGAAGAGATGAGATCAGCCACTTAAGTAAGCGAGTTTAAGCTTCCCACACTGGCACCGAGCAAAAGTGTTCCTGCCAAGCCCAAAGGAGGAAAGGAGTGGGACGAATGAGGGCATCTGAGAGAGCGAGGCAGGGAGACAAGGCACCAAAGTCAAGTGGAAATGCTAAGACAGCATTTTGTGCCTTTTTTTTTTCCCTTCACCTGATTATGGCACAGAAATTTTAGCACACTGGTAAGAACACTGGATATAAAAAAAGAACGGAAATAATATGCATGACCGTATTTATAATCATTTAAATGTTCCAGATATTTTATTCAATCATCCCCACACCTCCACACACAGACACACTAGCACACACCCAAATACACCCCCTGCCCTATCCCCATCGCCGCCGTATCAACGATGATTTGCTTAGCTAATCATAAAGCTGCTTTCTGAACAGCAAAAGCCTAAGGGCTTTGGCAATGTAAAAAGTATCGACATCTCTCTGATGTAAATTCAAAAATCTATATTACAATTCTTTATTCAGCATGCATGAGTCAGCAGAAGATATACTGTATCTTTAAAAAGGCATGAAGGTTTCCAGTCAAGCCTTTTAAGACCTTACAAATAACATTTCAAGAGGGTTGAGAATGCGGACGAAGATAGCAGATGGCTTTTAGTACAATACTGCTCCAGGATCCTTTGATTTTATTACTTTTGCTTTTTGATGGTGTTCTTTTCTGGTTTGTTTTGATGACTTTGTGGCCTAATGGACTGAAATTAGACAGGGAAGCTGAAAACCCTTAAGTCCTAATGACAGAGAGTGACTTACTGGGTGACCTTGAGTAAGTGTTACATTTCCCTCATCGCAGTTTCTATGGCAAAAAATAAAGATTACCCCGACCCACACCCCTAAGGATGCACTGAGGAGACTAGTAATTATCACTCAATTTGCATAATATGAAATAGTAATATTATCTACCATTTATCAGGCATTTCCATGAGCCAGACTCTATGTCAGGTCCTTAGCCTGTTTTGTGGCTTTTAATCCTCACCACAAACCATACAAACTCTGAATAGTTAACTTCGTCTTCTAGATGAAGAAATGAGGCTCAAGAAGTTTGAGGGGCATCTGGGTGGCTCAGTGGTTGAGCAACTGATTCAGTTCTTGGGGTTGAGTCCCCCATCGGGCTCCCTGCCTGCTTCTCCCTCTGCCTCTGTCTCTGCCTCTGTGTCTCTCATGAATGACTAAATAAAATCTTAAAAAAAAAAAAAAAAAAAAGAAGTTTGAGGACTTGAACTGGGATGGGCCTGACCACAAACCACAAGTCCCTTTTTCTTTCCTTGATGCAACTGGATATCTGCTAGTAAATAATTAAGATCTACTAATTAAGATCAAGATGTTTATAATTCTTTGGTTATATTATATATAGTAGCTATGTACACTATATAATATACAGCGATTACTACATATATAGTAATTATATAATCCCACATGTAACATACACATATAAATTATTAATTGGTGATACAATGTTGTAAATCCAGGCTGGTCCTACAGCACTAGTTTCCAGTGCCACTTGGTTTTATTTGGTCTATGCCTATTGCTGTATCACTTGAAAACAAATACCCAGAAGAAAGAAAGGGAGGCTGCTTTGCTCCCACAGTCTGTAAGTTACTGTTAGATCTCTAAAGGCCTCGATGACCAATTCATTTGCCAGAAAAGTTGGCCCCTGATTTGAGAGTACACTCCTGGATGCTAGACATTATTTG
The DNA here is from genome assembly GCF_048164855.1 of Canis lupus baileyi. Classification (NCBI taxonomy): domain Eukaryota; kingdom Metazoa; phylum Chordata; class Mammalia; order Carnivora; family Canidae; genus Canis; species Canis lupus. The sequence continues at coordinate 81,808,067 of NC_132839.1, forward strand.
ATGGTCCTTTGTTGAATTTTCCCCATAAGTCACTGTTCTGCAACAAAAAATAAGATCCACGGTGCGTTACAGTTCCAGGGAGCATATAAAGAGAAGGAATCTGAATCTTTGCTAAAGACAGAAAAGAACGGAGGAGGGGAGGGAGGGAGGAGGGAGGGGGAGAGGGAGGGTAAGAAGGAGGAAAAGAGGGAGGGAGGGAGGGAGGGAGGGAGGAAGGACAGAGGGAGGGCGAGAGGGAGGGAAGGGAGAAAAGAAAGGATTCTTGGACTTCTTGGGCTGCTTTACTCAAGCCAGGGACTAGCTTGTTAAATAAGTGTAGGTTTTTTTTCCCCCAAATGAGCCTTCTGATGGATCCTCTCCATGCAGCTAAATGCATTTTTTTTTTCTGTTTTTATTTAAGACTGCAAAGAAAAAATAACTTTCAAATGTTTGAAAAATGGTGATAACTTAAGAATGAAGCAAGGAGTCTGGGATGATCACAGCACTTCTGAAAGTGAAAGTATCAAGAAACTGCATTATTTCTATCCATCTCCCAAGAGTTAATTCCAGAAAAGGAAGGATCTAGTTCTTGAGTCTCTTCAAACTCCCTAATTCCGATGCCTGGGGAGAACCACATGCCTATGGTTTCTTTAAAAAATATGTTTTTCGTTTTCTTTCCTTTTGCCTGCCATTCATCCAGCAAGAGCCTCAAAGCACATTAGAACATTAATTTATAATACTTATGCATATGTAGTGGAATCCCCTAAGATTTTAAGGACTCACTTGCCAATGGAAAATAGGCCATATGGAGCGCCCAGGCATTCAGAACACAACCGAAGTCGATTATCTCCCCTAGCCCCCAGCCCCAGCGTGATGAAGAGGATATTTGGCTACAATATTTTGGAACCTAAGATGCTCTCATGGATTGTGGATGCCAAATTGGAACCGAATTAGTCTCATCTAAGACAGTAATAGAAAAAAAAAATAAGACAGTAATAGATTCGAACACAATAATGTTATACATACTTCTTCTAATCAATTACCTTTAAAGTCTGCACTTCGTTTTAGTGTCTTGCATTCCAGCTTCATTCATAGAGACATTAACAATAGAGTGAGAATTAATTCGTAGAATTTTGAGATAAGAAGTTGTCTCCTGGCAAGCATACTGGATTCACCTTATATAACGGTGCCTCTTCAGAGAACTCAGGCAAGTTTGCCAGGCTGTCAAGGACAAACTGCACAACACCTCCGAGCTTATCAATCTGAAAAACTGATGGACATTGATGAAATGAACTCTGCCCACCCTCAAAGAGTCTACAAACTCACGTATGTCTTTTCTTAACACCCTTCCCCTTTTCCATTTTATTTCTGATTTCCTTCCTTGTGTAACACTAAGGTCTCCAGTGTCACAGTGTGCCATATATATATTTTTTTTAATGACTTAACATTTTCCTGGATAAAATGGTGGGCAATTATCTCTGGAATGCTGCAGAAAAGAATTCCTTAAGCCTCTGGCTAGTTCCAGAAGGGCTTACATTAATCACTCTACCCACATGCTTGTCTCCTCGTGGTAATGTCCAATGTCAAGTCAGACAGTCCATGCAGGGCTCCTGATAGAACGTTAAAAGGGCATTACCACACACTGCAGGTGGCCAGCAAGAACAAAGCCCTTGGCCCCGAGTAATTTTAATAATTTCTGTACAGGTCTAATCCGCTGCTTTGGGGAGTATTTGTTGCTGAAATCCTTGTTTCACTACTTGCCATACAATTGCTGATTCATCACTTTAAAAAATTAATAAAAAGTTGCAGTTCTTATATTCCCAACCATTCTAGACTTTGTGTGTCTGTCACTTGGTTGTCTCTTTTCGAAAATACTGACAACCAAAAAGGCTAGTTTCTCGGTGTTAAATGTGTTGTGTGTCCAAGAGGAGCCTAGCATGCCCTACCGTGCTAGCCAGCACGGCTGGGAGTGAGTCAGCTACCATGAACGCCGAGGCACTCGGGGCAGCTCCTGCAGTTAACCTGCGAAGAAACTGGACATGTATTCAAGGTCACAATAATGTAAATGGGTGTATTCTTTAGCGATTTTCTCTCTGGTGCTTGAGACCTGCAAGTATTGCAATACCATCTTGAAATGATCTGAACCAGCGAGAGCTAAATATTTTTTTTTCCATTATCATAACCTCCAGGCCATGGGTTTTTATCATAATATTATTTTATTCCTGGATCTACTGATCACGTTTTCAGAACTATTATTCTTCACTATAAAACTTTCAGGAGAGAAATGTAAATTTTTACAAACCACAGTAAATGTTGCTACGAAAGAGTTCACTAATACGTATAATCTCCTGGGCAGCATTGGTTATTCCTTATAAAATAATAGGAGTTTTCAATCACATGATAGTACCTTCCCCTACACTTTCTGCTTCTTCTACACTGCTTGATTTTAAACTGTTTTTTTCTTACCACAAGTACATATATATATAAAATCCAGATTGTTGGTTATATACATTTCTAGTTCATATGCTCACTTCATCCTGTGAATCTCTGTAGCTTTTCCATAGCACTTAATACGGTAAGTTGTGTATGCATGCATTTTGTCTCTGTTATCGCCAAGTAGACCGTGTTCTTTGTCAAAGCATAGACTACATCTCATTCATCTCTGCTTTACCTGCAGTACTTTATAAAAAATAAATACTCAAGAAGGTGATGAAATAAATCAAATAAGTTGGCTTCATGTTTTGGCTTCTCTATTATCTGAGTCAAGCAAATGTGGATCACATAAAACAGTAAATCAAGGATTAAAATAAATTAGCACTGCTAACATCTTCAATCTTTTTGTTTTGGTCCAATAACTATCTGAGTCAACCAAATGTAGATTACATAAGGTAGTAAAGTAGGGATTAAAATAATGTAGCTGTGCTTCATGTGAAATAAGGCTTCTCTTTTTTTTTTTTCATATTTTGTGATGTTATTGCCCGTGTCTTATTCAAAACTATACCTAGTGAAAGAAAAAAAAATGCCTCAGTTTAACATCTACTTCCTCCTCCCTTAAAAAAAATATATATATATTCGGGATCCCTGGGTGGCACAGTGGTTTGGCGCCTGCCTTTGGCCCAGGGCACGATCCTAGAGACCCGGGATCGAATCCCACGTCGGACTCCCGGTGCATGGAGCCTGCTTCTCCCTCTGCCTGTGTCTCTGCCTCTCTCTCTCTCTCTCTCTCTGTGTGACTATCATAAATAAATAAAAATTTATAAAAAAAAGTTTTAAAAAAATATTCAAGATGCCTTCATATTCATGGGTCCATTTAGTACATACATCACCCCGTGAAATAGGTAGAACAGATATTAGCCCCACTTTATAGATGGTGAAACAGAGATAAAGAATGGCTATGAGCTGCCCAAGTTGACCTGTGTTATCAATGAGTAGAATAAACATTAAAAAGTCCAAGTCCTGGCCCAGGGCTCTTACCATATCCTCTCTTCCAGCACTTGCATAGACTCTGTGATGAGACCTCTGTTTGATCGAATCTCTCCGCCCCTGGGAGTCTATGCTCCCTGAGGATGACTTTTTATTGTTATTACTAATAAAATGATCACTAAATTTCCCTCACACAACCTAGCATGTGGCACATAACAGACCCCGGAAGATGCATATTAAATTTATTGGAAGCCTAACAACCAACAAACTCTCTCAACTGTACCTCCCACCTACTGGTTTATTATTATATATGTCTTTTCTGTGTCTCACCCTAATGAATGTACATGTAATTACACTTCTCAAAGTAATTTTATTAATGGATTTATATAAAACCACTGTTTCTAAGGTCTAAATATTTTCCCCCGAAGGTCTAAATATTTCAAGGATAAATTAGGACAGCGGTGAAATGCTGCTTTTTGCAGTTTTATCAGATTTCTCCAGAATATCTTGCCATATAAATCTAATAAATAATAAATAATGGACCTTGAACAAGGGAATATCCTTAGACAGATGATTATGCAAAGGGAAAAAGCCGATTTGGGTCTGTTTGAACAAATGCCTTGGAAGAATTTCAGGATTTTTTTTTAACTTTCATCTCTATTGAAAATGAAATGAATATTTTTACCAAAGCCCATCAAATATAATTCAATTCAACAGGCACTTAGTGAAAGCTAACCATGTAGCAGACAGTGGGTCACAGTTGGGAAGGAGACATACTTCGAAAGACATTATCTCTGCCTTCAAAGCAGCAGGAATTGGGAGTGGTTCAGAGCTCATCCTCCTTGGGGTTCAAATCTTGGCTCTCCTGCAGACTAACAGGCTAACTTTGGCAAGGTAGTCCTTCTGTGCCTCAATTTCTCTTCTACAGAATGTTGATAATAATTTTATCTAGTGCATTGCTTTGGTGCAATGAACAGAACCAACTACATCGTTTATGGGGCCTAGTGCCAAATGCAAATAAAGGATGCCTTGTTCAAAAATGATCGATGAAAACAGAGAATTAAACCAGGTAGAGACCCATCTCAGTATGGGGCCCTGTGTGACTACTCAGCTGATGCCTAAGCAGCCAGCCACCTGGTGATAAATAAATGATTAATATACATAAAACAGTTAGAAAAGTGCCTGGCAGGGGTGCCTGGGTGGCTCAGTCGGTTAAGCCTCTGCCTTGGGCTCAGATCATGATCCCAGGGTCCTGTGATCAAGTCCGACATTGGGCTCCTTGCTCAGCAGGGAGACTATTTCTCCTTCTCCCTCTTATGTGCGCTTGACTGCTTGCCACTCCCCCTGCTTATGTTCTCTCTCTCTCTGTCAAATAAATAAAATCTTAAAAAAAAATGCTTGGCACATGATGAGTGTTATAATGTAGTGTTAGTTTATTAATATTGAAGAGTTTCACTGAACATGTACAAAATATAAAGAAAAATATTTTTTTTTAATGCAGGATAGATCTCAATTTTGAATGAGCTCTAAAATTTTTAACAATGTTCTCATCTGCCCTGGATTTGAGGTCCCATCACCAAAAGGGATCACTTCATATTTACTTCCCAGAGGTCATTCTGTGTCTGTCCTTCACATCAAATGCACACAACATGAGTTCCATCCTTTTTCTATGAGATTTATATGACACTCTCCATGTTTAGCTGCATGATTTTGGTCTCAGCATAGCACACGGTATATGTAACAGGGAAGTTTCTTAACAAGAGATTCCAAGTCCTGGTCTCTCTACTGTGCAGATAGGAAGTACTCTCAGTTCATTGCTTCTTATTTTTTTATTTTATATTTTCTCCCTAATATCCAATCCAGAAGTGTACAAAAAATACAGTTCTGTGGTATCAAAATAGAAGCCCACTCAAAGATGTCCACACCATAAGCCCAAAATCCATGAATATGTCATGTGGCATTATCTGGAAGTTGGGGGTAAGGTAATATTAAGGTTGCAGGCAGAATTACGGTTGCCGAGCAGCTGACGGTAAGAGGGGAAATTACCCTGCATTACCCAAGTAGGCTACTGTAGCCACATGGTCTCCTCCATATGGAAAAGGAGGCCCAAGACATCAGTGCCATGGCCATGCATTGTCCATTACTGATTTCAAAGATGAGGAAGGGGTTCTGAGCCCAGAAATGTGGCCAGGAGCTAGAAGCTAGAAAGGCAAGAACAGATCCTCTCCTAAGCCTTCAGAGAGGAATCCAACCCTTCTTGTGCCTTGATTTTAGCCCACTGAGACACATTTCAGACTTCTGACCTCCAGAATTCTAAGATAATATATTCGGGATGTTTTAAGATGCTCAATTTGTGGTAACTGTTACAGCAGCAATAGGAAAGCAACAAAACATCTATCCATGTATATCTGCGCATGCACGCATGCACACACAGCCACACACACACACTCCAGACATACTTCTGAGCATTGAGAAAGGCAGTCCTGAAGGTCCAGTAAATACCCTCATAAATGCAGACTGCCCTCGCTTCAATCAGTGAGGAATCACCCTCCTCGCTAGATGCCAACAAGCTTCCACCTTTAGGCTACAGAGACATTGTGGTAGAAAATGCAAACAGTCTGCTTTTCTTGACCTAGACTGAAAATGTTGACCCTCCACACTGGTTCTACTGCACTGAATCTACTTCTCCATTACTGTGTTGATCACATTAGGTGATGGTCAACATCCTTATCTGTTTTACGAGACAGGGATAGCCTGCAGGAAAGGAACTGCATCCTTATTCATATCTTCATATTCATGGCATGACAATGCCTGGCGTACAGCAGACTCATCAATATTTCTTGATTTAGATTAATGAATGGAGGGCTAGAAATTTCTTTAAGCAGGCACATGTGTGCCCACATATACATCAGGGCAAATTTATACTTTGATTTTATTTATTCCTAACAACAATGTTATGAGATAAGCACTATGTTAGTCAGTAATGGTAGCAGTGGGTAGTAAAGTTAGATTCAGAAATATTAGGCTTGTGACCAGGAATCATTAGAGCTTTCTAATCACAGTTTGAACTGATCAATTAAAGAGCAACAGGCTTCACTGCTCTTAGTTAATATAACATCACATTAACCAAAAATCAGCCAATGCTCACAAGATACCTAATTTCAGGGTATGCAGGACATACCTGAGCATGTAAAAGAAAGGAAGAAAAAAAATATTTTTCAGGAGCCTAAAAGTTAGACACTGTTCCTACTGCATGTAGATGGATAAGTGAGATAAAATTCTCCAACAGTAGAGTTGCAGGATCTATTTTTATGTTATAGGTTGTATCATTTTTAGCCAAAACCCAGTTTCATTCAGCCACAGCAAAAACAAAAGCTCACAATTCTGCCTAGACTTGTGATGCTGAGCTCACTTCTAGGTGTGAATAAATTTGTATTTTCTCCAAAAGAAATTTAACAAGTCCCATTGAGTCATGTGTCAGTTACTGTGTTTTTTTGAAGTGCCACTTTTGAGTGTTTACTAAAATGACAAATCCCTTAAGTACTGATTCACATGTGGCTAGATCTCAATGAGGGAGCATACATTAAAAAGTTTTTTTAAACATGAAAATTACAAGACATCTGAAATAGGAACCATCTATACGACTTTCATTTTAGGGACAGAATTCATTAGCAGAAAGAACACTTCCTAGCAGAGCATGACAAAGACATTTTATTGATGGCTGTATCAGTAATAACCCTATGGATAGGTGTTTCATGGCCTTTTAACACAGATGAGACTTGTTCCCACAGGCAGGAAGGAAAATGGGCCTTCCAACAGCCTACTATTTACTGGGTAAACTGTCGCTGAGTCTGACTCCAATTCATTTCTTCTTGGTTCAGAGTCAGCCTGAGGGAAGGTGTTCACCATGAGTGGAGGCCCTTATGCTTTTATACTTGTTTTTGTTTTCATCAATCAATTAAGAATAATCTTATCAAATGCTGAAATGATGGAAGAAAATTTGTTTTTAAAATCGACTGGCATACTCATATCCATGACCCTATTGTCACACCAGGAACTTGAGCCCAGAATTTTACAAAAGTTATTTACCTCATTCAGTTTAAAACTTGTGTTACTCCACACAAAACCATTACACCCGTTTCACAGAAGAGACTTTAATCCCACAGCTCCTAAATGTCAGGATGAAAATTTGGACTCAGTTCTTTGAACTAATCAGGTCCATACTCTTCTTTCTTTCTAGAGTAGTTCTTAAGATGGCAGCATAGAGCAGAAGCATATCTCATATGACTAAATTCCAATTATGGTTCTCTTTGGTTTTTTTTTAATTGCTCAGGCACAAATGGAGGAAGCTTATGAGGGATAAAATCTGGTCAGTTGGAGAGGAAATTGAAACATCACAGATAACAGGATGGATGAACAAGAGATCCAGCCGTGCAAATGAGAGCAAAGAAAAGTGCAGTCACTAACATAAGGCTGCTTGTGGGAAAATGTGAGATAATGGGATGCCTGAACATACATACACTTTCAGAAAGATGATTTGATGACATGTTCTCACTTTGCTAATAACGATGACACTTTTACTAAATACAACGAAGTTCAACAATCTAGTAAATACAGAGAAAAAATGAAATGAGTTGAAGCAGAAGAAAGTAGTGACATTTTGGAGGCATTATGAGGAAATAAGAATTAGAGTGGAATATATTAGCTAGAAGAAAGTTATGTTGGAATACATAAAACATTTAGAAAAATAAGAACAAACAATTTTTGAGAAATACAAGAAATTCATAGGGATGTTGAAAAGAGCATATATAATATTCATTCTGAAATGGCTAGAAAGCTAACTAAAAGCAGAGAAATAACCTCAGTGACCTCTCAAATCCCCCCAGATCTGGGCCCAAGATTTTTATTGTTATTATTTAGTATTAGTGCTGCAGAGCAGGAAATAGTAAAGAGAAATGAAGAAGAATAAGTCCTACCTAAACTGAGGAAATGAGAGCCAGAAATGGAAGGAAAGCAAAAAAAGCATGAAGGATGATTTTAAAAAGGAACTAAAATAAAGAAAACATGTTATTTTATTTTTATCATTTTTTAGCCCAAAATAATGAAATAGAAAATGTGCAAAATGTGGTACCTAAATCCATCAACAGCAGGATGTACAAAATTATAATGTCTCTATTACATCACCATATGTAGTACTTTTGATTGCTAATTACACTATCAGATGTATAGACGTATGTGATATGAATAATTTATTTTCTGGGTTTTTTTAAACCTAACTTTGGGTCTTGAATGCATTGACAAGATTCAAGTCTACAACATACATAATGTGGAAATGTAGTTTCAGGCAATTATGATATAAGTATACACTTTTCAAAGCATTCATATTTAATTTAAATAACGTGCATTTAGGTATCTTAGTTGAATTGGATTTGACATGCAGTGCATTTTAAAATGTCTCAGGATGAGAGTCTATTAAAGAAAAGATTGCTATAAAACAGAGACTGATAAAGAGAAAAATGAAAGGAAGCAGAATAAATAAGTTTAAAAAAAAAATTAGCGTGCCACGAAACCAGGGCAGATTCTGATTGGCTAGACATGCAATCATGATTTACTAGCCTATTTGCTCTGCTAGCCAATAAATAACACGGTGTCAATGGAGCGACTGTCATATCATAAAGAATGCAGGCCATAAAGTGGCCCACATGACAATATATCTTCAACATGTTTCCATCCCCCTTCTATTTTAGAGCAAACTGTGTGCAATAAGATGATAAAGGTCGACATTTTAGTAGCCATATTTCTAAAAACTGGACCATGCAAAATTATTTGGTTCTTTTTTTTCCTCTCAGTTTATTAAAAACTAAGGTTGGTAGTATTGTAATATTCTTGCCTATTTAAAATTATGACACGTGGTAAGATTTCAATCTAGACACCTGGATGTAGAAGAATTACTCTTTATGGCTGTTGAGAGTTCTGAGCATGTTTCTTAATGGTTGGCATTTGAAGAATTACTTTGCGCACATCCGTTACTTTACTGTTTCCAATCGCTTCATGAAATAAAGCTGTATCTGTGGGCTCAGGTTGTTGCTTCCTAATATGGATATGCTGATACTCTGTCCACCAACCACTTTACTTCTGAAGAGCAAATCTGATTTATTAATCGAAATTTTACCCTCCAGATTTGCTTACAATTTGGAAAATGTGAAAACCACCCCGGAGCTTCCTCTCTGCCCATCCATACCATTTACTTTCTCAATCTATTGTATACAACGGGGTTTTACTTTTGGTGCTAGGAAAAACAAAGGGATTATTTTCCATACTCATAAATTTATATATATTTAATTTACATCAGATATTTAACTAATGCTTGTGGGATGACGTGTGGAATTATACATTCATTCTTCCTGTCTATAATGGGGTTCCCTGGGTAGAGTCCACTCCGCTTCATCACATACAAATCCCACTATCAGTTCCTCCCAACCCCCTTTCCCTCCAGAACTAAATAGAACAGAATGGTGGCTGGACAGATTACTCCACTTTGAAAAGATGAAGTAACAAAACAAAGGGCAGATACACGCGCATCTGCACACATATGTGGGTTAGATCAGGATTAAACTCAGGCATCAAGCTCCATGTCCAAGCTAGTTAACTCCCCCCACCAAAAAAAAAGTCATAATGGCAATATTCAAAAAGCTCTCACAAAGCCATTGTGAATGTTTATAAAACATAGATGACTATTACAAATGAATAAGAAAGCTATTGATATCTATGGTATAAAAAATGCACAAAGACTCTAGAGTTAAGGGGTACTTGTGTGGCTCAATTGGTTAAACATCTGCCGTCAGCTCAGGTCATGATCCCAGAGTCCCGAGATTGAGCCCCATATGGGGCTCAGCAGAGAGTCTACTTCTTCCTCTGCCCCTCACCCTGCTAGTGCTCTCTCTCCCTCTCTCTCTCTCTCTGTCTCTCTCTCTCTCTCTCTCTCTCTCACACACACACACACACACACACACACACACATTCTCTCTTCTCAAATAAATAAATAAAATACTTTAAAAAATTCAGGGTCAAGGTAAAGGGACAGAGCCCTGTGAATGCTCGGCAAAGCGGGAAATATCTTGGGTACCCACAATTTTACCTGATAGCAAATGTGTATATTGTGCGTCAAGGAAAGTGAACAATCACTTTAAAAGAGCCACTCTACTAGAAATCCATGCTCTTGCAACTTTAGTCAGCAATATTAGTCACTTATTTTTTTCCCTCCATGAGTTAATTCAGAGAAAAACACATCTATGAGCCACATCTTTTTCATTGTTTTCTTTCACATCGCTGTAACACTCCATGATGAATACATGTATTTTCAAAATGTAGATTAGCTACTTAAACAAAAAGAAATATATAAATGAGATAATTGGCATTGCTTTCGAGCCACTAAAATGTGAATAACTGGGCATATCTCAAATATTGACAATGGAAATTAAGGTCATTGAGCCACATTCCACTTGAGAGTTTCTCTTTATTGTTCACCAAAAGCAAATTCATGATTGTGGCTTCTGCAAGGATATGTTCTGTATTTACTCCCGTCTCTGTAGCTTATGCACATGACATTTCCTCTGCTTCCAATATCTTTTCCTGCTTCTTTGCTTCAGATAATATTTATTGAGGTGATGTTTACTGAGTACTTACTATGTGCCCGGCATTGCTCTGAATACTTTATACACATCAACTCCTTTCATTCTCTCAATACTAGCAATAATCATATCTATCTAGTACTTTTGAGAATTCAATAGCTTACAATTTGGAGAGTGCTCAGGACACTACACAGAACATAGAGATTGCTATCTATGTACGTTTTTGCCAAACAATCATATAAAATAGGTTGTATTTGTTATTCGCATTTTACAGTTGAGGCAATGGTAGCAGAGCTAGATTAAGGAACTCATGAGCTAACACGTGCTGGAATTAGACTTAAAAAACCAGCAGTTTAATTCCAAAGCCTACCTTCTTAACCATGCAAACATGCTTTGCCATTTCACAAAGATTTGCATGGATTTTCCTCCAACAACTTGATCCTAAACACCTCTTCCAGAACTTTCCAGAATTTATATCTATATACATACTAGACCAGAGGCTTCTTGAGTACACAAACCATATTCTGTTACATGGTCTTCTCTTCTAGGGTACTTCTACACTGATCCGCACACAGCAGACACACGGTAGATACACAAATGCCCATATAGATTGATGATGGTCTTGTGAGTATAGTGTAAAATGATAATGTTCTTTAAAAAGAAAAAGATTTTATTTGTTTATTCGAGTGAGAGAAAGAGAGAGCATGAGCAGGAGAGAGGGGTAAAGGAAGAAGGAAATTCCCCACTGAGCAGGGAGTCCCATGCAGGATTCGATCCCAGGACCCTGGGACCATGACCTGAGCCAAAGGCAGCCGCTTACCCAACTAAACCACCAGGCACCCAAAAAGATAATGTTTTAACTTTAAAACTTTAACATACATCAAATATTTTATGCTTAACCATATAAATATCCAGTTTAATTATCCTCTTATTTATTTATATTTCTGAGTAGATAACAGCTAGATACCAATGACCACTCTTTCTGTACTTACTATTCCCAAAACTACTCTTTAAAAAGTGCCCTGATGATCCTATATTCATATTTTTGTACTTTTTGAAAAATAAATACTGCCACCTTTACTGACTTGGTTTGTGCTGCAATTCTAGTAACGTGAGTGGTATTAGCTGTGTGTTCTGGAAAAGCCACTTAACCTCTATGAGTTTCAGTTGCCTTAGCTTTTTTTTTTTTTTTTAATTTTATTTATTGATTCACGAGAGACACAGAGAGAGAGAGAAGCAGAGAGACAGGCAGAGGGACTTGATCCCAGGACCCCGGGATCACGACCTGAGCCAACGGCAGACACTCAACCACTGATCCATCCATGTGCCCCTGCCTTAGCTTTCAAACAGGAATTCCAGAAGTTACTTATAAACTGTTGGGGAGGAATAAATAAAACAAAATAATAGTGGGCAGAAAGTAAGCATCATATAGTAAGTGTGTTAATTGCTTCACAGGCTTTTATTTTATTTTATTTTATTTTATTTTTTTAATTTTACTTATTTATGATAGTCACAGAGAGAGAGAGAGAGGGGGGCGCAGAGACACAGGCAGAGGGAGAAGCAGGCTCCATGCACCGGGAGCCTGATGTGGGATTCGATCCCGGGTCTACAGGATCGCGCCCTGGGCCAAAGGCAGGCGCCAAACCGCTGCGCCACCCAGGGATCCCACAGGCTTTTATAAGGAAATGAGATATAAATTTAAAACCATTAAACGTGTAAACAAAGTTTAGCTATAACTTTATTTGGGCTGGCTATGTGAATTTTCTCTATATTTTTATCTTTGTAATACTAAAGTGGAAATGTATTTGTGTTGCTTATATACACATTGACCGTTAGAGGTGGGACACATGAGAGAAAAATCTAGAGTAGCACCAGGGCATCAAGTTGAAAATTAAAATTTCCTGAGAATAGCCACTAATCAGATAACTGGACCCCTAAGATTTCTCTAATGACGTCCTCTTCTAAGTGGCATGGTCTGCAGCGTTTGGTGATTCGCAAATCTCTAGATGTTCTTAAATGGGATGGATCCACTTCTGGGTACAGGTCCAAAAAAAGAAACTTTCTGATTCTCATTTTCAAGAGTGATGCTACAAGTCAATATTGCCTAAAGAGGAGCATGCCAGGAATAAGCTCCGGAATGGCTTTTAATATACTAGATATGCTAGAGTCTCAATTGCACTAATGATGGATTATTGACAAACTGTATTACTGTGATGCATTTTTAAAAGCGTACGTTTACTCCTATAAGGTGCTGTTCCAATTTGTCTGAATGTCGGTGCATTTGTTTTATTTGCGTATATGATCCCTGTCCCAGAGACTCCTGACCACAAAATGACACGATGTGCTGACTTACTATGAGTCCTGCTTCCCTTCCAAAAACTCCACAATGAATATTTATGATTCTAAAACTCAATATAGGTCCTCAAAATAAATAAATAAATACATGATAGTGCTTCTATGCCTTTAATGAGGTTATCAAATGGAGTAGAACTTAAGATTTGCCATTAGGTTTTAAAGAATGGTCAGCTCAGAGCGAGGCCCTCTATGGGGCATGAATAATGAGAAGGATATAAGAATAATGCTTGAAGGGAAAGAAAGAAGAAAGAAGAGAGGGAGAGACAGAGGGGAAAAAAGAAGCAGGATGGAAGATAGAAGAAAATAATAGCTTCTCTAGTCAGATACAAACCAGAAGCCAAATTAGAAGAAAATTCTATCTTTGCCCAAGCCATGTGCCCTATTATTTTAAGGTGCTGGCAGCCACTTCATCTTATTAAACATTAATTCAAAAAGCCAGTCAATGCTTGGCTTAGTCTGACCTGCCATTTTAGAATTAAAAAAAAAAAGAGAAAAAATAGCCACACAAAAGCACATTAATATTGTTTGATATGTTTGAAATGATCCAAGGGCTTAAGCGCTTAAACCACTGTCGCCCTTTCTCAAAACTCTCAACAAAGTTTTGACATTTTCCTCATTGCTGCATGTGTTCTTTGGGCTTCTGTAGAGGAGCAGCTACTCAGAGCCACCCCATGGCAAAGCAGCAGTTCAAGAAGAAGCACCAGCCACAGCAAAACATATCTGACATGTTTTCTTTTCCCTGGTTTGCTGCCAATCCTCAGGAAATGAAACACGTGGTTTTGATGAAGCAGTTCCTCAAATTTTAATACAGCATTGGACTATCTTCGGGTTCCTAAAGGTTCCTGGGTGATGCACTAGGAGAGAACTCATAGCTGGGAAGGAAAAGCCAAAGGAGGGCCTAGTATCCAACTAAGGGCTCACTTATAAACATTCTGTAAAGTGCAAATTAGAAATTGGGCTACTCTGCATGTAAATACAACATGGTTGAATAGTCTTTTGGTTCTTATTGCAGATGCTCCAAGTCAACATTAAAAAATGAATCCCATGAATAATATGCCTTGCCCATAGGCCCAGACATGGTTCAACCAGGTCAAATAAGGAGATGGAGAAAGAAATGTACTGGTAATATGACCTAGTGTCTGACGTGGTCCTCTTCAACTCGGTTATTGGCATCACCATCTGCTCCATCATCCAAGATAGGAACCACAGAATGACCTTTATGAATCTGCCTTCATGGACACCACATATCCCCACCCACTGCCCAAACCCCATCCAGTCATCTTTACATGTTGCCTGTGTGTGTCCCCCTTCACCTGTCCCTCCTTCACCATTGCCACTAGATCTGTTATGTCACTCACCGTCTGTCTCCTGTAGCCTACTCTAGTCTCTTTGCCACTAATATTAGTCCTCCTAACCCATCTGCTGCCAGAATTATCTTCCTAGAACACACACGTCAAATATTTACTCTTTCTAAACTGTTGATGACTTCCTGTTTCCTGCAGGATAAAATCAAAACACCTTTTCATGGTACTCAGATGGTTCCCAGTTACCTCTTGGTCTCATCCCCAATACTGTGACCTACACTTCAGCTTCCTTCAGCACCACAGAACACTCAGAGTTCAAAACCATTTCCCTGCTCCCAAACCGTGTTTCTATTATTTCCTCCGACTCTGTCTTACAAAATTTCACTCATGGTCATGGTCAAGTACCCTCTCTTCCTCTCTTCTCTGGAGCAGACCTCTCCCCCAAGGCAAGCCAATAGCTCATGACTGTCCTTCAGTAACTTGGCATGTATCTCTATTAACAGGGTGTGGTAGGTTTGGGGAGCTTCATCTCTGACTTGCCAAAGGAAGGTACACCACCCTTACACAAGGAGTGCACAATTTTGTTTATTCATTTTTTTAAGGAAAAAAAAAGTGTCTCTGAATTGCCTTCACTGTATATCTGAAGAATACCGCAACCACAAATCTGAGGCTTTCCAGAAGAACGGTAGGTTAGATACCAGAGCATGTAGTGTCATACTGTCCACTCTTCGGAATGGACAGAGAACACACATACCTTGGTGGGCAAATGACCCAGAGAACACTTGGTGGGCAATGACCCTGAGAAACGATAATGAAGGCTTCTAATGCTGTCGCAGAGAAGAGCTAAATGAGAAACATTTCCCAGATGGTGAAGGAGGAAACATGTATATGGGGGAACTAAAAAAAAAAAAAAGAAAAGAAATCTCATTTTAATCACACAGGATCAGACAGGCAGCCATCAAGAGAGGTGTTGCCTTTGCTGTGATTGAGCTTTTACAAGAAGTCTCCTGACTTAGGGGTCAATCCAGATTCTAGGTTCTTTACTCCAAATTTGCTGAAGAATAAAAAGGAATCTGCCGCTGCTGCTGCTGCTGCTGCTGCTGCTGAGCAAAACAAGAAGAAAAGTGAGATCGCTTTTGGAGAGAGATGGAGATGATAACCCTAAAATTAGAGAAACTGAAAATTCTCATTTTTATTTGGGTGCTCCGGACATCCTGCAGAGGGAGCACTCTCAGACCTGTTCTGAGTTAGCCTGTCCCGTTCTGGGATCATTGGGGGTATGTTAGGTTTTCAACTACTCTACACACCAAGATCCTGGCTCCTGATATTTTCAAGTTAATAGAAAACAGGAGTTTCCATAATATGATTTCCAGGAGGCTCCATCACATTCTGTTCTCTGAGTGTCATTTCTTCAAATGGTTCCTGTTATCAAAGACCCCCATCCACCCAGGTGGCATCATATTTAAATTTGCAGGGACTTTATTGTAATCTCAGCAGTATCTGGCTGTCAGCAAGAAGGTGGTATAATGGACTATAATCATTTTGCACAGAGTAAGGACAGGTCTAGCAGAAAATGTTTAATTCTAGGTGATGGCTCCTGCAGAGTCAGTAAAGGGCACGTACTAATAAGGAACTGCAAAAAAGGTACCGGTGACGCCATGCTCGTTGGAAAAGGCAAGCTCAGCAGATTCACTGCAGCTAATAGAACCATTACTGCTGCATGTCAAGCTATGAAAAATACCAAAGGACAGGAGCATCAGAGTGAAAGGGAGGAGAAGAGAGCAACCACACAATAAAAAGAGATAAATCAGAACACCTGAATCACGCCTCCACATTTTTATTGGCTGAAAGTTAAGTTAACCATGTCATCAAATCTAACACAGTTAACTCTGTTAACCGTCTATCACACCCATCACACAGGAGTGTGCCAAAACGCTTGCTCAGGACAATCACCACATTTAATTTGCTACAAACATCACACTGTGCAACCAAATTCTTCACTATGTGACTAGCAGGCCAAGGCTCATTTCTAGGCATGCCTGCTTTGTCATCTGCTCTGAGGCTCCCATCTTTGTTATGTAATGCTTACTTTTCTTGCTTCTTCTTGCTCATGTAGAACACGTAAAGCCAGGCAAGTGAAGGGAAGGATAATGCATGAGAAAGATTCTGTTGCTTTTAAAGGGGGGTTCATTCTTCACGCTCTTCCTAAGGGCTCCCACTGCTGCCACTGGAAGAAGGAGGATCACACTGGTTCTCTGCAAAACTGGGAGCCAGACCAGGAGTAATGCCAGGATCCTAAAGCCTCGGGTTATCTTCACGTAGGTGCTCATCAGCACTCCCCAGAGTTGCACTCTGTAATAAAGCACGGTCCCTGGGCAATGACCACAAGAAGCACCGATGCCTAAAAGCCACGTACTTGAAATGTCTCACTGAAAATATAAATTTTTAATATAAAGAAGTAGAAGCACAAAACAAGTAAACCGAGATGGATTCATAAAAATGCACACAGTATCCCCACAGGAATGCAAAATAGCTATTTAAGGCTTACAGTACCATTTATCAGCCAGGAAAATAATAACACAAACAAAAGATGAAAACACAACACCTGACCTTTTACACAGCTCACTGTTAGTCTGGGCCAGGCTGGGGCTGTTCGATGCAACACAACAATGAGAAAATGTTGCTGGATGTGGCGGGTGACATTCCAAGCCTACCATTCCCTGGACTGCACCGTAAAACATTTATAGCATCCAACCCCCCCATTAGGCACAGCTTCGAATTTACTCATCATTGTGAGCAAAAAATGAAATTAAATAATAGAAGATTCCTGCGAATAAATGTAAAAAAAAAAAAAAAAGGGGGGATGCTCTTTGAAAATGGATTTGCTTAGGTTGGGAGTGGGGGTGGAGGGCACTCCCATGACCTCACTACCAAAGAGTTTAATTAATCATGCCTGGGAGAGGGAGGACACTCTCGGGTTACTGGCTTGCCCTTTAAGAACTTACTCTGTGTTATCACCCGATATCTGAGATACTGATCCTTCGCCTTCATCAGTTACTATGCTGTTATGTGATGGGGCTTAACTCGATTTCTCTAACTCTTAATTTAACCGTTAATAAAAGCTGAGCATCAAGGAACATAGCTCACGAGGTTCGGAATAGTGCCTCTGGGATACACATTTTATCCTTCCCACTGTTTCTATTCTGGTTACATCAGTATGCAGAAGCCATTTCAACTGAATATTCCTAGACACAATAACACTGTACATAGAAAGATAGGTTTGGGTTTAAATCAGGAGTTGCAAATTCTGGCAATTCATACATGCGTATAGCACCAGCACAGGGGAAACCGTGGGCATCCACGAACACAGGTCATTTGTCACCAGAGATTATGAAGGAAATCCTGGAGGAAACACAGGTGTCTCTTTGTTTCAGTTTAAGAAGACAAGTGTATTTGCAGCAGAGGACTGTTCCCTTATATGTATTTCAGGCGAACCTAAGTGGTGGAAATCTTCAGTGGACAGGGTTATCTATGCCCAGCCACAGTCCTTTGCTTTATCTCAAAACCAGATTAGCCACATTCACATTTTCTGGACATCGGGCCAAGCTAGAGACACACTAAACACCATGAGTCAACTGCACAAGTGGAACTGCACGTCGCCCTCTCTGGTACCTAACCTGGGCTGACCCCTTTCCTCTGCATGGTATCACCCCCGTTGGAAGCCCGGAACTACAAAGAAAGGGATGAAAGTCTGATTTTTGGACGAGGGCTCGGCTGAGAATGCAGAGAAATCCCTTTTGGTGATTTCCCAGTATCTGCAGATGTCTTCGCCATCAGACAGACCTGAGTTTGAATCCACCGCTGCAACTGACTAGTTCCAGGCTGTAGGACAAGTTACTTAATGTCATCTGTAAAGTGGGCCAAACAGTGCCTATGCCACACTGTGACAATTCAGGGGTCCTAGCATGAATGCCTGCTCAAGGAATCTGCACTGTCACGAGGATACTGTAATATCAAAACAAGCATTGGTCCACTCATCTTTTTTTTTTTTTTTTTTTTTTTAATGAGGCCTAGAAATACATCGAGTTGTGAGGAGAGCAATGATGGGACCACATGCTTAAAATACCCTGCAAAACTCTGTAATGACCTCTTGACTTTTCTCCACTGTTGTTCCTTTTTATAAATATTGCATCTCCCTCAAGTGTCATCTCCAGTAAATCCCCGTAGTCTGTTGTGTTTTTGCAAATGTGCCAAATAATCAGCAGATCGCATTTCAAACACAATTTTCACATTCACATTATAATGTGTCCCTCCCTCCCCACAACCCCATTTAATCTGAAATGAACTGTATATTTGATATTCTTATGCCATTTTTACATAAGATGTGTTGATTGTGTTGGCTCTAACCTACATAATCACAAAACTTCTTTATTCTTAAAAAAAAAAAGAAAACAAAAACTAGTGCTGTTTACTTAGCATAGGTTTTTTTTTCACAGTAATACGCTCAGTTTCTCATCAGAATAATATTACTATTTTTAAATCAATTTGAATATGATCTATCATATTTCACATGTTGTTGCCCATATGTTATTCATAGGCAAGTGCTGGTCAAATACAGGACTCCTTATAGAACAGACTCTTTTTTCAGGGTCAGACTTAAATAAATATGAGAAATCACCGGGTTAATATGTCCCTTTTTAGATATTCCTCAGGGATGCAGAAAAGAACTGTTTTCATTTTTTTAAAAAAGTACCTGAGTCAAAAGTATGATAACAAAGATAAACTAGGGACTTGCATTTTTTTTCTGGGACTTTTTACACATGGAGACATTCTCGCTACAGAAATGTATTGCATTTTATTATTTCTTTTGCAACTGTTTTGAAAGTGCTCGTATTATTTTACATTTTTCTCTATTTTGTGCTACTTTATTTGTTATTATGCTATTGCTGCTGCGGTTTTAAAGATTTATTTATTCATTTTAGAGAGAGAGAGAGAATTGGGGGAGACAGAGGAAGAGAGATTCTCAACCAGACTGCTCACTGAGCACAGAGCCCAAAGTGGGGCTTGATCCCATATCCCTGAGATCATGACCTGAGCCAAAACCAAGAGTCAGACACTTAACTAACGGAGTCACACAGGCACCCCATGTCACCATTGTTTTAACAGAAAGATTTTCCTATTATCAAGCTACCTAAAATTGCTAAATGAAATAAATCCAAGAGTATTACTTTATATGTTAATTATTAACCTTTTAGAACACTTACTATTCTAATTGTTCTGGTCAAAGTTTTTAGAAGTCAAGATGCCATGAACGCATTTGGAACACCTTTAAAAGACAGGGCATGTCACGTATGGATCCTGTGCCTCCATGCAGGCCCTATTCAGAACTTGTTTACGATAAACTATCTCTGGTAAGCTCACTGCAAAGCAAAAAAGGCCAGATTACCCATTTTCAGCCCCAACCCCTTCCAAAAATCTTCCAAATAATTTTCTGGAGGACTTATTTTCCAAAAAGAGATGAGCTCTTTGGTCAAGCCCAGTTATAGGAATTTATTCATCATACCTTGCTTGAGAAAAGTTTTATATACTGAAAATTATTTAAGCAAAATTCACCAAATAAATGATCCCATAACCAAGTTTAACTTCATTAGTCAAGGAATTATCATAACATAACGCCCCCATCAAATTAATGGCAGGGATAGACAATCCGAAGATGAATCACTTAACATATCCTTAGCCAAATAGTAATGGAGTCTATTTTTACTTTATCTATTCAATTTCCCCCTAACAATGTGAAATTCCTGTACAAGCACAAAGCCATCTGCACTTAATCAATCACACAATCCACCCAAACATCATCAGATCCCAGAAGATGAAAAAGTGTGTGTGTGTGTGTGTGTGTGTGTGTAATACATATACACACACACTTAAATAAAGTCTTCATGCAACACATTCAAATCAGGGCATATCTAAATGATGTAGAAAAAGAAGCACAGCCCTGCCAACCAGTTAAATCTCTAATTTCAAGGCAGCAGCACAGCCAGCCAGACATAGACTCCCCATCATTCCTTTTATACTCTTGATACTGATTTTGCTCCCTAGAAAACAGTTTACATTGAAGGCGTTGGTACGAGTATGATGGGAAATTTCTAAAAGAGCTCATGCATGATGA
Organism: Canis lupus baileyi; assembly: GCF_048164855.1. NCBI lineage: Eukaryota > Metazoa > Chordata > Mammalia > Carnivora > Canidae > Canis > Canis lupus. Next base: position 81,828,931 of record NC_132839.1, read on the forward strand.
GGCGTGGTTCCTCCATCTTCATAAAGAACAAGAAACACATCACCTTCAGAAAAAAAAAAAGAAGACAGAAAGAAAGAAGAAAGAAAGAAAAGAAAGAAAGAGAGAGAGAGAGAAAGAAAGAAAGAGAAAGAAAGAAAGAAAGAAAGAAAGAAAGAAAGAAAGAAAGAAAGAAAGAAAGAAAGAAAGAAAAAGAAAGAACCACTCATTAGTGTTCTGTGGGCCATCACTCAACCACCTCTGTCTTATCCTGTGACAACAGGAATGATGGACTCTGAAAAGTATCCTTCCTTTTCCAGTCAGCATATAGAAACCCAAAATGGTTAGGAATAGAAATAATTACAGTAAAAATCAATAAGAGTAAGTTTTACGACTATAGGCAGAGGGGAAAAAGAAGAGGTTATAAATCTCGCCATTGGGCTCTATTTTGCAATCTCTCCTGAAATAATTTTTTGGTTTCCAGGTGTTGACATCTTTCCTTATTAGTCATGTTATTCCTTCAGGGCTCCTTGGTTCCCTGGGATCATTAAGCTACGAATATTGAAAAGAACATTGCCCTGGGAACCTGGTGTTCTAGACTCTAATTTCAACTCCCCCAGAATAGTGGGTATGTTTGAGACAGGGGCCTTAGACATATACTTCCTTAAGTTTTTATTTACCGGTAAGGAAATCCTGACTTGGCCAGGTCTGTGGGGTCAATTGATAGCTTACACTGGCTATCTGGTGACATATACATATATATGAAATTAATGATGACAAATGCAATTGTTGGGTTCTCCTCAAAGGGAAAGGGCTGCTCTCTCATTGCAGAAAGAAATCATCTGGTGTTGGGGAATTAACAAGGGACATACTTCATACTATGGAAAAATAAAAATAAAAAAAATAAAAATAAAAATAAAAATAAAAATAAATAAAATATAAAAGCTCACTTTGTGAGTTCCAAAGCATTCCTTAAGTTGATATAAAAATGGTGATATGGAGACTTCAAAACATTAAATAATTTTCCTTTTCAACACAATACTTACTAATCAGCTCTTACTCTCAACTAGGTACTGCCATGTATATGAAGATACAGCAGTGAAAAATAATACAAAAAATCTTAAACTGCTTAAACTTTCATTCCAATGAGGGAGAGAGAAATAAGCCAAACTTATGTTGTAAATATTCTACACGCACACACAGTACATAGACACATACTCCCATACATGCGTACATACATTCATATCCCAAGCGGGATTGAAGGGAAGAGGTGAAAGGTGGGGTGTCTGGGACCAGGAGGAAAGTGCTATTTAAATAGGGTGGTGAGGGGATCCCTGGGGGGCTCAGCGATTTAGCGCCTGCCTTTGGCCCAGGGCGTGATCTTGGAGACCCAGGATCGAGTCCCACGTCAGGCTCCCTGCATGGAGCCTGCTTCTCCCTCTGCCTGTGTCTCTGCCTCTCTCTCTCTCTCTCTGTGTCTCTCATGAATAAATAAATAAAATCTATAAGAAAAAATAAAATAAAATAGGTGAGGAAGTCCTCACTCCTCACTTGACCAGAAGAAGAAAAAAGGCTGAGGTATGTGGGAATTTGGAAGAAACACCCCAGGAAGCAGGGCAGATTTAAGGATTCGGAGCAGCGAGTGAACCTGGCCTTGCTGCAAGAAGAGGGAAGAGGTACGTGTAGCTGAAGCTGAATGAGAGGAATGTGGTCAGAGATGTCTTTAGAGATGTGAGTCAGATCATGCACGGTCTTGAAGTTTTTGGCTTTAACTTGAAGTAAGATGGGGAGTCGCTGGAGGCTTCTGAACAGAGGAGCAGTTTGAATCATATTTTGCAAGAATTACTCTGACTACAGTTTTAAAAATAGATTGCAGCAGGGGTCAGGGTTAGAAGCAGGGAGACTAATTAAGAGTCTTTAGACACTTTTTGCCATGCGGAAGAGATAGCAGAAAATTAAACAAAACAATGCAATAGCATGCATGCCCCTGTATAAAAAAAAAACAAAACAAAATAACAACAAAAGCTGTTTAACAAAAATCCCCAGCATCCTGAAAAATTGGAATCACTGACCAGTTAATGTTCTCATGGTATGAATACTCATATTGAAAGGGAAAAGGCAATGCAGATTTAAAAATGCAAGTTCTTTAACAGATGATCTAAGTCCCTAATCCTTGATTTGATTTATAGCATTCCTACATATATTTTTCTATACCTACATAATGAAATTTATAAAACAGATACATGCAGACAAAAGGGAAAATTGAAATCCAAATGCTTCTTTATGTATAATGTAGCCTCTCGGGTCTCAGGATACACTAATAATTAAAGTAAGAGTGGAAGGGGAGGAGGGCGGGGGGTGGGGGTGAATGGGTGATGGGCACTGAGGGGGGCACTTGACGGGATGAGCACTGGGTGTTATTCTGTATGTTGGCAAATTGAACACCAATAAAAAATAAATTTATTATGAAAAAATAAAAAATAAATAACAAAATAAAGTAAGGCCTAAAAACTAAATTTAAAATATGAAAATCGTATGTAACAACTCAGTGTACTGGAACATAAAGAAAGGATGTAAAAGTATTAAGCACTGTGAGTAAGAGTCTCAGGATCCATACTCCACTGAGCCCTTGCAAAATCCTAGAAGACAAATAGAGATGAGAAACCCAAAGCTTCAAGATGTTAAATAACAGAGCAAGTAAATATCAGACATTGATTCAGATCCAGGTGTCTAATTCTAGATCTTTTTTTCTTCTCTTATATCACAGCTGCCATGGTCTTTCTAAAGGAATTTTTTTTTCTATAAGTTTTCTCAAAGTAGAGATTGCACAGCCAAACAACCTAATATCTAAGAATGGTCAGTACTGTCCATAACTGGCTTTAATTTAGCCAATCTGTATTCTATTAGTTTGTTCATTGTATTTCAGGCAACGTGATGCAGGAACAGAGGTTCTTCTAACTCATGATGAAGCGGGCTGATGAGGTTCTTCTATATTTAAATGCAAACTAGGGATCCCTGGGTGGCGCAGCGGTTTGGCGCCTGCCTTTGGCCCAGGGCGCGATCCTGGAGACCTGGGATCGAATCCCACGTCGGGCTCCCGGTGCATGGAGCCTGCTTCTCCCTCTGCCTGTGTCTCTGCCTCTCTCTCTCTCTCTCTCTCTCTCTGTGACTATCATAAATAAATAAAAAATTAAAAAATAAATAAATAAATAAATAAATGCAAACTAAAGGCCATTAACAAAAACCTTGAAGAGAAGCTCCCAAAACGTCCCCTTCTCCAGTTTTTCTGAAGAATGTCCTATCCGTTAGTATCTTTTTTTCTCTTCTAGCTCTTTATAGTAAAATCCTGATTTATATTCACTTAATTGAAACTTATCTTGAAAGGCAGGTATACATTTTTGTAAATTTTCATGGTTTGGAGAACAAGCATTTTGTCTTCCACTACCTAAATGAAAAGATAAAAAAAAAAAAAAAAAAAAAAAAAAGTTTCAAAAATAATGCTGAGGGCAGCCTGGGTAGCTCAGCGGTTTAGCGCCACCTTCAGCCCGGGGCATGATCCTGGAGACCCAGGATTGAGTCCCAAGTCCGGCTCCCTGCATGGAGCCTGCTCCTCCCTCTGCCTGTATCTCTCTCTCTCTCATTCTCTCTCTCTCTCTCTCTCTCATAAATAAATAAAATCTTTAAAAATAATGATAATAATGCTGAATTCCCATGATAGACATAGGCTCTTCCCACTCCCCAAATCTTAGAGAGGTAAAATAAATATCATTCTAAAATTTTACTTTATTTTGTAAAAGAATTGCAATAGAGATTTAATTTAAAAGAAGCAACGTAATTAAAGAGGAAAGTCCCTGCTTATGTGTTTTAAAAGGTCAGTGTCAAAACTTGACACAAGAAAATGTGTTTCAAATTGCACCTTTTAAATTTAAATTCCTCTTTAACCATTCTCTACAAAGTCAGTCACTGCAGGAGAGGAGTACTTCGGGGATTTTAGAACTGAAAATATATCTTAAAGCAAAATAGGCTACTAGCAGCATTATACAAAAACTCAAGAGAGAACCTGACATCATTTGAATTTCTTTAAATGTGTACAATATATTTTAAAATACATTTGAAGACCATTTGGCAAAATTAAACTGGAAGTATTTTTTCTGAGTTTACTATAAAAAATACAATATTAAGGGATAAAACTGATTCACCTACAAAACATTGCAAATTAATAATTAATACTTAATCAGGACACTGCCCCTATATAATTTAGAGATCTGCTTAGTAATACATTTAATGAATCCATTTGCATTGCTTTAATACCTTTTCTCAAAGTTCAATCTGTAGTGAGATCCTGCATCTATTTCCCTAACTTTTTCATTGTATTTTATATATACATACACACACACACACACACACACACACACACATGCATTTTTATGGTCTTCATATAACTTGCAATTTAGGTTTATTCTCTTTATTACTGTAGTGCTATTTATTTCATACTTGTTAATCTGTCTCAAAGCTGTACTCTCTAAAGCCCACCTAGTACAGAGATAGAGTCTTGCACTATTTTTTACATTCCCATCACGCCAAACATAATACAGGAAAGCAGATGCTAAATTCATGAGTCTTAATTAACACATTTGTTTTAATAAAAATTATGGAAAAAATAGACTCTAATCTACTCTTTTACCCTTGCATTGGGAATTAAATTGGGAATTAAATGTGAAGAGCTAGTAACTTATTCCAAAACCTAAAGAATATATTTAGCTAATAAATTCACATAAAGTTTATATCATATTTTAAGCCTCAGATATCTTTCACAAGGAGTTAGGATCCACGTGATTTGCTTCCATATGTCTTTGTACCAGCTATTAAGCGCAGTGCAATGAATACGAAACAAGAGTCAACAGAGATTTCTAATACAAAGGGGCTTCTTCATGTAAAAAGAATTAAGTAGGTAAAGGAAATAATTTTTGTATGCCAGAACAAAGCAAAAGTACCACCAACAATTATGTTCAGAGAAGAAAGAATAGAGAAAACTGAATTGTTGCTGCATTTCACACCGTTTTAAAACAATTCACTGAATAATGAAACTAAAGGAAATCATAACTAAATGAGTCAACAATAGAAAGTCATATGATGAGTGAAATTTTTACTGTGGATCTTGTATGAAATTAAATCTCACAGAAAAATTTGGAAAACCATAATGAAAAAATTTTCAAAGTGTAGTTCAAATGTCATTTGCTTTCTCTCTCTCTCTCTATATATATATATATATGCATATATATATGCATTACACACTTAATATATGTATATAGCCATAAGACCTATATGTGTAAAACTATATTGGTAATATAGATGTAAATATAGATATTTACATACATATGTAAACAGTAGCCATATGTAGTATAAGTAAGTTTACCTACGTGAAAAAAACAGGTAATAAGAAACTATGGCATTAAAGTACATCTACTTATCCAAATATGAAAAATAATATATAGGAGAGGTTAAATTTTTATGCTAAGTTCGGACCTAGATAAATCTAGTTATGTGACTTTGAAAAATTTACCCAAGTCTTTAAAAAAAAATATAGACAGAGTGAAATTTACTTCCCTGCTCTATACACCTCAGTGCAGTGTCTCTTCTCGACACTCTAGGAAGCAGCACTAGTGATATTCTCCTAGTGACGTCCACAATGTTTCCATTGTGCTCTGTTTCCCCTACTGAGGTTATGAACTTCTCGAAGGCAGGGATAGTGCCTTACACAGCCCTACACTCCTTATCTCTAGTGTAATGTTTTACTATGTCCATACTTTTTTGGGAAAACAAATGACATTACTTAGAGGGAACCAGAGACTGATGGAATTCTTGCAAACTTACTCAGTGAGTGGCATCCCAAAATGAATAGTTCAATTTTTTACGAATGCCTTGGTCTGCCTCCCTTTTAAAAATTTCAGAGTTGCAAATAAATATGCAACCGATGAAAAGTAATGTTTTAAAAAACTACATTTTTTTCCATGTTTAAAAACATCAATTTCAATAACCAACAGTCCAATTACTTTTTCATAGGAGGGGCTAGTATCCTTTAGGCCTGAAGATGATGCTACCACCTACCATAAAAATGGCACAGCCTTTTGGCTCCCCTATACACTCAGTATGACAGACCTGTGAAAGTTCTATTCAGAGTAGAACTAGAATAGAAGATTCTGATTGAGTTGCCTCATCTTAGATGTGTTCACCACCAGTAGCCCAATATATCTTCATAATGCTTAGAATTATGTTTCCTTCATTTTCTAATTAAGAGCCTGATTATATTTATGACAGAGAATTTAATATGTGCATGTGTACTTAGTCGAAAAATGAAATTCATCAGCTCACATACTATTCACTACCACTTTTATAATAATAAGAAAAATGTAGGTAGCCTTAATGTTATTCTCTCAAAATAAATGAGATGAATAATGTTTTCCCTTCATTACATGAGAGGGGAAAGAAAAGAGAGCACAGAGAATAGGGTATAGAGAATGAGGGGAGAACATACCTTTCAAGGAACTAAGTAAAACTGGAATGGAATAAAAACAATAGTTTACAGCTTGATTGAAATTTTACTTTACACTCTAAAAGTTTGAAAATAGCTTAACAGAATTTACCAGTATGAATTATGATAGGACTCACTTGTCGAATTTGGGTTTTGAATTTGCCCTAGAAAGTTCATTGACTTATTAGCAAACACTGTACACAATATAAATAAGAATTCATATTTTGACTAGAGCGTTGAGGTAATTCTGATTGAATTTCTGGGGCAAAAATGATTTCATTACCTTAAATGTAATTTTGAGATGCTATATTGTTGGAAATATTTCCAAAATGTATATGGAGAGTGATAAATAGTGGTAAACTTATAGTTACTGATATGTAAAGACTTTGGGCCTTGAAGACAGTCTGTAAGCCGTACTATACCACCCACCCTACTCGCAAACAGATGTCACAGAGGAGACAATTGAGAATTTTCCAATGGCCAATTTTCCAATGGCCTTAAACAGTTGTATTTGCTTTAACCATATAGTTCTAAAGCTTTAATTCTCAGGAATCTTAAAGATTTAGAAGCAGGTGTTTTATTCCCCATTCTTGGAATAGGCACATGTCTTCTCTTATGTAAGTTGTCCTTTGCATATACCTGCCTCTGTCCACTGAACTGAAAACATTAATTAGGGGACATGATTTGTGCGCCTCTTAATTACCTCACTCTACTCTTTTGCAAGTCTGGGCCTTGGCTTTGTCTAATCTTCCTCCTGTCCTCTTCCTAGTGAAATGGTCCTATTATTTTAAGGTCCCCTGCAGGTGCTCTGAATCTTTTCCTGACCCCTTTCTGACTTCCACTTGTCTCCAAAGAGAGCCATAGTGGGACTTTCACAGACCCTCGCTCTTTTGCCTTTGTGAAATACTTTCATCTTTAGAAAATCTTACAAATTACATATTATGACTCTGTGGATATAAAGATGAATATGCTAATACTGCATATTAAAACATTTTATTTGACCCAAGAAGTTCTTGTTTTCTTATGATTTTAAAAGAAATTAAATTGGGACACCTGGGTGGCTCAGCAGCTGAGCATCTGCCTTCAGCCCAGGGTGTGATCCTGGAGTCCTGGGATCAAGTCCCACATCCGGCTCCCTGCATGGAGCCTGCTTCTCTCTCTGCCTGTGTCTCTGCCTCTCTCTCTCTCTCTCTCTCTCTCTCTGTGTGTATGTGTGTCTCATGAATAAATAAATAAATTCTTAAAAAAATAAATTAAATCATCGTCATGGGTTTTTAAAAGTACTGTGGGTCCAAATATTGTACCTGCCACGCCCAAGGAAAGACACCTCAGTACATCCCTCCTGATGCCAGAGTTAAAGATTCTACACGACGTTATCCCCAAAGCACTTTATCAGTACTCAGAACAGTGCCAAGCCAAGAGTAGCCCCTAAGAAATGTTTGTTGAATGTTGATCAATATTTCACCCTTTCTTAATAGGTAATGATTATGTCTTACCTCCCTAAAACTTCTAAGTTCCGCAAAGAAAGGGCTAAGGCCTTATGCACTTTTGTATATCTACAGACTCATAAATTATTTGGTATACAGTAAATATCTGTTGATTCAAATTGAATGAAATTGTGCTTATCTCTGCCAACTCCTACCAGATACCGCTGACTGCCACTCTGAAAGAAATATTCTTTCAAGTAGAGAGTACAGCAGCCTTCCCATTGAGAGGAATGTGTGAAGTTTCTGGTTGTCATTCAGATGTATTCAGTTGTCCCAACCCCAGATTTGACTTGAAATGGCCGAACAGCTAGAAATTATTCCTAGCTACAATCCATTACAGAGTCATCATTGGATTTTATGAGTCACGTCCTTATATCGCCATAGTGCCTTCACCTTGACTGCTAAGGGTTAGCCATAAGTCTCAAAACAAAAATACAAAAAAGAAATGACAGAATGAGAAACTGTCTTATGACTTATAATTTACAAGACCTTGCATCGATTATTTATTATATATTTATGTATTCATTATAATAATAAAATTTATTTTTATCATTTATTTCCAATGAGTATAAAAGCACAAAAAATATCGCAGAACTTGTATGTGGGATATAATAGTAACTGCCGATTTAATTAACTATGAGCTATTTAACATTGTCCTATATCAACTTACTACTTTAAAATAAACTACACAGGTTCCTGGGTGGCTCAGGCGGTTGGGCGTCTGACTCTTGGTTTGGCTAAGGTCATGATCTCAGGGTCATGAGATTGATCCCCCTCATGGGCTCTGTGCTCAGCAGGCGGTCTACTTGAGATTCTTTCCCTCTCCTTCTGTCCCTCCTGCCACCCATGTACTCTCTCTCTTAAATAAATAAATAAATAAACAAACAAATAAATAAATCTTTAAAAATAAAATAAACTGCATACATAACCTACTTGTATACTCATTAATTTAACTGACATGTAATAAATGCCTATTACAGATATCATAGTAGGTATGAAGAATTACATGTTACAGCAGATCTCAATCCAGTGAAACAAGCAGTCCCTTGCATTACGTTTTGATAATTATTAGGAGAGGTGAACATTTGTGCCGGAGAAACATGAGGAGCTCCTAACTCTGATTCAAGTTGCCAGTGAGGAACTTCAGGTGTTTTTTGCTGTTGTTTTTTTCTTCCAAAACCATCAAGTTTGTTTGTTTTTTTAAACCATCAAATGACATTTCTGACTATAAAAGTCATGAAGGAAGAGCTAAAAAAGCAAAGTATAAAGAAGAAAAAACTTGTCACCTAATCCCACCATACAGACTTGAGCTACATACTGAAGAACAAAGAAAAAGAGATATGCATTCCAGGCATGTACAAAGGCAAATAGGCAAGGGATGGCATCACGAAGCCAGAAAAGGTGCTGGAACATTAGAGCCAAGGGCACAGTCGGCCTCATATATAATGTAGACCAGATCCACCCACTCAGCCTCTGTGGAGCGGGTCATTCTGGGATCAAAGCAGAAGGCAAGCAGGAGAATTGGTTTCTCCCTGTGGGTCTGCACAAAAGCCCCCCGTGCAGCAGGAGGGGTGAAGTTAGTGAATATTCACAAACTTCCAAGGGACCAAAGCTCAGAATAAAGCAGAGCTGGAGCAACTCTACGTCTTCTTCCTCTTCGGTGAGAAGATATTTCAGGCGAGGCGGACGATGAAGATTGTCCTATTTCAGCAGGCCGCGTGTGATAACTCTCTCTGCCTTCTGCAAGGGACTTTTACAAAATACGTCCACATTTTTCATTTCCTTAATTCTTCATGTCAGCACTAAAGACCAACAGAGAGGTCATTTCCGGGCAGCAGGTGGGGGGTGGGGGGTGGGGGCGAGAGGCCAGCGGCCTGCAGAGCAATATGCCTAAATTTTATTGTGACTACTGCATCACATACCTCACCGTGAACCTCCATCTGTGAGAAAGACACACTGCAGTGGTAGGAAACACAAAGAAACTGTGAAAGACTACTGTCAGGAATGGATGGAGGAGCAGGTGCAGAGCCTCATCAACAAAACCACTGCATTGCAGCAGGAGAAGCTATCTCCCAACTCCATTGCTGCTCCTCCTCCTGCAGGGGCAATGATCCCACCTCCTCCCAGTCTCCTGGGTCCTCCTCACCCTGGTATGATGCCAGCACCCTATATAGGGGGACTTCCCATGATGCCAATGAAGGGCCCTCCTCCCCCTCGGATGATGCCAGTGGGACCTGCCCCTGGAATGAGGCTGCCTATGGGAGGCCATATGCCAATGATGCTGGAGCTCCCAATGATGAGACCACTCCCCTGTCCCATGATGGTGTCCACCTGGCCAGGAATGATTCAACCAGACAGACAGAGATGGAACCTCTTTATATCCATTTTTTTAAAAGATTTTATTTATTTATTTGAGGGAGAGACCAAGGCAGAGCACCAGCTGAGGGAGAGAGAGAGGGAGACGGAGAAGTAGACTTCCTGATGAGCAAACACCCACCCCCAGCTCAATCCCAGGACCCCGGGGTCACGACCTGAGCCGAAGGCAGACACTTAACCAGCTGAGCCACCTACACACCCCAACACCTACTTTATATTATTTGTTCTACTTCACCAGGAGATCGTGGTGTTATAGCCTTGGGTGTTTTCTAACAGCATGACAAGGAAGACTTGTTCCCCCTTCTTATCAAAGAGAGAACAATTTTTTTCAGGGAAGTTGGCAGGATCGAAAAAAAAAAAAGCAATTTTCATTTGTATTATGAAATGTGAAGATAAAATAAAATGGTCAACTGCTCTAGTTTAAAAAAGTAAAAGTTCAAACTAATGAAGACTAGCAGAGAGATTCATCCCACTTGACCATCACAGAAATGAAGTCTCAGAGAAGTGCAGAATTTGGCTAGGGTCAGAGTTTCAAACTACCAGGATCAGAACTAGCATTTCCTTTTCCCTCTTTTCGGTGCAGAGACCTTAATATTCAAGGCCTAAGAGTCCTACAGTGGAAAACTCAGAGAATTGGAGGCCAGGGGGGAGCTGATACTGCTCCCCAAATTACTAATTTTGAACATTCTTTTTTTGTCTTAATTTATTTAGATAATTCCTTTAATCTTCCATTTTGTTGAGTATATGTAGCTACATCATTAATCCAATTTGATTTTTTCAAAGGTTAGAGGCTTAATAGGGAATGAGAAAAGAAATGATAAACTCTATTTTTCCAGATACATTTGTAAGCTTTTCAATAGTGAGTCAAATATGAATATTTCATAATTGCATATTTTCTTTTTGGGGGCCAATAGCCATTTAATATAGAAACCATTAATAGAATTACCAGATGGGTGCTTTATTTGCTTTTAAAGTGGTTACAAATAGTAGCAATTAGTCATTGATGAAGACCTCTAAGTTGAGAGGTTTTTCATAATTCAGCACTATGGTAATTTTTGGTATCATCTGCAAAACAATAAATACAAAAACGTTTGTAAAAAGCAACATATGTCTTGACAATTTTCTAATTATCTGTGTGTAAAACACTCAATTTCTTCTGCAGAGACGGAACTTCTCACATGACACATTTGTACTCCAAAGCCTACAAAAGATTATTAGAAATTAGTGAGGCCATATTTCTACAATTTGTTTTTATCTCATTCTACCCAGTTAGAGTCCAGAGTTGTGTTTATTTTTCCCACAAAAAGAGGTAACTGCTTTTATGAAAAACAGGCGGAGGATGGGTGTTGAACTGAGAGCCTGAGTTTAGTCAGAAATAGCATTAAAAACTCGATTCCACACTTTTCAGCGAAAATAAAAGGGGAAGGATGCCAGATGGAAATCGGCCAAATGGTGTTCTTTTAGGAATTGTGCCTAAGTTATCCTGAAGGGAAAAAAAAAAAACAATAAGAAGAAAGAGAGGGAGACTCCAACAGGATGCCCTGAAAAAGTTTTCTGCTTTACTTGTCAATAAAGAAGCAGAAAACAGTTCTAATTCAAACTTCTCAACAAATCTATAAAAAGAAAGAAAAGAAAAGAAAAGAAAAGAAAAGAGAAAAGAAAGGAAGACAAACAACTACTGAATATTTTAGACCAGTAAATACAACTTAGAATGACTTTTTTGTGATATTTGAAATCTATCAATTATTCTCTCTCTCTCTCTCTCTCTCTCTCTCTCTCTTTCCAATCAATGATAATTGCATTTAACCTCTTCTTGATATGCTTATTTATTTCTTCAGTGCTGGCATCTCTTCTACCCAACCCACAGCCCTTGTACATGTTTGGAGCTCACTCAATCTTCTGCAGACACCAACACAGAGACGTGCCTCCATGTCTGCCCACCTCTCTCTCCCACACCAGCTGAGAAAAGAAACCACCCGTCACTGTAGGCTCCCCAGGGGGCCCACTGTCACTGCACATGTTTTTGTCCTTTGGGGAAAAAAAAAAAAAAAAAAAAAGACCTAGGTTGAGACCTCCCTTGCTTGTAAGTCTCCAAAAACTTAGGCTCTAATTAGGCATCTCACTCTGGAATTTACAAAATATTTCAGATCAGGAAGCTTCTCTCAATTGGAATTTTGAAAACGTTCCAGGAATCACCAAATTTCCTTTTTCACAAATAGATTGGAGATTGTGACAATATGTGCTGGGTAAGGCCTAGGAATGCAATATTTAGTCAGAATGCTTTGCTTCATCAGATTTTTAAATAAACAACCAGAATCCAGATATATAGTATTTGTGGTTTCAGATTCCGTTTTGAAAGTCTAATTCCACATTCAAAGGCTTTGACAGGGGAAATCTTTTGGCCTGTTGGAGTGACAGAAGAAAGAGTCGGAGTGGTTCTGCTGACAGTGGAAGACTTGGGGTCTCAGAGGCACACTGCGTCTCAACCAGGGCATGCTTGCAGAACACTTTGGGAGATTGGATTTTATTCTTCTTGCAATGGAAAACCACGGGAGAATTCTAAATAGTGGAAAAATAAATTTACATTGACACATTAGAAGGATCACTCCACAGGAGACTGTATTGTGGCCATTACAGTAGAATCGGAGACACAACAGATGTTGGTGACTTGAGCTACAGTTTAGAAGCTGAGGTGGTGAAAAGTGATGAGATTTCATATAGGTTTTTGAGGTGAAGGTAAGAGAAACTACTGGAACTATAATGCCAATGGGGTGGCATTATAGAGGGAAAAGAACAAAAGATGATCTCTGTGTTTGTTTGTTTGTTACCCTAAACAAAGCAAGAGGATATCAGTACTATTCACTCAGAAAGATTTATGAAGAGAACAAATTAAGGTATTTGAGGGGAAAATGGATGGTTCTGCCTTTGATCTGTTGTGTTGGTGATGACATTAATAACTAGCATTGGTGACACCTGGGTGGCTCAGCGGTTGGGCACCTGCCTTTGGTTCAGGGCATGATCCCGGAATCGAGGGATCCAGTCCCACATCGGGCTTCCTGCATGGAGCCTGCTTCTCCCTCTGTCTATGTCTCTGCTTCTGTGTATGTGTGTCTTTCATGAATAAATAAATACAATCTTAAAAAAAAAAAAAAAAACTAGGGGATCCCTGGGTGGCTCAGCGGTTTAGCGCCTGCCTTTGGCCCAGGGCACGATCCTGGAGTCCGAGGTTCGAGTCCCGTGTCGGGCTCCCTGCATGGAGCCTGCTTCTCCCTCTGCCTGTGTCTCTGCCTCTCTCTCTCTTTCTCTATGTTTATCATGAATAAATAAATAAATAAATAAATAAATAAATAATCTTTAAAAAATAAAAAATAAACTAGCATTGGTTGAGCACTTAATATTCTAAGTCAAGTGGAATTACTTATAAATATATATTACTTTATTATATTATAAATATATATGTGTGTGTATATATATCATTTATCGCTTACTTATTTAATCCTCCCAAGTACCCTGGGAAGTAGTTATTGTTATTCTCATTTTAGACATAAGAAAAGGAAAGTATGGAGAAACGTGCCCTAGTCAGCCAAGCAGAATCTGGTGCCAGAACCTACTCTAGAACCACCACCTAGAACTATTGTAGAAACTACTGCCTTTACCAGTGGAAAATCCAAGTAGGTAGCTGTGCCGAGTATGGATCCCAGAGAGAAGTCTGGGATGGTGATATATGTGAACAAAATCCTGGAGTAATGCACGATTTATACATCTCATCGAAGCAGCATAGGGCACTAAGCAGCCATAGTCCGCAATGGAAGAGGAAAACCAAGTGAATACGGTGATATGAATTAATCAAGGGAGAGGGAGTGAACAATGGGTTCAAATGCCAAGATTTAGACCGGGAGACTGAATTGACCACCGGATTCAGTACAACAAATTCTGATGAACCTGATAGAGCCCAGTCAGTGGAATGGAAAGACCAGACACCCATATCATGGATTTCAAAACTTTCCTATGTGAGCAAGTGGGGAATGACCATGTGGGCACCACTCTGACAAGTTTGGGTGAAGGAAATCAGAAACTAACTGGAGGGGGCACCTAAGTGAGAGACTGGTGTGCACGTGTGTATGGTTACTTGGCTTCTTTGTGTTTAAGATAGGTTACAGCCACATGTTTAAATAAACATCAGCATGACCTAACAGAGGAGAAGAAATGTATCTACTAGAACCTATCTTAGGGTGAATGCAAATTAAGTTTCCGATGCATGGGAATTCCATGTATAGGAGTGTTAAGTTTTATTCACGTAGATTTCACTACATGCTAGAACACTGTTGAAACCCGTAATCATCTTCCTATCTCAGGCCATAAAAGAAAGAGGGGCATTTCCTTGAACTTCCCCTTCTGTTCTGGGACTTTGTTCTATTATCTTAATTCAATAAGCCCTATATCTACAAAGCCCCAACAATCAAACTGTCTAACTCTCTTCAAAATCTTGTTATCTACAAGTATTTCATCAATTCACTTGATTAATTTGGGGACTGGCTTGTTTATGGGTTTTTTTTCCCCCTTCTATCACTTGTCACTTTGCTAGATAATTTGGATGACTCACTCATCTATTTAGCTTCAAAATTCTTTTTCCCCTATATTCTAGTGACAATCATTTCTGCTCAGCTTTGACAATCCACACCCATAGATACAAAATGGAGTGTTTCTACACAAAAAGTGTTCCACTATGACATGCATAATTGTGAAATTCTCTCCTCTAATCCCCTATCCCACTTGCTCACACCCACAAAAGCTCTTCATAGGCTTCAGAAGCTTTGCCTCTCCATTTTCTGGCAATCTCCAATTCTTCCTGGCTTGACTGCCCCAAACACCATACTTTCATGGGTGCAATTGATTCTTCCCTTCTTTGACCTCCTCTCACAGCTGCCTTGCCAATCCCATTACCAAATCATACCACCATCTGTTTGCTCTCCTCCTCCTCCCAGACTGCCAAGAGTTAGTGAGAAAATTGAATAACCACGCTGATCGACTCTGCTACAAATTTATGATTTCCACTGTCAGCTGAACTCTCGGTGCTCAGCAGCCCTGTTACTCACTCCTACTTGGCTGGCCTCCCCATTCCACAGAGCAGCTGTTCCCACCACACCCTCATCAGATGCTCCCCTTTCACCCTCACTCCCCTCAACATCAACACACTATTTCACCTCCTACTGCTGAGAAGATTGTGGCCATCAGGCGTGAACCCCCTCCATTTCCGTCCTCTACTTCTCCAAATTTGCCTGCATCTTTACTCATTGGAACTTCATCTTGCAACTCAGAAGAATCCTCCTTATTTTATCCATTTGACCTTTTGATTTCACTCCTTACTGCCTCTGACAGGATCTTATCTCATCACCGGGCTTTCTCTTTTCTGTTCAACCTATAAACCTCTTTCTTTCAACCTATAAACCTACCTACATTTCTCTATTTTGTTAAAAAAAAAAAAATCTTTCCTCATTTCTTCCACCACCAAATTGCTGTTTCCTTTTCCCTCCTGCAAATTTCTTGGCAAAATACCTTGCATTCAATGGTTCTGCTTACTTAAAACTGTCTCCATGAAACCCGATGTACTCTTACCTGGCTGCCATACTGGTCCATCTATTAGAAATGCTGTATTAGGAGTGTTTTCTCACTCTTCAATTTTGTCGTTCTGAATGCTGGGAGTTTGGTTTTAATATCAATTCATTCACGTACTAATTGCTTAAAGTTGGGCAAGGTATTTAACTTCTCTAAGATTTACCTCCCTCATTTTTAAATTAGAGATGCAGGGGTCACTTTTAAAGATAGCCAGGTTTCCTTTAAGCAAATTACTTTTTACCCACTGAATTCAGGCTAGTAAGACTGTTATTCAAAGTGTGTTGCCCTTCCTTAACCAAAGGGTTGATAAGCCACTCCAAAAGGACATTTTGGCATTCCCTCTTTGGAGCCTGAAAAGTAATCATAGTGATGAAATACATTAGCATAATTGGCTTTAGGCCATTCCAGGAGTAGTATCTGAAAGAGAGAGTTTACCAATTCCTACCAAACCCTGAATTTATCTCCACCCTCATTTTCCGGAGCATGTTCCTTCATCCTCCATTAGTACCATTAGAGGTCCATCTCATTGTTCCCAAAGCTATCTTTGGTTTAAAACATTAAGTTCTAAATTTGCTTTCTATTGCTTGAACACAAATTGTGTTATTAGTACTATACCAACTGATCTGTGCAATATTTTTAGTGTAAAATCCAGGGCCTAATAACAGGTAAGTCATTTTTTACTATTATTATTGTTTTTGATATTGCTATTAATAGTATGTCTACTCCACTCATACTGAAACATTTTCCACCTTGGCTTTTCATCACACTGTTTCTCCAGATTCCACATTTACTTTGGTTCTCCTTTATGAGATCCTCGCTATGGCTCCTCAAGATTGGCCCTTTGCCTCCTTCCGTTTTCACTCTCTGCCTATATTCCCCAGGACACTCATATACTTGTATGGAGTCCCCTGTCCCTAAATGTACATAAGCTTTTCAACTTTTTCCCTTCCCAATCTTACCTTCCTACATTTCAAATTCCACCTTTGTTTTTTTCAAATTCCACTTTTTAATTAAATCGTTCAAAATGAAAATCTGAAACAAACTTCTCCATCTTATTTTCTCTCTTCTTTCTTCTCCAACCTCCAATCACATACCAAATACTGTGTATCCTTCCGTCCACACACATCTTGAGCTATGTCCACAGCATGCAACAGAATCACATGAGAGGCTTTATCCAACTGTACTAGTCCCTCAACAAGTCTCTTTTCTCTATCACTTTTATTATAAACTGCCCTCCATTCCACCAACAGTGCCATCATTCTAAAACACTTACTGTGTTATACCTTGGCTCGAAAACTTTCAGTGACTTTCAAATACTTATAGTAGAAACCCACACCGCTAGACATAAAATTCAAGGCTGTTCTTCAGCTGAATCTATTTGCTCTTTCCAGTTCATATTGAGTCATGCATCCCATGTCTCCTACACTCCAACCACACTGGGTTATGTAACTTTACCAAATATACAAAGAATTTTGATGTTTTCATTATTTTGTTCCTGATATCTTCTCCAGTTAAAATGTCTTTCTTTCCTGCTTAGTGTAAGTGAACTATTAACTATTGAGGGTTCAACTAAATAGGTTCTTTTTTTAATTTTTTTAATTTATTTCTTTGAGAGAGAGAGAGAGAGAGAGAGCCACCAAGAGAGAAAGAGAGAACACAAATGAGGGTGAGGGGCAGAGGGAAAGGAAGAAGAAGACTCCACGCTGTGCATGGAGCCAGAGGCAGGGCTCGATCCCACTAGCCTGGGATCATGGCCTGAGCCGAAGGTAGATGCTTAATCGACTGAGCCACCCAGACATGAAATATGTCCCAAATGTCTTCACTTTCTCTCTTAAACTTTGTCGTCCTATATGTATGACACATCTAACTCTCTTGGTTTGTTGAAAGCATAGATAGTATCTTTCCCATATTTATATTTCCACCCTCAAGCACAGTTTCTGGGCTAAATCATGTATTAAATAACTACTATCAAGTCTGGTGATCTTCAGAATAGAAAAATACTTCTGAAATATACATAATGCATATTCAAATATACATTTGAATATATGGAAGGTGTATGTGAAGGAAATATATGTTTCAAAATATTTTATATAGATAGATATCTAAATAGATAATGTGTGTGCATCCAAAATAATCTAACACTTTTATACCTTTATATTCCATTGGTTAATGCTTCTGCTAATCAATAAGTGACTAAACACAGACATTAGTATTCCTGATAGACATTACTGATGATACCAATAAAGGTTATATTCTGAATTTGCAAACCAAGCATTAAGGAAATCCTAAATTGTACCCAATGATAAGATATTCTGACAATATGTTATATCAGAGGTTGTACCCTTTCATACTGATATTAGCTAGAAAATTTTAAATTGTCACACCATAGGTGACAGCAACATTAAAGGCATGATGGCATTCCTCCTGAAACCCATCAAAAACAATAAACATTTCAAACAAAAATACCATCTCTTGTAAAAAATTATATGATAAAGTATACCGAATGTGATTTATACAGGATTTTACATAAATTTCATGATAAAGCATAAAACAGGTATTTTGAATATTGTATATGACAAATGTGGACATTTATATATAGAATCACGGGTTAAACACTTTGCATACATACATTATGTGCAACCTCTGCAATACGTGGAATATTAATAATGGCTTCAGCAACACAGAATGACTTTACAAGACACTTTTCTTGAAAGATTTAACAATATAAGTACCACACATTAATCATTATTCATAGATCAGGGTTTACTAAATTCTTGAAACACTAGATAGCCCCTGGCAGGCTCTGGGCCCTTTCAGCTCTAACAGGAGGCAGCTGACTTTCCTTGATTGCAAGTCAAAGACCAGAAAGAAAACATCCAGGCAAAAAGCATCTAATCTAATAGAATATCTTCTAATTGGAATTAAAGGTGAAAAGAGAGAAATAGAGGGAAAAAAAAGAGTAACTCCACAGCCTGTGCCCTTCAATATTGATGATCCTTAAAATTTCACTGTCATGGAACTGCCAGAACTGTCTTACTACAAATGAAATCTTATGATTTTTTTTCAAAGAAAACAGCAAATCCCATAAACTACAAGACTGTGAAAATCATATCCGCACTATTTGTGGCATAAATTCTTTTTTTGTAATGCTATGAAGCACAAAAGGCAAACAGAAATCATTGAAAATACTTTAATAATGTGCTGCAAAATAAAAAACAAATAAAAATACTTCTGGATACGGTGTGAAATAAATCCAGCTTATAACTTGGGCAGTGAGTTCGGCAATGATAGAGGTAAACACAGATTCCATAGATTTGATGAGTGACGATTTTTTTGTCTTCCGCCTCAAGATAGCCTCCATGGCATGACTTCATTTGAGATCATAGCTTGACATCAAGGGAAGTCTCTTTTGACAGTATTAGAGAAAAATAATTTATGTTAAAATCATGCTTTATGTCTATCCTGAAATATCATAGAGACTTGGCATATTGTCACACATAAACCGTTCAAGTTGAACTGAACTCCATGTGCAAAGAATGGTTCTGTGTATACTGATTTTAGAAACCATGCATTAAAATGTATTTTGTGGGCTCCTGGATAGCTCAGTCGGTTAGGCGGTCGCCTTCAGCTCAGGTCATGATCCCGGGGTCCTGGGATGGAGCCCCACAGCGGAATCCTTTCTCAGTGAGGAGACTGCTCCTCTCTATCTCTCTGCCTGTTGCACCCCCTGCTTGTGTTTTCTCTCTCTCTCCATCAAATAAATAAATAAAATATTTAAATAAATAAAATGCGTTTATTTTGATATTAATTCTACTAATCTCTCTACTACAGATATAAGTCTCTAGGGTAGAGCATTATACTGTTGCTAAGAAAGGCTCAAAGAGAGCAGTAGTCTCCACAACTTCATATTCCACATAAAGTATGGCAACTAATGGCACAGCATTCCAAGTCTAAGAGAAATATCTTTCAGTTAAAGTGCAACCAAGTCCCTTTAGGTTTATTCTGGGGCTCCTTCACACTGCTTTGAAAGTAATTTCCCTAACAAATCAGGATCTCCGCACCCCTGTCTTTAAAGAACTCAGCTGTTGGACTCCAGTTCTCCTCACATCAAGTTGTATCTCCACAACATGAATCTAATGCCTTATACATTTTGATCTGTTTTCCAGCCTCCTTGTATACCATCCTGCCTTGGCACCCGCTCGTTGTCCACCAGAGGACATGCCTTCCTTTCAGCACCATGTAGTTCTCACATCTGGGAAACACAAATTTATCTTGCTAGCAACAGAGTTCCTGCAATAAAGTAGATCCTGGGTGACGCAGAGGATTGCAAGCTCTAACAGTGTTCATGTGATCTGGGATATATGTAGGTACATATAAATATGTGCATATTACCTCACCTGGGTTATGCAGCATTTAATATTTTGTAGTAAGGCAATATCCCCACTACCTAATCTAGTGTAAGAACTCAATAAATATTTATTGAATGACTAATAGTTATACACTTTATTGAATGCCTTAGAATCACATAAAATTTCCATTTATAGTATCAAATGAATTCAATCAAGCATCTGCTAATCTACTATAAGCAAGGCACTTTGCTAAAAACTGGAAGGAGACAGTAAATATGAATCAGACTTGAACCTTCCCAGTGAGGAGATTATAGCGTAGGAAAGAAATATGCATAAGCACAAAATATTCCATCATTAAAGACAGGAAGAGTCAGGTAGCGTAAAATCACAGAGGAAAGTGGCTTAAAATTATCACTAACAACTTGCTCACCAGGAAAAGAGGGAAGGTAGGATTCATGCATGTAAAGTTAGAAAGCCAGAGGATTGCTATAGGAGTAGTAGTATAGGTTAAGATAAACTAGCAGGAAAAAAAAAAAAAAAAAGATAAACTAGCAGGAAAGCATAAAGCGGGT
Organism: Canis lupus baileyi; assembly: GCF_048164855.1. NCBI lineage: Eukaryota > Metazoa > Chordata > Mammalia > Carnivora > Canidae > Canis > Canis lupus. The sequence continues at coordinate 81,849,839 of NC_132839.1, forward strand.
AAAGTCACTTGAAAGTCACCAGGCTTAGCTGGAAAATAGGGTTCAGGGAAAGGATGAATGGAAAGTAAGAATGGGAGAGGAGAATTAGAGTCAGAGGAATATAATTCTAAATTAAGGGATTTGAAATTTAGTTACTAGAAATTTATAGGTACTTAGTGTTCCTGAGCATGGCCTAAGAAGCAGTAAGTTGTCCTGTCCTTGCAAGACATTGGGCAGCAGTGTACTCAGTTCTTCAGCCTTCACTGTAATATCTCAATCCGCTGTGTGTAATTTGTACACAAATATGAATAAGACTTCAACTATACTTTCCATGCCTATCCATGATCTATTTTATTTTATAGCCTTGAACAATTACTAGTAGCACACACACACACACACACAGAGAGAGAGAGAGAGCTTTTTCTTTTTAAATACATATTGTTATGATCCAATATTGCTAGATGGCACAGTGAATGGGATAATTTCTAATAACAGTCATTAGGGTGTATCAATTTCAAATTCAACTAAACAATGAGTAATGGCAACTACTGGAGGACAGTGGTAGACCTTACAGCCACCTACATGAAAAGTAATCAATTTTAAAGATCCAACGGTAACATATCTTTTAAAACAAGTTGAAAGAAAAAAAAACTGCAGGAAAATATTTGAGGAAAACTGAAATAAAGCATTCCCAAACCTCACAGTCAAACAAACCGAATGGCAACACAACTGACGTGGCAATAACCTAAAAGAGCATATCACTGTGCTAAAGGTGCTTCCCAATGCAGCCTGACACCGTGGATTAGTGGAATTCCAAACATTCAAAGACAGTGGACGTGGACGTGGGATTATGAGTTTACCTAAAGACTCCACTGCAGTTTACTAGAAAATAAATAAACCTGTTGCATATTTCCCAGTGTTTGTTTTAATGAATCCTCTCTAAATCCAAAGAGATACTTAAAGAACAGCTCAGAGTATTCATTGATAATAGATCCTATTTTAAATTATATTCTCATATGTTATAAACTGTCTGCATTTTCTAAATAATTCCAAAAACATCTTTTCAAAGCCACACTAAACAGAAAGCTTGTTCATAAAAGTTGTAAAGTCTCTATCAACAAATAGTCCTAAAATCAAGTTTAGATTCCTGCAATGTTTTAAGGAAATCAGGGTTTAAAATCAGACACATCTGCAATTTGGCTCCTTAGTCTAACTTGTGACTAGTATAAGACATCTGGAAAAACCTATTTGTCCGTTTTTAATAGCAGATAACTCTTAAAGACAGCCACTATGTGGCAGGCACCATCCTGTATTGCATTAAGACCACTTCTAGGATCTTAGTTCACTAGTGAAAAGCTATGTGACCTGTGTCTCATTTCTGAACCTTTCTTTAATAGTAATGTAATTTACACTGGCTCACTTTATGCCAGGTAGTTGCAGCAAATGGTATACAATTTTTAAATAAATGGTGTATCTTATTATATGACATATAACTTCCATAGCATATTAATGCATCCTCATTGCCCAATAATGCTCTGAGACTATTATCTTCTTTTAAATGCAGGAAAGGTTAAGTAAGTTATTCAAAGTCTCAAAGACTAGTACATAATTGGTGTCCTTTTAATTTATAAATGATATATACCTTTAAATTGTGTATTTTCATAGGAAATCCAAGAAGGGACAAAATGGAACAAATCAAATCCTTAATGAATACATACAAACTAAAAGATCACTCAGATCAGATTATTACCAGGTAACTCTCAGAGCAAAAATTAAATTGTAATATTCTGATCGCCTGAAGACATACTACTCGTACAAAAAAAAAAAAAGAAATAGAAAAGTTTAGGAACATCTTAGGAACACTATTGCTGAATTATTTTGCACCACAACTACAAATTTGTCCTTATTTTAGAAAGTAGAAGCTACCAGTGATTTTATATTATCAATTAAAACTCCATAATTTATATATGCTTTCTATTCCATTTGCCAACAATTTCTACTAAATGAAAAAGGAGCAATTTGAATTGATGTGTTAGACGAGAGAATGAGTCAGGGTTTCGAAAAAAAAATAAAACTTAAACAGCTTTCTCTTTATAAGGTTTTGCATAACAGAGACTTTAGACTTCCATAAATACTCAGTTCTGTGTACAATAAAATATTTGTGAGCAACATAATAACCAGCAATGTTCCAAATGGCATCCATACATTAACTGCCAAAAGAGGCTACGGAACAATTTTTGAAAGGGAAAAAAGAGCCCTCTGGACCTAGTGTAGTACGCAAGCTCAAAGGAAACGAATAGCCTAATTATATAGCCATGAAAGAAGCCAACAGATTTCAGTGATTGGGAAAAAGAGCTTGACAAAATCTAAGGATATTAGTCAGATCCTCAAATTATTTTATTTCTCTGTATGTTCTGAATTGTCAGCAGTATAAAATGAAGAGAAAAGCACCTCCAGAAGGTTTGTTGTGCTTTATAGCCCCATATTCATAACAACTGTGCCCATTCTTCACGGTGTTGTTAAAAGGCAGAACCAATCTGCTGCCGGATGACTGTCTTTGGCCCCGCAGAAACTTTCATTTTATGTGATAAAGACAAACACACACAATCTGAATATGTTCTCACTGGGGAGGGAAGAAAGGATGAGAGACCCCTTTCATGTCATGCACTTGATAAATTATTTCTAAGATGCATATTTTTTTTCTGCTCGGGCCTGTCCAAAGGCAGAGTTCCATTGTGGCTTTCCAAAATGCAATCCTTTGTAAGTAATTTCAATGGCCCTTAATAGAATCCTCCGAATCACATTATATATTCAAAAATATGATCACCCTAATACATATCTTTTATGTTTGCTCTCAAAATCGTGAGAGGTACTTCTGTTTTATCCAAGTGAAGCCTTTAGGCAGTTATTTGTGGTCACTTGCTGCTTAAAATGTAGTTCATTTAATGCTATTGCACATTTAGTTACTTGATACGCCTTTAATTCATGTATTTCATACCATCGAAATGCTTAAAAAAATATGTTCTGAGTAGAGGGGGAAAAAGTATATGCATATTCTTTTATTTTAAAATGAGGAATTTTTTTAAGCATTAAAAAAATACCCCTATTGTGGGGCTCCAAGTCAAGACTCCAAGATCAAGAGTTGCATGCTTTACAGACTGAGCCAGCCAGGCATCCCTAAATGAAGAATTATTTTTAATTCTGGTGCCATGTGACATAGCCATCAACAATTCTGAAGCTTTCTTCTTTCCTTCATTGTCTCCATTAGACCCACGGGGAGTACAATGGCTTAGGTCACAACATGAAACATCATGCTAATTAAACTGCTAATTAATTGGTATAAGCAATATATCACATGAAATAGATTGCTGTATTACACCGTTTTAACTTTTGTGCCATTTCAACTTGGTAACCACTAATTTAGCATCCTTTAATCATGTTCTTTAATCCAAATGTTAATCTCAGAGGACAAGAGCACGTGATTATTAGGGAGGTCTTGGTACAAGATATGTGTTGCATTTCTTCCTGGTATTGAAAATGGTTTCCTGAAAGGTAAGAAGATCTTATGTTTATAGATCCTTGATATGCATTTGAATATAACCTCTCTTAAAGTAGGACTAATTGGAAGTCATCCTCATAAACATTTTCACAAACTTCTCCATGTGAATAGTAAGGCATTTATGTGACGAGCCATCATAGAATTTTGATTAAAAAGGCTCATGGGAAAAATTGTTTCCTTAACACTATTGGTGTCTTTCTTAACACGGATTTTTTGTTTTTCAATTACATGACTTTAACAATCAAGTTTCAGTTTGGGATTCAAGACAGGGCAGATTTTTACGTAATAAATATGCAGGGACTTTAAAAAGTCAACCAGCATAAAGTTAAAATGCACTATATTCGCTTGAAATGTAATATCAGGAGGCAGCCAGTTTCTGATCTTTCTAGAATGCATATACGAAATATCTGCTGCTTTCATGAGCCTGACACATAAGAGGGGGAAAAAAGAATCCTTCCAGACCCGCCTTTTAACAGCTAGACACAGAGAGAGGAAGAAAGATGAGAGACCTGGGTCCCCCTCATGAGCTACTGAGACAGCAGAATTTCCACTGACACTGTTGGGCTGTAGCAATTAGAAAACAGGCTGAGCTGGACCTGCTCTCAAAACTCCAGTCTCTTAAAACAGGACATGTTCATTTCCCACCTAACATCTAGGGATACAATCCAGGAAGGTGTTTATTTTTAATTACATTAATCTTAACTCCTCCTTACAAATGCACAAAAAGAAGCATGAGGTAGGTTATTATGGCGGTATTAGCATCCATAAAACTATAGAGTAGCCCGCCCTTTCATGAAAAAGGTAAAATCATTGAAGTATATACCCTAAGAAAAATCTGTAGTTGGCTTTGTTTCTTTTCAGTTGCTCAGTTCCTAAGTTGTGAAATAAAAATACAACTTCCTCATGTTTTCACAAGCAACGCTGTGTGTGCCCAAGAACACAGAGCTGTTTCTGAGGTCTAGATTTTTCCTGTCACAATTGGTATTCGATGCATTTTTATCCAAAATGCAGTTTCAGATGGGCAAAACAGCATTTTCAATGATAGTTTATTTGTTTTATCCTCTCCAGTATGCTTAGTTAGCCAATTACAATGTTTAAAAATGAAAGCCACTGACTTTCCAAGTGTTAAATATTATCCAGTTCAATGTAGCCAGTGTTTATTTGGTTTATAGTTCACACATCCGAATCCCATCTTTATTATTTATTACAAAGCACATTTTCTGCTTAATAAAGGACTTTGAAAATAAAACTCTCATCATATTTAATAGATACTTATTAAACATTTGCAAAGAATAACAGCCACTTATTTATGGATTGGGTATCAAAATCAACATCATTCTTAGTTCTTAGGATAATCTGACAAATACTTTATCATTCTTAAGTTTCATAATTTTTAAGCTACTAATAATTGGGGAAAATTATACTCCCTTATGATTATAGATAAAGTGATCCTTCAAAAATTGTTCTTTGACCTTTTAGCAACTTTCATCATTGGATTGTGACAGGTTTGATTTCAGTTTTCACAGCTTCCTTTCACTTGTCTATGCTTGAAAAAAAAATTACAGCTCAGAGAGCTCTAAGATTTGAATTGTAGCAGACCAGTAACTGATGAATGCCCCTGGAGAGCCCATAGCTGCACAATTTTGCTGAGCTTCACGCCATAGTATATGAAGTATGTCGAGGGCTTGGCGCTGCTTTTCTGTGAGGTGCCTTTTCTTTCATTAGTGACAGAGATATTCAGGTTATTTTAGCCCCTGAACATCTCAGTCAGGAGCAACTACACTCTATTCGTATGTTAATTATAGGACAACAACAAGGAAATTAACAATTGCCAGCATTTATTGAGTTCTTGTCGTGCCATAGTCACATTACCTGGCTAATTCTCATTTAATAATCACAATCAATGTATGATGGAGATACTGTTATTACCTTTATATTACATCTGAAGAAATGGAGGCAGAGTGGAGTAATTTGTTCAAAGGCCAGTTTGTAAAGTGTCTGAATCATGGTTCAAACCCAGGCAACCTGGATTGCAGACACTGCACTCTTAGCCACTATCATAGTCCTTCACGTAGCACATGGCATTGTAATAATTAGCCTGTGTGGCTGGAATTCCCATTAGACCGTGAGCTCCTCTTGTTCAAAGAATGCAGTTGTTATTGGCCTCAGTCCACGGCAGGCTTCCTTTTCAAATAATGTTTGATGCAAATAGGTAGTAACATATTTTAAGCCTGCAAAGCAAGTGAGTTAGAAAAGAATTTCTTCTCCCCTGAAACCAGTATTTGAAACCAACTTTCTATCACAGATTCCATCCGTATCCAGTACTTCTATGTGCTAGAACTTCGGAATGCCTTTCACATCCAAGCCATGCATGTTGAATCTGCCTCACTCACGTTAACAGGTGCGTGATCTAAAGAACTAAAAAATCCACCTCTGTACCTTGATATAATTCCAGGACCTAACTTGTACCCCCATCTTTTACAATGTCTGGCCTGAAAGCTCCGTGATGCACCTGCCAAGTGGAGCCTCTGCAACCAGAGTGGCAGGACTGGGAGCCCAGTTCTACCTCCTGCTGGTTCTGTATCTTTGCAAATCTACCCAAACTCCCTGTGCCTAATTTCCCTCATCTGTAAAATGGATGGTATGACAATAATGATACCTGCTTCATGAGGCTGATATGAATATTAAGTAGAGCAATTAATATATTATCTGCATAGAGTCAGCACTTGGTAACACAAATCGGGTGAAACAGGTGAAGGGAATTAAGAATCCACTTATCTTGATGAGCACCGACTAATATATGGAACTGTCGAAGCGCTATTTTGTACACTTGACACAAATATAACTGTTTTTTTAACTCCATTGGAATTAAAGCCAAACGTTAAAAAAATAATTTAAAGCTAAGTCATCAAAGCAGTATTAACATCAGTTCAACCAATTAATATTTATCAAAACCAGGAAGTGGAATAGTAGCCTACCAAAAAATAATAGCCAGAACAAAACAAAAAGCAAGTCTTTTAATCCTCAATAATATTTTTGAAAGCTTTTGTTATGTTTCAGTGAAATTTTTATTTATGTGAGTCCAATCTGATGATGGATTCTGAACATAACTTTCAGATGGCAGTCGTTCACAGTTGCTCCACGCGTCTCTTGAGAACCACTTTCTTTCTTTATGCTTTTTTTGTCTCTTTGATGGGAACAGTCAAAGGCAAGAGTAAACGTTTTATTTAAAGAGAGTGGGTCATGGGAGATGCTTGGTAGGTAGTCTCCCATCTAAATTTCTAATCTCTTATAACAAAGAATAAACTGGCAAAGTTAAATTTTATTACCTAAATCTGTTCCAAAAAGACCAGAAGTTTCATCAAAATGAAAAAAAAAAATGTTCAGTGTGACCAGTTCTTTACATAAGGATTCCTGAAGTTCATCCATGCCACCTTTGTGATTTTGAAAGTGACACCATCTTGCAAGGACGGATGTGCCCTCCTCCCCAAAACTGACATAGTGTATATGCTCTCATTTTGCTTCATACCGTTCCTCTGACCTTTCCCAGTTGGAGTAGCAGTGGGAAACTGAAATAAAAGCACTGTTTTTCTGCGTGAGGCACTTTGTGACTAAACATTAATCCCGAAATTATAACAGTTGCAAGACTCCTCTGCCTGTTGCTTCCCCCAAGCAGAGGACTATAGGATGAAAGGGCCCACAGCAGTAAATATCAGGGGCTAGGGTTTCCTTCTCTCCTGAACCCAACCAGGCAGATCCAAGTCCAGAATGCCTTTGAAGTCAAAGAGAGCTTCATGTGCTGATCAATCCTTGGGGGGTAAAGAGCAAGAAAAACTGGTTCTGGCACTTTAACAATCTGCCAGGGAAGGCATTCAACTCAGTGCAGAACAAAAAAGGATTTTCTCTGTTACAAATTGAGTGATTTTGTACTTGGGTGCCTCTTGGTTCAATTAGCTTAGAGATACCTATTGATCCCAGTACATGATTATTTATACTTCAGTACATATTTCCATTAAGTCAAACTAAGGATGAACAGTAACAACTGTAAATTAGTATCCTCCCTTGCTCTAAAGGCACACGTTCAGCTTTAGGTCACTTGGAGTGGAAAACAGCATGCCATTCCCTTAATACTAATGATCACTATTGAGTATTAATATGATCCGTATTAAGTGTCGCCCTGTAATGTTTCCAAGCTATCAAAACCTTAGGGGTTTAGAGTGAAAATGATCTAAAAATTGACAGCACAGTCCAAATCCATCCTTTATAGATAAGAAATCCGAGCAACCAAAATAAAATAAAATAAAATAAAATAAAATAAAATAAAAATAAAAAAATAAAAAAAAATCATCAGATCTGGTTGTTTAGTGGTAGAGCAAAATTTGACATCAAAACTCCCGAGTCAGTCAATACAGGGTACTTTTCTTCTCACACCCTTGAAATCATCTCTGTCAAACCTTTTAATCTAAAGTGGCTAAGCTCTTCACTCTCAAATTGTGAAGATGAGGCGACTATATGCCAAAACCCAGCAACATGAGCCTATTTTATGTCACACTATGTTTTACGAGAGTATTAAAACAGGACATATAGTCATCTTATAAAGCAGGATTTTTTTTATTATTTTGGTCACAGAAAAATATTCAATACCATAGAATTATACAGTTTATAGACTTATAATTTATTATAATAGCATAAATAAAGACAAAAATCCCTGTAACAGTATAGAATGGGCACCAACTTCAGGTGATTGTCACATAGAAAGAAGAGGTAAAAATTTCTACTATAAAGTTAATCAGCAAGATAAAGAAAAATGAATACAAATACCGGGGAACAATAGTTCCAAAACTATTATGGCACATGGTGACTACAAAAAATATGTAAATCTGTTTTAAATATTTACTGTCTTACCTATGTTAATATATGATTACTTGTTATTAATTTAGGTTGAGGAAAAGTGAAAAAACTATAACCTATAGGTAGGTTAAAAAGTTAGAGTTAAAAAACAAATATTTCCCAAATCTCTTCTGTAAGAGCATCCATGATGCACATCCACTGTCACTGAGGGAAGTAGCCCGAAGGAGTATCACGGACTTTCTAACTGTCTTCAAACTGATTTCACAGGAGCCTACTCTCATTATTTTCAGACATTGGAACTGTATTAATTGAAATGGCTCGGTGCTCATAAATATTATACTTGATTGGAGAGCCTTTGCAGTAGCCATTCTAGGTCAGAATGGCTTTGTTTGTGAATAACTATCTTTAATAATGATACCACATATGAAATGGCTTAAGACAGTTTACTCTACCTCTTTACATTCTAGGTAACAAACCAAAGTGCAAATGTCAACCGTTAAATTTTACCTCCTTCCACTTACATATGCATCCACACAAATGCATCCACATACATTCACACTCATACAAAAATTAGACTTTATACAGTATCTTCAGTTGAGCAAGTAGCTACAATGCAAAGAGGTACTTCCTGCATGCAATCCATCCTTAACAAAACACAAAAGCCCTTCCCTGCATACGGGAATGCATAGGACCGCACATTTTAAAGGTCAGTTTCCTATTGATATCATGGCCATACATTCCTTCAACATGTACGTGGTTTACCCTAAATTCAAGCAGAAATTGTGTAAATTGTCTGTGAGATATATTGGGATCCATCCTTTGCATTTACACCATAATAAATTATATTTCAGCAAGTATCAGAACGACCTAAATTTTATCTTCTTTCCTGTCCACTAGTTTCTACTTTCCCTGACTGGCAGTAGTATTTTTCCTTAACGCCTTATTAAATAGCATTGAACAGTCTAATTTTCCCGGAATTCAGTCCTGAGGTATACATTTCCATTTTCTTTGTTGATCTAGCACAGGCTCAGGTGATTTCTACATAATGCATCCAATTAGTTCAAGCAAGGCAAACGAAATCACATCTATACTAATCTCCACATTATTAACTATAAACAGTAACAGGATACGTCTCCACTCTTAGCTTGAGTCCATTCAAGTGCAAACTGAAGGAAGAGGATTTCCTGTTCTTCTTTTCACACTCCTGAGTATGATGATATTTGATTCTGCTTCTCCACAGTAATTGATAAGATTGCAAAACCTCTCTCACATCCCTTCTTTATTCCATATTGAGAGCTTGATTTTTTTTTCAGTTTGTTTGCCAAGTATAGTTTGATTCCTTTGTGCAGAGATTTTATTTTAAGTCCATTTTTGTTTTCTTCAAAATCAGAGCTTCGTTTTAATCAGATAGTGGTCCTGCCCCTTGGGAATCGATTTGTTTTTACACAAGACAATTCAGGTCTATTAGGATCCAACACACTGAGTTGGAGCATTACATGTATTTCACTTACGAGCATATACATTCATTTTACACGATTCCTCAATGTGGCCAGAGGGGGTTCGTGGTCTGCACTGTATCCACCTATAAAAAATACAAAAATATATGTCTGCTTTACAGGGATGTGAGTAGGGTTTTGCGAGCCTAGTTCCAAAGCTTGGGTGCACATCTTGGCTGACAGTATTCACTCCTTCTTTAAGATGTATCTGCAATGGCCATCACCTCTGAGAAGTCATAGAGACAGAACAGTTCCCTAGAATTAACCACCCTGGGGTATCTAAATCAACACTGCTGGCTAATCTCAGGGATGCTATCTCTGACTAGAGATATTTGCATGGTAAAAGAAACATTGAATTAATTGTGTTTTCAGGTTTCAAGCCTTTCAAGGCTATGAAAATGTCACCAGATGAGGGGTGGAGGGCTAGAGAGGGTTGCTGGCTTTGTTTACACTACAAATACAAAGAAAAATGAAATGGTAATATTGTTGTCACAGCTTTTACAATTTGCAAGTCCTTAAGATCTCTGGGATGTGCTCTTGATCTGAGTGTTCACACTCTTCAAAGTAGCTCTCTTGTCTCCAAACACAATCTTTAGATAGTTCAGGGTCTCTTTACAGAGATCTGAGCAATTTGCATGGTATCAACAAATGGTCTGCTGATATCAGGGCAAGGATGGGTTAGTCTCCCCTTCAAAGTCCTGACCCTAAAAGGACAATGTTTTCCAACTTTGTATCTAGCTGCACAAATAAAAGTGATGGCAACATTCTTTCAAAATATTTTGGTGCTTATGTGAGTTTTAAATAGTGCTAAATATTTCTCTGAATTTGACCATTAGGCTGATTTCTGCTCTCAGCTCCAAAAGGTACACAGAGTATTGTCTTCTAGTTTGATGGTACATTTCATGTTAGTAAAATCTCTACTAAGTTTGAATATTGCCAAAATAGATAATAAATCACTTCCATAGAATAAAAATGCTACTGTCCACTACTAAAAGTATATACCTTTAAGAATTAAAATCAGTAAAGAGAAATATTCCACCTAATTTCCAATGTAATAATGCATCAGGACACAAGAATCAAAGTTAGAAAAGAAGTAAATGATCTATTTCAATAATAATGGACCAATTCACTTTTGAAAAAAAAAAATGGTGTAAAAAAAAGCCAAACAAGTGATGTCTAATCTTGAAATAAATTGTTCAGATTCAAGAGCAGAAAATATTTAAACATTGCTCTAATTGCAGATGATCAATATTAGCTGTATAAATTTAAGCAGCTTTAAAATGTGTTAATTTTTAAAATTAATTTTTATCTTTTCCTAGAAATGATTTTTTTTTTTCTTTCTGTAGCAGCTCTAAAAGCTAACATCACTTGGGATGCTCTGGCCAACTACACAAGCAGCACATGTTTACCAAGGCACACTGATAAGTGAATCTTCATAATTTGTTATAAGTTTAAAATAAACATAGTTTATCTTATTTTACACACGCGATATGATTGCATGTTTCATTTCAGAACTGCCTATAAAAAGTGAAAGTTTAATATCTGAAAGTTTCAGATATTGTTTTTTATACCCAAACCAACCACAATGATGTAGCCATAATGCATGCCAAGGCTACATTAGACCTTCCTGTGATGTACTTTTACTGTTTGTGATGTTTTGGGATAGCATTTATCAAATATTTCACTACTTTCATGAAGTCCCTCATTTAATTCTCACATCCTATTCAAGGCTACGATGTGCTCCCTGAAGGCAAATGTCATGTCCATTCTGTTTATCGCTACATTCTCAGTGTTGGCACATGGTTGGCCCTCAGTGAAAATTGATTTAATGAATGAATGCATGTTTGAGAATAGCTAATTAAGGAAATCATATTGTCACATCGTAGTATCGCATTTTCTAATTTTAATATTTTGAAGTCATGTGGTTATCATTGACTTTCTATTCTTTGTCATATGATTATGGAACAGATCTTTCTTGAATTGCAGCCAATGCTCTTTATTTTACTAGCATATTAATTTTCCCATTTTTCTTCTATAATTCTGTCTTAAACTGTTTGTCCACCTAAAATTTCTAAAATTTCACTACCTTCTCTTTTCAGTCTTTCCCATATTCTTTTCTTTTCTCCAAGGAAATATACTACATAAAATTGCTTACAAGGTTTTTAATAAGTAAATACACAGGTAAAACAATTAAGACAGACACTGGAAATCAGAAGTATCAAAGTGTTTTGTTTTCTGTTTTCAAGACCTGACATACTTTTAACTTAAAAGCACACCCAAGAAATAGAATGCACTGAAGTAATAAAGTCACCATAGAGCCATGCAGCCTAATGAAATTCTTATATTAATATGTCATTGAGGAATAATGTTTCATAAGTTTCATTTCATAAATTAACTATGTAGGGGCAGGTTTCGTGTTCTTGTCGTTTTAAGCTTTGATGCACTGAACAAATGCATCTGTGCACTAATATTCACCTGTCACTGAAGCCAAGAAAAATGGATTCTTTCCTTACCATTAAAGATTAATGTTTAAAAGCAAAGGTGCATACTTCAGATCACTTATTGAGTTCGTGGAGAACTACTTAAGAATCAGCATTCTGAAAACTGTCATTGGTGAGGGTCAGAGTAGAAATGGATGTTACCTGGATGTATTTGTTTTGATTTGAATCAGCTAATTAAAATGGCCCTGGAAGCGATTTTCAGATCCCTGCCACTGAGGAGAGAGGCTCTAGCAAATCCGACCAAACCAACCTTTCAGTCAGGTCCAATTCAGATGAAGTTGTATAGACATAGCCTTTGTCTCTGCTTCTCAACCTTGCTCCTCAATTTGTTCTATTACCCAGGCAACAAGTCTGCAAGTCTGTCTGTCTATCTCTCTCTCTCTCTCTCTCAAACACACACACACACACACACACACACACACACACAGCAAGATGAAATCAAGTTATTCTGGAATATGTTCTACAAGGCCATCCTTATATCTCGCTCAGTTTCCATTTCCTGACCAAAAAACACTGAAATAAGCTGGGAATTTAATTAATGAAATTTATCGGTAAAAAGGCAACTTATCAAAGCTATGTTCTTTTTCAGACTTCCCAACAAGGGCTGACTAGTGTGCTAGGAAAAGGAAACTGAATTATGCAGAGAATAAGAATAAGGTTCAGATTTAGGTTCAAGAGTACTCTCAACCCTCATATATAGGAACTGACAGACATGCCCTTATTATTAAAAAAAATACAAAAAAAATAAAAATAAAAAATAAAAAATAAAAAAACAAGCATTTCAAAACCATAAGGAAATACATATTTTGAAAGGAATATATGTCAGTTTTTCTATTCATTTTTATTAGATATACTTCAAAACTAAATCACACACCTATGTAATTGGTGAGATTATGTACAAGTATCTGTTGAACTTGTTTGCGTATAGTTGGCGATATGTAAAAAGGTGCTATGAATATTCATGATTTTCTCCTTCACTGCTGCTCAAATCTGGAGAAAAGAGAAAGGTATCATAGGAAGAGCAGAATCTATATCATGGCATAGAAAGCCGACTGATGGTAGTTTCTGTAATCCAGGAATAGGAAGTTGATACTCATATTTTAGAGCATCAATGTACATCATAGTAGTTGAATTGGGGCACAGCCATTTAACGGCACTGAAAGTTTTTCTGTTACTTTTTAAAAATATTAGAAAATCATTTGATACAGAAAATGGGACATAACATAAACATGGGTTTTGGTGAGCGTGGAGGACTATGAGAAGGAAAATTCTGTACATTATTTTTGCCTCTTACTTCCTTTTGATTTTTATAAGTGATATACCTAAACCAGAAGTTATAATAATTATTAGTTACTGCAGCACCTATAGGGACGTTTATTTCCAGATTGCCCTTAACTAATTTTACTTCGCAAAGTACATGTGAAGTAGAAATTGTAATTTTGTACATAGGAGGGAATTGAAGTTCAGAGAGCTTAATCTTCTTACAGAAAATCACACAGATAAGAATCAGGGCTCTAAACCAAGACTTTTGGTGCCTAATCAAATATTTTTTTCCGTACATTATGTTTTCTCATAATTATTTTTTATACGACTTTGAATCTTTTAAAAATACACAAGCTAAGTTACAACTGCAAATGTCTCCAGTTTCGCCATGGTGTAAGGAATAATAAGCAAACTTATGTAAGCTTCCTAAACTATGTATTTATCATACTCAGGATTCTATCATAATTGTTTAAATTTATGAACACGCAAGAAACCACTTAAACACACGCAAAAGTTATCTAAATTGCCAAAAAAAATTGAAAAAGACAAACAAGATAAATTCTATCCAACCAAAGGAAAGCCTATACCCATTTACATGTGAGAACACACACACACTCACACACACACACCACACACACATAGGCCATTCACTAGCCCTGTTTGAACAACATGCTTAAGAACAGAAGCCTCTTCTACTGTGAGTCCACCACTGAACTGGCCATGGAAGGAAAGGGGATAGATACTTTCGTTATCAATTCTTCTTCTACGCACTTTGCCCTGACTTCAGAAAATGGATGATTTGGGTCCTAACAAAAGAACGCCTTAGGTTGGACGGCCAAGGAATCAATATTTATTGACTGACTGCCTGTGAGAATCATGGAATCTCAGAGTTAGGAAGAATGCCAGGGGTTACAGAGGCCAATCACGTAAGAGGCAGTATGGAAGATGTGGAAAGAAATCCAAAGCAACAACCAGCACAGTCTTGGTTCTGAGGCTTTTTTTTTTTAATTGAAGAGACATACAAACACATACATAAAAAGATTACTAGCAGTGGGAGGAAGAGAGAAGAGCCAAGGAGGTAAAACTGTGAGAGCTCCGAAGAGTGAGAGGGGGCAGTGGTGAGGGCAGTAGGCAGAGTGCTCACTGACTGACTGAACCTAAACTTGGCCTGTCAGGAAGGGTTAGCTTAATATCTACACAAGTGAGGGAAACTGGTCAAGAAGAGGTGGAGCTGTGAGGCAGATACCCGTGAAGTCAGGAGAGAGTGAGCAGATTCCTCTGCCTCAACCCTGGAGATTTCCAGAATCCCACCCAACTCCATTGTAAGGTATTTTCTCTACTTTCTTTACCTAAGTCTTCATGTAATGAAGAACCAGTTTGGTAACTACAAAAACAAATGACAAAACTCTCTAACAACCTAAATTAGAAACACACAAACAACCTAAATTAGAAACACACAAACAAAAGAAAATCATAAGGAAGAGAAAATACATTTGCAGTGCTGTACGGCAAAAACATGAATGTAAGTGGATCCACGCAGTTTAAACCTATGCTGTTCAAGGGTCACCTGTATTTACACCTGTTTTATATATATACATTAATTGTCTTTTGGGGGTGGAGTTGATAACAGATTTCTACATTCTAAGATACACATTTCTCTACTTAAATTGTTATAACAACTGTGTATTACTTCAGTATTCAGAAAAAAAAAGTTTAAAAATAAACAAAAAATAAGTAAATAAGTAAGCAAATAGAAATTCAGATCCCTGCTGTGAGTTGTAAAGAGTCTTGGAGAGGAAAAGTAAATGTATATTGTCTGCAAAGATGTCTTCTTTATAAAAGCCTCCTGCTAGCATTTTAGAAATAGTTACGTCATCTGAGAAAAGGATGACGACTATGCTTGACTTTACCCACTAAAGAAAAAGATAATTCGGGTAGTTTTTAAAAACTTTTATTTATCTATTTTAGGGAGTGACAGAGAGTGTGTAAGAGAGGGCAGGGAGGTGCAGGGGGGCAGGGACAGGGAGGGGGGAAATAATCTCAAGCAGACTCCCCACTGAGCACAGACCTCCCAATGCAGGACTCAATCTCATGACCCTGAGATAATAACCTGAGCCAAAACCAAGAGGTGGATGCTTAACCAACTGAGCCACGCAGGCACCACTAATGCAGTAAGTTTTACCAGAATAATTAAATGTCTGACTGTAAATGCAAATTAACTGTATTAAAATATATATAATTTACATATCCCAAACTTTAGATGAAAGGTCCATTCACAGAAGCAAATGTAAAAAGGAAATAAAATCCTTAAGTTGACTGAAAAAAAGAGAGAAACACACAAACTAAGTTAACTGTCAAAAGCCAGAGTACGCAATTAAAACAACTATTTGTTAAAACTAATTACGTATTTGAGGATCCCTGCTCTAGAATAGCCTATTCTTAAATGTTAAATCCTGTGTGTCTTAATTTGTTATTTTATTTTTTCTTGTTTTTCTTTTAAATAAATATATTTTAAAGAAACACGTTTCCTAAACCAGGGAGCAATAGAGCTCAATACAAAAAATGACTACTAGAGAAGCAAAAACACTAAAATGGAACCCAGCTTCACAGTTCCAATTACATCTGGCCAAAATTGAGCATTAATGCATTTCCATTCTTTAAGCTCATAATAAAAATGTAAAATGATGCAAACTTAAGCCATCATCATTATCCTCTTCAGACCATAATATTGGCCACCTCTGGAAACAAGAGCAGTACTGGCTAGTGTTCGTGTGCCAAAGCAATAAGCTCCCTGGACAGGGACTAGATGTTAATGAGAAGATGAAGTGAATAGCAAACTCGGCTGTTCTTAAATGCTCCTGAAATTGCAATCGTGCGCCTGAAAAATTGAGAGCTGCTTGGGGAGCCTTAAACACCCACAGAAAGGAGCAGAAAGTAGTCAAAATGTTACCAGGTGATGGATAAACTCACTGAGAGTTTGATCCACTAACAAGGAAATGAAGTAAAATGTCCAAGGAGTTAATTGAGTCTTGAAAAAGTAAATGTGAGATAGGACAAAATTACAAAATCCAGCCATCCAGTTTCCTGCTTATGGAACCTACGTTGAAAGTGTAAGAATTGGCACAGTGATTATGCGGTCCTTTGGTTAATAATTGATGAATTTCTAAGTTGAATATAATTCTCTTTTAATATTATTTGTGGTTGACCAGGTTCAAAATTTTACGCTTTCTGGTAATTGGAAATTTCTAAAAATGTTTTCATAAATACTTTTGTAAATACTAAGTCGCACTGATTTAAAAACTGATATGAGCATATTAAAATGTTGACTTTTAGTACACAGAAAGACATTTCATTAATAGCTAATGTACAAATATAATTGCAGAGAGAAAGAAGTCACCTGGAATCACCTTCTACCAACTGCATTTTACGAATAATAATCCTGAGGCCCAGAAGGGTGACAAGACACATTCAGGATTATGCTGCAGGCCTAGGATTAAAATTAAATGCCCTCACTCCCAATTCAGCGGTTTATTTCCAATTAAATTATGAAAATGACAACTTAAAAAAAAAGATTTTGGAATGAGATTATTTAAAGACCAAGTATCTCTAATTCCACTACAATTCAGGTGTGAAATGCAGAGAAAATATATAAATTGCATAGACATCCTTGTAATTCACACTACACTTGACATTAAGAATGGCAGTGGGTTCGTCAAAAAGAACAAATGGCAATGCAGAGAAAGCCAGCAAAATACGTTAAATACCAAAACTAAATTCTCTGTAATAAAAACATGTGCTAAATTTGCAGAATCTCTTTTTATTTTTTTAGACTCTTTTTATTTTGAAGAATTTGAAAATGCTTAAGAAATTAATAAAAAATTAAGCCAAACTTTTTTATGGTTTCATTTCAGATTTTGGGGGGTGTGGTCCCAATTCCCATTATACAGAACTTTTTTAATATGCCTTGTATGAAAAGGACAGTAAATCTTACCCTTTAAAATAGGTCACACGTCTTAAAGCACTTAATCAAAAAGCAATATGGTGTTTCCTAACCGAATAAAAAAAAAAGATTATTTGCTTCTCTTTTGCTCCTTTGTCTTATAAGTGCAGTGTGATGTATTAGTTTAATTAAAGTCTACCAAATTATCATAAGGATTTTATGTGCTGCAAATAATTGGCTTTTTGTTCCCTGCTCACTTTTTGTTAATGGAAGCAGAACACTTTTTTTTTTTTTTTATGATACTTAGTATAAGATACCAGAAAACTACAGAGAGTAAAGGCAAATGAGGTGCCTAATGAAGTGACCTTTGTCATCTTGGACATGAAATAAAATTCAGCCTGCACTAATGCAATGAAAATATGTCAATGTTTCCAAAGAGTTAAGAGGATAGGTAATATTATGGCACAGAGCCAAACCATACTAAGAATCCTACGATATATAAAAATGACAATCCCATTAATATGAAAAGCTGATAGGCCCTAAAATGAAGTAAAATGTATAAATAGATCATGTTATAAGTTTTTTTTTTTAGTGTAAAGCATAATGAATCGATCTTTTTTATGGGCCAGATTTAGGTGATAATCCAGATAAAGTATACTACTAAGTATCTCTTTGATAAGAGACAAATTAAGGACACAATGAACAGAGAATTAATAAATGTATCATATTAAATGGAAGTTGTTTCAGGAAGTAACAGATTAACATAACGTTTCTTGCAAAAGTGAGCTGGAACAAATAATAATTAAAATATGCATTCATTTACAAGACATAACCACCTCCAACATAGTATAACAAAAACAGAATAACCTGTGAACGTGAAATCAATTAACTAATTTTAGAATCTAAAGATGGAAATTACCAGGATTTTCTTACAGTATAATTCCTAAAGTATGTTATAGAATATGTATAGTACATAAGTGATAATGAGCAGTGCTTCATTTGCTAAAAATAATTTAAAAATGTGATCACTATTAATTATGACTATCCTAAAATGAATATAATCTATATATTACAGACTTCTGGAAAATTGAACTTAAGTTACTGAATTGCATTGTTTTAAAAATTTCTGCTTCTATTCTTGGACTCATAACATTAAAAGTTTTTAATTACTAACAATAACTAACATTCTATTGCATGTTTATGAGATCTCAGGCTAACTGACACGGTCCTAGGAAGTAGATACCATCATTAACCCCATTTAACAATGAAGGGATTCAGGAACTGAGAAATTAACTTGTTCCAAATTATAGATCTAAAAAAAATGGCAGCAAAAAAAAAAAAATGGCAGCATTGAAATTTTTAAGCCAAGAAGTTTCAACCTGGTATCTTGCTCTTAACTAGACTGCACTCCATTGTCTCTCCAATTAGTGATGACGTTGTTCTTAAAGCAGGCTTTGTCAAACTTGCTATACTTTTTCAAATTCACCGAACAGCATTTTATTTTAGGTAGAGAATATTGTCAAATTTTTACTATATCCATAAAAAGTTCAGCATCTAATCAATCTTAGGTTTATTAAAACTCCCTCTCACTTGTTCTCTCTCTTAATCTCTCTCTCTCACAAACACACACACACCACAATAAAATAATAGATTATTACATTTCTGAAGAACCCCCAATATGTGTAATGCTATACTCAGTGTTGAGACTATGTTTTGCTCTCTTATTAAAGGCAGATCTTATGAAATCTCATTGATCGTCAAAGGTGCCAAACTAATCATTAGGCCGAGAAAATGATAGTCTTCCAACCCATGATACATTTTTTTGAAGAGAATTCTCATTGGTTCCCTCTAAAGAAACACTCCTAGGAAGTGCTTCCTCTGTGAGTGCACATGTATGTTGTGAACAGATACACTTGATTTACTCCATTTGTTTTAAGCCAAAGAGTGAAAGGGAATCTTTGACAAAACTGTCATCTTTAAAACACGGTGATATTTCATTTTCCCCTCTGCACTATTTAGATTGCCTGGAACTGAAATGCTTCCAGCAGCTCCTATGTCCAATTTTTCAAAGCTGTCACTTCCTAGCAAATCTGCTTAAGCAAAATACTTATGTTGTTAGAAAACAGAACAAACATACATTATAAAATACATTCTATTCTTTTTTGCAGGTCAAAGTCTCATTCAAGAATGGGAACTTGGAAGAACATGTGGAAATAAATTAAAAGATGACTATGATGGATTGGCTTAAGTCAATGAATCTGGTGCACTTCCGATTAGTTTCCAGAGATACACTTGGACTTAGCTCAGTAGAGTTTTCCACACAATAATCTTATAATCAAAACGTTATTTTCATTGCATTCACTAAAGGTCATTAAATTGAAAAAGAACAAATTCAGAGGAAAATGGGACATTGAAAGATGACCATGGATGCTCTTCCTCAATTCATGTCTGTAGCAGCTATTATAATGTACTTGTCAACATTCTCTGTCCCAGGGGGTAACAGAAAATCGCCAAGCATTACACTTGGAGACCTCTAGCTTTTCTGAGTTGTGAGCATAATTTAGATCCTACAATATCTAAGTGAAAACACAGCGTAGACAAAATGCAAAATAATGATTCCAAAAATGGTTTAAAAGACAAGAAAACTTCAGTTATTACTAAGCAACTTCCAATATGTGAGAAGAAACATGTGTTTAAAAGATTCAGTCATACTGACCTGAAATACGACTCAATATTCTTAACACAGAGTATGTTTTCTGGATGCACACATACATTTTTTCAATTGTGTATATTTAGATATGTAGCATATATATTTATCACAGGTGAACCTTTTTCCATGTGTGTATGATTACACAATTCTGGCTTAAATTTCTCTCTCCAAGTTTATGCAGTAAAAATTACCTAAGACTTTCAATTCCTTCCATTACTTTAAAAATCTAGTCATAAAAAAAAAAAAAAAAAAAAAAAAAAAAAAAAAAAAAAAAAAAAGCTAGTCATGTCTCAGCAAAAGCCAAGACTGCTTATGGTCTACAATCTGAAACCGGTTCTCTCTTGGCACTTTAACACTAGATCTGTCACCCTTTAACACCACAAAATCAATACCCTGGAATGTCATGGTTCTCTGATGGCCCACAAAGTCAAGGCATGATCAATTTCAACTTCCTTACTAGACAGAAATAGACTTAGACAAATAAAAAAAGATTTCATTCAAGTTAAATTCAATAAAACAAAGGAATAAAGGTAGAGAAAGGCAAAGTTGTTAGAATTCAGTCCAATGCATTTACACTGAAATCTAGATCCATTTGTAAATCCAACTAAACTTCACACTCAGTCAAAAGGTACGTACCAGAAATTAAAAACAAGCTTAGAACTTGCCCTAATCCCCAGATTAAGAAACACTATTAATTAATTTTACGTGCGTACGTGTGTCTATGCTTCCTTCATTGCATTAGTTAATAACCAGCAGGGAAAGGATGGTTTCTGACTTCTTTATTGTGTATCCCTAGAAAATAGGATAACTGTTGGCTTCACAGCTCAGAATGAGCAGGAACCTTGTTTTTCTTGTTATAAACTATATACCATGTACTTAGAATGGACTATGTACGGCTTACATAGAGTAAGCCCTTAGTATGTATTTCATTAGCATATGAAAATCAATGAATGAGTTACATGTAATCTGGTACCTAAACTCTATTGAAGGCAAAGGCTTCTACTTTCGTGTTCACAGCTGTATCGTGGCTTCCACGGTGCCTCACACATAGCAGGTACTCGATAAGCGTTTGTTTTGAATGAATAGAGAATGCCTCCTGTTTTACTAGTCACTTTCTCGTACTCTGTGGAATTGCAAGTACAGAATGATGATTTCGAAAGGGTTTTTTTTCTGTAATATATACTTTATATATCAGTGGTTTTATCTTGCTCCTAAATTCTGACATATATAAGCACAAAGACTTATTATTTTGTAAAGCTTAGAAGAGCCAGGTCTGAGTCAGGAGACATGGAGTGTAGCTCAGGTTCACTAAGTTGCTATGGAACTTTGCCTCTCCAGACCTCTCTAGTCACATCTATAAAATGTAAAGGAGGGATATCGAGAGAACAGGATGGTCCTTGGGTACACTCTTGGGAATATGTATGTATATACCCTCTTGGGTATGTGCAGAGATACAGACTCAAAAGAAATCAATGAAAGTGGCTCCACAGGTCAGAGAAAAGCTAGAAAGCAATCTTATTAAAAAGAGTTAAAGGAAATCGCAGTTCTTCAGTTGAACAAAGAAAACACTGAAAATGCCCAAGTGAAGCAAACTAGGGATGGGGGTCTTACAGGCATGTGGTACCGAGACCTGAGTTACTATTTCCAGTCCCACTAATGCAGACAGTACAAGTTGGCTCACTCCCTTGTCTTCCTATGGTACTAAAAAGAGAAACACACTCCCATCCAGCTTTCCCTTAGAGGAAGCTGTGTGACAAAATTCTGACCAATTAAGATACAGAAAAAAGTCCATATAAAGGGAATCTCTCAGGCGATCAAGGAAAGTTTCTCCATTTCCTTATTGTACTTCCTCCTTCTCCCTGCCTGAAACAGGGACAGAGTGGCTAGAGAGGCAGCAACCAATTTGGGAATTCAGGAGGGAAATCCAAAACCCAAGGATAGTGGAACAGGAGGACAGCAGTATCATGACTGCTCAGTAGAACTTTCTGGCTGATGACTTCCTGAATCTTATTATAAGGGAAAAGTAAGCCCCTCATTTGATTATGATGAATGTATTACTTGCAGCTAAGTGCATTATTAAATGATATATTTGCTTAAGAAAAAAAAAACAGAAGGATTAGAAAAGAATAAGAAAAAAATATGAAAAATATGATTGTAAGGCCCTTGATATTACTCTTAGATACCAAATACAAAGCTGTAGGTGACTTTGGTCTGATCAACTACCACGTTTCACAAAATTTTATATCACTGATGCTCTGCAGAAAGGAGGCAGCTTTTCAGCGTAAGAAGCTTTAAACCAAGAATCAGAAGATATGGATTTTAATTCTGGCTCTGTCACTTAATAACTCACTTAACTTTTAGCAAGAGTTTCTGCAATATGAAATGGAAGTCATAGCATTTAGTTGATAAGGAGATTGTTAGGATTAACAATACAAAGTGTGCAGAGACAACTAAGTGCTTTGCCAGTAGCCGTTTATATGAAATGACATAAGTAAAAATACTTAAGTCTGAAACACAGTAGATGCTTATATATTATTATTATTATTATCACTCTTGTTAGGATTTCACAGTGTCTGTGTATATTATCTTCTTTTCTAGAATATCTTGCCACAGAAGCAGACCCTAGCCATATCCCTTCTGCCTCATGTCTCTGGCTCATGGTTGATTGAAGTAAGAGTCAATTCTTAAACTCGGCAGAGCCAGAGTTTCTCTCTCTGGCATTTGAAATTGGTACCCAGAAAAAGTACTAGTCTTATTAGTAGATGAGGGGGGAGCATGCGCATTCAGGAAGTATGGAGTTGTCGGCCATGGTTTACAATCAAGAGTAGAAAAAAAATAAAACAGATTATCTCCAATGCAGGGAGAGAAAGTGAATGCAGAGACATAAGAGATGCAGGGTCAGGGAAAATTTTGGAAAGCAGGTGCTCATGGAATTGAACCTCCAATTCGCTTCTGAAGATTGGGTCCCATGTATTCTTCATGCCACCATAAAATATCTTGAGCTAACTTCTCCTACTGGCAATCAAGGAGTTGCTAACTAAGTAATACATTTGTTTTGGCTTTTGGCATTGAAATGCGTTGCCAAATCAGTTACAAAAAATCTGAATCTATGAAAGCTTTATAAGGTCACACATAATTCCTTTCTGTTTCTACGATTTTATGTGAGCTCTATGATTTTGATTTCATAAAGAATTTTACTAAAAAAGACATATACGATATGAAACAGAAAGTACTTTCAGATTTATTTGTCATCCCAAATGGCTGCAATCATTAAAGAAAATATGAGATTAGTTAAAATCCTGAAGGTGCGAAGTATTGCCTTGAAATTTCTAATCCGAGTGTCTTCTTGAGAAATAAATCAAACAAAACCACACTTATATATACAATTTTCCACTTTCCTCTCCTGTGAAGAGCAAGCAGCCTGAGAAAGAAAATAGAGATTTTAGGTACCAGAAAAATGGAGCTGACCAATTCCAAAGCCCTCCCTGACTATTTCTTAAATGGTAGGATCCTCTGAGTACACCTTGGTATCCAAACTCTAGAATCAAAGTATGGGTTTTCTGAAGGTGAGCACAGCCAAACTGTTAAATGCTTTTGGATGGAGTCCCAGAATGTGAGGGCTTATGTGTATGGCCTTGTTTTGTTTTGTTGACAGTGAGGAAAAACTCTTGGGTTTCACCATAATCCTACTTTAACAATAGTCATTTTTCAGATGTAGTATTGGTCAAATATGGGCAGCTTTATGTCACCAGAACAAAATCATAAATTTGTTCAAAATAAGAAGTACATATTAAATACAAAAAATGTGGGGAGATATTTCCATCTGGTGACAATAAACAGATCAAAGAACACATATGTCCTGTTTAAGACATTTGGGTAACTTATTCTGTCAAAGAAATATTAGCTTCCGGTGGGGAGAAGTTTTATGACACGACCTTCTTGAAACAGAGAAGACCCATATTTAGTGTGTTTACACTCACTTTCAATTGTCACAGCTTAGATCTAAGCCACCTGCTCACTTTTGGGATTCAGTGGCAAAAAAGCCTAGCGATATAACAGAAATCTTGAAGCTTATACCTTGCATAGCTTCTGTAATAATCAATCTTGACGTGTATACCGATTGTTTCTCAAAGACAAATGAAAGACAAACTATCTTTGTTTTTTTTTTCCCTCAAAATTTGGTTCGTTGCATAATTTCAGCAATAACCGATGGCATCTTGTGCTAATTATTCAATAAACCTTTTGTTCAATTTTCCAATTGTGTTCTTATGTATTTAATAGCAATTTTGACAGTCTTCTAATTTATAATGATCTGAAGCACAGATTACAGCTGTAATTATAACTTCTATGGTAGAGAAGTAGTTAGCATGATACAGACACTCAATTAGTATTCATGGGGTGGATGACTCTATAAAGAGAGAAAAGTAGTACCCGCTGTCACTGAGCACTATATTCCCACCTGAGTTTCATATTTCTCCTCCGATTTACTTCACCCCAAACAGTTTCCATAACAAACACATTGGGTAACGAGGCTAAGACAAACAGTGCTAGGTCCTACTGTGAAGAAGCACGAAGTCATAAACCAGTCTCAAACTGCAGCCCATAACTAAGGAAATCTGCTCAAATAGGTGAAAACAGTAATGATTTATTTCTTGAAGGAAAAGAGAAGCTAATGGACTATTTCAAGCAAAGACAAGTGGAACTGCGTGCATTAGCAGGATCTGCGGGATCTACTTTTAGAACAGATATTCCTTGTTTGAAAACAGCGTGAAATGGTGTTAATCTGCAAGTGGAGGAAGCTGTTTGCAGCCGTCTAATCAGAACATGGAGTAATCATATCACCCATTCTTTCATTTTTCGACTCAGATTATCTACTAAACCTGCTCCAGGGGATCCCTGGGTGGCGCAGCGGTTTAGCGCCTGCCTTTGGCCCAGGGCGCGATCCTGGAGACCCGGGATCGAATCCCACGTCGGGCTCCCGGTGCATGGAGCCTGCTTCTCCCTCTGCCTATGTCTCTGCCTCTCTCTCTCTCTCTATGTCTATCAAAAATAAATAAATCTTAAAAAAAAAAATTAAAAAAAAATAAATAAATAAACCTGCTCCAGTGACCATTATAAGTGCACCACGCTTCATAAATTCAGTGGGTGTTTTGCAGGAACAAAACCTTCAGGAATGGACCTTTCAGGCTATATTTGCCATGCATAATCAAGAATATCGCTGCAAATGCCAATTAATAGTACAAAGCACAAATAATAAAACTTCAGCTATCAAAAAAGCCCTTTACGGACTAAAAATATCACCTAGGTAATCCACCCCTGACTCTGCAAGATGACACACCAGAATATTAACAATCAAAGCTATCCAAATAAATCCTTGCTGAAAAGTAAATGCTGCATGAGAAGTGACCTCTGGGCTGCAGAGAAATATGCAAGATCAAGGTGAAGTGGGGAAAAAAAAATTGCCATTATATATTTAAGTCCTCTCATTTTGCGATGACTACGCTTCAGAAAAGCACACACACCTTGCAACGTGGTAGACTGTCACGGGTTGAGATCCTCAAAATGGGACAGACAACATACAAAAGGACCCGAGAGGACATGAGAGAGTGCATCTCAAACCTAAGAATCCAGAAATAATAATGAACAGGACGAAAGGGAAAACACACCCAATGGAGAAATTTCATTTTGAGTGGAGACCTGGGAAGGCAAGTCGGAAAGCCAAACTGAGGCTTAAGAGACAAATATATGCATGCCAGGCAGGCGGTGGAAAAAAAGCCTTGAAAGAAGATCAACACAGATGGGAAGGAGAGAGCTGACTTGCAGGAAACCATGCGGAGTGACAGCTCGGCGGTGTCTCCACACCTGACCTGGCAGCAGGGCCTACGGGGCCACGCCGCAGCCAAGTCAGCGGGGTCCTTGGGCAGATGTGTCAGGCCCGGAGGCGTGCGCGGGAAGTCCTGGGCCCGCAGGCCTGCAGCTCTGCAAGTGGGGCTGCGGAACCACGTAAAAAATCAAAACCCGCTACTGGACTCCTCGACACTTCACTGGATGCAATTTATATTCCTATTTGGGGGGAACGTAACAGAAAGGCAACGTCTGCCAATAGTTCCTGTGAAAACATGTATTTGACCCGGATCCACGTTGCTCACGAGATCCAATTCCTTTAAATAATATCTGAGGGTGGAAATAAGCTCATTGCCAATATTAGATTCGTTTGGCTGCAAAAAAAGAAAAAAAGAAAAAAAAGAAACCTGCATTATTTAAAGCCACCTGAAACTGTCATCACCTCCTAAACATGATTTTTTTTTATAAATTTATTTTTTTTTTGGTGTTCAATTTGCCAACATATAGAATAACACCCGGTGCTCATGCCATCAAGTGCCCACCTCAGTGCCCGTCACCCAGTCACCCCCACCCCCCGTCCACCTCCCCTTCCACCACCCCTCGTTCATTTCCCAGAGTTAGGAGTCTCTCATGTTCTGTCTCCCTTTCTGATATTTCCCACTCATGTTTTCTCCTTTCCCCTTTATTCCCTTTCACTATTTTTTATATTCCCCAAATGAATGAGACCATATAATGTTTGTCCTTCTCCGATTGACTTATTTCACTCAGCATAACACCCTCCAGTTCCATCCACGTTGAAGCAAATGGTGGGTATTTGTCTCTTAAACATGATTTGCTCCCCTAATACTTGATTTCAGAAATTTTTGTTTAAAATGATGCTTTATTTCAATTTGTTTTCACAGCAAGTGTCACGGCCCCACTGGTCCAAACTTGTGTGGCTAAACACAAGTCCCTCTAAGAGAGGTCTCTAGATGCTTTTAAAGATACATGGGAAGGAGCAGAATAACAGAAATTGAAAATCAAGTCATGGGTAGGATGGAAAAAATATATATAACCCACCAGCATCTGGTTAAATATATTCATTGGCATCGTAAAAAGCAAAATAGTGTCTGTAAAACACTTTTCTCTTACTTGAAAACTTCCTACTCTGAAACTTTCACTTAGTTACGATATTTATTGAGCCCAATTTCCTGCTTTAGGATGACTGAATTGCAGGGAGTTAATCTCAGATTCAGGCTGAGTGAAGTCTTCTGTTCATATCTCCTCTGCAAATGGAGCTTCCCAGGGAAGCTGAAAAAGAACCAAATGTTTCACAGCTGAGGCTGTTCACCTGACCTTCTTTTGGTGACAAATTGTATTCGCTTTTCTTCAAAGGTTCCCATATTTCCGCATTTCCAGGGTTAAGCAAATAAAAGATGCAGATGTCAACATACAACTTGTGATAGCCAGTAAATTTAGTAAATGCATATCCAATTGGGGCATGAAACAATAAATTCAGAAATCAAATGAGACAATTGCTGGCTCTTTAACCGCTCATCAGTTGATTGGTGCATGTCATGAGATTTATTGTAATGGCAGCCACATATGTACATCTACTAAGACTGACTTATCCAAAAATAAGGTAAAAATGTACTGTATATTTTTTTCGTTATTCTGTTTAGTCTTTCTGATTCTATCACATTGCCAGGGTACTATTATTAGACAACCATCTCCAACATAAAGCGGAAGTAAATATCAATTTCGACTGATGAACCTAAGAAGAAAGAAGGATTGGAGATGAGTTACCCAAATTGGAAATTTGCCAGCTCCCTTAACGGTTTTAGAGTCTTACAGCTTTAATTTTCCTTTCTGATGATGTGTCTCTCAGTAGATGGGCGATGAGAAGATTTTTCTAAGAAGTTTAATTTTCTCGAGTTTCCAGTTCAGTGTTCTAAGTTGCACGATAAATAATGAATCCTGTCTTGCTGGTAAGCTCTGATTTTGCTGTTTTACTTACATTCCAAAACCCCTTTTCACTGAGTGCCTCTGGGAGAGTAAGGGTTTCCTGGCTGTTGGCAGAGCGACTAAAGATCTGTAGCTCCAATGAAAGGAAGATTTTCATCAGAGTCTGACTTTTTACCAACAAACCTTCACAGCTCATGTTACCATCCCTTTCCCTTTTAAAAATGTACCTTGGACTTCTGCTATCAAAGGATTTCATATGCGCTGGAATATCCAATAGACACTACCCTGTGCTGTGAAGTTACCCGTTCAGTATTTTCTCAGAGGCGAGTGTGCCACTTGATAAATCATTAGCATCACTTCCTGTAGCACTGAAGTTTTCCCTAGGGGTTCCTACCAACTAAGGGCTAATCACCCGTGTTTTTATTTAGCTCTTGAGTTCCGATTAGATCATAGTTTAAAGTGGATAACTGCAGTCTGCTAATTTTTACCTGACAACATAGTGAACAAAGACTACATATTCAGAAGTATGTTTTATCTTCCCTTTGAACAAATCTATACCTTGCTATTGTATCATTAAATGTGAAACCATGCTGAGTTTAGCTGTTCAGGGGAAAGATACTAAAAAGATTTCAGGGGCCATCTGTGATTACTATGGGAATTCCTACTGGCTAGGCTATTAACAGCCCACTACCACTACTAATTTTAAAACTTGATGTGGCCTTATAAAAATGTACCAGCAGCACGTTTATGTCAATAACAGTGTATTATGGGCCAAACGCACCCAACAAAGATTTTTAAATAATTTATCGAATATTTGAGAGTATTAAACACCATCAAAAATATTAATTTCCCTCTGTGTGTGTGTGTGTGTTTCTCATGAATAAATAAAAAAAATATTTTTAAAAAGGTCGGGGGGGGGGGGGGGCAGACCGGGTGGCTCAGTGGTTTAGCGCCGCCTTCAGTCCAGGGCCTGATCTTGGAGACCTGGGATCGAGTCCTGCATAGGGCTCCCTGCATGGAACCTGCTTCTCCCTCTGCCTGTGTGTGTCTCTGCCTCTCTCTCTCTCTCTCTCTCACTCTCTGTGTTTTTCATGAATAAGTAAATAAAATATTTAAAAATATATTTCTTTCCCACTTGTAAATCCACCCTTTAAAGTCTTTTTGACAGTACATTTTTATACATATTTGTAAACTGAAATAGAATTCTACTGGTTAATTCCAAACTATTGTAATGTGAAGAGAATCTGATAAAAATGGCAATAACTGCAATACAAATAAATCAGATGTAACATTCTAGAATATGCCTTTTTTGCATATTTTAATTGAATACACGACAATATGGAAGACAATTTTCTGCTTGCTCTTTCACATGTAAATGGGTCATTGTTTTACTAGTTTACCTATATATATATATGTGTATGTGTATGTGTTTACCTATATATATATATGTCATCTATATATATCAAATGTGTCCTCTGAGATTTTAGAGAATACAGTAATTTTACAAAAAAGACATTATTATATGATATTTATAAAAACAAGTATCTCAGTTGGGTGGATCTCAAAACATGTGTTTGCCCTTCACACACTAATGCAGTTATCATATAATTAAAATTCCAAATCATGTATTGTCATTTAGCACATCACAACTCCTGTTAGATCAAATCATTTTGCAAGTCAATTCTTACAAAAGAAAAAGAAAATAGTAGCCAAAATTTGAATTTTAGTTGCCTATGTTAAAATTGTATAGAAATACTCTCTCAAATTTGATAGTTGTAGTATGAGATCAAACCTATAACACAGGAACATTTTATAATTAAAGGAGGTCATGAAAATTAGATTCATTTTTTTTTTCTATATGTAAAGGGAAAGATCCCATTGGTATGGAGTCCCCAGCTACTCTTTCTGGTGACGTCTTTTCCAAGCCCACTAGTGTCTTTTATCAGGCGTCATTTGTTTCTTTTCTCTGTCTCAAAGGAGTTGGGCTCCTCCCCATTCCCTCCCAATTATAAATATGCAGGTTAGATAATTGATCTACCCCCTTGACTCACATACTGACTAAATGAAACAGACTATCTTCTAGTAAGCCACAAACAACAGGTGGGAGAGGAAGTGCTAATTAATCAACCTCAATATGTGAGTTCATTATTGACTCAAATCCTTGGGTACCTTTTTCAACTCTCTCACCTATTAAAACACCCCCACCCTCTTGCCCACCTGCACACCCCACACTCTCATCAGAGAGCATGGTACAGGGTTTTAAAATCGCATAGATTTTTCAGATAAAATACATGTGCATACACACATATATAACCGACTTTTTTTTCCCCTTGGCAGCCTAGATTTTACCATTGGGCCCTCTGGTTTAAACAATTGTAAAGTCTAGAAAATACAATTGTGGTCATAAACAAAAGTGTGTTCTTTTGGTTCATGGAGTATCTGTTCATTCCAAAGTCTCTGCTAGAACAATAGAAGCCCCTTAAAACACATAATCAGAAAGAACAGAACCATGTACCAGACGTTCTGAAGAATACCTAAAGGTGCCAGAGGTTATGAGAACCTAAAGATAACTATCAAAATGCAAATAAATAAATAAATAAATAAATAAATAAATAAATATATTTCAGAGTGCTAAAAATAATAGAGAAAAATCTCCATGAGACAACTGATAGCCTCTATTTCAGACCAGAAGGCTATGATTGTTACATATAAAACCATCAGATGCCATTGACAAGAGGCCATTTGCTCTTCAACTTAAAATGGAAAAATGGGATTTGAATATCAAGATTGGAGGCCTTTTCAAGTTGGTTTATCCAATACCTCGACTTTAAGTTTATCATTCCAGATAGTCTGCAGAAATAAGATGCAGGAAAGGAGACACCTTGACTCATAAACACCACTTTACTATGCTTCTTACTTGGACTCAGGTACTTGAATCCAGTGTATCTGCAGACCACTCTTCTTTTCCTTAAGCCACCTCTTCTTAATTGCAAAAGAAATTCCCTGAGCTGATCATACATGCAAAAATACAGATGAAATAAAAAGACCAACATTAAATCTGGTCGACTGTGGCCATTTAAGTAGAATTAGGACTGCAGTCTTTGTCTCGCATGACAATAAAAATGTGGTGAAACCTAAGGCCAGTATTTTAAGGCTGACACGTTTCACTCACACACTTCATTCCTTTCAGTTTCATATAAAGATTTAATGGTGACATTTACTTTTACATCTTTGAAAAATCTTCAGTCACCAAGTGGTTGGGAATTGTTGCATAGATACATATGTTAGAGTAAATTATAAGCTATAAACATTTTATGATACTAAATTCTTGAATCATTACTTAAAATTAGATATAAGGATAGACCATTGATGCTCATGAAAATTAAGTCTATACAGTAACATAGTCATTGAACACACATTTAACTATTTTGGGTGAAATTTTTCCAAAAGCTGTTCCATACTGACCTGAATTCTTATAGGATACACGAAGACTCCATGATCATTGTAAATCCTAACTAAACTACCTGAGTTAACTTTATCACACATCAATGATAATATGTGTGACTTTACTTTCTGGATCAGATAAAGATTCCCTCTTGGATGCCATTTATTTTCTTTACATTTGAGTGTCATTTACTACTGATGTCATGATACATGTATGCATTATGAATGTCTCTTCATTTGGATTATAACTGGCTACCTTAACCAAGTTAGGAGTGGGGAAAAAAAGTAAGCATATTTGGTACAAGCCTGGATTCAGTAAATAGTTTCCAAGTGAGGACTTAGAAGTGAACTACAAGAGGTTTCCCAAGTACATTTGGTAGCACCTATTTTTAATTACTCGGTGCTCCTTCTTGTTTTTTTTTTTTTTTTTTTCCGAAATTTCATTCGTATTCCAAATAGTAAAGGGTTATGTATAGTGAATTCATGTTAAAAATGTGTAAATTCACCAGAATGCAATAAGTATTTGTAGCAAAGCATGAAGAAACTTAGATTGCATGCAGCTAGGATGTGAACAGCATAATCTTTCTTTTTCTCTTTCCAAATGGCAGCTTAGGATATTGAGACCCTATTTCATCATTAATGAAAAGGGATTTGAGAAATACCGGGATAAAAAAAACAAAACTGATCCTGAAATCCCAGGCTAACAGAGCACTCTGGGATTATACTTCCTACTTCTGACTAGACAGCTATACCCATGAGGTAACAGGGGCACTTGATGTAACACTGTGATTTACTGACTCTGTAACAAATGCAGCCTCAACATGAAGAAAGGTTTCGAAGCCTCCACATTCATGTTATAGATTGGTAGATGATTTTATATGAACAATTTAAGAAAGCCATTGATATCCGCCATAGGATTGTCTACATAGGAGCGATCCCCATTATGAATCACATGAAAAAAAAAAGAAAAAAAAGACGTGGAAGTCGAGTTTGACTTCCTCTATATTGGTATGTTTCTAAGAAATCTTACTCATCTGCCCGATGACTCTACAATCAGGATTAGAAAATGAAAACTGAAAAATGATATGCCCATTTTAGGCCCAATATAATATATTTAAATCGCTATTTGCCAATTACCTACGCCCTTCTTATTAGGGAGAATAACGAAGTTTGGGATGTTATGATTGTAGGTAGGTTCATTCTAATGATAGATAAGTACAGATCCAGAAGGTTGATTCTGCCTAAAATGACAGCGAGAAATAACAAGCTTGTTAGATTGTGTGTTTACTTTAATTTCACATTTTACAACTGGTTTTAAATTTTCAAAGTATTTGCTGCCTTAATCTGAAGATCTAATGCAATCCAGTCCAAGACAGTAATAATAGAAGACTAATGTTTTCCATTTAAGATAATATTTTCTTTGGTCTTTGAAAGTCCTCGAGGGGTAAACTATTTTAATTTAATAGCTGCAATTGATCTTCAAATATTCAGCAATATTAAAAGCAAAGAGAGCCTTTTTTTTTAATCAACCAAGTTAGAACTAAAATAAATGAAGATATTCATAACATGAGTTCAGGAAGCAAGGGAAAAGAAGAGTAAATAACTTTTGACAAATAAACTTCTTTGAACAAATGATGATAGCATGCTGCCCTAGCTGTAGCTCTAATAGTTTTATTACACATTGGCCCCATCTAGTTATTTATTTGTTCATTCATACATGTAAGATAATGAATAATTATCAGTAAGTGGCCTTTGATTGTAATGTCCATTGATTATAATGTTTCCTATTGCCCCCAAATAAAAAAGCCCTAATCTTAAAAAAATCAAAATTCTTAAGAAAAAGCCACTCATGTAAAGTTTTGGCATTTTTGTAATACATGGTTTTTATGTCCTGTTAAGTTTCTCTCTTTTCATGTTTTCTAAGTTCTCCTTACCATCCCATGCCAAAGATGCTTATTCCAATTCTGGGAGGTTAAGTGACATGAAAGATTAATATATAAGTATAACCCAGTTACCTCTGAAATCTATTTTATGATATACGTATAATGCACAATACCTTGAACATGTATATCTAAGACTTTACTATTAGAAAGAAGCCTGTATTTCATTTAATTGTGTAAGAAATCAGCATAGTGTGAAAGGGCATGCTTGGGGGGTTAGCAAGTGTGCCCTGAGATCGTGTCAAACTGATTCTGTTTCTCACCTCATTCACAGTTTTGGATGGACATATCAACCTCTGAAACTTGAGTACGTTCTCTACTAGATAGGTAAAATAGCATACCCAACTCACATTTCTGTTGCGTGAATTTTATAATATGATGCATTTTACGAACTTAGCTTAGAGCCAACCACATGATAAGCACAAAATAAAGCATACGCTTATTTAGTATCACAAGCTTATTTACTAGATATGAAAGCAATTCTCTAAAGCAGTGTTGTCCGATATGGCAGTCATTAGCTCCATGTGGTTATTGAGCATTTACAATGAGGCTAGTCTGAGATGAGATGAGGCACTGTCATTGTAAAATACACACCAGATTTTTAAGACTTTATTTTTACAAAAAAGAATGGAAAATATCTCATTAATAGTTTTGTGTGGATTAAATATTGAATGATAATATTTGATATATGGGTCTAAATCAAACATAAAATTAATTTCGCTTCTTTTTTTTAATTGTATTAATGTGGCTAGTAGAAAATATAAAATTACATGTTTAGTTTGCATTCTATTCATAGTGGACAATGTTGCTCTAAAGTATTTTCCGGGATCCCTGGGTGGCGCAGCGGTTTGGCACCTGCCTTTGGCCCAGGGCGCGATCCTGGAGACCCGGGATCGAATCCCACATCAGGCTCCCGGTGCATGGAGCCTGCTTCTCCCTCTGCCTGTGTCTCTGCCTCCTCTCTCTCTCTGTGACTATCATAAATAAATAAAAATTAAAAAAAAATTAAAAAAATTAAAAAAAAATAAAATAAAAAAATAAAGTATTTTCCATAACAATGACCCAGGATACTCTTTTTTTTTTAATGTAGGTGCATTATCTGAGGTCCACAAAAATGGAACTGCATTTCCTAAAAACTCCCTAAAAACTGCAAAATTTTTGCAGACAAAAATTTGAAAACCATTTCTTGAGGTTTTCACACGTTGGATGTTGCCAAGATTCCAGCCTCACCTAAGACCTACCTAAGAGTCCTGAAAGATTTGACTATTCCTACTTAATGTCTAATGAGTTTAGGGTAAGATTCAAGTCAGAGATGTCTATTGAATCCTCTAGGCAGTTCCTCTAGGCAAGTACCCAATCAAATAGTCAACCTCAAGGTTAAGGGGAACTTGAAGACATCTCATTTTACAAGTTAAGTTGAAATATGTGGATCTTTCTTAAGATAGGGCACAAACAGAACTATAATAAGGATAAAGGGATCCCTGGGTGGCTCAGCGGTTTAGCGCCTGCCTTTGGCCCAGGGTGCAATCCTGGAGTCCCGGGATCGAATCCCGCGTCGGGCTCCCGGTATGAAGCCTGCCTCTCCCTCTGCCTGTGACTCTGCCTCTCTCTCTCTCTCTCCCTATGTCTATCATAAATAAATAAAAAAATCTTAAAAAAAATAAAAAGAACTATAAGGAGGATGATAGGGAAGGGGCAATGTTTTTTCTTTTCAGTATGATCCCACGTGATACGTTCCTGGATATGTTTCCGCATAAGACACATGGTTGAGCTGTAAAAGGAGGTGAGAAGAGTCAAAACAAATAGATGCTGTAGGAGTTGTGATTCTTACGTGTGCTTGGTTGGGAGGGTTCGTCCGTGTCACTGTCCTTTGAGGAATATCCTAGTATAGTGAAGTCTTTTAGAAGTTAATCTAATTAAGAATAAAAAACAATTTACAGGTAAAAAACTAATATATTAAACTTGTTCAATTTAAAATTGTATGACAAGCATTATGTGACAAGAAAAGGTCTCAGTTTTTCCAAGCAAAATACAAGTTTGCCCATTGTTTATTCAATTTGTATATTTTATTCTCTCGTGTGCCAGAACCAGCAAAGAAGTGATAACAGGCAACAGAAGCCTAAACAGAATGTATAGAAGAAAAATAAAAATTAAAAAATATATATTCATTATTGTTCCGGTAAATTGAAAAGTAGTATTTTTTAGACATAGAACAGCTCAGTCTAATTCCAGACACTATCAGAACCACCTGCCATCAACATAAAGAGACACAGTCACTGATCAAGAGAGAAGCCAGCACATTCTCCACATTCTCTCCAAGATAGTCTAATGGTAGCCAACAACTTCTTAGATTCTTGGAAAGTGGAGAGAAGACTGGAGACAAGGAAATAAGAATCCTGGGAGAAAAGAAGAGTCACAACTCTCAGGAGGCTGTGCTAACAGAGTGGGGTGATGGCACGGGGATGCTAATGTTGACATGTGTTTTGTGAGTGGAAAACCCCTTTCCCAATTTCTCTGTTCCTCCTCTTAAATGTCCCACCCTTTCAGTAAGAGCTGTAAAATAGACATCATGGGAGGAATTTTGGCAAAGGGAGAACCACAAATATGTAGAAATGCTGGGGAATGCTGACCTTGAGAAGGAAACAATGGACCTTGACGCTTAACTGATCTACTTCTTGAGTTTGTTTGTTTTTTCTTTTCAGTCATTAGATATACTGTGACCATCTATTTCTCCTGCAGAGAGGGGATGCCAATGTTTTCAAGGAAGATTTTAATGAAAAGATAGGCCTAGGTTTCATTATGGGGGATTCAGAGAGTGGGGATTAAATCAAGGGAAATATAACCCTAACCTTTTGAGCCACTTTATGATCCAAAAATAACATGTAGGATAGATCTGTTCTTATTTTTTTTTTAAATCTGTTCTTAGAATGTAGACTTAGGGGCGCCTGGCTGGCTCAGTTGGTAGAACGTGCAACTCTTGATCTCGAGGTTGTAGGTTTGAGCCCCATGTTGGGTGTAGAGATTACTTAAAAATAAAAGTCTTAAAAACAATGCAGAGTCATATGTCACAGATACAATGATGGTACTTTTTAAAATAATCTAGCATTTACTCATTACCTCATATAAAAACGTTTCATCTAAATTAGATTATACCTTTTCAGAAAATCATCTGAAATCTATTCTTTCTAGGTGTATGTATTTGACATATGTACATACAACTATATTTTAATGCATTTAGTTATATTTCAATAAAGCTATAGTTAAGACAACAAAAAAATTACAGTTCATTTTTTTTTCTCTTCACAAAAAGATAAACCTCTAGTACCTAATAATTTCACATTCAAGTTCTATCTTTTGACTCTTCCTAGAAAACAGGAGCTTTATCTTTCTCTATAGAACACAGATTAGCATAAAGTTGGCTGTTTGGGTATCTTTTGTCTTTCAAAGAACCTTTACTTTCAGAATTTCCTAAAAACTGGTCCATCCAATTCTAGGAAACTCAATATCCTCTGTTTTATCATAAAAATGTATGACCTCAAAGTAACTATAAAATTGCAACAAGGAATCAGTATAGAGAATAAATGGAATGATTTCTGTACCTATCCATAAAGAAGAATGCTGACATCCTTGATATGATCACCTCAAAAGCTCCTGCCAAAGAAATAAAACAAAGGAAAGCAACACAGA
This sequence comes from Canis lupus baileyi, assembly GCF_048164855.1. Classification (NCBI taxonomy): domain Eukaryota; kingdom Metazoa; phylum Chordata; class Mammalia; order Carnivora; family Canidae; genus Canis; species Canis lupus. The sequence goes on from NC_132839.1 coordinate 81,886,997, forward strand.
TACAAAAAATTTATCTGAATGTGCTAGAGTTTCTAAGATATACATCTATTAAATTAATTAGAATAACTGCATCTATAACTTCTCAGATAGCATGCTCTCTTCCCTGCAAGTTAAACAGCATATGAAAGAGCAGGAACCAATCCACAGCTGCTAAGTCACGCCAGTGCAATCCCACACACTCCCAGCCATGCTTTTCTCCCTTCCTGTGTCCTCAGAAGCAGACAGGTGCATTTATCCTATCTGCCCTTAACTACGCACACAGCTGTCATGCTCTTGCAGATGGAGATGTGGTTTTTACCTTTGTGAATATTGGCTTTCTTCAAATATATATGTGTGAGGATAATAACTGCAATATCAAGAGCCTTCAAGGCAATTTTCACAACCAATGTTGCAAATTTACCCGCGGTAACAGCTCATAATGGCACTGTAAGATAAATGTTTTAAATTCTTTTAAGGTATCCCACTTGTCTACCAGTCGTCCAGTGGCTTCCTATGTACTCAGAGTAAAACCATCTAGCCTCTGGTTCTCTCTGACCTGATCTGTAATACAGCTTCTGCACCCCCTCCGCCCCCACTACTCCCCCTTTCCTACTATCATGGTCTCTGGTGCTATGCCTCAAGTATCCTATGCATGTTTCTAAACTACCCTTGATGTTCCCTCTGCCTGGAGAGACCTTCAACTCTTAAACAGTGTCCTCTCTTTTCTTCTTTAGGTCTTTCTCGAGTATGACTTCCTTTTTTTAGGCCTTCACTGACCATCATATTGAAAATGACAGCCCTCCCTCACTGTCCCTTGGCATTTCTCATCTCTTGCATCTGCATTTTTTTTACACAGTACTTGCACCATCTAATTTTACACTTTATTTATGCACATCTTAATAATTGTCTGCATCCCTCCAGTAGAATGTAAGCTGCAGGTGATAGCAGCGATTTTTATCAGTGCTTGATTTGCCATATCTCTGTGCCTTCGGTGCTGCCTGGCACAGAGCATGTTAATATGTATTAAACGAAAATGTATTGCTTGCATACACACAGAAGGTCACACAAACCATTCTACAAGCTTTCACTCAGAGCCTAGTATGTAGAGGGCTTTGTGTAGTCAATAATAAATTAGATATAATTCCTTTTTCCTGCAAAGGTCACATTATTGTGGGAATAGGAGTATAAAAAATTAATTGCAAAGCAAAGTGATTAGTGTATGTTGAATAAAGACCAAAAGTAGAACAACTCATGAAGTGTGGGAGGCAGGGAAAGCATCGCATAGGAAGTGACATTTGAGCTGAGTCACTGAGTCATGAATATAAGTGTTTCTGAGGAATAAAGAAGGATCAAAGGACATTGTAGACAGAGAAAAAGGAATGTACCAAGGCTCGGATCTGATAAAAGGAATGTAGGATGGGGGCACCTAGGTGGTACAGTCAGTTAAGCAACCGACTCTTGGTTTAGGTTCAGGTCATGATCTCAGAATCATGAGATCCAGTCCCTCATCAGGCTCTGTCATGCTCAGCACAGAGTCTGCTTGAGATTCTCTCTCCCTCTCCCCCTGTCCCTCCTGCTCATGCTGTCTCTCTGTCTCTCAAATCAATCAATCAATCTTTTTTTCTTAAGATTTTATTTATTCATGAGAGACAGACAGAGAGAGAGAGAGAGAGAGAGAGAGGCAGAGACACAGGCAGAGGGAGAAGCAGGCTCCATGCAGGAAGCCCAACATGGGATTTGATCCCGGGACTCCAGGATCACACCCTGGGCCCAACGCAGGATCTAAACCACTGAGTCACCCAGGGATTTCACACACACACCCCCCACAACCTTTTTATTTTAAAGGAAAGTAGGACAAGTAGCAAATAGTTTAGTGTGACTAGAGCAAAGAATACTTGGGAAATAAGAAACATAGATGGATTACTTCATTTGCTAAAAATCTTTTTGCTCTGCTCATCAGTGTTCACTTTATTCAATAGATGCCCCTGGAGGATTATACACAGAGATGCTACCTGAGTGATCCAGAAGGCAAGATCTCTTTTTTGGAATGATCACTGTGAGGGCAGCATGAAAGATGGATGGTCTGTGGATGGACGCCAGAAAGAGAAGCAGAGGTGATGTCTGGTAAAGGAAGATAATGAGTTCAATTTTGCACATTTTACATTGAGACCTGAGGGACAGAAATATAGAAACCAATTGTCATTTGAAAACAGCTCTTCTGGTAGGCAGTGACTTCTAAAATAAAGCATGTAACCCTTCATAGAAGCTTTGGCGACAAAACATGAAAGGGCTGAGAAAGATGAGGAAATGTCCAGGGACGTCTGGGTACACCTAGCATGTAGTGACAGCTCTTACTGTATGCTCTCGGGGTAGAACTTGATAAAAACTGTGGTCCAGCAAAGTTGAAAGGCACAAACTTCTCAGGTAGAGGTGGCTTAACAAGAAGAGTTGTAGGAGCGGGGGTTAGGGCATAAACCAGAGAGCAGTGAGCTGACAGGTGACCGCTGAAAGGAAAAAGAAGAAAGGAATATTATATGTTAAAGATTCTATTTTATGAACAGAGGGATATGAAGAAGTTGATACTATTTAAGATGTTAGACATCTGGTCACATTTACAAGTAGAGGAAAGAGAACTAATGCGGAGAGAAAGAGTGAATATAACTCAGGTAGAGAATGATTAACGAAGCAGTATTGGAGAACAAATAGAGAGGGTGGCATGACATACATGGATAAAGAATTTAGCTTTAGCAATTTTCTTTTCTTTTTTTTTTTTGTGACCTGATATGGGAATATACAAGGTAAGAAGAGGTTGCAATCATTGAGGTTGTCTGCATAGCGTAATGGTTAAGATCCAGGTCTCCAGCATCAGATGCTCTAGGTTCAAGTTCCATTTTTACCACCTCCTGGCTACAGAGGTATTGGCAAGTTACTGAACTCCCTGTGCCTTAGTCTCCTCATCTGCTCTGTGGGGATGCCAAGGACTCCTTACTCATTGGGCTGTTATGAAGAACCTGAGAGTCAGCCCCCTCCCTGTAAAGTTCTTAAGACAGTGTCTGGCACTACTTCATCACTATCTAAGTATCTATTGAGAAAATAACTTAGGAGGGCGAAGGTATTTTAAAGGTTCAGGCCTAGAAGCCTCTCTTTTTCCTGTGAGGAACAGTGAGGCAGGAATGTGGGAAGGTGAAAGCAGCATTCAGGGTCTAAGGGGAAGCTTATATGTAACAGGCTTTCATGTCTAAATTCCTCTCCCTATAAACAATCATAGAGCGAACCCAAATGGTGCCATCACCTCCAGCCACCAGTAACAGATGGGGAGAATGGTAGCTTGGTGTAAAATTAATAAAAATGAATTTTGCTTTACACACAGACACAACAGAGCCTTCAGATTCTTACCAGTTTAAAAATAGAGACGCATTTGTAATTGTAAACACTTGGGTTGTTTAGACTTCTCAGATCAAGTACATTTGAGCTTTACTACCCCCATTGTTGTTACGGATGAGTACAAATACTGTCAAGTGCCATGTGAGGCCAGGCACTAATTTTAAACCGAGGGAAGCTCTGAAGTCGGAGCCCTGGGCCTCCAGTTGGGTTCTCTTCCTTACTAACTACATGACCTTACCAAGTTAGTAAACGCTGAGCTTTAGTTTTTTTCACCTGAGAAGATGGCACAAAAATAATATCCATCAGCACCATAAAAATGAGATGACCTGCTCAGCCTCAACACACGTGGCGTAGTGTCTGGTACGTAATAGATCCTCTGTCAATGTGGATTTCCCTAAACGATCATTGTAAATAAAATTGTTGAAGCCATCTGAACACCACCAAACAATTAAGGACACCATCCAAAATCCTGACCAGCCATCTACTTGTTAAACCACACAATTAGATAATGTAAAAAAAAAAAAAAAATACATATGGGTTTCTAAAAGGGTTGACTTAAAATATTTAAATACCAAATCAAATCAGAGATAAAATATTGAAATCTTTTAAAAGAGTATCTGTATGTCATATGAAAAATGATGAATCTCTTTAAATGTCTTACATACTTCCCTGAATAGTATTATCTTGTGACCTTCATTTTTTTTACAGTAATAAAAGTACCTCGATCCTGACAAGATTTATTGTTTCCAACTAATATCTCCTGCGTTGGGTGTGAATTTCCTTCCCATTAACACCTCACAATTTAGGGCTTTTAACACGTAATTTTTGCAAGCATAAAACACCTTAGACCCTAAACAATCTAAAGTAAATCAATATATCATGTTTTGTGCAGAAGAAAGGGAAAATAATAAAGCGATACATTTCTCCTACATTGCTAGGGCTGCTTGGATATGACAACCTTCTTCCTTTTCACTTGATAAACGACTAGGGAATGCTCAGTCGCTTGCCTGATAGGGAGCTAAACTTATTTCAGGACATGTTCTAATGAGTCATGGTAGAGGCCAATAGTAACCCTTTCTGCTACTGCATCTTCTCTCTGCCCAGTATTTGCATCAGATCTTGATGGTTTTGAGGAATTCAGAAGGGTTAGCAGCTTGAGGAGATTTAAATTTAAGTTAACACTGACTGCCCAACCTGACTGATTTGACAAGCCTGTAGATAGAAAGGCGGTCAATGTAGCTTACGGAAATGTTTTTCTGAAACAGAGGGCTGTTAAGTTTAGTAGTTTCTATTATCAGAAACACTTTCAGAAAAAAAAAAATCAAGGTTTCTATCTCTAAATTTCCTAACAGTCAAATTTAATTCAGACCTTATTTTGAATTCTAGATATCATGATTTGTCTTTTCCAATACAACTCCTTATTTACAGGTTCAATGAAGTCAGCACGTACTAGTAATTACTCCTTTGGGAAGAATACTTGGAAGAGGCTCCTTCACAATCTTTTTTTTTTTTTTAATGCATCACATATGTAATATTTTTTTATGTCTTCATTCTAAATTAGAATATAAGGGATGGGCCCCAAAGAGTGTGTTTAATAAATATTTGTTGAATGATAGAAGAATCCATTTGTCTTCTTTTTTTTTTTTTTCTAAGATTTTATTTTTATTTATCCATAAGAGACAGAGAGAGAAGGGCAGAGACATAGGTAGAGGGAGAAGCAGGCTCCCTGTAGGGAGCCTGATGTGGGACTCAATCCCAGGACCCCGGGATCATGATCTGAGCCAAAGGTAGACAGACGCTCAACCACTGAGCAACCTAGGTTCCCCATTTGTCTTCTAACAGAGCCTAGAAAGGTCATTGTCATGGAAGCCCATCTCAAACTGAGCCTGAGCCCTGTATTAAAAAGCCAGAGGTCGCATGGCACAGGGGATGCAACCTTGGCTAGTGTCCTGCTGTTCTCCCCTGTATTAACTGCCTGCCTGAAAAAATGTCCCTGTTTGCCTACAATGCACTTACTCACATTAACTTAGCAAAATTTGTAATTTATGTGAACACATACTTCTTACATGATTCTCGTTCACATAACCATATTACTGCTCAGGAAAATATGCTGTTCACAGATTACAGCAACTGTGTATAAACTGAAGGACTTTCCTTCTGCTGCCTTATCAATAAAAGAGGGAGTTAGAAAGGTTATCTCTCTCTTTACAGTTAAAGATACTTGAAAGGAAATGAGATATGTACCAGAAATAAAAAGAATCTGTATGGAAGAGTTAAGAGAAATGCTCTGACCTTGTCTTTTATGGTGCCCATTATTGTTTATAATGACTTAAAGAGTTGCTCAGGCATGAAGCTGACATTTATGGTATTTTATCTTCCATACCAACCAGCTGAGAAATCTTCCACTTTCATTAATATATTTTAATCAGAGATTCCTGGAATCTAAACACTTCTTATTCCTTTCAGAACTTCCCAAAATCCATGACACCAAGTTCAAATGCTCCCATTCTGAAGCCCCAATATTTTCAACTGACTTACAGTAAGATGTCATTTACTTCACCCCTTGCAAAATAAATTACCATTGATTTAAATAACAACAGAGTGTGTGGGGCCAAACATCTTCATTCACAAAATTTGTCTCATTGATTTCCAAGTATTTTCAGCCCCAAACAAGAAAGCAAAATGTAAGAGGAAACAAGAGACTAGTTTTAGAAGCATCTGGGTCAAATTTCTGCAGCCACCAGGGATCATCAACATTCTGATCTTCACTGACAGACAAGTAAGAAAGATTTGCAAAAAGTGTCAACAGCAAAGGAGGAGCCCACATCTTCTAATATTTATTTGCATTTTTAACATTCCTCACTTTCAGATCAAAAGATGGGTTTGAACATTTATTATTTTGAGAAGTGGACATACTGAGGCTAATTACTCAATTGCAAGGATTTTTTTTTTCAAGTTTCAGGTTCCAAAATAAAGAAGAGAAAGCAGATAATTGCTGCTACCCTCTCACTCCTGGGGTCAACCCCTGGTTTAGAGACATTTGAAAAAATCAGTGGCTCTGCTCTATTAGGCCAAGAAAACCAACCAACACAGAAAACAAGGTAAAGAAGGTAGCTGGAGAGGAGTGGAAGAGTAGGAACTAACTAAATATACTCTTCATCTTTAAAGAGAATCATGTTATTTATTTCAGTTATTTCAGTGTCCTCTCTAACATAAACTACAGAACAAACCATATTCTACCCTCAAAAATCCTTATGGCCACAGGTTCACCATTTTAAAACAATGAAAAATTGCATTTTAAAAATGGTAGTGGGAAGGAAGAAAACAACATGACAAAAATATATTCCTCAATTTGCCCCCCCTCCCAATATTTGCTTGGGCAAATGGGGGATATACAAATAGATATCCTATGGGAAAAAACGTAGAGTGCTATCTAAAGATACTTTCTAAATGGAAGCTCCTTCACTATCTAAATGTTTCCTGAAAGTGGTCTACAATGTTAACTCAAAAACATTTTTTTTTAAAGATTTGATTTATTTATGAGAGAGAGAGAGAGAGGGAGCATGCACGGGTGGAAGGGCAGAGGTGGGGGGGAGAGAATCTTAAGCAGATTCCATGCTGAGCACAGAGCACGACATGCGGCTTGATCTCATGACCCTGAGATCATGACCTAAGCCAACATCAAGAGCCAGATGCTTAACCCAGTGAGCCACCCGGGCACCCCAGGCAAAAACATCATTTAGTACCAACAAAGCATCTTCATTCACAAAATGAAGTGCTTAGTTCTGTGAGGTACACAATGCTTAACAAATTTTATACAGACCAAACAAAACAGATATGTACTCATATGTAAATACCATCAAATTTAGGAGCATCCACATAATATAAAACTAGGGTTCTAATTCTATATCTTATAAACTTTCTCTAAATATAATATTGATTATTAGATTTATGATTATTTCACTATGATTATTTCACAACTTTCTAAAAGACAACGATGTAAGAAATATTCCCCAGCGCGTACGTGAGGATTGAAGGGATGTTAATAGTTGAGAAACAGAAGAGGGACTCTTATGCTCAACATATTTCTGAGATCTTTGATCCTCTAACACTCTAATCAGAATAGTCCAGCAAAGGACATTTGTTAAGTGCTCTCACTTTTGAACATCAAAATGCCTCAGTAAAATCTCCACTAAATTAAGCTTACCCAGAAGTAATTGAATCTGTACAGCATCAATTTTAGGATATTATTTTAAAAGATTTTAATTTAAAGACAAAATTCTGAATGGCTTATATCACACAAGGGTATAGAAGTTGGAATTTTTTTAATTAAGTCAGTTTGCACAAGCATTGCTCGTATAGCCAATGATTCTCGACTACTTTGAAGTTACAGCGCCAATATCTTAGCATGGCATATGAAGTCCTTAGAAATAGAAACGCCACCTCATTTAATTGCTCAGTGTTTCCACTCCATCACAAAGGACACCTCTAAGTCGTATACTAACTGTTCCATTTCCCTGTCCGGAAAGCACCTTCTTAGCCTTGAAGACTCTGTCAAGGTCACTTCTCTGCAAGCTCTTTCTACGTTCCAGGAAAAATTAGTATCTCCCTTCTCTCCCCTGCTACTTTCTACATAAATGTCCCAAGATCCCAAGAGTTGCAGCCATTTGTTTATAGGATGGTGTCTTCTGCTACATTCAAAGCAGCTTCTGTAGTGGGCACATTTCATACCTATTTGTTGTACTTTCTGTATTAGAAGCAATACCTGGCTGCATGTTCTCAACTTGGTAAATGAATGAATGGACATAAATAGATAAAGGCATATCATAGAAAAAGGCAAAAACGGATGCTTACTGTGTTTTTAATATGATGGACAAACACAAAATATCTCTGGGGCAGCACGTAATTGCAGATGTATTTCTGAATTTCCCTTCTCTCCAAATTTGTACCCATGGCTGACTTGTCCGTCTGCATACAGATGAACCTACTCACAGACATCGTTTCCTCACGGACTCACAGATGTGAATACTAATTTGAGACAGCAATTTATGGTTGGGGTTACATATTTTCTATTTTTTGCCCCTTACCCACACACCTGTTCCTGTCCAGTCTCGTCCTTATTCATTACGATCACGCTCCATACCTAGGAGGTTGAGCAATGCTGCTTGCATTCACAGAACAAATTTTTCTCTGGTTTATAGCTACGTTTGACCAATGGGAATTCCTGGTCCAGACTAAAGAAGGGAGAACAAAGTCAGAGTATTCATTCTCCCAGCCTACAGGACCACTTTGGGCGGGAGCTCTCTACTTTGACATTATTGCCAAATTGGGCACCATATTTCAATACCGTGAGAAGCAATCTTGTGACCTATAGGATGTCTAGTGGCATCCCTGGAATCTACTCAACAGATAGAAATAATCTTTGTATAGCAATTTACAACTCACAGATTACTTTCACCTATTCAATATCACTTGAACTTAATAATTCTTTAAAATATTATTAGAATGTTTATTTTGGGGGGCACCTGAGTGGCACAGTCAGTTGAGCATCTGACTCTTGGTTTTGGCTCAGGTCATGATGTTAGGATCCTGAGATGTAGAATCTGCATTTACCATAGAGACTGCTTGAGATTTTGTCTCTCCCTCTCCCTCTGCCCCTCCCCCGACCACAATTCTTTCTCTCTCTAAAATAAACACATCTTTTTTTTAAAAAAAGGATTTTTTTTTACCAATGAGAAAACCCACATATACAGTAACTAACAAACCTATACCTAAAAATCCTATAAAGCAATAATAATATGCACAGAATTTCTTTTATCCAAGTCATAATCTCATTTCATACTCGCTTTGAACTAAACATCCTTATATTACTACTTGTCTAAATTCCAGGCATCACTAGGGCCATTAAGTTTCATATGAAATGCAAAAGTCATAATGGAGTTCTCTGGCATTATATTAAATGTGAGTCATATAGTTAGCCATCTATTATCCCTTTTTCTTCTGCTTAGATGGATAATGTTGCAGTCATGTTGTATTGACAATTGGAATCTTCTTCAAAGGTAATGTATTCTGAACCTCTTCTACAAAAATGCCCACCAGGATTACAATAGAAAAATAACTCCCGGCATGCTTACATATTTGATCATTTTATGTTAAATCAAGAAAGATGCTAAATGCATTTTCGAGTTTCAGAGACTGCTTCTATCTTTCCTGTCTTCTGCCCACTACTACTGCTATTGTAGAAAACTTGGACCCATTGAAATTTGCTCATTCAGAGACAACATCTATCTGCTATTGGACTTTAAGAAACTAAGTGATGTTAGCACATATGTGCCTTGAGAAGTTTAGACATCGAAGGAAGAGGAGGTAATGTTTCCATTAGGATCTCAGGGAGTACTGATTTCTTTTTTTTAAGATTTATTTATTTATTTATTTATTTATTTATGATAGACATAGAGAGAGAGAGAGAGGCAGAGACACAGGAGGAAGGAGAAGCAGGCTCCATGCCAGGAGCCCGACGTGGGACTCGATCCTGGGACTCCAGGATCGTACCCTGGGCCAAAGGCAGGCGCTAAATCGCCGAGCCACCCAGGGATCCCCAATTGCCGAGCCACCCAGGGATCCCCTCAGGGAGTACTGATTGATGAGACTGGGTGAAACCAAATCTTTACTCCAGAGTCAACTTTTTTTTTTCCTCTTTTTCCTTTGTCTGTCTTTCTTTCTTTCTTGCTTGCTTTCTTTCTTTCTTTCTTCTTTCTTTCTTTCTCTTTCTTTCTTTTTTTTTTTTTCTTTTGGAGTGGGACACTATCTTGGATTCACAATCTCCAAAGAAAATACATATAGAGCAAACTGAATGCATGTAAGCTGTGACTGAATGGTCTTTTTTAAGTCAAAACTTATCATTTCCTCTGTCGATAACTACTAGTCCAGTCATAGTTAGTATGGGCTCTGCAGTCCAACAGATCATAAGCCAGGGTAGTTAGAGAGAGAGAAATTATGACCAGTGCCAGATATAATTACAACCTCCTGCCCTCAAGATAGCCCTGCTTTCATGTTGTCCCTCTGGTGGCATCACTGTCAGGTCAGATCCTAGAAAGTAAAGTCACTTTCCTTTGTTGAGTTCCTGTATGTCCCAGGATCTGTGTAGCCATCAACTCATTTAACCCTCACAACGTCCTTACAAAGCAGACATTGGTATCCTCCAATTACAGATTAGGATATCGAAGTCCAAAGAAGAATCAGGTCTATTCTACCTCAAAACTAGTCTCACCCCTTCACTGCCTCTGGTTGAGTAAGTCAGACCCTACCTATCAACAACCGTAGTATTTGTACATAACAGACACTTAATATGTTGAGTAAATAAACAGTTTGAAAAGTTGCCCCAGTCTTACGATCCTATTAAAGTTAAGAGCGAAATCACAAAATTGGGTATCATATTTTTGGCCACATCTGAAAAACATGATGGCTCTACTTATGAAAGTAAGCTTTTCATCTTACCGAAATAAGAAAACTGATCATTTCAGCTTTTTCTATTATGAAACTTTTTCAAATACAGACAAATTGTTTTTGGGGAAAATTAAGATATAGCAGAGGTGATAATAAAATATCTGTTGGGTAATAAATAAAACGGTTGAGATTACACAAAGAAAAAAAAGTCGAACTAGAGACCGCCCAAATAATATTTTGTGGTTTATAAAATGTGGTTATCAAATTTTTGGAATGTTTGCCAATCATTCCTTCAGTGAGCACAATGATTCCTGCTCTCCACTGCATCCCCTCCCCACAGTTAAGGTGTCCACATCCTATCCTGTGAATGTAGGAATAGGTTGCCTTACATGGCGAAGGGGAATTAAAACTGTAGATGGAATTAAAGTTTTAAACAACTGACCTTAAAATGAGATTTTCCTGGATTATCCAAGTAGCCCAATGCAATCACAGTGCCCTTAAATATGAAACAAAGGCAGCACAGTGTCAGAATGGTACGGACATGAAAAAGACTACCAGCTATTGCTGGCTATGAAGATGGAAGATGGTCAAGAGCCAAAGCATGCAGGCCGCCTCTGGAAGCTAGAAAAGAAAATAAAACAGCTTCTCCCCTCCACATTCCAAAGAAGAAACGGAGCTCCACCAACACATTGATTACAGCGTAGTGAGATCCATTTCAGACTTCTGACCATCACAGCCCCAAGAAATAAATATTTGTTGTTTAAACCACATGTTCACCATAATTTGTTACAAGGATAGTGGGAAACTAACGTTACACTACAGTAAGGCCTGGAAGACACCTGGAAAATTATGATTAGATACATCAGCCAACATCCCAGGGGACAGAGTTTCCTGGTTAAATTGTACCCCAATGCCTCTGTTTTCTTCGACACAGTTTAAAGTTAACTATATAAAATATATTGCACCATTTTATCTTTATGCAGATGGTTTTAGCCAACACTTTCTTAAAAACCATAATATAGATTGCCATAATGGAGAAACACTAAAAAATGCATTGAAATACTTAAAGTATTAAGACACATCATATATCTTGTTCCAATGATTAATTATACTGCTCTATTATGATTCATGAAAGAATCCACCATGATAGCAACGGTATAAATGACCCAGTGATAAAAATAACCTGGATTATTAAATCTTCAAAAGTCTACTGCAACAAACATCTATGTATGGTTTGGTAGACTCTACCCAATTAAAAACTTGGAAAAAAAGTGAAAAAGAAAGGGAAAAAAGAATGAAGGAAAGGAAGGAAGGAAAAGAAAAAAAAAAAAAAAAAGGTGCTTCTTCCTTCAGCCAGACTTAGATAGTTGAAGTAGCCATTGTTAGCTGGACTGTTTTTGCAAGTGAATTAATTTCCAATGCCTACAAATAGTTGCTATTAATATTAGCATATTAAACCACAAATCCACCAGTGTAAATGTGCTCTTAATAGAATATGATTCTGCAAGGTTTTGTAGAAAGTAAATGAGGTAGATTTCAGGAACAGTTACTGAAAATAAAGCCTCAGGAGACTGGAGAAGTGGGTATCATAGAACTTTAAAACACTATGGAACAGAGATGCCAAAATGTTTTTTTTTTTAAGATTATTTATTCATTCGCGAGAGACACAGAGAGAGAGGCAGAGACATAGGCAGAGGGAGAAGCAGGCTCCCTGCGGGGAACCTGAGGCAGGACTCGATCCCAGGACCCTGGGATCACAACCTGAACCAAAGGCAGATGCGCAACCACTGAGCTACCCAGGCATCCCAGAGATGTCAAAATATTAAAGGAAGGATTAAAACCAAGGCTAACTCCTACTATAACCCTCAACCATACTATAGTATAATTATTCCTTGGCAAGTCTGTCTCCTTTACAAGACTCTGAGTCCCCGCCTTTTTCTCAAATATAACGGGACATCGATAATCGGGTATTTTTTTCTCCTGTGTTGCCCATTCCAGAACATTTACTCCTGTTTTCTCTTTTCATGCCGCAGGCCTCACAACTGAAGCTAATTCCCCCAAAATCAATCTGGTTGTTCTTCCAATAAGTAACTTCCTTTTTGGGTCTTTTACTATGAGGCTGAATGAGGACATTTTACAAATGTAGTCCTGCTGCTCCTTCTTTCTAATATTCTTTAGAAATGATAGAAATATATTTAGAATTTTTAAATTATCATCTAAGTGAGGGTTATCAGCCTCTCTTACCTCCTGGAGGCGTGGTGCTTCCAGACCAAAATTTACCCTAGGATTTTAAAAAAGCACTATTATTTCTTTGGAGGAGAATAATTATCTATGTGTATATATTTATGTCTATGTTCATATTTATATTTATGTAAAGTGAGTATATATACGTATATACATGAGTGTGTAACTTGAACCTGAGTATCTAAGTGCCATCAGCACTAAACAAGGACTATTTTACTGTCACCTGGACACAAAACCAGAGGTCTGTTGTAAAGTGACATCTTTAAGAGATCAGAGGATCAAGAATGATAGGAGAAAATTCAACCAGGGTCGTTTAGTCTTCCAGTGTTCTCCTCTGTATTCTGGATAGTGTCTCATCCGAATCTTTTCATTAGAAAGCCTCACATCACGCATTTTGTTCATCCAGAATCCACCATGATTAGAAATATAACTTGGAGAGGCAACATCTTAAAAGCTGTCATCAACCAGTCACTTAACCATGACTATCTGAAAGCCAGTTGATAACAAGTACCAGTGCTAATAGAAGACATGAAAGGTGCTCATGGAAGAAGGAGACCATGAGAAGAAATAAAAAGGACCTAAAAATAATTAGAAATTGTAATAAAAAAATCATCATGATTTTTCTTGGGAGATCCCAGGGCTATGACACTCTGATAATCAATGCATAAAATAAATACAAGGTATAAAAATACAAGCTTACATGACTATTTTTAGGAAAATATGACTCAGATGAGTGGCTGTATTTTTCAAAGTTGCCTGGAGAGGGTGTAAATATTCCAGTAATGTTGCCGTGATTAAAAGCATCTATATAACTCCTCTTTTGGAAATCACTTGGCAGCCTGTGTCTCTTTTCTTTCAATCTCCTCAATGATAGTAATAGTTCCCATTTGAAGGTGATTTGACATGAGCAAATTACTAAAAGTCATTCAGAGCCATGTGTGAAGAATTCAGAGTGAACAGTACAGTGAATAAGTTCGGTTTTTGGTCAAAGTCGCAGAAAGACTAAAAAAGCAGCAAGGCTAACTGAATTGCTCATTAAGTGGTTCTAATTTTAACAATCAAGGAAAAAAATCCATTAGAGATGCATCAAAAGCAAAAACCTGTTGAAATGTAAAGGAGGATGGGGTGTGGAGAAAATGCATTCCAATTCAGCTCCAAGGGGAATAGTTAAGGCCTTATGGCTGAGGTTGCAAGACTTGACGCAGGAGAAATAAATTAAAGTGACATTATAACCTCCTTGTGGGGTCCTGGTCAATTGCCAACATCCCCAGGAGTCGCTACATCCTTCCCAGGGTACCTGTAGCTCCTACTATAACACTCAACCATACTACAGTATAATTATTCCTTTGCAAGTCTGTCTCCTCTGAGTCCCTGCCTTTGTCCCAAATATAATGGGACATCAATAATCGGGCATTAAATAAATGAATGAACAAGATTCATTAGGACATGTAACTTCTGCTGGTCTTACTCAACATCCTTCATGATTTAGGATCATAGACGTTGGTGGGAATACATCTTAAGTAAACTTTGAGTTCTCTCTTTGCTTTTCAAATTTTTTTAATTTATGCCATCAAGGAATATTGCAAATCCCAAATGTGTTAGTCCTTTGTAGCTTTCTCAGTGCAGATGAGATACAAAAACTTAAAAAAAAAAAAAAAAACACTCAGTTTTTAAAATATTCTTATCACTTCTCTGCCTGGTACTTACTGACATCTGACTTCCTCTGAGACAGTGAGAAAACTCAGCCTGCTTGGCGGGGAAAATGAAGATAGAGAAAGTGTAAAAGCTCAGGATGCCACTGAGGAAAAAAAAGAGCAACATCTCAGATATCGTAAACTGATTCTGCTGTAGAGGATGCTAAAGGATGGAGGGAGACACAGATTGCCTGCAGTCTAGTGTCTTCTAGGAGACGGCTGAGTACAGAAAGTCCACTTCCCTATCATTATTCTAGCAATCTCCCTCCACAACTTGAAACCTAGTGAGATGGCTAATAACTTTTCTTTAAAAGCATCTTTCTAAAACTCAGTATGCCCTCAAAATTTCAATGGTCACTGAACTATTATTATCATTATCATTATTTTTATTTTTAGTTTGCAAAGATAAATGTGTGACTAATTTAAAACAAAATAGCTTGACTTAGTGAGGGTATGCACTTGTGCACTTCTGAGTGTGTGTTGGGGGGGGTGAAGGAGCACAGAATGTTATCTTTTACTCTCTAGCACTTTCCTCAAAGCTTGCTATTTTTTTTTTCCCAGAGCTTTTCAAGTATAAATTTAAAGAGGCATTGTAGACAATCATGGAAGTACAAAAAGATACAACTTCCTATCTCTAGTCCATTCATACTTTAATTTTTTTACTATCCTTTGATGAAAAACTTCCTCCCCACCCATTTTTTTTTTCAATCAGTCAATAAACGGGACCAATAAGAAACCATTTTAAATAAGAAATCAGCCAAATATTTTTTGGCTCCCTGAACAAAACCCTCCTTTTATTTTTCTTTTTGTACCTTGAGGCTTTCCTCTCCAGTTCTGAAGTATGTTTTTTCTCCCGGCCTCAATAGGACATTTCTACTTTTACTAAACCAGATAAAATAATATGTCTTCAATTCTCCTGCAGTTGAGTGCTAGGAATAAAATGACAACATAACACTTATTTTTGATAACAAAATAGTCTTTAAGAAAAAAAAAAACCTAAATTTTCTAAGAAAATAGGTTGGCTGCAGCTTTTAGCACCATCACTTCATTTTTGCTTAATCTCCCTCCAACCTCCTCAAAAACAGTTTGTTTGCTGTAATAGGTAATAAAAATTACGTTCACCCAATAGCCAATGATTCGCTGTTTGATTTTTCCAGTGTCTTACATTTCCCATGGAGTGATAAAGAAGTTAGAAACACAACATAAAGTTGAGTGATCGGCTCAAACTCAGAGATCAAGACCAAAATAAATCTTATAAAATCTGCATCTGCCTCTCAGCCAGATTGCAGCCACTAATGCGGAGGCATATTGTATGGTAAGGCATGCTTTTAGATGTGAGGATCTTTCTGGATTTCAATGTCTCTTTATAGGAAGCAGAATGTGATGAATAGTTTCTTTCTTTCTGACCCTTAACAAAAGCAAAACTAAATTCACAGCTCAAATGGCAGCACTCTTACTAATGCTACAAATCCGAAAAGCACCACGCAGGTCAACTATGAACACAAGGTAAGTTGCACAAGCATGCAGGACACAATAATTGAGGGCTAGAAATGTGGCTAGATTTCCTTTGTTTAGGTTTCACACAAATCTCTCCTTTTCTTTGCATGGCATCTCTGTACCTGAAATACAGAACTGAGCATTGCTGATGTTGAGGAGAGAAAGGTATACAGACATATTTATGTAGATTATAAAGGCACTATGTACAAGTGAATTTATTTTATAAGCCATATCCGTTCTTCTTCACACTGAGTATCTCTATGAACTGCAATGTGGCACAGTGGGGACATAAGATACTTTACATTCCTCAAGGATGTAACATGGTCTAAGGATTAGAAAACAATAGTATATGTAATATTTGAAACTAGAAACATACAGGAAAACAAAGTTCTACATGAAACCACTTCTCTGGCTGTTTAGAGCAGTTGCATGATTATAAATGCTTCTTTGCCATTGGAAGTCCATGCTTCGTGCTGTAGCAACAATTGCTCTTGTTTTATAATAATAATAATAATAATAATAATAGTAAAATTAAAAAGTTAAAAATTAATGGCAGTGAATTCTCAAGGACACATAAACACACATTACTATTACTTGCTTACTGTTTAAAGTAAATATTCATACTATTTAATCCTGGACACTCAACACAATCCTCATTTGTCTATGTGAATAGAAAAGAAAATCACAACTCACAATGTATCCAGGAAACATTTTTTAGAGTGATGGCATCATATATAGAATTTCTCCACATTCTTGTAATGTGGTTATGGTCTTTTGTGTTTTCTTCTATTTTTCCCTCCCTGAAAGTGTACCAATATCTACATTGATGTTTATAGATTTCATAGCTGATTGTCTATTTTCAGACACCAAATTTGAAACAGCTTTCTAGCTCAAACCAAACTGTACCTACCTTACTTATAAGCTATTGATGTCGTAATTTTAGAATGTACTAATGATGCGGACATTCAGTAAGCCACTAACAAGCAGCGACTAATTTCTAGAGTAGTGCGGCTTTAAGTTGGTTGTTTCCTTTGGAAGAGTGAAGCTTTTAAGAGAATGTTAAAGAGGTGGTCTGTTGGGTTCAATAAGAATTCAAGTGAGGCCCAGAAAAGATGAGGTGGATTCCTTCCCATTGCATCCTACTTTCTTTCCCAAATTTATTTAGAAATAACTGTAATGTTGGCAATATTTTTAATACCTATTGTTGATGAAACAAAGTCCTATGAATTTTTAGGTTAGACTATGGAAAGAAGCACCTCAACAATTTGCTTCAATAGTTTTTGAAGCTTAAAAAGTTTAAATCATTCCAGTAGTATGCAAAGATCATTTCAGAGCATAAGATACAGAATTACTATATAACAGAACCCAGAATTAGAGTATAAAGATACATGTTCAGAGACATTTATTCAGTTGAATAAATATCCTATAATAAAAATGTAATCAACACATTAAGAAAACACTGTCATAGCAAAAAGTTAACACATAATTATTTTCATAAAGAATGTATTTCAAATGGGCTTTGGTGGTACTCACTCGCATTTTAGGGGACTGAAATCATATTCCATAAAGAAATAGGATAAAAATATATTTTTAAAGGAAAACTATGACATGATATAGGTCATATTTTAAATGAATGTTTAATAATGAGCAACTAAGTGGAGGAAAACCAGAAAAAATTACCAAAAAAAATTTTAAGGAATTCACTTCTACTTTGCTGTCTTTTCAACTGTTGTGAATATTTAGAAAACACAAACCAAAAACTCAAAATAAAAACACGTCCTTTCTTTCTGGTAAAACGGAAATAAAAATGAATATTTTACAAATCCTCTAAGGTACAATTTTTTTCTCTGTAAAAAGACATTTCCTATCCTAAATAAAATGGCAATTTATAAAAATAATGAGTTTATGTTTCTGCTTGTGTTAATAATACACAAAACAGACTACGTGAATACTGAGTGAAGTGAAGAATACTAAATAACAAAAAAGGAAAACATGTTTGTGAGGTGTTCCCAAAAGCAGAGAGTGGGTAGAAGGAAGAAGCACCTACTAGTCTAAAATCTACCTTCCCATATTTTGATTTTAACTTTGATTAAGGCATAAGATGGTACTGTTAAAAACATTGGACTGAGTGACCTAATTTCACAAACATAGTATAAAAGGTATTAAAATAAGAAGGTCGAAATATCACTGAGGACTTTATGAGAATTAGGTGAATCCAATTTCCTTCTCCGAGAACTAGTTGACTCTAAATTAGACGTGTTCGGGGTAGCCCGGGTGGTTCAGCGGTTTAGCACCGCCTTCAGCCCAGGGCCTGATCCTGCAGTCCTGGGTTTGAGTCCCACGTCGGGCTCCCTGCACGGAGCCTGTTTCTCCCTCTGCTTGTGTCTCTGCACCCCTCCCCTCTCACTGTGTGGCTCATGAATAAATAAATAAAATCTTTAAAAAATAAATAAATAAATAAATTAGACGTGTTCACATATACGCAGTGGTTGAGGGTATGGCCCCTGTGGCCACACTGTCTGTATTTGACCCTCTGCTCGGCCACTGTACAAACTGTTGATCACTCAACCCTGCTGTATGTCCCTTTGCACATCTACAAAATAACAATAATTAGCTCTATCACCTATTTAACCGGTTAATATATGTAAGATATGCTGACCCGTGCATAGGATATGGCATGCAATGTAAGTTTAGCTATTATTATTTATGTAGTATCCCACTGAAATTGAATCACAATGGGGGATGATTTTTGCCTGTTTTCATTACTGTTGTTTCTCCCGTGTTCAGAACAAGGCTTTGCACATAATTACATGATTGGCATACAGTAATCACTCATTCAGTGTTTGCTCTGAAATGGTAACCGCATTACCTCTGTGTACGCACATGTATAAATGCATATACATAGGATACGCATGTGTACATGCACAGAGATGCTAATTTCTTATTAAAGGTAAAACATTAGAGAAAAAGGCAAGAAGTTTTTGTAATAAAATAAATTAAATGTCGCTGACCTAATAGTGTGTGCACTGGTGTGGAAAAAATAGGTATTACCATCTTTCATTCCTAATGCCGTATAGAAATGCCATCTCTATCTAAAATTGAACCTTGTGTTCAACAGTTAAATTCAATCAAAAGTAGATTCAGATGCAATAATAAAAAAACCTTTAAGTTCATGCCATAATTATTGTCATTTTCCTGAAAAAAAGGACTGATTAATCTGACATTTTTAATATAGGAGGTCAAATGTAAAATTAGCTCTAGAAGCTTAGAAGGGTAATTCTTAGAAAAAGTCTATTCGGCTGTTATGGTCCACTGCCTAGAAATTCCAACCAAAGGGCAGAAAAGAAGGAGTTCCTTTTCCCAACTTTTGATGAGTTTACCCTGTATTACCCTAACAACATCACTACTTCCTACATCTCACTGGACATATATACAGTTCCTAGCCTGCTCATTACAGATTTTATCACATGAATTTTTAATTTTATTAGGTAAATAAAAAAGCACAATCAAAAAAAAAATCCTCAATGTGTCCATGGATTGTGTAATGATGCAATGTATTGGATGCCTACATATCAATAGTTGGTGAAGAGTCACTCAGAGTGTGGTGCCAGCCTCAGTACCTGTTTGGCAGTTTCCACAGGCCATGAGAAATCAGACCCACTGGGTCTTTGTCAGACCAATTATGCCACTGTGCATGAAAATCCACTGAGACTGTTCTTAGAAAAGAAAGATTATTAAACCTACATTATTATAGTTTCAACTGACTCCTTCTCCACTTAACTCCTACTGCTTTTCACTTGGATCTTAATGCTGAAAATACACTAGAAATTTAAGACTACATATTATGATTATGATCATCATTAAAAAAGACCTCCTATATTTGTGGAAAAAATCTTGGACTTTTCAATATAAATATTATCTTACCTCAATTAATACACCTAGATGCACTTATCGATTGGCAAAATTAAAATAAGGAAGATGTTACTTAATAGCTCAAATCCCTGTGAAAGCTGAAAATTGCAGAAAGCATTCAAAGATATGCATACAAAGTTAAAGGTTATAAGCTAAAAAATGAACTTCAATTGTGTCCTCCCAAAATTCATATGCTGAGGCTTTAAGCCCCAATGTGACTGATTTGGAGTTATGACCTTTCTGGAGGTGATTATGGTCGCATGAAGTTGGAAGGTGAGGCTCTCATCTGATAGAACTGGTGTCCTTAGAAAGAGGAAAGAAGGTCGTTTGAGGACACAGTGAGCACATAGCGGCCTACAACCGGGAAGAGAGTCCTCATCAGAAGTGGAACTTGCCAGTACGTTGATCTGAGACTTCTGGTGTTCAGAATTGTGAGAAAATCAACTTCTGCCATTTAAGCCATCCAGTCTACAGTATTTTGAATGGCAGTGCTAGCAAGCTGAAACGGACTCTCTTTTCAACCTGCTAAGAATGCATAGGAGGTATTGTGGGCTAGACTACAATGCAAACCACAGCCTAAATATGTACATTAAAATCTCTCAGGGAGATTATCCTAATAAAAATTCTCAGATTTGGAGAGAGCAGTATGTTGGAGGGGAAATGACTTTAAGTAGTTAGCGAACCCTGTTGTATGTAGAGTGGATGGGATCTAGAAGTTCTGTTTTGCTTTTCCCCAGTTACATATGTCGCATGGAGACAACAATAGGACCCGCCTCTCAGTTATTAGAAAGGGGTAAATAATATAATGTAGTATACTCCTTAGCAGAGTGATTGCCACAGAATAAAAGCTCAGTAACTCGTGGCTCTTAGAGACTGGGTGTGATGTGTGAACTAAAAATTCCCAGGAAAGATCGCACGGAAGAAGAAATAACTGAAAAAATGATGGAATCTTTTTTAAGTGTCAAAATGGATAATGTCAGATAATATCAAACTGTTACAAGCCATTCCTAAACCACTTGCTTTACAGCCATGAGCTATTTCTGTTCCCCCTTCACCATCAAGACCTCAGCAGGCACCGAAAGCCTTTCTGATTATCTACAGGGCCTATTGCCATATGTTGCACCTTGATCGGGGATCAGTATAACTTGGAAGAAATGAATCAGAGCAAGAGAATATGAGATGCCTCAAACAAGCAGTAGAACAAATTAAAACAAACAGCACCCCCGCCCCCCACCAAAAAAAACAAAATGAAGAAACTTTTTAATATAATGGTACTAAAAATACTCCAAAAGTGTAAATGCATCTTCAGAAGGTGTAGAGAAATTCATGGATGACTAGAAATATTATCTTAAATTGTGGTAATGCTTTACAAAGCCCCAAATGTTATTTTCTGTGACCCCCCCCCCCACCCCAAACCCTGTCATGTAATCAGTGCAGGGGTTGTTATGTAAAATGACAAGAGGACAGTTTCAACAGGTTTCCGGACTCCAAAGGCCTTACACAAGGTCACACTGGCCAATCAGGGACAGAACCAGGGCGAGAAGGCAGATGTTCAGATTGCCTTATCCAGTTCATTTTCTATTTTGCCAGAGGCCTTCGAGAAGTGTACTACGAAACAGAAGTTAGGAATTTCGGGGGCCCTAACCCAAAATTGTTGTAGCTTGACCTACCATCTGTAATCAGAATTGAGGATGGGTAAAGTGTTAAAAATTCAGGTTTCTGGGCTATAGTACAGACCTACTAGGATTTCAATTTCTGAGAACTGAATGAAATTATTATTATTTTTTAAAGATTTTATTTATTTATTCCTGAGAGAGAGAGAGAGAGAGAGAGAGAGGCAGAGACAGAGGGAGAAGCAGGCTCCACTCAGGGAGCCCGACACAGGACTCGATCCCGGGCTCCAGGATCAGGCCCTGGGCTGAAGGCGGCGCTAAACCTCTGAGCCACCCGGGCTGCCCGAATTGAATGAAATTAGAATAAGAATCAACTACACGTCAATAATGTGGCCACTTTTTATTATTATTATTATTACAGTAGTCTAATAATACTAGGGAGGAGGAGAGTATGTTGCTATGCAGTGGTTATGGGTTTTCTTTTCCTTTTTTCCCCCTTCTGTGTTCTTATCTTTCTCTCAAAAGTAGGGGAGCAGCAAATGAATGGAAACAGAGGAGTTGGACATGATGATATTCCGGACTAAAACCAAAATCCAAACCAAACCAAAACACCTGGTCTAAATGGAAAGAAGTAGATGTTTATTGCTTTTTGACACTAATCTTGCAATCATATAGAGCCATGTACCACTCTTACAGTTACCAAGGCCTTGGGCCAGAATTCAAGGCCTCAAACATTTGCTTTGTCAAACTTGAAATTCCTTTTTCTGATATAATCTCATTATTTCCTGGAAGCCTAGCTAGGGTTGGAGACACTTGGTGCCTTAACAGAGCTCTGGGCTTTGAAACTACTGAAGGCTACTCATCCTTCTCCAAGGCCCTCAGCGCAGAATCTGCATTTCTTTAGGACTGGTGATCTTTGTGAGCTGCTGACCTAGTTACCTGCTTAAGCAATTTACACCAGGGTGTGACAAAGACTAAACCCAACTCCTTCAGAAGATTGCAATTTGCATTTGCAATTTAAAAGAGTGGTCCTTCAAATATGGGCTCCTAAGGTGTTGTGGGTTTTTTCTTTCTTCTTTTTGTCCTCCTCCCCTCCCCCTTCTCTTTTGTTTGCTTGTTTGAGAAGAGTTGACACACAATGTTATAGTAGCCTCATGTGTACAACATAGTGATTCAACAAGGAGTTGTAAGACATTCCTCAGCTCCCACCTCAGTGCCTGCCACTCCCAAGAGAAAGCATATTCTCTCTTCTAGATCTCTTTCCCTAGTAAACCAAGTGCATGTTTCTCTGATATTCTAGGCTCTCACCTTTAAAAGTGATGCTCACCATGGGCTTTCAGAATAAAAATGGAAATGTGAAAATGCTCACCCTTTATTGGTGAGCAGGGGTTGGTTCAGTGAATGGACAATATCTGCAAGAACATATAAACTGACAGATACTTGCACCTGTGCTTGGGCATAAATGTACCTATTTTTTTTTTTTTCCCATAAGGAAAGAGACAAGAAGAAGGATAACAATCTGGAGGCACCTGGGTGGCTCAGGTCATGATCCCCGAGTCCTGGGATAGTCCCATGGTGGGTTCCCTGCTCAGCGGGGAGCCTGTGTCTCCCTCTCCCTCTGCCTCTCCCCCTGGTTTGTGCTCTCTCTCTCGCTCTCTCTGTCTCTCAAATTAATAAATACAATCTTAAAAACAGATAACAATCTGTAGAAGATTAGAATAAGGATCTCAAGACAAAATACTGAAAACCAGTATGTTTGCATGTGTCTTCATACCCCTTCAAAATATATCAGAACCCTACTGATTGGCCAGTACCTCCCTTACTTGCCTGGCATATTTGCTTAGTAGTTTAATTTTATCTTTTTTTTTTTTGAGGGTTTGGTGTTAACAACACCACCAAGGAGTAAGGAGAGGAAATGAGCACTGCTCATTTGCTACTGAAATGAGAGTCATACCCACACAGAGAGGGCAGGGACTCTAGCCAGCACCACAGGTAGCCTTTACGGTGGAGACATCCACCCAGCAGGGAAAGAAAATAACAATTAGGACACCCAGAGTCTGATATAACAGTGGAAGTACCATAATCCTGTGTTTCAATATGAAGGGATCTTCAGGATATTTAGCACCAAAGCTCAGGCCTCTTGTTTGTCATTCAACAAATATTTATGAGTATCTCCCATGGGCTCCTAGGAGTATCTCTACTAAGCACTGAGAATACCATTGATGGACAAGACAGACTGGGAGGCAGGCCCCGTGGGTTTCATGTATGTATCTTGCCTACTTTGCCTATTTTTTGCACTGGCCTATCTATAAAGAGACTTGTTCCAGCCATCGTTTTAATTACACCCCAAAGCCTTGCACTGTGTATTAAAGATAGAGCAAATGAACACAATCTCTATAAAAGGAATGGAAAAAAACCTCACAGACATCCAAGAAACGTGTTTTGCAAAGTTATAGATTGAAAATCATTCCCAGAGACATATTTCAAACTGCGGAATTACTTCGTAAGGGTCTTGAGTTTTTCCAGAGGCTATATATTTCCAGCCTCAAAAATATAGTTAGGGTTAAAGTGACTTACTCAATTCTTAAGGGATTTGTTTGTTTTTAAATCACATATGGGGTTATGTACAAATCCAGTTAATTAATTAGATCTGCACGTTACACCCACAGCTTTTTGTTTGCTTTGGTTTGGTTTTGGTAGTATTAAATTGCAGTTTATGACTGCAAAAAAGTTTGAAAACCTGAGGCATATCCTAAGGAGTTCTTCTGAGGTGATTTTACCCAGATAAATCAGAAAACAAGACTGTATTCAAAAGCACCGATTTCACAACTTCCCCCAAGTGCTTGCAGTACACTTGAAATCTGACCTGATATTTATTCAAAGACTTTATAAAGTTCCGAAGCTAATTCCATCAGTCATAAATAAGTTGGTTCCTTATTTCAGTTTCCTCACCTCAGAAATAACAATGGTGCTTTTCCTCACAGATTGCTGAGGAGCAAATGAGCAAACATGCAATCAACGTTTTGAAACTTAAGAAGCATGATGCGAATATAATCTATCATTTTCTGCTCCCTAATCTTTTATATAATATATTAATTCCATGAGGACAAAGACTGTATCTTATTACTTTTGGAATATTCAGTACCAGTGCTGATAGTAGATGTGTTGAAAGTTATTAAGCCAACCTCTAACATTCTCATATTTTTTCTTTCGATTCTGTGATGGAAAATAAATTATTATCTTATCATTTAAAACAAAATGTCCAAACGCTGAATTTATAGGGTAATAGATAGTTTGTTCTGAGTCTCACTCCATCTATCCACAGGCACATCCCTACGCGGTGAATTCCAGGAATTACAAAGGAGACTTATCAAGAGACCTGAGGTGGATGCCAATTGGGAGCAAGAAGGTGGAGAAAGAAGGGAAGTCTGTGCAAAATAGGAACATGGTGACATGTTCAAAGAAGAAAACACACAGAGAGAAATGATAATAGCTTTTTGCTGTTGATGAATCCTGCTGTAATAGTTGCTGTTGATTATTCGGAGTCAGCTAAATAGTACATCAAAATGTTTGGGAATGTTATTTTTTTTGTTTTGATTTATTATGCTTTTCCAATAATAGCCATAGTTTCCCACCCCAAACAAACTGCAGTGGTGGTTCTGAACCCTTTTCAATTGCTTCCGCAACAAAACACATTTTTTCCATGGCAACCAAGAACAGGAACACACACACACACAACTGAAATCGGGATTGCACAGGACAACATTTACCTTACGGTACGGGTGATGTACTTGGAATGGTTCTGTTTCATTTCATATTTTTCTTATTGTGGTGAAGATGCTCTAAACTGATTCAAGCCTCAATAATGTGTTGCAACCTAAGTTTTCAAAATGCTGCCTTAGAATGTTCTTCTTTCCGAAAGTATTTATGTATCTCCTCTCTATGTGGTTGCACTTAGACTATCTTAAAATTCTGGACTTTTTCCCTCTATAATTTTGTTTTTGTTTTTTTTTTTTTTTAAACTTTTTTTTTTTTTAATTTTTATTTATTTATGATAGTCACAGAGAGAGAGAGAGAGAGAGAGAAGCAGAGACATAGGCAGAGGGAGAAGCAGGCTCCATGCACCGGGAGCCCGACGTGGGATTCGATCCCGGGTCTCCAGGATCGCGCCCTGGGTCAAAGGCAGGCGCCAAACCGCTGCGCCACCCAGGGATCCCTCCCTCTATAATTTTGAATTGATATGATTTGTTACACGATTCACACTATAAGCACACGTAAGGAAGTTAACTACTTTTGATAAGGAAACATGACATCTTCAAGAAGCAAAGAGTGGTAAGGATTCTTTTGCCAGCTTCTTACACTGGTACTTGTGCTCAAAACAAATTGAGAAGTTGAGGATAATTAGGTTTTATTCAGGAATTTCACTACAGTTTCAATATTTCTGAAAATTTCATTTTTGCAAAATTAAACGGCTAATAGAATAAAAATCTTGAAATATATACATTAGAGATTTGCATGGGTTAGAGTACATGTCCTATCACTCTATGTTTTAGTATTCTTCCAATATGTATTTATTTATTATTTTTGAGAGAGATGGAAAGAGAGAGAGAGCGTGTGCATGTGTGCGTGTGGTGGAGGGTAGGGGAAGACAGGGCGGGGAGAGAATCTTAAGCAAGGTCCACGCCCAGTGTGGAGCCCAACATGAGGCTCTATCTCATGACCCTGAGATCATGACCTGACCTGAAAAGAAGATTTGGACGCTTAACCCTCTGAGCCACCCAGGCGCCCCAGTATTCTTCAAGTATTTATTTTTATTAAAGGGCTCTTCTATTGACAATAATTCACCGAAAGAAATCCCAAGAATCTGGTATCCTTAGTATTTCAAAAATTGTGGAAAACTTAGTAGGGCAGATGATGTGGTAAGTGTATTATAAATTTATCAAACTTTACACACGGAACACTTATGTTTAGGCGCAAAAACACATACAATAAATAGAGACATAAATATATAAACATAGAGAATTGGAGGGACCACCCAAAGGATTGCCTGACTTACCTAGAATATTACTTACAAAACTAAAATTCAGCCACTCTCTCTCTCTCTCTCAACAATATCTAAATTCTGAGTTCTCGGAAGTAGCTTGAATTTATGTTATCTGACATCAAATAGAATAGCCTTCAGATAAATGTACCACAAAAACAGAAAGCCACAAATTCCTTCTGAATGTGACTACAGTGACTTCAGTAAATCTAACTGAAAGATTCCAAATTTTCTTAAGGGATTCAACAACAACAAATTCTATAGATAGTACAGAATCTTTGGTCAATATCTCAAGATTAAGGAAAAACCAGTCCATTGGCAATAAGTGCTTAATACAAAATTAATCTCTCAAATTTGTTTTATAGACAATAGTTTTTATAAATATTGTTCAAAGTCCTTGCATATAGATGTGTAGGAACACACACGAATACACACAGTGACATTTAGGAATACACACACAGAATGAGCAAGAGACACTGTCTTTTCCTCTAACACACTATCTCACTGGCTTGGAAAGATTGTGGTTCCACCGTCCTTAATAATGTTGTTCAATTTAAGGTTTTAGCAAAAGTCAGTATTTAATGTACTACAGACAAACACTCAATAGACTTAATTTTCCTGGGTCCACACAAAGCTAGAATCTCAAAATAGTTGTTGAAATGTGCCTTGGGATATTTTTTTTTTTTTAATTTCTGCTAACCACTTCTTTGAGAATGGAATTAGTGGTGACTTAGACATCCATTAGTAGCACATTTCTTTATTAATACTGTTTCTTTTATAAGTTTATTTATTTCAATAGTATTTTTCCTTATATGAGGAGGGAAAAAAAAAACCTTGAAAATCAAATGTACAACAAGTGAAACAAGCAGTGATTGGCTGACACCCCACGGCCAAGGGCAGGCTCCAGCAGGTTTTGTAGTAGCAAGGTCATCAGAGTATGGTGCATAATGGAGCATCATATTAGAGTGGAATTCAGCCAAACACAGTAATGTATGGATGTAGACGCATCTGAAAGAAGGAAAATAAAGATTTATGCAGGTAAAAAAAAAGTGCGATGAAAAATTTCTCCCCAATGTCTTATACCCAATCAGAATGCTGTAGTAGAAGTTCTGGTGCAGAGAAATTTTTTTTACAAATTATGTGTTTGTAAATAATAAATATGCTCAGGGGGAAAAAAAAAGTTAACTTGTCAGATGAATCCTACTCGGAAGCTTTAACAGTTTTTTTTTTGTTTGTACACAGCATCAGAGTTCAATACAAACATCACCAAATTCCTGAAAATAAACCTTTATTCCGCCTTTAAAACATTAATTCACCAGAAGTGATAATTAAGATTAGTTTTAGTGGTTTCAGCTCAATTCTTCTTGGAATGTGATTTCTCCCACAACACTAATGCTAAATAAAGCACTGTGTAATGTTCCGAAACAGAGTCCCTACTTTAGAAAAGATTCTAAGGGCTTTTAAAATAAATAAGAGAGAAAAGTAAAACTGACTCAAGATCTATATGAACAGATCTTACTATTTCTATAGAGCCATAGTAAATAAATGGATGGGGAACCTTGCTATAGCCTTGGAATTGCTTACATACAGCTTAAATATAAAGCTCTAAACAATTATTATATCAAATTTCCAACATAACCTCCACCACCATCCTCTCCCAGGAAAAGAAATGAGGGTAAAATATCTAATAGCATTGGTGGCTATGGTGAAGCAATGGTTTCGTCACGTTATATTGTTTTTAAAATTGTTCAAATTTGATTCTTGAAATTAATAAACTCAATCATTAGCATTTTTATTTTTATCACTATTTAAATTTAAAATATAATACACCAGGAGGCAATCGAACTGAAAAAATTAAAAATGTCACCTTCTTTTAAAAATTTGCTAGAAAACAAATTAAGAGGAAAAATTAGTTCACGATTGTGTGGTAAGGATGCTGTGAAGGTAGAGTGCGCCTGCAAAGCTGGCAAAATGCAAAGGAGCATAGAAGCCAAAAAGAATCATCCATATTAATGAAAAAAGTAAAAAAATTATCCCAATTAGAATGCATATAAACTTTCCTACACATTTTATAGAAAACTTCTATTAATTTCCATTCAAATTATGTTTTTATTGAGGATATACTAATCCCAGATAGGAGCTTACATTTGTTATCATGATTCTGCTAAACTAAAAATCATGTCAATTAACTTGTTGCATACATGTTCTAAGAAGTGTTAAGTTACTTCAGTGTGTCATCAATTACTATTTTACATAGGGGAAAAGAACCATCAATTTCTTTTGAAAATCTGTAAAATTTGAATTATAATGTCCCCCGCAATTTACAGATAAAAGCTAGAGCCCAAAGCAGAATTATAATCTCTTACAAAAACTTCAGTCTTCATAGCCAAATATATAGTTATACTTACAAAGGTAAATCTCAACAGATTTTTGTCTCTATTGAAATACATACGAAGTTACATAAATTCAATTTTATTCCTAGAGGTAGTATGATCAAAACCAAAAACAGTGGCTTCTGCATTCCAGGACTTGGATCCACGTTGTATCCTCGATAATCTTGTGATCTCAACCAAATTACTTTTTCATAAAGGCCTCAACTTCTTAAATTTCCTTGCATCAGTCAAGGTACCAGCAGACAACCAAATTTACATCCCAAAGGTTCAGGCAGAGAAAGGCCTCAGTCTCTCTTCATATAAAATGAGGAAACTGGTTTGAATGCTATCTTTTAATTCTAAAATGTGATGACTCCAGTGATTTTAGATACAAACACTGAATGACTGATGACATTTTATTTCAGTTTTGAATGTGTTTAAAGTTCAAATATGTTCCATATGTTAATGTATGAATATCACAATGAAATAAAAATCTAAAGGCCCCATCGTTGGTTTATAAGAATATATCTGTATGTGTTTGTGTGTGTGGAGAATGAGAAAAAGAGATACCAGGTGTATACTTTTCCACATATAAGATATGTAATTACTCAAAAATAGAAATAGATGACACGAGAGAATGATTTTGCTATATTTATCCAACTTGACTTGGAGGATTGACTTAAAATCTATAAATTGACTTTGTGGTCTCATGTCTAAGTTATTAATCGACGTGGGATAAGTTTGGGATAAGTTTCAAACTGTTATACCTGGTCTTCCAATGTGGGATAAGTTTGGGATAAGTTTCAAACTGTTATACCTGGTCTTCCATAAAAAATGTCTACATTCAAAGTAGATCAAATCGGCGGATGACCCCTTCCTTATTCATAGACATCAAGAGATCCAGGTAATGCTGCTTTAGTAGATCTCTCCTGACTCAAGACATAACCCTTCATCGGTTTTTAGCCTCTTGTCTATTATCAGGCTGAATGTAACAGAAATTCCACCATATGCAGACTGACTGTACCTCTTGAGAGTGTTTTTGGTTATACACAGAAGGATCATATTGTAGAAATTATGCTTATCAAATTGAAACTAGAAGCTGTAGCTGGCATCACTCTGCAGATGCATTTCCACTAGAGTATGTATGGTGTAATGTATGTACACCAACAAACTGATACTTAGTGTTCTCAGTGCTGAAAGCTCTAATATTTGATGGCAAGTCATCCATTTGTTTCCAGACTACAAGTAATTTAAAAAATAATTTCTGCCATATTTTTTACAAAGTATACAATGACTATATTGGGTACAATTTGATCAATTAAAGAGAACATTATTCAGGCTACATTCTACAGTTCCAAAGAAGCAAGGGAAACTATCACTGGACTTAATATGAATTTTTCTTGAGTATTTCTGCATGAGCTACAAATGGATTTTTAAATTAATGTTTATTCAAGCTGTATCTTCCCTACTCTTGCCAAAAATAAAGTACTTTACTTTCCATTTACTAAATACAATAAAATTTTTACTTGCCAGTGCATTACCTAAATAATAGCATGGCATGAATAAACTCAGCAGGACCTGAAAACGATAAAGTAGTAACTATACTTTTATATGTTTATCAATCTTTTAGAATTACATCGTTCTTTAAGAAAATTGAAAAATATTTAACACATAGTGAAAGTTTGAAGATTTAAAAATAAATAGAAATATAGAATGCCTCTGTCTTTATTTTACAAGTCAAATGCACTATTGTACTTTCAAGTCACAAAACTTGAGCAACCACTAAGACCAGGCAAAGGAAAGGTGGACACTTAATCTCAATAATGCTGTCAATGATCCACATTCTGCTCAACTGGACACATTACTCAGTTGAGAGCAAAGACTTTTGTTTGAACTGCAAAGGTCTGAACTATGGAAACCTGGGTTATATCATCACTTTTACTCAGGTGTGAATTTCAGAAAAAAAAATATATATAGCAACTCTGCAACATACATCTACATTCTGCCAAGGACTAAATACAGAAGCTTGATTTGAAAATTTCTAGATCCTGTGAAAACAAACCAAAAAGGGGGGCGGGGCAGTTTTTACAAACTTATTTCCCCAAAGCTGCTTAATTTATTACAATATAACCATTAACAGGATTTAGGAGCAACACTTTGAAATGTCTAATTCTCGTAAGGATAAGAACACTGTAAACAGACGCCACTTCCATTATATCACAAGCAAAGAACTATGATAAGACAATTCAAGAAAATTATAAATAAAATGAAGTCTTTATGTCAGATGAAA
Source organism: Canis lupus baileyi (assembly GCF_048164855.1). NCBI lineage: Eukaryota > Metazoa > Chordata > Mammalia > Carnivora > Canidae > Canis > Canis lupus. Next base: position 81,918,469 of record NC_132839.1, read on the forward strand.
TCTCTGATTTTTAATTAATCCCTACCATAAGGAATTAAAAGATGGCATCCCTCAGGGTTTTCCCTAGATAAATTCAGTATCAAAGGGGTGAATTATAACAAAACCTCGTGTTCTTTATTTTATCTTATAACAAATTTAATCACAGAAAAAAAAAACATTCTGGTAGTTTTATAACACTTTATTTTTAAAATAAAAATAGAAAATCATCTACTAATGGTACAAACAAAAATCAGGACAAAAAAAGATCCTGTTTATTATGTCAGATGTCTAAACAGAATGTAACTTTGTAAATGGATCCCTTGTCCCCTGACAGCAATATTGAAGAGATGAAGAGTATCAATTACTATTACTAATCACATTAAGGGGAATGTGTTTCATTCTCCTTTATTTTATTTTGGTTCAGCTATTTATTATGGTTAAAACTTTACACATCTTTTGAATACCTAATGACGACACGTAAGTTGTCCAGTTACTTTTGGCAAACTGCATGATGTATAATGATGGCTTTGCAGGTTTTCAATTCTGGTATATGAACTTCTTTGCTCTGTGAAGAGCCTAACACCATACATTAGTTTATTTATAAGCATATCACTTTGCCTTTTAAACAGCATGCCACAACAGTCTTGATATTGGCTGTCTTAAATATTCAGAATATAGAGCCAACCTCCTTTGATGAGCCAAATAAAGCTTAAGTGACAGCACAGAACATATGAGGTGGTTGTATAAAATATCTATAAATCTGCCACTTGATACGTCCGCTCCAAAGTTTAAGATTACACAATTTAGAATGCAAATGTCATTCAGCCACGGGACAAAACATCCCATTAGGCTGACTGTGAAAAAGTAAACATTCTGCAGAAAGATCTCTTCACACACTTTTGCGCTACAGAATTTTCCAAGGACATTTCTATAGATCCAAATTTATTTGTCTGTGTTTATAAGTCATCTTGGAAAAGTAATATTATCGTAACTAGAAGGGTCCTTGTTTACCAGACCAATAAAAGTACCAAAACCAAAACAAAAATCTCCTCCTAACTTCAGGTAAAGCAATAACACAACAGATATAAACCCTCCAGGTAGTAAATTTCAGGTTAAAAGAAATAAGTAACTGCGGCTCAAGGGCATCACATATTTTCGAAAGCCATTTAATGAAGTCCGAGCCTGTATTTTCTCGGATTGCTTTGATTATTGGGTATCAAATCATGTTAGGTCTCTTTCTCCTTATCCAAATAGCTACAGTAGAGTACTCTAAGTACCAAATATTTCTTTAGGAAATTGATTTTTTAAAGTATGAGAGCAGTAAGGATTTAATATCTCTTTTCTATACCATCTTTAATGAGCCCATCAATAACATCTTTAATGATGCCATAAAACACGTTTTTCTTCTGCTTTAATTCTTCTCAGATTGCACATGTCCACACGCAAAGCACACTTAATAGAATAACTATTACTGGATATTATTTGACAGTCATAAAAGTGTTTTTTTGAGATGAGTTCTCTTGATAAGATATATGTGGTATTTTATTAATGGGGTTGCTACAGCATCAGACACAGCAGTTTCCGAAAGATTTTACTTGCTCAGGGTCAGACCTTGGTGGGTGTGAAAAGTGAACTCTGTGAGCATTACATATATCACACAAGCAAAACTTCTGAGAATAAATTTTCTGTTTTCTGAAGTTCATCTCAAAGTTCATATGCTTTTTTAAACCGTTTCCACATTTCACTGAGAGACAACGGTATCAAATATTCCATATCACCTTCATAGCGTCAGGATATCACAACGCAGACCAAAATTGTCTTGCACACAGTGCATCAAACACTTCTGTTGCTTGGACTTAAATAATAAATGGGTCATGCACTTTACTTTTGCTTACAGACTTTTAATACCAAACCCGAAGAATGCGAGTGCTAACTGTATATCCTCACAGAAGTCTAATTGTTACAGAGAGCGAAGTATTAAAAATGTAGTTTTGCATGGTATTTGCATATCATCAAACATCTTTAACCCAACATTTTTTTGTCAAAGTAGTATTTAAGTATCTCAGACTTGGTACTGTATTTGCATGAACCAGCCTCCATGATCCGTAAAATCCTACGTAACACATCACATAGCTAAAACTTTTAGAGTGTCCAATTTGCACAGGCACCTGTAGTAACTTGGGAAGTTTTCTCTCTGGATGTAATTACCCACTAAGCAGCCACAGAACACCGTAATTTCGGGTTAAAGCTCACCATCCAAACAATATATACACATTTATCCTGAAAACAGAAAACTAGGATGAATTAGTACTGGCAAGCACAAAGAGATGTGCAAAGACACTGCCTGGCTTTGAATACCCTGGTAGCTCACACCGGTCTGGGAACCTGCAAAATACAGAGGTGCACCTCGCGTAGATGGCTCGTACCCAACTGATGATCTATGAATTAACGTTAAATTACCCCTATTAAATCCGTACGTGATGGCTTTAAGGGAGAGAAAACAAAACTTCACAGAAGATGCTCTGTCTCAGAGTTATTAGCCTTTTTCTGGGATATTTAAATATATTTGGAATACATCTTACCTGTTTGCTGTACTTGTTATTGGTTTGACAGCTGTATTCAGAGCAGTGATCTGATCCAATTGAGATGTTGTCTCCTGCTCCCACAAATGTGTTGGCTGGTGGTAGATCTTGTACGGCCTGGTGTTTTTTTCCTGCAGTTGGTGACTGGGGGTGAAGCTGGACAGTAGGCAACGGAGAACTGGACTTGTAATGCCTGGCCAGGTCAGGACTGCCAGGCCCACCATTCACGGATCGGTATCGCCCCATGCTTGGGCTGTCTGACAGCTTCTCGTTCACACTATCATACCTCTGTCCATTTGGTTTAGAAGCTTCCACAGTGACAATGCTGCTGTAGAGAGGCTGCTTAGATTTTTTGTTTTTCTTGTCCTTTTTAGGCTTTTTGGATTTGTCGTGCTGCTGGGGTGTAAAAAAGTCCTCGTGGTCCTTTTTGCCAGCTTCGTACCCATTTTTATTTTTGGACCGGCAGTACCTTGCCATCACTACAATTAGGATGATCAGAATCACTGTCATAATTCCAGCAACCACCCCAATGACAATACTGAGTCTCTGTTTGCTGATTTCATAACTTGGGTCACCGGCTATATCCTGGGTGAGCGGGGTGTGCAAACTTCTGGCTATCTGGGAGTCAATCACAGTCGCGTTGGAAACACTTTCATTGACAAACACATGCACCAGAGTCGTGGTGGACTGGGAGGGCTGCCCGCTGTCATTCACTTGCACCACCAACCTGTGCAAGCCGTAATGCTTTTGGGTGAGCTTCCCCACCAAGGAAACCACACCGCTGGTGGGATCAATCTCAAACAGCTTGAAGGGATTCCCTCCCACAATGCTGTAGTTGAGGTCTGCGTTGATGCCATCGTCGCTGTCCGTTGCCAGCACGGTGGCTACCACTGTCCTGACATTACTCGAAGGTGGCAGTAAAGTGTAGGAAATGTTTCTGGGAAGGGTGACTGTGGGAGCGTTGTCGTTCTCGTCCATCACAAAGAGGGAGACGGTGGCGGTGGCCGACCTGGGAGGATCTCCCCCATCCACAGCCTTGACCCTGAACGTGTATGTGGTCTGGTGCTCCCGGTCGAAGGACATGGTGGAGTAAATGGTCCCCGTGTCGTTTTCGATGGAAAAAATGTTACTGTTTTCCTCTATGTAGAGGCTCATCTCTGCATTGCGCCCCTTGTCAGCATCCATCACCGTGACCATCCCCACAGGGCTGTTGGGCTGCAAGTTTTCCTTCACATAAAAGGTAAAGACGTCCTGCATAAACTTAGGGTCATTGTCATTCCTGTCGGCCACCTGCACGATCACCGTGGTGCTGCCCTGCAGCACTGGGATGCCTTTGTCTTTGGCGTTAACTTTAAACTCGTACCTGTCTGTCTGCTCGCGGTCCAGCACGGTGTTGACCAGGATGTCCCCAGAATCGGGGTCGATGGCAAAGGTCCCCATCACGGCGGAATCCAGAGAATAGGCAATCTCTGCGTTCTTCCCACTGTCGGCGTCGGTCGCCAGCACCGTGGCCACCCTCTCTCCGGGGACGTTGTTCTCCGGGAAGTAGACCTCCACCACCGACTGGCCGAAGACGGGCGGGTTGTCATTGGTGTCTCCGACCTTGACGACCAGGGAGTTGTTGCTGGAGAGGCTGGGGCTGCCCGAGTCCACCGCCACAATGACCACGTTGAATTCCCGGGTGGTCTCGTAGTCCAGGGGGGCCGAGGTGTGCAGGAAGTACTTTTTCTTGTTCTGGTCGCCCTCCGTGTCGCTGGCCGGCTTGAGCTGGAAGGGCACGTCCCCCACCACGGTGCAGGTGACCACGCCGTTCTCGCCTTGGTCGCGGTCGGACACCTGCACCAGGGCGATGGGGGTGTCGACCAGCACATCCTCGGCCACGTTGGCCACCCCGTCCTTGAGCGGGATACGCCCGATCTTGCGGATCTCGATGGACGGCACGTTGTCGTTCTCGTCCTTGATGTTGAGCACCACCGTGGCCTTGTCGGTCTTGGGGGGCTGCCCGCGGTCGCGGGCCATGACGGTGAAGCGCAGCTGGTTCACCTCCTCGCGGTCGATGCGGTGCAGGACGCTGAGCCAGCCGGACGTCTCGTCGAGGCGCAGCAGCCGCCGCACCGACTCGGTGGCCGCCCCGAACACGTACTCGATCTGCCCGTTGACCCCCACGTCCAGGTCGGCGGCTCGCAGCTGCAGGATGGGGGTGCCGGGGGCGCTGTTCTCCGCCAGGTCGGCCTCGTACACGCTCTTCTCGAAGCGGGGGCTGTTGTCGTTCACGTCGGTGATGAGCACCCGCAGGATGGCCTGGGAGGAGCGCGGCGGGTCGCCGCCGTCCCGCACCCGCAGGGTCAGCTCGTAGGAGTCGCGCTGCTCGCGGTCCAGCGCCCCCTTCACGATCAGCTGCGGCTGCTTCTCGCCATCCGGGGTGTCGGCCACCTGCAGCTCGAACACGCTGCTGCGGCCGCCGGGGCCGGGGTTGGGGCCGCCGCCGCCGCCGCCGCCGCCGCCGCCGCCCTCCGGGGCGTCCGGGCGCCTCCTGGAGCCCCCGGGGCCGCCGCCGCTCGCGCCGTTCCCGCCGCCCCCGGGGTAGGGGGCGCTGTCGCCAGGCCCGGCTCGCCGGCCCTCGCCGCCGCCGCCGCCGCCGCCGCCCCCGGGCTCCTGGAGCAGCTCGTAGCGCTCGATGCCGTTGCGGCCGAAGTCACGGTCGGTGGCGGTGGGCAGCAGGTAGAGCGTGCCCACCGGCCGGTTCTCCTCCACCGTGAGCGTGAGCACGGGCGACGGGAAGGTGGGCGTGTTGTCGTTGATGTCGAGCACGATGACCCGACCCTCGAACAGGTCCACCCAGCTCTGCGAGGGCCCGATCACCGACACCTCGAAGTCCAGGAAGCACTCGTTCTCGTCGAAGATCATCTGACACTGGGGCAGCTTCTCGCGGTCGATGCGCCGCTCGCTGGTGCTCAGCTCGCCCGTGAGGTTGTCGATCTTCAGGTACTCCGAGCCCGACTCGAGGCTGAAAGTCACCTCGCCCGAGCCCGTCACGATGCCCAGGTCCGAGGCGACGTTGCCGATGCGGACGTCCGCCGGGCCCTCCTCGGCCAGCCGGTACCGGAGGAGTTGCTTGGCGGCCGCCAGGCTGAGCGACAGCGGCAAGAGGAGGCAGCAACCCAGGCACCAGCCGCGCGCCCACCCCGCGGTCCGCATCCTCAGCATCTTCTCCTGCTGCTGCTGCTACTGCTCCTTCTAGGCACGGCCCCCTCGGCGCCCCCCTCCTCCGGGGCCGGCCGCCGGCCCTCCGCCCGGTCCTCTTCTGGCTCCGGGAAAGGAGGAAGGGAGAGGAGGGAGGGGGCGAGAGCAGCGTGCGGAGTCGGCCGGGCGCGGGGGGCGGGGGGGGGGGACCGGCGACAGATCCTTCTTCTTCTTCTTCTTCTTCTTTTTTTTCTTCCGCCTCCTTCTGCTTCTTCCGAAAGTTATTGTTTCATAATTCATGCAATGGGTGCTAATCGCCCGCTCGCCGGCCGCCGTTCAGTCGCAGCACTCACAGTTCACGGGACACTGCGCGCCGCGGGCTCGGCGCCCCCCCCGCCCCCCTCCAGAGTCATCCCCGCGGCGGGCGGAGGATCCCGGGCTCCCGAACCCCCGCTCGGCCGGATGGGGCCGGAACCGCTCCGGCAGGCGGGCGCTGGAGCCGGGAAGCGGCGGGGAGCAAGCTTGCAGCCTCCTCCCCCGCCTGCCAACCCCGTTCGTCTTTGCTGCTACTCGAGTTGAGTCCGATTCACGTTTCAGCCACTCACTCCAGACCCAGCTCCTGCTCCGGCTGCCCAGGCAAACGTGAGTTGCTTCCTGCACGAGGCGCTGGGGCCAGCAACAAGCCGGTCTGAACTCTGACTCCGCTCTGGCAGCGGGGGAGCCAGGCAGCGGATCGAGAATGAAACGGTGGGGGGAAAAAAAAAAAAAAAGAAAAAGAAAAAAGAAAAAAGAAAAAAAGAAAAAAAGAAAAGAAAAAGAAAGAAAAAGAAAGAAAGAAAAAAAAAATCCCTGGCAGGTCGGTCGCTTCGGGCACCGTGCAGTGGAGACCACTCGCGTCACACGGCGGTCCGCGTCCGGGTCCCCCCCGCGCGCCGAAGAGCAGCCCGAGCCATCTTCAGAGACGCCCGGAGAGTCAGTCCCTTCTCACCCCCAAGAGCTCGGGTTTCTCTTTTTTTCTTAACAACTCTGCGCAAGGTCATTAGTCACGAAGCCGCCGCCTGAAACCGCAGCAGCCGTGCGCCCGCGGGGGCGAAGGCTGAGCCGTGCGCACCGCGCGGTGCCCAAGTTTGGGTTCGCAGCCGCAGAGTCCGTGCCTTTCCTCACCTGCATTCGGCCCGCAATTCGGAGCACTGGGATCTGCAGCGCTGTGCGCGATTCAGGGAGGAGATTGCAGCCTCTCTCTCTCTCTCTCTCTCTCCCCGCTCTCTCTCGATCCCTCCCCTCCCTCCCTCTCTCTCCTCCCTCCTCCTCCTCCTCCTCCTCCTCCTCTCTCTCCTCCCTCCTCTCCTTTCCCCTTTCCCCTTCTCCCACTCCCTCTCTCCTGCACGCTCCTCTCCTTCCTCCCAGTCCCAGTGCTGGCAACTCGAGCTGAACTTGATCCCTTTGCAGTTCAAAGGTGAGCGAAGCAGGCTCGGTGCTCAGGCTCAGGCGACGCTGGCCTGGCGACAAGCCCCCCGGGGCCGGCCGGGCTCCCCCAACGGCAATTAAAACAAAGATGCCCAATGCTGTCCGGATTTCCGAAGAAAAGCCCAAAGGCACTGGGGAGGGAGGGGGGGGCGGGTTGAGCGGGAGGTGGAGTCAGAGACAGCTGCCAAGTAGCTTTAAAAAAAAAAAAAAAAAAAATCCAGTTTGCCAAGGGGAGAAAAAGTGCCAGTCGGTTGTTGCCTCGGAAGTGCCCTGGCACGGCGGGTGAATTCCGCAGTTGTCTCGTCCCCTCTGGCGTCTGGGAGAGTCTGGTGCGGGCGCGCTCGCCGCCCCTCGGGCTGCCCGGGCTGCAAGCCCCCGAGCGGCGAGTGGGGAGCTCCCGGTCGCTGGCCGCGAGCCGGAAACCCGCAAGTTTGCCCAAAGTGGCGGTTGCTGCCGGGAGCTCGCTGGCTGGCTCGCGGCTCGAGCTGGTCCCTTAAGCGGCGGCGGCGGCGGTGGCAGCAGCCTGGCCGCGGAAACTACACGCTCCCGGGGGGCTGGGGGGCAGGCAGGGAGCAGGCCTGCGGGGAGGCGGGCGGGAGGGGGTACTGGCCGGCTGCCCCGCTCCGGAAAGCCCAGCGTCACCCCCGGGGGCCGGTCCTCGCGGGCGCAACCCCAGCCGGCCCCGTCCGTCCCCCTTGCACCCCAAGCCCTTCCCCGTCTCCCCAGCGAGCGCAGCCGCCGTCTTCCCGGGGGACTCGCTTTCCCTCCCCGGGGCTGGTAAATGTCCTCGTCTCCCTGACGGATGCCGAGTGCGCGCCCGGGAGCGCAGAAGCGGGTGCCGGGAAAGGTTTCTGTTTCTCCTCTCCCCTCTCAGACGACATTCCCCACCCCCTATCCCTCCCCCCCTCCACCCCGGGTCTCCGTTTCGCGATTTAGCATCTCGGTTAGGGCACGGTTAACGCTGGCTCGGGGGATCCCGCGTGCGCCCAGGGAGCCACGCTGGTGTGCGGAGACACCATGATGGGCTGCAGTGGCCAAGAGAGAACCTCAAACTCCGGAGAGGAGAGGGATCCTTTTTTGGGAGTGCGGACTCCGGAGGGCTGGGGCTGGGGGGTGGGGTGGTGCCTGTCTTTGTTGAGATGCTTGGCATTCCTGGCTCCGCGCTTGCCTTGGGGGTGGACCGGGCGTGCGCGCGCGCCTGGGGAACAGACACATGTTGGAAGCCTCGGTGTTATTTTCCGAGCAGAAACCTGCAGCCTTTAGTAACTGGCAAAGTGTAGCGTCACCTATCTGGATAAAAGGGAAATAAACTTTAATGGCAACTTTGTGTACCGAAGTGTCCCTAGCTCCGCGTCTCTCCTTCTTTTGACTTTGTGCCACTCGGTCGTACACGGTATCCCTCCCCCCCCCCCCCCCCCACGCGAGGCTTCCCCGGTTTTCAGTCGCTGCCATCGCAGCCAGCCTCAGCAGATCTCAGTTCTGGGTGTGTGTGTGTGTGTGTGTGTGTGTGTGTTTTGTTTTTAAACTGTAGCCATTTGCTCATCCTTTTATTTCAGTGGCCAAGGGGGCCCGCCGGGGTGCAGGGGCCTGAGGCAGGCAGGAGATATTTGGGGACGCTCTGAGCATCTCTAAGGAGAAACCCGGCTGCCGCTGCGATTTGCAACCGGTCCTCAGCTCGTCCGCCCAATCTATAGGCATCCAAGGGCCTCCCCTTAAAGGAAAATTTAAGACGAAAAGAAGAAAAGAGAAAGGAATCCGTCCCCAGTGGGTACTCCGCCTTTACGAGACCGGTGCGAGGAGGCGAAATGATTTAAACAAGACAAACACCAATAAAGTCTACGAGCAGCTGTAGCGCGCGGTTGTTTGGGCGGGCGCAGCCGGGGGGGGGGGGGGGGGGGGGAGGCGGCTGAGCTTCCCAAGGTCTCCCTGTAGGGGATCGTGGAGGCGCGGGGGATGAAAGTGCCAGCGAGCGAGTATTTTCCAGTCCGCTAAAGCAGCTGCGCTCGGGGCGTAGTGGCCTCTCCTCGGGGCCGGGCCAGGCCCGCGGCCACCCCCACATCCCCCAGGCCGGCCGCCTCCCGAGCTCCCGAGCTCCCGAGCCTCCCGAGCCTCCCGGCTCCAGATCTGCAGCATCAGCGAGAAAAGCCCGGCGCGCAGACTCAGTGCGCACCGCCGCAGTCTGGAGCCGGGGGGCGGGGGCGGGCGCCGCAGCGTTCTCTTGCCCGCCAAGTGGCTGTAGTGCTAAATCCCCTTCTATTTGGAAAACTCTGGTTTATCAGAATCCTTGCCTCCCGCGACACCCGGCCGCCCCCCACCTTCTTCTTCTTCTTCTTTATTTATTTTTTTTTTCTTTCCACGGTGCAAGGCGAACGAGGGAAGCCGTTTCTCCTCCGCGGCCTTGCGCCCGTGCATTCCGATGCGCGGCAATATGGTGCAGTGCGCTCCCTCCCCTGCGCGCCCCGACTAAGATTCTGCAAAACTTCTGGCAGCCGCGTGGGCAGAAGCGTCGTCCGCTCCCCCTTCCCTCGCCAGACCGCAACTTGAGCAAGCCCCGGGGCTCGGGGAACGCTCGCCCCCCCGCGAGGGCGCAGGAGTGGAGGCTTTCCCCCCAGCGCCGCGGATTTCTTCCCAGGGGGTGGGGGTGGGGGTGGTGGCGCGGGGGGTGCAGCGCGTCCTTCACAGTGGAGTGGTTTCCCCCTCGCGAGCCGGAGGCGGTCTCCAGCCCGCCCTCCCTACTCATCCCTACCAACTCCGCCGCCGAGCCAAGCCAGCGTGGGAAATGGGTCCGACGTGTGCGGCATGGCGAGCAGCGCGCACGGCCGCGGGGGCCGGGGAGCCCCCGGCTCTCCCCCTCCCCCCGCCCCCCCCGCCGCCCCCGCCCGCGACCCGGCCGCCCGCAGCTCGGCCCGGGGCGCGATCCCGGGGCAGGGGGTGGGGGCGGGGCGCCCCGGCCGCGGTCGCAGCCCCCGGTCCTCTTCCGCCCCCTGCCTGGGGACTGACGCTGGGCTGCAGCCTCCCTCCCGCCGGCGCGGGGGATGAATGGAGGCGAGAAGCTGTCGCCCCCGCGCCCGCCCCATTTCCGCAGCCTTTACAGCTTCAGTGTCACAAGCGCTCAGCAGTTTCATTAAATGCGACTGGGGGGGGACTCGGTCCCCCCGCCCCCCCCCCGCCCCCGGGTAGCAGACCTCACCGCGGGAATGTGATATCCGGATTCGCTCCCGCCCGCCAACCCCGCCCGGCTTTTCAGACTGGAGGCGGCATTTATCTTCTCCACCTGGGAGGAAGGGTTCCGAAGGAAATGGGATCGAAAGTGTAACCGGCTGCAATAAATTAAAGAGCCCGCTGCGGCGGCGGCGGCTGCTCGGGCGGCCAGAGCCCAGGAGGGGAATCGAGATCACAGTTTGCTAAAGCCGGAGTGGATCCGGGTGCGAGCTCCTCACCGCTTGCACCAAGCCAAGTATTTAAGAGAAGGTTGAAATGTTGGGCGTGTGTGTGTGTGTGTATTTTCTCCTTGTCGTTGCTTTTTTTTTTTTTTTTAAAGAAATGCAAAGGGAAACGACCCCCTGCAACCAAGATCTGAAAATTAAAATTGATCGAAATAGAAATGCTATCTATCCCCCGTTCTAATAGGCATCTGATCAGAGCTTGGCCAACGATTCTTTTTTTTTTTTTTTTTTTTTTTCTCTGCCAAATATCCTGCCCTATACTCACCGTATTCGGTAGTTTTCCTGTTGTTGTTTTAAATCTACCTACTAACCCTGCCATCTTAAAACTGCTTTGCAGTTGAGAAATCTCGGTGACTGAGCTGAAAAACAGCATTCAGGGTCCGGGAGGGTAGTTTAAGCCTCAAGAAGACAGGAAGGCAAGAAGGGACGACCACAAAAGTTTATGGGTAAGGATATCAAGAAGTAAGTGCCGGAGATATTATCTCAGGGGGGCTTTCATTTATTATGGGCGCTGTATTCACAATAGTACAAGAAAAAGGTTAAATACAGTAAACATGATAGCCAGTTCTGGAAAGAAATATAAAGCAGGTTGACGGGAAGGGAGAAAGTGACTCGAGAACTCCACCAAGGGACAAACAGAGGAAATGACACTCCTAGATCTGCAAATCCATTGACCTTTAGTCTTTTTTAAAAAGGGTCCTCTGTATCCACTTGCACGTGCATATACGTTTTTGAGGCCTTTGTGATCAATCGTTTCTCCACTACTTTTGATAAAGTTGATACTGTAGTCTCCCTTTTCCAAGTAATTATTAGAAGTTATTGTGCCTTGCACATATTTGAAGCAGTAAACTATAACTGCAAGGCTATTGTCTTATAGCAAGTTTGGTTCTGATTCTTGGGGCTCTGAGAAACTTTGGGCAGATTTTGCAGCCTTAAATCCATTCTTGTAGTATTAAAATGAGTAGCAGACTGAAAAAGCTAAATTATTCATTGCAATAACAGACTTTTTGATGGACATTAAAACTCAGCAGTTTAAATAAGGAAACCACAGATTTCCTTTTAAGCAGGTAATAACTGCTTGCCTCAGTGGTTATTTAATTGGTCTCCAGCCAAGAAAGAGAATCAGTTGTGCTGTTTAAATCATGCAATCATGTTATGCGAAGCCATATACAGTATTACAACGTATTGATAAGAGACGACATGAGAAGTAAACTAAGTTGATTTATACCATCTATTGGATAACAATAAAACATTCCTAAAAGGACAGTATAAAAAAAAAAAACTTCACGGAGAATAAAAAAACTCAAGAAAGTAATGTTTTAAGTGTTTAAGTACTAATTCATAGGCTCTATGATTTGCCTGTTGAAGAGAATGCCTTAGTTTTTAAAATGCCACTTAATAGAAATGATTTTCACTTTTTACGCACAGATTAATGGTTGATTTTTATCGATTTAAGTTTTAAAATGCCAAAACATAAGCAGCATAGCTTTGTAGTTTATATGTAAATAAAAATCTAGTCAGTTACGATAGCTGGCAAACACATGGTCTTTTACAAGACGATTTGTGATTTTTATCCCAACTTTACACTAATTTCTATATAGTCACAAAAATCCAAGTTTGGGAGGAAAATACAGTATTTTGCAAAATCTGGGTGAGTTCTGGGAAAAAGACCCTGGGTGGGTCAGGACCATGCATCCTATTATTTGTGGTCACCTGAAGCTCTTCTGTCACTATCTACGGTAAAATTGAACATTCCAATGCCCTTTGCAGCATGAACTTGAGACATTTGGCATTTCTTTACTACCGTGGCAGGATATATCAAATGCTGCTGTGAATAATGACCTCTAAGCTAGATAATGTATTGAGGATTTGGGGGGGAAATCTCATTATAATGGCTTATATGAATATAATACTCAAATAAATGGCCTTGCTTGTAGGAAGAATGGTTGAAAATTATGAATTAGCTTTGTAAGTTTTAGCCCCTGACTGCATTGACCTATGCTAACAGATCACGTCTTATGTTAATTACCAATACCAGGTGGCACAAAACGTTCATTAGTCAATCAAATTGAACCCATTGCATTTAGAAAATTCAAAACATGAAATGTATCTAGAGTAGGTAATTTCGTGAATTTGACTGACTAACAGCAATGGAATTTTCCAATGATAGATGTTGATCCGTACATGGTGATCATTGGACCTTTCCCCAGATATTTCCAACTTCTGGACCTAGAGTGGGATTGCACTTCCTGGCCCCCTTGTGCCTTGATGAGGCCATTGACTAGGTCTGGGCAACTGGGAGTAGAAGCCTATGTTCGCTTCCAAAGGGAACATGGATGCCTGAAATGAACCATTGTTCAACTTCATCAGTCGACCTGATTATTAACCTGACCTAGGACCAATACCTGGAACCCGTCAAAAAAACTTCAGACTAATACTCACTTTTGAAGCTAGTGGTGTTTTCAATGCCATTTAAGTACTTATTTGATGTGTTATTCAAGTAAATCTGATTGAAAGGCTTACAAAGTAGACAATATGTGTTTCAACTGTAAACCCTACAAATCAACAGTTGTGCTATTTAGCCAGGTGAAAATACAGTTCCATCAGCAAGGCAAGCTCTTCATAAAGCTGTATAAATTTGTATCTGGTGATTCTTAATATTAAAAAAAACATACTTTGTTTTTGTTTTTGTTTTTTTCCCCTAGTAACTGGTGTAGCGTTATTTAATGCTTTGAACAGGACTTTTCATAAAGTACTGTTGACTTGCAGTGAGATGGAAAGATAATAACTCTTCTGTGTATTTATGGTTATTATATCCTGTTTGGCTACATAAAGAGATTATCATCATTGTCTCCAAAATGACCGGATAAAAAACCCCTCTATAAGGATGTAAATATAAGCTTTTAACTCCGCTAACTTATGTATAAAATATTAAGTGTTTTGATGCATTATGAAGCTAACAGCCATGATTAGTAACAGTACATATCATCAATAGTGTATATCTGAACTCCACACTGGGAGGTTTACTAGATTTTTCTGTTTCCGAGTGTTTCCTTGTTTCTCTCCAGATTTTAGCTACAGCCTAATCATGTTGGCCTATTTGGAAGGCAGAGATAGTATCTACCCCTACCTTTTTTGGTGACATCTGATATAAAGTTTCCCTTTTCAACTAACAAAGAGGAAGCATTGCTTCTATCTTGCTGGTCAAACAGATTTATTTAAAACATAAGAGAGAAGGTGAGAGAAAAACACAATAAACTTAAAAAAAAGTAGGGCCAAACTCAAGACATGCCCCAGTTTCTGTTTTGTTTTGCCATGTAAAATAGTACTTGCCAAAGATCTATAAGCCGATATCACCTTCAAAGACCCAAAGTTCCTCTCTATTGGTGTCCTGATCAGTGCTCTTTAGTTTCTGAATTACTTTCCCAGGCAGGCTTAATGTGATGCTGATGAAGCTTAAGCTTTCAGGGTCTCTTTCCTTTGATCAACCTCTTCCAAGACCTTGGGGTGAGGAGGAAGCAGTACTGTGTTTGCACAGCGTCATGGTTTTGAAATTTGCAACAGTCAGAATTGTAAGTGCAATACGTTCAGAACACTGCCCCATCCACTCCAATTTCCTTGATCACACTTCTCCTTTAAATGGTGTCCGGGTGTCCCAAGCACGTTGGGGATCTAGTTATGGGGAAATTCAGATGGGGATACAGAGTAGTTAAGGGGAAGTTAAGCTGGGGCTACATCTAATTTGGGTGTGTTAAGGTGTATTTTTGTGGATTCAATCTCACAGTCATAGCTGAGTCATTGCTGACAACCAAGGCTTCCAAGAATTTGCTCAACATCCACTTTACTGGCACAAAGATGTGATGCCAGAGGTTCTAGAGTGATAGAAGATTCCCCCAGTGTGGGTTCCTGGAGGTATAAGGGTGGTGAGGTGAACTGGCATCGAGGCTTACGTGTGTGCAGCCAGAAACAAGTCTGTAGAAGAAGATCTTCCAATTACAGTTATCCGCAGTTTTTCAAAGTCCCAGTTATACCACTTTGCTTTTATGAAAGACCTACATTAGCCCTTCTTTTCACTAACTAAAAGAAATCCAGGGATCCCTGGGTGGCGCAGCGGTTTGGCGCCTGCCTTTGGCCCAGGGCGCGATCCTGGAGACCTGGGATCGAATCCCACATCGGGCTCCCGGTGCATGGAGCCTGCTTCTCCCTCTGCCTGTGTCTCTGCCTCTCTCTCCCTCTCTCTGTGTGACTATCATAAATAAATAAAAATTAAAAAAAAAAAAGAAATCCAAAGAGGATCTTTGCCTTATAAAAGAAAGCAAAAAGAGTTGAGCATTTGTTTTTCAGCAAGCCATTCTAGAGGCAGCATGTGAGAGTGGCACCACCAGCATCCTTCCCCAGGAACTACACTCTCAGCCTCAAGCTGCCATAGCTTTGAACTGTGTCGGTGAGCATCTGTGCTTTATTGCAATTTATTTTGTGCATCCATTAGTGAGATATGTCCTAACGTATCAGAAAAGCCTAAGAGAGTTTATTTTTTGAGGTTAGGAACATTCAGAATTCTTTCCAAAGAAATTAATGGTAATTGTTTCTTCACTTTCTGCCTTTCGAGGTTCCAAAAGCTTTCATAGGAACACACTACTATTGGATAGCAGGGAAAACCTGCATTAGACATGTTAAATCCCAAGCGAAGAATATGCTTCTCACTCAAGTCTCATCAAAACGAAAATACGCTCTTGTGAGGAATTAGTTGATAAACCACAAGACACACTTGAAAAATATTATGCTTTTGAGTCATGTGCGTGCAATTTCTAAACAGAAATTGTGTAAATACAGAATTTATCAGCATACCTGCGTTTGAGGGCACAAATACATAGTAGTACTGCAAAGTGTGTGTGTGTGTGTGTGTGTGTGTGTGTGTGTGTGTAGTGGGTGACTTACAGCCTTGTATATTGGAGTTAGCACATAGATATCTTTTTCTGACAGTCTGGCACTTTGCTATAAAATGACACCCTATATCCACCAATGCAGTAAAGATATCCTAAAAAACAAAACAAAACAAAACAAAACAAAAAAACAAAAAACAGTGTTTCAGTGGCACCCTTACAACTCTTCATAAATAAGTCAAATTATGCTGTATTTACACAATTAGGAACCTGGCTATGGCGCAATGCTTTAAAAGCTAATTCCAATTGCTCTTCTATACATCTTAGTTTCAGATTGAGTCTATATATCTTTTTTAAGAAGTGTTTCTCACACCAAAGTTCAAAAAAGGGAGAACTATAGAGATGTGTCAGTATATTAATTAGGAAATTATGACTTGGGAAAGACATTTGATGCTTGTTTTTTAATTGGATTTTCTTTATTTTTATTTTTTATAAAAGATTTATTTATTCATGAGAGACAGAGAGAGACAGAGAGAGAGAGAGAGGCAGAGACACAGGCAGAGGGAGATGCAGACTCCATGCAGGGACTCGATCCTGGATCCTAGGATTAGGCCCTGAGCTGAAGCAGACACTCAACCTCTGAGCCACCCAGGCATCCCTAACTGGATTTTTTAAATGTGAAGTTTCTTGTAACATTTTTACGATTTTTAAGTAGGTATTTATTTTGTAGTTATTTTTCTATCATGTTTCATATTCCTTTTCTTAAAAAAAGGTCAACCAGATTATATAAACTTCAGGCCCTGCAAAACCTGATTCTCTCCTTGTGTGCAACAATTAAGAGGTTATAATGAGTAAAACGTGGACATCAAAGATTCCCCAAAACCACAAATTAAATTCCACAAAATTAAATAAATGTTAAGACTTTACACACCATAATTTATAAACAAATACTGCTGAATGATATTTTCCTAAGGATAATAAACATATTGCTATAACGAATAATTATTGAACCACATCGTTGGTGCTAGACCTCGCGGAAATGGCAGTGGGGTGAAAAAAGATGGGTGCAGAATTGGGAATTGAAGAAACTGGCTTTGAATTCCAAGATCTTCATTTTGGACCTCTATGATTTTGATAAATCTCCCTAAGACCCCATGTTTTATCATTTAATTCAATTCCTCTAGCATGTATTTAAATTCTATTTTATATCAGACCCTGTGTTAGATTTTGTAAAATCCAAATCCTTGTCCTTAAATAACTAGTTCATATTTTAATTCTATGTATATAATGGGAATAATAGGTCACTTTTAAAGTTGTTGTGGGTAGTAAATATTAAATATATTAAAATATATATATTTTTTAAGATTTTATTTATTTATTCATTAGAGACACAGAGAGAGAGAGGCAGAGGGAGAAGCAGGCTCCATGCAAGGAGCCTGATGTGGGACTCGATCCTGGGTCTCCAGGATCAGGCCCTGGGCTGAAGGTGGCGCTAAACCGCTGAGCCACCCGGGGTGCCCTAAATATGATAATTTTATAAGAGAACATAACACTGCCAGAAACAAATTAAATTCTTTTTTTTTTTAAATATTTTAGAATTATTTATTTATTTATTTATTTATTTATTTATGATAGTCACACAGAGAGAGAGAGAGAGAGAGGCAGAGACACAGGCAGAGGGAGAAGCAGGCTCCATGCACTGGGAGCCCGACGTGGGATTCGATCCCGGGTCTCCAAGATCGCGCCCTGGGCCAAAGGCAGGCGCCAAACCGCTGCGCCACCCAGGGATCCCAGAAACAAATTAAATTCTTAATGAAAGTTATTTATCCTCAACTCCTCCCAATGGTCTTCTGCAGACTTAGGGTCAAATGTCCTAGACTTTGTAGGATTTTCCTATTTTGTGTGCATTTTTATAGCTTAGAATTCCACTTATTTACATTTACACTGCTCTTCATTTGTTCAGGGTAAACAAACTACAGCCTAGAGGCCAAATCTAGCCCGTGGCTTATTTTTGTATGGCCTCCTAAACCATGAAGGTTTGGCGTGTGTTGGGTTGTTTATTTTTAATTTCTTAAACACATTTAAAACGTCGTTAAAAAAACAAATAATATAGAACTGAGGTCAGGATATGGTCGGCAAAGCCTAAAATGTTTACTATCTGGCCCTTAACAGGAGAAATTTTCTGACACCTGCTTTGGAATATCAACTTCATGAGTATTGTGACAATACTGAAAAATGCAGTAGTTCATTGTTACCTGTGAGGAAGGAACTACTATGACATGCGAATGCACAGATGAAATATATGTTGTTAAGCTCCGATGTACAGCTCCAGATCCACTAAGCTCTAACTCAAGTATACCCCACATTACATTACATAACCCATATATAGTGATATGCTGCCTTCATTACGACACAAAGAACCTATTGTGTGCCTTGTAATGCATTAAAGATACTAATTCTTCCCACAGACAGGTTGATTCTCTCTCCCTTTGAATGTGGACAGATTCTGCGACTGATTTTATCAATTGGACACAAGGGGAGTAACACTCCGCCAGTTCCTGTCTGATGAAACATTCTCATAGAAGCAGTGCACTGTCATACGAAAAGTCCAATTACACTGTGACCATCATGCTAGAGAGGAGAGGTCCCATGGCCTATATGCATGGTTGGTGACACTCTCAGCTGAGCCTGGCCTTCTAGTCATCCCCTCTAAGGCACTAGACATGTGAGTCAAGCCATCTTAGACCTTCTGGACCAGTCCACCTGGCAACTGAATACCACTGAGTGTTGATACTACAGTGAACATCATAGAGAGCCAAAGATCACCTAAGCCCTGGCCAAATTCTGACCCACCAAATACGGGTAAGATATAATAGGTTATCATTATTTTAGGCCCCTCTATTTCAAAGTTGTTTGTTACCCCACAATAGATAGCTGGAACATGAGTTTCTGTTTGAAAATTTAATGGAGGCTGAATGTCAGTTCTAGATTTAATAATGATAATTGCTATTGCGTTGTGGCTCCTCTATGTACCAGATACCATTCTCAACACATTTCATAAGGTTATCATTTAATCTTTGAAGATTATCATTTAATAACCCTATGAAGTTATTACATTATGGAGATTATTTTGTACGTGGCACAGAAGAGGAGATGGAGACTTAAGGAGGTTAAGTTCCTAATAACCCTATGAAGTTATTAGATTACAAGGATTATTTTATCCATAGTAAGATGAGGACACTGAGATGTAAGGAGGTTGAAAAGGTTAAGGAATAAAGAGATATCACAGTTACTAAGTGCCTGAGGCTGGGGGATCCAATTCAATTCATTCATAATGAAAACCCTGGCTCTGATCTATTATAAATAATACCTAACATTATAATGGGGAACTGATCTAATTAGTTTATGCAGTTTTACCCGTAAGCAGATGCACCAAACGTCTTTCTTGTTTATATTACTTTATTTAATTAATCTTATGCATTTGTCTTATAAAAATCTGTCTTCAGTGGAGCTGACTTTAACTGACAATCTGCTCAGAGTTCTGTGGACTGAAACCCAGAGGAGGGCTGTATTTAAATGCACCTATCTCCTTTATGTCAGATCAAAGAAAATGTGCCATTTGTCCCTAACTTTCAAGGGCACTGTACTTAATTCAAAATGTTTTAAAGGAAATACTCAATCCAAGGAGCTTTATTTCCAAAGATGACACGCAATCAATGTTTATGGAAAAATGTCATTCATTGGTATTTCATTTCAGCCTTACTGTAATGTTTTCTTTATCTTTGTGATGATCCATGCCACACAAATAGTGTTATAGTGAGTTCTCCTGGGATTTTTCAAAAGAGCCTTTCTTTAAGAGGGTTACTGATAATCTAATTTTTGTCTATAGAGCACCATTTTGTAACAATGATAAGAGCAATTGGCAATATTGATTGGACACGTAATATACCAGGGAAAATTCTAAGTTTCTTATTTTTTTTTTAAATAAGTTTTGGGTTCTTTTTTTTTTAAGATTTTATTTATTTATTTGAGAGAGAGAGCATGAGCCGAGGGAGAGGAAGAAGCTAACTCCCCACTGAGCAGAGAGCCCTACATGGGGTTTGATCCTAGCACCCTGGGACCACGACCTGAGCTGAAGGCAGACATTTAACCCACTGAACCACCTAGGTGCCCCTTAGTTCTTTACATATATTAAAATATTTAATAAAGATACTAGTGAATTAATATTCATAGGCCTTTAATTTGTATGTACCTTTCTACTTTTTGGCCTCCTTTTGAGTCCACATCTTCTGTTATGGTTTTGACCTTCATTATATGCCTGAAGGATAGACAAGTAATGTGACAGGAACAGTTGTCTACGGCAAACCAGGAATGTCTTATACGTAAGTGGCCTAAATTTCCATGCTAGTCATTATTCATTATACTCCAAAGTGCATTCCTGACTATATTCAAGCATAAGAAGAAATAGAGTTCCAGATATCTAGAAGTCAGTGGCCATGTGAATTGCTCTGGTCAAAGCTAATCTGAACAGAAATGATGTGGATCTCTTCCCAGCAGAGATATTTAAGAGCCAGTACACCCCCCGCCCCCCCTTGCCTCACCACCTCAGCGGCTG
The DNA here is from genome assembly GCF_048164855.1 of Canis lupus baileyi. Classification (NCBI taxonomy): domain Eukaryota; kingdom Metazoa; phylum Chordata; class Mammalia; order Carnivora; family Canidae; genus Canis; species Canis lupus. The sequence continues at coordinate 81,938,624 of NC_132839.1, forward strand.
ACGTAGGGTCATATACATACATGCACACTTCTTGTGCTGCAGTAGAAGGACTCTGACCCTTCCTCTGTGGCATCAGAAGTACTAAAATGAGGACACCTGCCTGAAAGCCACTGATATACGTGCTTAAGCAGAACAAAAGAACTCTTGGGGCCCCTGAGTGGCTCAGTTGGTTAAGTGTCTGTCTTTGGCTCAGGTCAAGAGCACAGGGTGCTAGGATCGGACTCCAGCCCTTCATCAGGCTCTCTGCTCAGCAGGGAGCCGACTTCTCCCTCTCCTCCTCCTCCTGCTTGTTCTCTCTCTGAAAACTAAATAAATAAAATTAAAAAAAAAAAAAAGGAACTCTTCTTGAAGCAGAAACAGACATATATTCTCACACATGGCGATACATCTGGTATGGGCTGTGTGGGCTCTTTATCTCTTTGTAAGAAGTGTTTCAGGCCCCAAGGCCCATTTCTATGTGACTGAGCAAGTATAGAGACACTGCACACATGAAACTGCCTTTCCAAATAAGTAATATGATAACACCACTGGATTTCTTGAGCATGTACCCACTGCCATACTTCACTTGCTGTGAAGTGAGTCCCAGATCAAAAGCATTGCTGCGTGGATCATATGATGGTGGGTAAGCATTCTGTACGATGATGGATCATAGTTTTGGCAGAAGCACTGAGTGCAGGGAAAGCAAATCTGTATCCAGAGTAACTGTTTGTTCAGGTAAGAACAAAACCGCACCCCTTCCATGATGGAAGCAGTCCAATGTAACCCTGCTGGTAGCCACAGAACAGGTCATCTTATCCACTTGATTGTCCAAATCATCCTCCAATGATGTCACTTTTTGGTGAGAATTCATATGGGACGCAAACATTTTCTTCATTTTCTTCCTCTTCTCTTCTTCTTCCTCTTTGCTGATTCAGAGATATCTATCCACACGCCTCTTCCTCAGATTTTCTTATCATAGTTTTCTAGTCATGTTCCTTCCAAGTCTGTGACCATTCAGCTAACCCTTTGGCCATAGCTCATGAATCAATATAATCATACACTGGGCCATTTCTTCTTCTGTATCAAGTGAAAAACAGGTGTTCTTCTTAACATTCTGACCACTGGTTAGATTTCCCTTCACCCTTCTCCCTTAGGAATGTCCCATAAGGGGTTGTAGTTCTATAACCACGCACTCTCAGGTGGTGCCTGAATTTATGTAGAACCGTTTATAAATACCCAAGTTTTCTCTCCCTCCGTCATCTGATTGTAGGGAACCCCCTATAAGGCTAGAGATGCAGACTGGGAGAGAGAAGGTAAGGTGACAAGAGTGAGGATCAAGGGCATTTGGGCTACTTCTTTATGTAATTTCTCTATGCCATCAGGGCCTGCTTGGACTTGATTACATATTCCATTTCATTTGATGATAGAGTGTTGCTGTATGCACCCAGCTTTATGGCTTAGTGGGTCAGGTAACACTTAGTTCAATCTGGCAGCTCAGGTTACATGGTAACTTGGTGGCCCGTGGTCAATTGTTCAATTTCTACTAAAGCCCAATAGCAGGCCAAGAGTTGTTTCTAAAAAGGATAGTAGCTATCTGGAGATAATGGCAGGGCTTTGCTCCAATATCCAGAGGGTCTGTGCTGTGATTCACCTATAGAGGTCTGCTAAGGATCCAAGCAGTATTCCTATCTGCCACAGATACTTCAGTTACCACTGGATTATATGGCCCAAATAGCAGAACAACTTGTACAGCAGCCAGGATCTGTTGCAGAGCTTTCTTTTACTCTGGGTTCTACTTAAAACTAGCAGCTTGTTGGGTCACTCAGTCAATAAGCAGGAGTAACACACCCCAATTAGGAAGTTGTTGCCTCAGAAATCCAAAGATGCCTGCTAGGTGTTGTGACTTTCTTGGTTGTAGTAGAAGCGGGTGCAACAACTTATCCTTCATCTTAAAAGGGATATCGTAACATGCTCCAAACCACTGGACCCCTAGAAATCTTACTGAGGTAGAAGACCCATGATTTTTGTCAGATGTATTTCCTACTCTCTGATGCACAAATGTCTTAATAATAAGTCCAGAGTATTTTCTACTTTTGGCCATTAGTCCAATCAGCATAAGAGCATCAATGTAATGTACCAGTATGATACTACACGGAAGGGAAAGATGATCGAAATCTCTGAACTAATTTGTGGCATAGAACGAGAGTTGTTATAGCTCTGAGGTAGGAGAATAAAGGTATAATGTCCACCTCCCCATTCTTGCCAGCTCCATTGATCACCTGACCTTTTAAGCCTCTATTCTGACTGTGAACTGCAGTGATGTTTTGGGTCTCTTGAAATGTATGCCAATTCAGAGCCAGTGCCCAGTAGTCCCCCAAAGTTCCAATTATTTCCTTTTTCCCAGTGAAGAACTGCCCTGGTAAAGGTCATAGGTCCCTTTGGAGAAGGCTGGAAGAAAAATTAACAGCACATATTTTTTTTAAAATATTTATTTTTTTGTTTGTTTATTTATTTAGGGTGCAAATGGGGATAGGGACACAGGGCAAGAGTCCCAAGCAGACTCCCTGCTGAGTGGGAAACCTGGCTTGGGGCTCCATCTCACCACCCATGAGATGGTGACCTCAGCCAAAACCAAGAGCTGGATGTTTTAACCAACTGAGCCGTCCAGGTGCTCCAACAGTACACACTTTGGGTGGTATAGTGGGTCCTTCCGCAAGGGGACCCAGCTGTCTGCCATATAATTCAAGTGGCTCTGGGTTTATTTATTTTTTTAAAGATTTTATTTATTTATTCATGAGAGGCACAGAGAGAAAGAGAGAGGCAGAGACACAGGCAGAGGGAGAAGCAGGCTCCATGCAGGGAGCCTGACGTGGGACTTGATCCCGGGTCTCCAGGATCAGGCCCTGGGCTGAAGGTGGCGCTAAACCACTGAGCTCCCTGGGCTGCCCTGGTTCTGGGTTTATAAACTAGTTTAGGTCTGGGGATTGATTGAGGGGCAGTTACTCCCTGTTTTTGTGATTCGTGTTTGGCTTTTGCTCACTTAGAACTTTTCTGTTTATACAAAATAAGTAAGAATTTAGTAAGCTTCTTATTTCATTTCTAGGAATCCCAAAATCAACTAGCCAATACCTTAGGTCTGAGTGAGTCAGACTATTCTGATTGCTGTTTTGATTCCCCTGTCTATTACCGTAATTACTCCCACCTTGCCTTTGACAGTTGAGCACCGCCACTTGGCCCCTGTCACTGGAAGATCCAATTCTGATATTTGCATTTAGGATTCCCAATCCAGTGACCACAGTTCCAACTGTAAGGTCTGGCCTGCAGAGAAGAGTAATGATAGAGCTCTATAATGATAGTCCCCTCACCTTACTCCAAATATTAATGAAAAGGATGTCTTTTGGACCTTTCCATTGTGGATGAGTAGGTCTTAAATGACAAATCCACTCAAATAGCCCAGTCTCCCTAAGTCTTACATTATATCAACTGATCATGGGATTTAGAGATGAAAGACTGAAAAAAAAAAAAAAAAAACCCACATGCATGGGGTTTTCAGTAGTACCTAATTAATTATAGCCTTAGTAAGTTATCTAATATGGGTGTCTTGGATAGTCAGGCAAACTTGAAATACTTTTTGTAGAAATGGGAAATAAACCTTTGCTGTTTTACATTCTTGAGATTTAGGGTATATTTGTTTCAGGGGCATGATCTAACAAATTCTGATGGCTATAATCTTTTAATCTGTAAGATGTGGGATTTTAACTACATGTTTCTAAGGTCACTTACAAAATTTGCATTCGATGATTTTCAGTTTCCCAAATTCAAAAACAGAAACTCAATCATGTGAGAGCAAAACAACTATACCCAAGGCCACTCAGCTCATTAGATGGAATTCTGGGGCCAGAACCACGGTTTTCTAATTATCTACCTAGTAATCTTTTCCATTACACTGACTCATGCTCTTTTAAACTCAGCCATGCTTCAAAACAAACGTTAAAATATAAAGCTTATTTGGGAGTGATTTTGATTTTGAAATTAATTGATTGTTACGGCAATGTTTAGGGTGTATCATTTGAAAATGCCCGAGTAGCTGGTCAATAGTTTCACACATAAAATTCAATCTAAATTCATGTTATTTACCTACTTCGCACCTAGAATTTAGCAAAGAACTATAGGACATATGGAAGTATATCATGTGACTTAGGTAATTTCATTAATTTTAACTTAACTAGCATGGGATACAGTCACACAGAAATCACACATTTAATTTGGTTAATATCAACGAATTCATACTTTGTCTTCTTATTGGAGAATAGCACTCCTCTAGGATAGGGCTAACTAAGATATCAATTATTAAAGACTGCTTCTTAAGAACTAGCAAATTGGGATCCATCATCTCTTAAGTCAACGATTCAAATTTGTCATTTGAGAAGTTGTGCAATTACTCCTATGACACTGCAAGCGCTCTGAGCATTCTTGGATTTCCTCTTCAGAGTACTTGAGGCCTTTTTGTGACTATTGCTTTCATCCTTTGAAGGTGCTATTGATTACTAGAAATGGCCATTCAGAGTCTTTTTATGTGAATTAAAAATGTAATAGAACTGGACAAAAAGAAAGAGAACTGGACAATATTGCATTTATTCAAGTGATAAGTTGAAATCTTATTTTGAGTCTTTCATGGTTTGTAAAAGTGGTTTTGAAGGTAATCATTAAAAGAGTATCCCTTAGGAATGTCAAATTATATCAGAATCATTGGAATCACCTATAGTATCCAACAGACTATTTATGGTTAATCATCTAAAGATTGATTTAACTGTATGTGTGCATCTGAGTGTATATAGAATGAATGTTGTGTGCGAGTATATGTGTATATGAGAGAGAGATTCATTATTTCATACTTTATGAAAGGTGTTATCTCTATTCTCAAAGCATTTTGATTTGACTTGAGGAACCAAGAGAGAAATATATACAAAGCAAAATATAGGGAAGCCTGAGCCACCATACTGCTGGTATTGAACCAATGTGGTATGACATCAAACAAAGAGGTTTCTTTCTTTAGATATTTTGTTTTATTTTTTAAAAGATTGTTTTACGTATTTATTTGAGAGAGAGAGAGAGAGAGAAATCATGACTGGGAGAAGGGGCAGAGGGAAGGGAGAAACAACTCACTGAGCAGGGAGCCCAAAGTGGGGTTCAATCCCAGGACCCTGAGATCATGACCCAAACCAAAGGCAGATGCTTAACCAGCTAAGCCACCTAGATCCCCACCCTCCTAGAGATTTTAAAGAAAACAACAGATGGATATTTATTGGTTGACTTGTTTTCCTCTTATTTCTCTTTCTCTTTCTTTCTTTCTTTCTTTCTTTCTTTCTTTCTTTCTTTCTTTCTTTCTTTCTTTCTTCTTTTTGGCTATAGTATTGCCTGGAGATTAAAAAATTAACAAGATTAATATGAGGTCCTTTCTACATCTCTAAAACTTTCTAAATGGGACAAATGAAAGATAGTGTTATGGACTTGCCTTGGAGAGCAAGTGAAGGGGAAAATAGAAGGATTCCATGTGATCATTGACTGTACTCCGTTAAGAACCAATGTCCTGGAGAAGGAATAGAGGGGCTACTCCCTAAGAGTGTAATTATGAGGATTTAATGAAATCATGTATATAAAATGTCCAGCACAGAAATCAACATATGACTTATGCTCCATAAATATTAGTTTTATTTCCTCTGGCCATTTCACAAGTTTGCTGATTATTTGCATAGCTGTGGATATAAGATGAAAATGAATAATTTAGCATTGATGTGCAGTATAATGAGGAAAGAAATAGAGAAGAGATATGATCTAATCAAAATGAGTTAGTCATAATCCCTTGTCTTTGAAAAATAATAATATAGTAAAGTCATATTTATATCAAGCTCTTAACTTTTCATATCTATGATTTTTCTTTTATCCCTTGAATAGCCCCAAGACTTTGGTCAGGCAAGTTATTATCATCAAGTACTTGATGAGAAAATTAGTGGCTGTGACTTACTGAAGTCATAAAACTATTTTGTACCAGAGTCTAAATCAAAATAAAAATCCCATGATTGGTGGATTGCCTGAAAGAAACACCCAATTATCCTTGCCTCTTGGTATTTATGTCCTTCTATAGTATCTTCTTGTGTGGGCTGGACCTAGTGACTCACTTTTAATAAGCAGATTATGGTGAAAGTAATCAATATCACTTCCAACATTAGGTTAATAAGAGACTGTGCCTTTCATCTTAGACTCTCTCTTGTTCTTTCCTTTGCTTTCTCTGAGGAAAGCCTCTGCCATGTTTTGAGTAACCCTGTGGAGAGGCCCATATGAACATGAACTATTACATCTAGCCAACATCTAGCAAGAACCTTAAGACTGCCAACAGTCACATAGCTGAGCTTGGATCCTCTGAGCCTGACAAATGTCATGTGAGTGAGCTTGGAAGAAGATTGTTTCCCGGTCACACCTTCCATTGAGACTAAGCAGAGTCTTGATCGTACTATTGTGATAGATCCTGAGCTAGAGGCAGCAGCTAAGCCACTGCAACATTCCTGACTTGGGGAGATTGTGAGATGAAAAAAATTTATTGATCTAAGCCACTAAGTTTTGGGGTATCTCGTTATAACAGAATGAGACATCTAATATATAGGACTACAAATTCTTTATACTTTAGGCATCTAGTTCATATAGTAGATCTTAGTTATTTTTAAAAAAGATTTATTTATTTATTTATTTATTCATGAGAGACACAGATCAAGAGAAAGGCAGAGACACAGGCAGAGGGAGAAGCAGGCTCCTCACAGGGAGCCCGATGTGGGACTCGATCCCTGGTCCCAGGATCATGACCTGAGCGGAAGGCAGGCGCCCAACCCCTGAGCCACCCAGGATCCCCTAGATCTTAGTTATTAACCAGTTGTTGAAGCTCTGGAGTAGAGTCTTCTGATACTTAACTTTGTGACTTTAGCCAATTTTCTCAACTTCTCTGTGACTCAGATTTCTTATCTATAAATGGAAATAATAAATATAGAAACTAGCCACAGGACAAACAAAAAATAAAATCTATATAAAGTGTGTAGACTTGTGCTGGCCCATTGACAGTGCTCAATTCATTTTGTTATTATCATTCTATCACTAGCATAGGAAGCACAACTGTTATTGGAAATAAACGAAGATAGAAAACGAATTAAAAATGCAGCTGTGAATATGAATTAGTGATACTAACAATATACACCGACAGAAGAACAAATATAAGGGATCATGTGGCAAGTAAAAGGACTGATTGTGAACTAGAAGTTATAAACCAGAAAGGTTCTGGCATATTTTAGTGTGTTTTGATTTCTTTTTAGAAGACAGTATTTTTCTTTTGAATTGTATTGTTTGCCAGCTATCTTTTTTTTTTTAGATTATTTATTTATTTATTCATGAGAGACACACAGAGAGAGGCAGAGACACAAGTAGAAGGAGAAGCAGGCTCCATGCAGGGAGCCCGACGTGGGACTTGATCCCGGGTCTCCAGGATCACACCCTGGGCTGAAGGCGGCGCTAAACTGCTGAGCCACCCACGTGTCCCTGCCAGCTATCTTAAATTAGAAATTTCCTTCTGTGTCAGTTTATGGGCAATTTGCCACCTAATTATAGAAATGTTAATATTTTTATAAAGATATTTTGTTGAATTTGTAGTACTTAGATACACCTAAATATATATACATATATTTATTTGTGAATATATTTAAGTGGGGAAGTCTCAAAAGTATTAAATACTTACATTTGGAGGAAATTATGTCTAGAAGCAACTGTGATTTATGTTATCCCAAACAAGGAATGGAGTAAAAGAGCCAATGATACTTTTGAACATCATATAAGAGACATTACTAAGAATAGAAAGAACCCTTAGTCACAATATCAACACTCTGACAAGGACAAACCGGGAGTATCATAAGTAAATATTGAGATACAAGATAGGACTTAAAATATGTTGGAAGCATAATTTGATTTAGAAACTAAATCACATTTTAAAAAATTAGTGGAACACTAATTACTACTGTTGCTGTTTTCATTTTTTAGAGCATTTAAAAAAGTGAATATAAGTAATAAATATATTTGTGGAAATATATAAAGTAAAAATATGAAGAACTATACTAAAATAAGCATAGCATTTACCACTAGAATTGTTTCTCAGCATTTTCTAGCCTGCATCAGAACTCTTGATTCCAAAAGATCTATAAGAACCACATGTGTTTGTACTAAGGAAAAACTCCTAAGGACTTTTCTTGGAAAAGATGAAAATAAAAATTACTTGTATCAAATTTATTAAATAACACTGTATGTTAATATTTGTAAAAGATGGTATTTATATTTGTGCTAAAGAAAAGATATTCTTTTTTTTTCATATAGTATCTAAAATCACTTTCCAGATAAAGACTTTTCTACACCTTAACATTATAATGAAAAAAAAAAAAAACATTTAATGACACAGTATGGTTAATGCTTCAAATCTGCAAAAGCATACTTCTAGCTTATTTTTTTTTGTAGATATTGTGTGTGTGCCTGTGTGTGTGTATTGCTTTGATAAATAATAAGCCAATTGTTATTGTAGGGATGCTTCAGAGAAAATGAATGCATATTAAGCCCGTCCCTTGTTTCTTTTCTTTACTGCCTTTGCCATTTTTAAGCGCAAAAGACAGACTAATATTTCATGATTTTTAAATATCATCTAGGGGTGAACAGATCTAATGGGGTTGAGATTTATGACCAGCTACCAAATTAGCTTCCATGATGGTCCCCTCTTATGGAAACCTATTGATTGATTTAAAAACCAAGTGCTCATGTGTTTAATTTCTAGAAGGAATCTTGATTGGAATTTGATGTCTCTGATGCCATGAGTGTCTTTCTTCAAGGGCAGTGAAATGCAGAAAAACACTTGCCACAAAAAGCAGAAGTACTGTTTGACAACAGCAGAGTAAAAATGCAAGATTATAGGTATGGTGAGGTGTCCACAGTAGCTGAAGCAAATCTTCCCAAAGTGAAGATCACTACTAGATGTTCCTCTTTCCTCCTGACAGTCCTAAGTGACTCAAAGTGCATGATCTAGCGCTGAGTTTTTCGGACTTCACTTCCATTCTATTTTAGGCCTATCTTGTGATATTTCTCTTATCGTCTTCTCCTGCTGTTCTTTATTCCTTTGCCCTCATCTCTTTTTCTTCTCTTCCTCTTGTTTCTTTTTTTTTTTAAATATATTGGTTTTTTAAGTTATAATACTTTCTTATTGTCAAAGTCCAAGAATACAAATGTATAAAATAAAAATAAATAAGTAATATCCGTTTCTCTTCTAGTGTCATCCTCTGAGCGAACAAATGCTAACACATTGGAGGTATAGCTTTCCTCCATTTTATTCTAATTTCATACAAACATACAAGTTGTATATATATATATATATATATATATACACACACATTCTTATTCTTTAAAAAAATAAATTGTATCAAACACTGTGCTCAATAAAATTCCTTCTTTGCTTACAAATGAAACTTCCTCCAAGTCAATATGAGCTGCATAACTTATTTTATTATAGTGTAATATGTGTAATATTCTATAGTCTGGATGTGTTATATTTTATTCATTCTACATACAAAAAGAATTCAATATATTGGTAGGATTTTAATGCCAGAAAAAATGCTTACTTCCATACCAATATATTGCTAGTGCTTTTACTTCTGTAGGATGGGTTCCAAAAGTGGGAGTGACTAAAATATAGTAACAATTTAAGTTTTAATAGGTATGTCAGATTAATTTTCAAATTGACTTAAACAATGCACATTTCCTCTATAAAAATCTAAGAATTCCCATTTCCCTATGTTCTGTTTTGTATATTCTTTATATCTTTGTTTGCTAGTATATTATTGCATGAATATATTTTATTTTAAAAACTAGGATTTTTTTCATGATATCATTGCATTTTTCCTTCTCTGAAATCTCTGCTTTATTTTCTCCAGTTTTTATTTTTAGTCATTTGCATTTTGTTTTTGATTCTAAGATGTTTGAGGAAATACACTGATAATCATGTTTCCCAGAAATTGTCTTTTAATTTTACTTATTCTACTCTTTGTCATAGATTAATATATATCTGATCAAATCTCAATGTATTCTTCAATTGATTTTTCTATCTTGCTTATATCACTTTCTTTTCTTTTAATTTGAAGTAAATTTAAAGAAATTAGAGTGATTAGCCCAGATAAGAAATGTCAAGGACACTAATAGTTTATGAATTATGATATTCAAATTACTTTGATAAATTATGAATCTTACATATATTATTTCATGTGGCTCTCATAGGAACTTTAAGAAGGATAATTTTTTCTTCTGTGTTATACATGAGGGAATGAAGAGATCACTACATAGAGGAATGGAATGAGCATCTAAGCCTTTGATTCTAAAGCATTTTCATTCAACTGCAACCAATTGTTTCCCAAGAACATTAAGTGATGTCAGATATTTAGGTTCTCACCAAATGGCTTGGGGTCAGAGAAAAAGTAGGAGCTATATAAATAATTAGCACAGCAGTAGGTAACCCATTTTCCTTTCTAGGTGCCAAACACTAGGCAAGTGACAATCTCTATCACAGAATATTAAATTGGAATGTTAAAATGAAATGTATCAAAGCACCATATGTCAAAATGTAGTTTCAGACCATGGAGTACATTTTCAAAGGAGGTATTCATAGATTTATAGATGGGATAATCCATCAAGAAGATATAAATCTTTTTTAAAAGATTTTATTTATTTATTTATGAGAGACACAGAGAGAGAGAGAGAGATGCAGAGACACAGGCAGAGGGAGAAGCAGGCTCCATGCAGGGAGCCCGATGTGGGACTCGATTCCAGGTCTCCAGGATCACACCTTGGGCCAAAGGCAGTGCTAAACCACTGAGCCATCAGGGCTGCCCAAGAAGATGCAAATCTTAACAACACATAGGCATGTACCTAAGTCCCCAAATAGAGTGAAATGATATGATTGAAGAAAGAAAGAAACAATGTACTAATAATAGTTGGAGATGTCAATATCTCATTTTTTAATATCTCATTTTTAATAATGAATTTAACTACTACTATAGAGAATATCAGTAAGCAAATAGAAGACTCCAACAAGACTAGAAAGGAACTATACCTGATAGATATCTGTAGAATATATATAGAACACTACACCTCAAAACAGCAAAACACTTTTTCTCGAAAGTGCACATGCACATGGAACATTCTCCAGCATAGAACCTGGAGGATGTTTTTATGTCAAAGCCATAGGAAAAAGCCTTAATAAATTTAAAAGGAATAAAATCATATAATGTATGTTAGAAATCAGTAAGAGAAAAATTGGGAAAATCACAAATACATGGGAATTATATAACACAATCCTAAAAGACCAATGAATCAAAGAAGGAATCACCAAGGAAATCAGATAATACTCTGAGACACAAGAAAATTAAAACACAATCCAAACTTAGGAAATGCAATGAATGGAGTTCTTTGAGAGAAATTTAAATCTGCAAGTATCCATATTAAAAAGGAGTATCTCAGATAATAATTCTACCATTAGACACTGGGAAAAAGAAGAAAAAAATAAAACCTAAAGCAAATGGAAGAAAGAAAATAATATGGATTGAAGTGAAAATGAAGAAAATAGAATTTAGAAAAGTGACAGAAAAAATCAATGAAAATGAAATTTGTCTCTTTATGAAGATCAAAAAAATTGACAAAACTTTAGGTAGACAGACTAAGAACAAAGAAAACACTCAAACTACTAAAATCAGAAATTAGAGTGACATTACTACCCACCTTACAGAAATAAAAATCAATGTTAGAGAATCTTAAAAGGAACTGTATGCCAAAAGAATGAGATAGCCTAGAAGAGATGGACAAATGCCTAGAAAAGTACAAACTACTGTTATGAAGAAAAGATTCCCAGCAGCCTTACTCTCAGTTTCAAAGGGGAAAAAAGATTTTATTGATATTATAAAGTAAAAACCTAGTGGAAATAGAAAGAAGAAGAGAAAAATCTACACATAGATGAGGGCAACAGTGAGCAGTGAAGGAGAATGAGACAAAGTTACATCAGATGGGGTTCTTACCACCTCCAACCTCATCAGCTGGGGAAGCCCCGAAGAGACAGCCAGGCTGAGGTCCCTATGGAGAGCCCTTTGGACCATCCCCATCAAGGCCGTACTTATAGAGCAAATGATGGAGTCCAAAGTTAATCATGTATTTGCCTACATGCAGTTTCGAGCGAGCTGCATTCCTATATTATCATGTCTTTATATCTTCAGGGAGTCTGAGCTAGATGTGTTTGCCTTCCCCCCTTCCCACCCTCTGCCAGGATTCCACTGGGGGTGGAGGGGTGGGAGGGCAGCCCAGCCTGGAGCTAGAGGAGATGCAAAGCAAATTTTATAACTCTTGGCATCCAGATCAGAAGGGCCAGTTCTGACCTGGCAGCCCACTAATATCAACTAGCCAGGTTCCTGATGTCACTTATGTGGCCTGTCTCACAAACAGCATGCTTTAGCCTTCCTGCCTTTGTGCAGGTTGGGGTGCTGGGTTATGTAGGGTAAGTCACAGAAGTCCCCATGCAGACATTACAACTACAAAAATCAATTTACAAAGAAATAGAAAATGTGAATAGACCTGTAACAAGTAGGGAGATTGGTAATTTTTTTTTAAGAAACCATTTTTTTAAAAGATTTTATTTATTTGAGAGAGAAAGAGCAAGCACGGGGTGGGGGGAGAAGAAGAGGGAGAGGCAGATGCCCCACTGAGCAGGGAGCCCAACAATTGGGTCCTCCATCCCAGAACCCCTAGATCATGATCTGAGCCAAAGGCAGATGCTTAACAGACTAAGTCACCCAGGCACACCAGGAGACTGGTAATTTTTAAGACTTTTCATAAAATATTCCAGGCCCAGATGGTTTCATTGGTGAATTCTACCAAATTTTTAAAGAACAATTAATATGAACTCAACAAACTTTCAAAATATAAAGAAGAGACTACTTCTAAAATCATTCCATAAGATCAATATTATTCCAATATCAAAACCAGACCAAAAAAAATTACAGAAAAGGAAATTACTGACAAATATCCTTATTAACATATATGCAGAAATCCTAAGCAAAATACCAGCAAATCAAATTCAGCAACATGTAAAAACGATTATACTCTGTACCAAAGTGAGGTTTATCCCAAGAATGCAAGAGTATTTATCATCTGAAAATCGATTAATGTAATGCATTATATAACAGAATAAAGCAAAAATAACACATGATCATTTCAATAGAAACAGAAAAAGCACTTGACAAAATCTGATGCTGTTTATGATTAAAACACACAACAGAATTGGAATAAAAGGATACTTTCTCAACCAGATAAAAGGCATATATTAAACACACACACACACACACACACACACACACAGTAAGCATTATACAACCTGATGAAAGTCTGTGTGCTTTCCCCCAAGGAAACAAGGCAAGGTACTCTGCTCTTACAACTTTTCTTTAACATTGTGCTAAGGTTCCAGCAGGGTAATTCAGATAAATTAATGAATTAATGAATCAATCTATCCACCCATTCATCCATTCAGGATGAAAGGACGAAGGAAAACTATTTCTATTGGCAAATGACATGATCTTGAATATAAAAAAAAATCCTTAAGAATGCACAAAAAAAAGTATTTGAAATAATAATGGAGTTCTGAAAGACTGAAGAATGCAAGATCAGTATGCAAAAATCATTTGTTTTTTTGTACACTAGAAAAAAACAACCAAAACATGAAATAAGAAGTAGTCTCCTATAAAATAACATCAAAAAATAAAATGCTTGGGAAAAAATTCAACAAAAAAATAAATATAAAATATGTATTCTGAAAACTACAAAACATTGTTAAAAAAAATAAAAGAAAACCTAAATAAATGGAAAGACTTTCCATATTCCTGGATCAAAGAACCAGTATTATTAAGATAGTAGTATTCTTCTAAAAAATCTACAGATTCAATGTATCCCTATCAAAATTCCAATTTCCTTTTCTGTAGAAATTGACAAGCCATTTCTAAAATTCACATGGAAATGAATAGTCAATGTAATCTTTAAAAAGAAGAACAAAGTAGGAGAACTCACACTTCCTGATTTCAAAACTTCTTACAGAGTTACAGCAATTAAGACAGTATGGTACTGGCATAAGTACAGACATATAGATCAATGAAACACGATTGAGGGGCCAGAAATAAACTCTTATATTTATGGTCAAATGATTTTCAACAAGGGTGCTATGACAATTCAATATGGTAAAGGAAATAGTCTTTTCAACACATGGTAGTGGGACAACTGGATATCCATATGTAGGAGAATGAAGTTGGACCCCTTCTTTAAATCAGATACAAAAATACCTCAAGATGGATCAAAGACCTAAATATAAGAGCTAAAAATATAAGACTCTTAAAAAAATTATGAGTTTATCTTTGTGACCTGGGGTTAGGCAAACCTTATATATGACACCAGAAGCATAAGCAACCAAAGAAAAAGTAGATAGATTGGACTTTGCCACAACCAAAACTTTGTGCTACAAACAACATCATCAAGCGTAGAAAGACAACACACATCATAGGATAAAATATTTGCAAATCGTGTATCTGATAAAGGATTTATATCCAGAATATATAAATAAAACTTTAATACATTTTAAGAAGATAGATAAGTAAATTTTAAAAAAATGGCTAAAGGTTCTGGATAGACATTACTTCAAAGAAGATATGCAAATGTCCAATAAGCAAATGAAAAGATACTCAACATCACTAGCTAAAAGGGAAATGCAAATCAAAACCACATGGGGTACTACTTCACATTCACTAGGGTGACTATAATAAAGACAGATCATAAGTCCTGACAAGGATATAGAGAAATAAAAATTTTCATACGTGGCTGATCAGAATGTAAAACAACATAGATCCTTTAGGAAACACTTGGGCAACTCCTCAAAATATTAAACATAGAGTTATCATATGACTCCACAACTCTACTTCTATGTATATTCCTGGGAGAAGTGAAAACATATGTCTTCACAAAAACTTTTACACCAATGTTCATAGCAGCATCATTTATTATAGGCAAAATGTGGAAACAACCTAAATGTCCTTGATAACGGGTAACAAAAATGTGGTGCGTCCATACAATGCAATATTACTTGACAATGAAAAAGAATGGGGTATTTAAGCATCCTATCATATGGATAAACCTTGAAAACCTGATTAAATGAAAGAAGCCAGTTACCAATGACAATATATTGTATGTTTTATTTAAATGAAATATCCAGAATAGGGAAATCTGGAGAGGCAAAAGTAGGTAAGTTGTTGCCTAGAGCTGGGGCAATGAGGAGGAATGGAGAATGAATACCAATGTATGCAGTATTTCTTTCGGGGTATGAAATGTCGTAGAATTTAATACGGTGATGGTTGCACAAGTCTCTGACTACATTAAAAATTATTGAAGTGTATACTTAAAAAAAGAGGATCTACTCAAAAACCCTGTTAAATGGCTTATTAACTATTCTGAAGACTTATTAACATGTATCTCCAGGATTTTGGAGGACACGGTGGGCTGGGTATCTGCAACAAGTTCGTTTAATCTACAGGATGAAAAACTGGCTGGCTAGCCACTCTGATGGTAAAAATATCCAGAATAGGGATATTCTGGAGGAATAGGAGAGGAGAGCTTGCTGCTTTATTTAGTAATTGAAATTGCCGGAGTTTATTCAGGGAAAAGGATGTGTGAATGTCTCCCAGTCTCCTAATGATCAGAGGTTAATCATGAGCATGAAGAATATGATATAGAATAATCGCTGGCCTTATCCTAGTGAAACTACCTTATCTGGAGGGGCAAACAGACCTCCACAGAGGAAATGGGGCCCTAGTCACACTCCTAGGAACAAAAATGAAAAAGTTATATCCCGTCCCCTCAACTCATGGCATAGATATGTATTGGACCTTCCTTGACAAAGGAGATGTAGAAATGTCCTGAACTATGGGGAAATCACTAGAACACCTATAGAAATGTCAAAGAAAGTACTCTTAGTTCAGTCTGCTGAGACAAAAATATCATTAACCGGGTGGCTAATAAACAACAAACATTTATTTCTCACAGTTTGGGAGGCTGGGAAGTCCAAGATCATGGTAGCATCTGATGAGAGCTCACTTCCTGGTTCATAGCTGGTACCAACTGTAACCTCACACAGTGGAAAAGTGGAAGAGGGGAAGAGGGGAGGGAGCTTTCCTCAGCTGCTTTTATTAAGGCACCAATCTCATTTATGAGGGCTCCACCCCATGATCTAATCAACCTTCCAAAAATTCCACCTTCTAATACAGTCATATTGAATAGCTTTTGACGGATGAATTTTGGGGGACACAGACATTGAGATGTAGTAGACATGTTATCTCTGTTATTTTCAACCAGCTGTTATATTCAAGTTGAAAGAGGAGGAAAAGCTGTGCTAAGCAGAGGAAAAGGAGAAGCCAACCAAACTCCCCTTATCACATAACGTCTTTCTGCCAACTATGGGCCTAAACCCCAACAGGGGAGAAGTCTCAACTTTATTTATTTATTTATTTATTTATTTATTTATTTATTTATTTAATAATAAATTTATTTTTTATTGGTGTTCAATTTGCCAACATACAGAATAACACCTAGTGCTCATCCCATCAAGTGCCCCACTCAGTGCCCATCACCCATTCACCCCCACCTCCCGACCACCTCCCCTTCCACCACCCCTAGTTCATTTCCCAGAGTTAGGAGTCTTTATGTTCTGTCTCCCTTTCTGATATTTCCTACCCATTTCTTCTCCCTTCCCTCCTATTCCCTTTCACTATTATTTACATTCCCCAAATGAATGAGACCATATAATGTTTGTCCTTCTCCGATTGACTTACTTCACTCAGCATAATACCCTCCAGTTCCATCCACATTGAAGCAAATGGTGGGTATTTGTCATTTCCATTGGCTGAGGAATATTCCATTGTATACATAAACCACATCTTCTTTATCCATTCATCTTTCGATGGACACCGAGGCTCCTTAAATCAACATCAGAGCTTTGGTAATTACTTGGGATCAGAAATTCTAGTTATTGAATTGATACTGTGTTTTGTGAATTAAGGTCATTGTCCAATTTTCTTAGAGTGACCAGAAAAACTAGTCTCAGCTTTCACATGGGAGATGAGAAAAATAAGAACAGCCCCACTGAGTGTATTTAGAAGATAATGGGAGATACAATTTAAATTGTTCAGAATTATGTCCCACTAGTCATGGGTCTCCAAATTCTGAAATGGGAATAATAATGGCATCCCATCCGCAGAATTGCTGTAGTAAGTTTCTCAACTGCCTAACAAATAATGAGTACTTTTAATTAATGTTATTACTATCACTTTGCTTTTACAGTTGTTCACATATCTTCTAGAACGATATTGTTGAACCTAAGTTCTGTAGATAGGAATGTTTTCTCTTTCTTTCTTTCTCTTTCTTTCTTTCTTTCTTTCTTTCTTTCTTTCTTTCTTTCTTTCTTTCTTTCTTTCTTTCTTTCTTTCTTTCTTTCTTTCTTTCTTTCTTTCTTTCTTTCTTCTTTCTTTCTTTCTTTCTTTCTTTCTTTCTTTCTTTCTTTCTTTCCTTTCTTTCGTTTCTTTTTTGATAGGAATGTTTTCTGTACTGTCCTATGAAGTTAGCCACCACCAGCCTCATTCAGGTTGGTGAGCACTTGAACTGTGGTTAGTGCAACTGAGGCACTTCATGTTTTATTTCATTGTAATTAATTTAAATCTAAACACAAATAGCTACATATGACTAGTGGCTACTGTATTGGGGAGCTCAGATCTAGATGCATAACAAAGGAGAAAGATACGGGTCAGAAAAGTGGATTGTAAATTCAAGCCTAACTTCAGCCAACAAGGAAGACTGTTCCAAACCAAATTATTTCCTTAGTGTAAATGGTGATGCTGGGAAAATCCTCACAGTGAAACAGAAGCAAGTCGGGTTATAATTTATACACAGATTAATTAGGCTTGTGGGCAACAAGAATAACAAGTATATATACACCAAAATTTGCCAATTGCTAAATATACTCGAGCTAACTTTCTTGACATCTAGCCTGGTTCATTAGTATGGATAATCACTGGCTGGTGGAATTTAAACCAGCTGTTTTCTAACAATGCAAATTGTTAAACATAGTATCTTACTAAGAGAAGCCACATCATCTTATTCTTTACGAATCTTGCATAACGAAGATGTGTGTCCACCTGATCAGAACATGCAAGCAGCCCAAACCTGTGAAAGGTTGGCTGCTGTTCCTCTGTACTATTAGGGAAGGTTACAGCCTGGTAAAGAGGACATTTACCTGCCTTTGGTAAACGTCCTGACCTACTCTGATCTACTCTTTTCTCTAGCCGAGAGGAAAGTTCACTTTAGTAAGCAAGGTAAAAAGCCCTAGAATGAGAAGGCCAACTCAGCAGGGCTCTGCATTGAAGTCTGCAGACTGGAAGAAAAGACAGAGCACATGTAGCCTCATACTCAAGTCATGCCGGGTGCGGAGGGAAGTCTTACCTAAATTAGGCAATTATGGCCTTATTCTAACTCAATACAGAGCCAAACATCTGTGTACAGTGGTATTGACTATTGTTGTCACATTAAAGATTGGTGCCCAACTGTGGCATCTTCGGAACAATGGGTCTAAGAGCTTAAATTCATTTTTTTTTATGAGTAATGTTTGAAATTGCTTTTGCCCTCCCCCCACCCCACCTAACCCCATTCCACCCCCATGTGCCCACTGTTCCTTGTACAGAGCTGTCAGGACAACCTCTGCCAGGGAACAGGGCAGCTGTGGAGAATTTACAATATTCTAGATGTATTCTAAGCGAGAGACTGCCTGCTACATGTAGCCTGAACTTGGCCAGATGCTGTGGTAGCAGATCAGAGAGGCAGGCGTATTCTCAAAACAACGTTAAATTAGAACTGCTTAAGAAGGTAAATGGCTGTTATAAATATATATTTGTACAGCACATCCAGCATTTGTAAAGCGCTTACTATATATGTGGCACTTTATATGAATTGTTTCTCATAAATATCTTTATGAGATAAGTGATATTTTAGTCCCAATTTACAAGGAAAGAAACCAAGGCTTGCAAAAGCCTAAGTAATAACACGCTCAAGGGGACATAATTAATTATTGATAGAGGTCCTGAGCCATTTGTTAAGCACAATGCAATGTGTTCCCTCCGATATAGAATAGAACTCTCCCTATCAATCAAAGTGAAAGGCGGTGCCATCCTCTCCCTGGGGTGGTAGTGACCTCTGATATATGGAAACAGTGTGCTGCTCTCTATAAATATAACTCATATCTAACCTAAATGCTCTTCTTATCTCCTCTTTTTATTATAATGAACGTAGAAGCAACTGTAGGAGACAAGATGAACTTGCTAATGCTGTAACTCTGTGAGGTCCTTACTGGAACCTGATCAAGGGAGGAGGAAGGAACATCCATGAGCATTTGAATCAAGCACTCGAACTTTCTGTGCCATGGGCACGTGGACCCCAGGAATGGGATATTCCGCAGTCGAGTGAGCAGAGATGCATTTCTTTCTTTTTTCTATGGACACAGGTAATTCTGTGGCACCCAATACCTGGGTCCCAGCATCCTAGGTAATATCTCTTCTCCAATGCCCCATCTGATAGGAGCTGGCACCAATCTTCAGATACAGCCACACACATTCTGACAAGGGGCTGTGATGAACAAAATGACACATCCAAACATCTTTAATTTATATAGATTTGAGTCTCCATAGAGAGCTCAGGAACTTACCTTGTACTTTAAGAAAAAAAAAAAAAAGAAACAAACAAAAAACAACTCGTTTCCTCATTACCCACATTTTTGGGTCTTCCCTTTGAATGTCTTTCTACTCATTTATTGTTCAATCACAGAAAGCCGTCAAGTAATTTGGGATCAATAGCAGAAACCAGGCAGTTTTCTCTGGAGCCCTAGTTGCTCCATATTGAGCTCACCTCAATGAAAGAACTTGAAGACGTGATTCTTATTCAGCTTGAACCCGAGCAAAGTAGATGACCCATGGGCAGCAGAAAGAAGAACGCCAACCACGAGTCACAGAACTGGCTTTTGGTTCCTGCTCTGTGTGAAGTCCGTGGAAGTGCTTCTGGCCAAGTCATTGGATCTCTTTGATTTGTGGTACTTTTAGTCCATAGAACAAGAGTCTAAAAACTAGGGCAATCACTTAAATCTTTTAAGACCCCAACTTTCCATGAGTTTAAAATCTTAAGACAGAATGTTTCCTCAATATTATGTCCTGAAATCATGTTTTTCACGAACCAGTATCCACCTTTGATCCATTAGTGCTTCAAAAGCTAGGTCAACAGCACCTCTTTTATGAGGCTGTGTCTGAAAGTCAGTCACAGGGTTCTTTGCTATAAACTCTCTGCTGGCTACATCAAGCAGACAAATATATTAGGTTTAAGCAGATATATCTATCAGGTTAGAATTTCCTGGAGGGCTAGAGCCAGACTAGGAAGTTACTCCTCTATGACAGATGCCAAACCATGAAAGGAGAGAGCATCGGTGGAAATGGGTAGAAGTAAGGTGAATGGGGGTGCAGACTTCTGTAATCCAAAAATCGGCTGCCACTGTGTCTATGCACTGAGGATATGGGGACTGGTCCCCAGAGTGCTGACACCCCCACCCCTGCCACTGCCATTGCAGGAGATGGAGTCTGTGTGGAATGTGTGGTACTTTTCTGTTGCTCTCCTCCAAATCCATGTCTCTATGGGGCTTCTAATTGTCAGCAGCTTGGTCATATGCTTGCACCCAGCTACAGAGGAGCCTAAGACTTAGATTCTGACTTGAGCTTTGGAACATCAAGGGTTTGTTATACGAGATAAAGGACCAGGAGTAAATGAGGTATGTTATTCAGCCACAGTGGAAGACTATTCTCTATAGCTGTGAAAAAAAAAAAAAAAAGTCACTCCTGACTTCCTCCTCCAGACTGAAGTTTGTTTTTAAAAGTGTCAATATTAAGTAAACATAATAAACATGGAAAACTTCCTTAGGTACATTAGATGAAACTCTTTCTTTTGAAAGAGAAGGTGGCTACACAAAGTACAAACTTTGCCTGGTGACATGAGATTTTTAATATAAATTCAGATATTAGGAACATGATTACATAGTATAAGGGAGCTGATTCCTCATTATCTGTACCCTTAAAGGGACCAGTCACAAAAGAATTGATCATTTTTAAATCTGATTTCATTAGTGGACCTTCTTCCATTTCTAATTATTGTGGGGGTTATGAAATATCCTGAAATCAGATATATCTAGGTTCAAACCCCAGCAGAGGAGCCTTGGGCATTCTAATAACATTTCTGATGGTTGTAAGAGATGATGAACGTTAACGTGGTTCATGGAGCCTGATGCATTGTAAGTACTTGTTGAATGAGAGCTGGTGGTGTGATACCTGCTTTCGTCTCCCTGACTTTTCATCAGCCTAACGTTACTTTTTCTAATCATGTCTGCCTCTCAACTCTGTTAGCTTAAACTCTTCCTCTTTGCTGCTTCTGCTCCATTATGAGATTTCCTTTTGAAGAACATTAGGTTAAAGCTCTTTAGTTTATTGATTACTCAGTTCCAGATTCCGTACCAGTCCTGTGTGTCAGGGGAATGCTGTATGGGGAATGCTCTAAAGGAATCCTATGCCTTACCAATCAGCCTGCATTGTGCTTGACTTCTTGATCTCAAACCTTAATTTTTCATCACTTCTGTTTGGGATTTCTGGAAAGGCTAGCCTGCCTTGAAATGCTTTGGAGATAGACTGTAATGTATAACTAAGCATCTTACTAAGCAAAAGAACAATAATTAACAATTTTTCTCTCCTCATTAGCACATAAGAAGGGATTTGGAGCCAGAGGAATTTTTCATCCCTAGCCAATGCATTCATGACTCAAGATCCTTAGGCAAGATGACTAACTTCTTTGAAAGATTTTCTTGATCTGTAAAATGGGGGTTCAATTGCTGACTTGCAGGGTTGCTGTGAGGATGAGAAATGTGGCTTTCCTAGGGCAGCACCTAGCATGGAGTAATGTCGCATGAACCCTTACTGTCCCAGTCATTGCAGTTCCAACAAGCCAAGGGACAGCAGTAGACTCCTGAGAAGTGGATGCTGATTAGAATGAGGTGGGAAAGACACCCCAGAGAAAATTTCGTCTGCTCCTGCTCAAGGTCAGCCCTGTCAGCCTGCCAGGAGGCAAAGACCTTTAATTTCATGGTGTCATTTTCCCTTCCTGAAAGTACAGTCTGACATATATTTGCTTTTTAAATTGAAGGGAACTAAAATTAATCTCATTATGGGAATCTGATAGTCCTTAAGGTACTTGGAGACTCCTGAGTGTCACAAAACTAGGATCAAAAACCCTGGTAAAATGCCAGCAGGAAAGGCAAAGGCAGCTAAGTGGACGGATGCCTGTGGGGCCGGGGGTGAGGGGGCAGGGGATGCTTATGTATAATTTGACTCCTTTTGACACTTTGTCAAAATATTGTGGCTCAAACAGACGTTTAAAGCCTGATTATTTTTGAGAAATCCTTAAAGACCTTCCTTGTTGTTTCTTAGTGGACAGCTTATATTTTTGAGAGCCATTTAAATGTTATTTAAATTTTATTTAAATATTCAGTAGAGGGCCATTATTAAGCACTAATTTGCACACATACCTTGGGCAACCATGGACTCTGGAGCTGTTCCTGGAGCTTGATGTATACCTGCAAAACATTAAAGGGCAAGAGATATGAATAAAGTATGACCTGGGCTTGTTGTGCTCTCCAGATGAAAAAAGTCTTTGCTTTTTCGTAAGAATAGGGGTTGAGGTGTAGCCGCCTGTAATATCGAATCCTGGAAATCTACTTTTCTTTCTGTTAAGACCTTCTCTGTGTGATAGTTTCCCCGGGTCAGACTATCTGCCCCCTGGTTTCCTGGCTTTTTGATTTTCAGTGGATGGTCTGCTGTCTGCTCTGATGTCCTGAATCTCTGTACCCTAAATCTGTGAATGTGGGACACTCTCTTCCTCATATTTTGAGGGGTCTAGAGCTTCCTGGGGAGGAAGCCTTTAAGAACGACACTTATCACACACTTTAAAATATTTATGTAGCAATTTTGCTTAAACATGTCTGTAACTGTGGCTCTGAATTGAAGCCTTCTGTCTTAAGTTTTGTCATTTTCATTTCCTTGACTTTGAGAACCACTGCCACATCTTGACCCCACAGATACAGCTCTTCCCAACGATGGAAACTAGGCTCTTCTTTTCTGTACTGACCCTGAAGATTCTTTGTGTGTCTTGTCTCTCTTGCTCGTGACATTCTGTGGTACAAGGGTTCCAGACATCACTTACTCATTCGACACAGCACAATTCACCATATGTATCCATTCCTTCTACTGGAAGACAAAAAGAACATGGCTCCTCAGGGCAGATTCCCGAGGTGTGTTCCTTGTGATCCCTGTGTGGTGTGATCCTTGACAAACCACTCTAAGCCTTGATATGGTCATCTGTAAAAATTATGATCTCAATAACGTCCACCCTAGAGATTGTGATGATTGAATGGCAGTAATCCGTACAAAGCAGATACAACCAAGAGGGAACCGAATTTGGCCTGAGTATACGGAGAACAGGGTGGAAGCATCAGGAGATAAAGATCTGCACTGAGTCTTCCCTATTTGAAGATTTCCCTCCCTTGACATGCTTACTTAGTGCTCAGTGTATACCAGACACCAAGAAAAGTGCTTTAAAGACTTGCATCTGGGTCTGACACCACATATTGTTGACTTCTATATTAATCACCTGCGTCCGGGGTAGATCTATGGATAGAGATTTAGAAATGTTTACCAATAATATTTATTCTACTTACTGTTGGCTGTTCTCATAGGCTGTCTGTGCCCTGCCCCATGGCCTGGAGCTCTTTAATTACATGGGGCCTGCCGACCACCAGAGAGTTTTCTTTGACTTGGAATTCTTCTATTTGTCCAGGGCAAGCTAGAGGTGCTGAAGAATTGATAAATGACCTGCCACATCCTTGGAGTCTTCCCTTTGTGGCTGACTAGAGTTGGTGTACAAACACCCTAGTTCTCTTGCCGCCTGTATGAGTTGTGTAGGATAACCCTGAAGTACAATCCTCACTGACTCAGAATGGCTCAGTGGGATTACACTCCAGTTACCCATTATGGTAACACACACTGTATTTCTTGTATTCCCTTCTTATCTCTCCAACCCACTCCACTGTTGGTTTTCCCTGAGACCACCTTCCAAAGGAAAGACTTGCACACAAATCCCTTGTTTCAGGGTCTGCTTCTGGGGGAAACTGAACTAACAACGATGCTATGAGAACACAACTTATTGTGAAAAGGTCACAGAGAGTCAGCTCCTGGCACATGGTACATATTTGTACATTTCTTTCTTTTTTTTTTTTTTTCATTCATTGATTCATTTTTTGAAGTTAGTAGGTCAGTGTATCGCTTCACAGATCCACAGGGTTCCAGACAGCAGTCCAGCAGGCTGGCTAAGAGCAGCACAGCCCTGAGAGCTGCAACTGTTGATGAGAAAGGAAGCTTTCTGGTGGCCTCCCTGTCTCTGGCTACCCACTGCCACAGCACAGGCAGTGCCAATGTTTTTATATTTTCTTTTTAAAGATTTATTTATTTATTTGAGAGAGAAAAAGAGAGCATGAGCAGGAGGGGCAGAGGGAGAGAGAGAGAATCTCTGAGTGGGGAGCCTGATGCAAGGCTTGATCCTATGACCCTGAGATCATGACCTGAGCCTACACCAAGAGTTGGCTGCTTAACTGACTGAGTCACCCAGGTACCTCTGATTTTCTTCTTCTCCTTCTCCTCCTCCTCCCCCTTCTACTTCTTCTTCTTCTAATAATAATAATAATAATAATAATAATAATAATAATAATAGCCTTTCTCCTTCTCTTCCTCCTCTTCCTCCTCCTCCTCCTTCTAATAAAGGCCTTTCTCCTCAGAGTGTACTGAACTTGCTTCCTTCTTCATAGTGACAGCATGAAGTGGATTTCTTTCTTTTCTTTTTTTTCTTAAAGATTTTATTTATTTATTTATGAGAGAGAGAGAGAGAGAGAGAGGCAGAGACACAGGCAGAGGGAGAAGCAGGCTCCATGCAGGGAGCCTGACATGGGACTCGATCCTACGTCTCCAGGATTATAACCTGGGCCAAAGGCAACAGCGCTAAGCCCCTGAGCCACCCAGGCTGCCCCTGAAGTGGATTTCAACTAGGAATGACTTTGGTCCTAGAAGATATTTGACAGTTTCTGGTGATATTTTTGACTGTCCAACTAGGAGGGGATGCTACTGGCATCTAGTGATGGAGACCAGGGATGCTGCTATTAAATATCCTACAATGCACAGGACAGCCTCTCATAACAAAGAACGATTCAGCCCCAAATATCAATAGTGTTGAGATTGAGAAGCCCTGAATAGGGAAAGAGAATATGTCATTCTGAACTGTAACCTTTTGAAGAAGGATGGGAGTTATTTGTTTTTGAAATAAGCCCTATTCCATCAGGTAGGAGACTAGTAGTTTCTGACCAAGCAATTCAGTCTATTGCAGCACTGATGCAGGGGATTTATGTAAAGAGAGAAATCTATACCTAGACTGTCCAATATAGGAGTCACTAAACCCATTGGGCTATTGAACATTTGAAAATGAGGAACTGAATTTGTAATTTTATTGACTTTTAATTAGTTTAAATATAAATAGCCACACATGGCTAGTGAGTGTTTGACAGTGCAGGAGTCAGAGAGACCTGAGTTCAAATTGTGACTCTGCCATTTACTTAGTAGCTATATGACCTCGAGCAAGATATTTGACTTCTTCAAGCTTCTGTTTCATTATCTGTACAGTGGAGATGAAATTGGTACATCCCTTGAAATACTATTGTTAAAGATTAAGGATAAAATATATAGCACAGTATTTGCATATATATGTGTTCAAAGAATTATTGTTAATTTTATATGAACTGTTAATATTCACTTATGAGGCTTCTTTCTACACGTCAGCCAGCCTTAGCAACAGGAATTGGAAACCAGCTAAAATAGCACACTTTCTTCCTAGAGTCCTGAATTCTCAACCCTGTTTATGTCTGTTTTTTGGATATAATTCCAAGTCTATTAGTCTACGTATGTATGAATGTATTCATCTACCTATTCATCTATCTAATCTATCATCTATCATATTTTAATTGCAAATGATCTATTCCTAACGCCCCCACACACAACAGTCCCTTCTATTTTAGTTTGACTTTATGTTTGAACCACACTGCCAATTTGCACTCCACTTTAATATATGATTCTGACTCCTCCAACACTGAGAACCTGGCGTGCATTTTGAGACCTTGGGTAAAGCTCTTCCTTTTTCCTCCTCCTGACACCTGCCTCTCATGGAACAAAGCCATTTGTAAATGTTTTCACACAACTGACCATGACATTTACGGATAAGGTTTTAGAAAGGCTGTTGGAGAGTTGCATTTAGAAAGAGTAATTAAAACAAAACTTTGTCTAGAGTTTCTTAACAATTCTTGATGCTACTTGAGAAAAAAAGGGTCATCCTCGTTAATTTGAAATATATCTATTTCATGTGGCTTTTATGTAGCTCATATAGTGTTCCCATTATTCAGAAAGCAAAGGGAATGAATGATCATTCAGAAGACACCATAAAACAATATTTAAATGTATGTAATACTTTAGCTTTACGTGCACATTTATTAGCTTGCCTGTGAATGAATATGTGAGGGAGAAAGAAATCAAGATGGAGAGGATGTTTTACTTTTGGGAGTAGGGGAAGGGTATAAACCAGTATATTGAGTAACAGTACATCAGTTCATTTACTTTAACAGACATCAATAACACCATGACTTCCGAAGAATAAGGCATCTTATAAGAATGATGCCTTGAATACCGGAGTCATAATAAAACTGGCTGCCTCCATGATGCACACTCACACAGATACACACACAGAGATACACAAACACACATACACACACGCAAAAAAACACATACAAATACACTGACCCACATATCATACAGGCACCTGCAAGTATATTTGAATAAACAGTAAAAGAGAAAAAGAATACAGGGTTCAAAGCACAGATATTTTTAAGAGTCAGCACTAGATGTTTCCACCATCTCTTTCTCACAAATTTCCATTAGGATTGCTTTAGTTTTAACATTTAACATAAGTTATAATTATATACTGTTTTTTTTTAAGTGAACACTTAAAATTGTGTTCTTCTTACTAAAGATATCCCAGGGGATGCCTGGGATGCTAGGACATTGTGGGTGTCAGTATGCTTAATAGTTGCTATAGGAAAAATAAAATGTTTAGCATATAATGCACAAAATCAAAGCTATTGAGTAAAAGGCAACACTTGCTATTCTTTGGGGGAAATTGGCAACATCAAAAATACACACTGTGCACAATTAAAACCAAGGAAATATGTTATTGGTTCCATTAAATTTATTCAAGAACCAGAAGAACAAGTATGAGATTAACTGCATGTGTAAACACTATTTCATAATGAATCTGGCAATTTAGACAGACAGTCCTTTAGCCAATTTTTACTTTTGAATCATTGCCATTGTTAATCAATTATCCAAATTATGATCAAAACAAAACATTTTTATTCAATTTGTGTAATACTGTGGGCATACTACTGAATATATATATTCTTTAAGTTTGGATATTTCTAGTTTTTCTTTCTATCTTCTCTTTCCTATAGTAATAATTTAACAAGAAATATTGATTGAGTACTTATGGTCTACCAGTGCTATTCTAGGCACTGGGAAGCGTTGATTTGAAAAAAACCAAAAATATATATACTAAAGACTATGTGTGTGTGTGTTGAATAGATTTTTAGAGCATTGAATTGAGTTTATTTTCATTCAAACATCATGAGTGGTTAGGTGGGATATGATTTCTTTGGAGACCATTGTTAATGTTTTATATACATTTCTATTTACTGTTTCGTATCTGATGAATTACCAACCATATTTTTATTGCAATGAAATTTCACTACTACGGAAAGTTCCTGAAGTAGAATGGAGGCATAAGTAAATAGATGAATAAAATTAATAAATAACACAATAGTATATATTATTTAAGAAGTATAAACCAAAATGTGATTTCAGATAAAATTTCATTTGGCATAACGACAAGAACAGAGACATTAGAACTTTAAATATAAATGAAACTGATATTTATTTAAATATCTTTGTCAATTCTTAACAAATCTTTAATGTAACATCAAATATATTTAGTCGAATTTTTATTGATGGCATAAATTTTTATTGATGTCTCCTTAAGTGATGTGACTAGAGGACAAGAGAATCTTGGCTCATTAAATTTTCATGGAAAATAAGTATTTTCACATTTATATAAGGAAACAGTCTAGACCAAGAGTGTTACATGGTTTGGTTAAGATGTGTTCTTCTCAACTCTCTCATACCTGTGAGATTTTTGGCATTGTAAACATATCATCTACTACAACATAAACTCTTTAAACAACTATCATATACTTCCATTGATAGCACGGTGCTTGAACAAGGACTGGTCATAACTCCTTATTAAAAAAACTAGGAGGTAGGACAAAATACATGTAACTGCTATTTTCAGGCTGTCCTTGAAAGAGAGAACACATAAGGTATGTTCTAGTATACATTGGCTTTCTACTTAATAGCTTTTTGAAATGTAGGATGAGGGAGAGTAATCTGAAAGTTCAGTGAATTTAATTGAGAAGACGGGCATCTGAGCACAGGGAGGCTGAGGTCACTGTACAAGCTGCAAGCCAGAGTTTTGGAAAAGAGACCACACAGCACATTGGTGGTCACTTAGGGCAAGGCAGGGGGGTGTTGATTGCTTGTTTGGTAAGGAGCAAGGGAATGTTTTAGGAATGATGATATCTTTCTAATCTTGATGGTGATTGTGTGGGTGTGTATTTTTCAAAACCCAGCAAAATACACAATTGAAAATGACACAGTTCATTGTATATACATTATACTTGAATAAATTTGATTTTTAAAAACACTAATAAAATTGGCAAGAAACAGTTGGAAGAGTAAAAATATTCAATTTTAGACTCTGGAAAGATTTAATTCATTTTTTAAAAATAACTAATATCCAAATTGTATAGGATAATAATCTTAATAAAAACCTTACATTTACTGACTGCTTACCATCATAGATGCTTTGATTTAAATATTCGGTATGCAGGAGCTCATTTAACCTTCAGAGGAAACCCATAAAGTAAGGAATAGAATGATTCCCATTCCATCAAAAGGAAAATGAGCATAGGAAGTAAGCACAGGAACTAACCCAAGACTTCACTGACGTTAAGTGATGGAGTCAACATTCATTCTCAGGTATTTTGGCTGTTTTCTTAACACCGTGTAAGTACATAAAATGTGCTGCCTTATTAGGTGCTGGGGAGACAATGCTGAGCAGAAGCAGATGTAAAATTGTGAAGAAGGCAGCGATTAATTGATGAGTGAAAAAATATATGGGGAAATGTCACCTAGGTAGTAAAAAATCCATTTTAAACAAAATTTAAGATACTATTTTGTAAATATGGAAACATAATTAATGATAGCAACATAATTTTGGTCAAAATTACTGTGTTAATCACTGCCCGTGACATTACTAATTAGAACTGTTTTTTTTTCAGAAAGCATTTTTTTGCAACACATATTGAAATCTTAAGTTTTAAATTAATTTATACCCAGTTATTCCATTGTAAGGAACTTAGCCTAAGAACATATCAACTGGGAAAGAAAGAAACTCTAAGGATAAAGTGTTCATTGTGGTTTTTCTATGACAGTGAACAATTATAAGTATTGTTTTACTCTGCCCAGAAGTATAAAACATTGTATATCCATTAAAATCATAGTTAGAAAGATAATATAGAGAAATGAGAACAGACATGATTTGCTCACTAATGCAAGAAAGATATTGCATGTGTCAGAGACATCATTTTACATACTGAATGTAATTATATGCTTGAATTATGAATTGAATTGAATTATGTGCCCCGGCCCCCAAACTTATATATTGAAGTCCTAACACCCACTACCTCAAAATGTGACCTTATTTGAAGATAGAGTCTTTACAGAGGTCACCAAGTTAAAATGAGATTAAAATGGATTAATGTGGGCTCTAATCCAATAGGACTGATGTCCTTATAAAAAGGACAATAGGGATCCCTGGGTGGCGCAGCGGTTTAGCACCTGCCTTTGGCCCAGGGCGCGATCCTGGAGACCCAGGATTGAATCCCACGTCAGGCTCCCGGTGCATGGAGCCCGCTTCTCCCTCTGCCTATGTCTCTGCCTCTCTCTCTCTCTCTCTCTCTCTGTGTGTGACTATCATAAATAAATAAAAATTAAAAACAAAACAAAACAAAAAGGACAATAAAGTTCAGTTTAAACAATGCAGTCTGTGGTTCTATCATGGCTGTTTTAGCAAATTAATAACACGTGCTTGGTATTAACAGCTACTGATGGTAGCTGTTGATTGTCATGAGTGCTGTTCACCAAAGATTTATAGCTACCCCCTTCTGCCACATAAAGGATTTGACTTCCTTTCCTCTTGAGGATAGTCATGGCTATGTGGTTTCTCTGGCATTGAAAGTGGAGCAGAGATAACATGTGTGTCACTTCAGGGAGATGTTTTATGAGTCCTATATTTTACAGTGGCATCTCTTTTCCTCTGCCATTACAGCTGGTGACCTTAATGATGATGGTGACTCTGCCACTAAAAAGTGCGTGAAACAAGGCCTCCAGCTGACCTATAATGCACAGATAGTGTGAAGAGGAAATAAACCTAGGTTGTCTTAGCTCACCGATATTTGGGAATTGTTGGTTAATTGCAGCCAGACCTGGCTCATCCGAAGTAAACACAACTAGCAGGGCAGAGGCTTTTCTTCCAAGAATTTTAGTCTGTGTGAGAGCTGTAGAAATAATTAGATGATTATGACTGAATATTTAAAAAAATGCTTTGATAAAAGTATGCAAAGAATTTTAAGGGTGCACATAAGAGAGGCACTTAACCTGGACTAGGAAAATTTCCTGAAGGAAAGTGACACATTAGCTTAGTCTTGAAAGGCAAATAGGAGCCAGTCAGCAGAAGAAAATGAAGCCAGAGAGACGACATGTGTACAAAGGTGAGAATTGCAAATTTCTCATTATGTTGGAATGTAATATATGAGGGTCAAATGAGTAGAAGTGACGTTTGGGGAGGATAAGTTGACAGGACCCTCGTCCCAGGAATTCTTTATACCATGCTTTGAAGGTTGTAAATTCCTTTCTCAGATACCTTCCCTCGTCATTGGAAAGTTCACAAAAGAGTGAAATAATCAATTTCAAATTACACTTTGAAATTGAAAAAAAAAAAAAAGAAAGCATTGCATACACAGTGACTGCAGTTATGTAAAATATAAACATGGAGAATTGCAAAGTAATATGCAAAAATAGTTATATGAGAAAAGCAAGAACATAGGTAAATCTGTTGCCGATTTAAAATGTGACTATATAGTTTGTTCAGTTAAGAGAAAATGTGATATAATGGTCTGACTAGGTAAGCAAAATAAGCTAAAAATATTCCCCCTAAATCTTAAAAACTTATGGGAAATGAAAATATATGTTTATGAATACAGTTAAAAATCTGATGGGAAAGGACTTATTAAGATAAGCAGCCCAAATGCAGATGAAATGAGTTTTCTGCAGCTCACCTGCTAGGAAAATTAACTTATATGAAAGGCAGCATAAATATTTTAAAAGGCTGTATTTCCGGATTGGACACTCAGAGAGGGAAAGTAAAGAGAAACGAAAAAGAAATTCAGGTAAACAGAATTTTAATATGTGTTCTCAAGTTTCCTGTTCTCTTGTTATTTAATCAAACATAATTCAAGTACTTCTGTGAAGGGAGTTTTCAGATGGAATTAAAGTCCCTCAACAACTAAAATATTCAGATTAGTCTAGGTTATCCAGGTGGAGCCAATGTAGTCACAAGAGCTCTCAAAAGTAGAAGAGGAAGCCAGAAAAGAGAGAGAGATGGAGTGGAAGAGAAGCAGAGGAGAGATCTGAAGTGTGAGAAAGACTCTTCATTGGTAGCCCTTGAAGATGGAGAGGGAAAGGCCAGGGCTGGTGGGCAGCCTCTAGAACCTGAGCAGAACCACCAGCTGGCAGCCCACAAGGAATAGGACCCTTTAGTCCTGTACCTAGATGGAATTCTGCTAACAACTTGATTGAACTTCGTAGATTTATCCTAGAGCCTCCAGGAAGGTAGGCAACCTCATCATATCTTGATATCAGCTTTGTAAGACCCAAAGAAGATGGCCCAGCAGAACTCACCAGATTTCTGAATTAAAGGAATGTGAGATAGTAAATTGGCATTGTTTTAAGCTGCTAGATTGTGGCAATTTATTACAGTAGCAAGACAACACTAATCACTTGTTAACAAAAAGTGTCAAATAATATGGTAAGGAGATAGTAAAACACATGCTTCAGTCTTTAATCAATTAGTACTAATATACTATAGTGATCAAAGCTGAAGATTCTGGAGCTGGAGGGCTTGGGATCAAATTCCAAACTCATCACTAAATAGTGTGACTTTGGGCAAGCCTCTGTTCCTCAGTTTTTTTTTAACTTGTATAAGTGGAATAATGATAGTTCTTACCATCAGTTATTAATAAATTATATATACACGTTTCTTAGAACATGTTTAGTATATGGAAATGTCTATGGAAGTGTAGCCACCGCTGTTTAATTTGTATCGGCTAAACTTTAACCCACATGTGGGCAAGTCCCTAACCTACTTTGTACAGGTTAAGAGCTAGGAATGGTTTTTGTAAAAAAATATTTTCAGACTCATGGGTTAAGTTCATTTATTAATACAGACACTTTCAAAAGATTTTTAAAAAATTAAAAAAGAGAGACACTTTCAGTTGGGTAAACAAGAACAAAAATTTAACCTTACAGGGGAAGCCCGGGTGGTTCAGCGGTTTAGTACTTGCCTTCTGTCCAGGGCCTGACCCTGGAGCCTCGGGATCGAGTCCCATGTCGGGCTCCCTGCATGGAGCCTGCTTCTCCCTCTGCTTCTGTCTCTGCCTCTCTCTCTCTCTGTGTCTCTCATGAATAAATAAATAAAATCTTAAAAAAAAAGTTAACCTTACAAGAAACATGTCTAAAAAAAATGACAAGATTGTTGGAATAAAGGATGACAGAAGAATTAACAGGGTGCCTGACTGGCTCAGTCAGAAGCGCTTGGGACTCTTGATCTTGGGGTTGCAAGTTTGGGCACCAGGTTGGGTGTAGAGTTTGCTAAAAATATAAATAAACTTAAAAAAAAAACAAGTAAACAAAGAAATCAACTGAAGCAATAATATTAGAAATAAAAGATAATGTTAACACTTTTAATGGATAAAGAATGACAAAATATTTTTTTAAAAATATGATTGTGGTTATCAAATACAATTTTATCTGCTAGATTGCTATAATTTGCTTATGTTTCTATTATTGAACATTTAGTTTCTCTTTCTTCTTTTCTTTTTTCTATTTCAGATAAAGCTACATAGGACATCTTTGTGCATAAAGCATTCACCATTTCACTGGATTGGATTCTTTCTTGAGGAAACATTCCCAGAAGTGTAGTTACTAGGTCTGAGAGCAACTGTTTTAGATTCCCGAGACTATTACCAAGTCAAAAGGGTTGTACCAATTAGTACTCCAACCTCATAAATTAATCTTAAATTTTATTTTATTTTTTTCTGAAATGCTCATTACTGGTGCATTCTCTGTGAGAAGTTAGATATATTTTAACTTCCTCCTAATGTTTGAGAAGAGTGCTTCTCAAATGGCAATGTGCATAAAAATTACCCTGGATTTGTGAAAACCTAGAGCCTGATGCAGTACATCGGGATGGAGCCTAAGACCCTGTCTGTGTTCTAACAACCTCCCAAGTTGTTATGCTGCTGATTTGATCCTGCTGTGAGTAGACTTAAGCTGTGGTAGAGAAGGGTGTAGCAAAGTCTTTCCTGAGTTTTAAACATGAAGTAAGTTAAAAAAAAAAAAAATCTCACTTTAAACCAATGTTTCAAACAGCGTAATCTCCCAATATTGTCTAATCAGGAAAAGAGGGCAGCAGTCAGGGAAACAAAGGCTTATTCAGCCTTGCAACAGAATTTTATTCATCTGAGGTCTTGCACTGGCTCCAGTCTGACTCTAGCTCCAACTCTAGCCAGTCTCTAGATCTAGTGTGGATCAAGAAATGCTGAAAATCTGAAAGTTCATAACGAAAAAGCCATGGAACTGGGGTCCAGGATCTGAGAGGGACTTACCCACCACCTCCAGAAGCAGTGAGATAGCAGAGAGCTCAAGAGGCTCAGCAGATCCCTAGACCTGGTTGCTCGTTACTCCTGGGGGTCGTCGGGGTCTCCTTATGTTACCTCTTCTGATACCAGAACTGTTAAACGGTTAATCAACTGAAGCACATTACAATTTAAGTTAATTTGAGCAAAAATGGACTCCAATCAGGCAATGCCAAACCAGAAGTCGTTGGGAGTACTCCCAGTTGTGACTTTATTCTGTCCTTCATTTACTTTTGTAAGGTTGTATATTATCACTACTGATGAGCCGTTGATAACACCAATTGGTTAATCATCTATCTTGTTTTGGAATATTTTCATCTTAAACTTTCTGCTTTTTCTTATTGATTTATGAAAACTTACTTTATAGTAATAGTGTTAGGTCTCTGCCCAGAAAGTTGCCAACTTATCTTTACATGGTTGAGGATTGTCTTTTTTTACTCTGTTTCTGATAGTATTTGATCTAGAATGTTTCACATTTCCTAGATATTAAAAATCTATTCATCTTTTATACCATAGCTTCTTCCTTATTTTTTTTTTATGTTTAAATGTACCTTCCTTTTCATCCAAACAAACAAATAAAACATCTATTCTTTCAAGGAGGTAATGATTTTCATTCTTAGCATTTCACGTTTTATATAATTGAGGTGATGCATTTACCTTTAAAAAGTTGCCAGTTGTCTAAGGGAAGTACCTTTTGTATTTGAAAATTCAGCCTATCCCTATTGATTTCAAAATTTTCTATTTATCTTGTTTAAAATAAAACATTGGATTTTGAAGTACTTTATGTAATTCAACAAAATATATGTATAATTAATTTTTAGTTAAAGGGTATAGATTGAGGTTTCTTAATCTCTCCAAAATATGACTTTTGAATTAAAAACAGCTTCTCTATCAGCTTAAAAAAATTGAATAAGATCTTGTATACTGAATGATTTTGCAAGTGGTTATAAGAGAAAATCTCACTTTTTGAGTCATATTTCATATACTAGCTATTGTTCTTGCATGAATTTTTGTGGCCTTACAAAATGTACATTTTTAGTTTTAAGATACACTATTTTGATTAAGGGGCAAATACATGAAGTTCATGTGCAAGTTTGAGAGAACTTTTTTGTTTTGTTTCCTATAATAAAATTCACCCTTTTTCCTTCTCAAAGGATTTAAATATAGCAGTTTTCTCCTGAAGCCAAAAAGTCTACTTAATTTGCGCAGCAAAAGATATTTCAATTAAAATACAATAAGATATTTAGCAAATATTGCAATAACTAAAATGTTATTTTTTAGTTATAGAAAAATAATTCATCTATTAAAATTAAGTTTTACAGATTAAAGAGATATATATTTAACACCCATTTTCTAATAAAAACAAACAAGTTTTCCTCTTTTACTGGTACCCTCATCATCCCAAAGAAATACATCTGAATTTGATACATTGATTGGTTCATTGAAATTGAGCTCTTCAGTAGATGATGTTTAAATATCAATCACCTTATGAATATTTAAATTCAAGAAATGTCAAATTAAAGGTTTGCTCATCTTATTTACTTTTAAGAGTTCTTCAAAAATATCAGATAAAATGAGATCATAGTTGGTAACAGTTTAAAACCTTTAAAAGGCTGATCTTTGCATAGTAATACTCCCAAATATTCGGGAGGAAAATATTCAAATATAATATAACCTTTAGATATTTTAAAAAGCTTCTTGGATCACAGCAAAACCTGTTCTATTTAACTTCAACATTTTCCACTTAACTCTTGATTTGATACAGTGGACTTAATTCTAAGATGATGCACTGGAATGAAAAATCAATTAAGCAGTTTTATTGTGTTGTTAAAGTAAGGAACAAAATAGTGGTTAGTTTTGTCACATTGTTTCTCATTGATTACATTTAACTTTCTGAAGAACCCAAAGACACTTATTATATTTTTTTGCTTCTTTTCAGAAAAATATTTAATACTTTGAATTTTGAACTACATTATATCTTCAAATTAAATAATACCCACATATAGACAATATAACTTAATGGGTAAAATTTTGTTTTATAAGTGTATACTCTCCTAAGAAGGGATTCCATAGAGTCCTCAGAAAAGCAATTTCTCCTTTTGCATTTAAGTGCAATTTAATTCACCACGATGTTATATACACGCCTAAAGTCATTTGTTTACAAAGTTTATCCACTGACTGACTATACAAACATTGGTGTTCACTAGTTTATACCAAACCCCTTCTACCTTTGAGTTTAGATTAAGGGGGGGCAGGGTGAGTACATGTACGAACAGCATAATTGCTTCAAAGGGGCTTATTGAAAATCCATGTTTGTAACTTGTTCTTTATAGATAAATAAACCTACTTGAAAATTGCCAGAAGCACTCTGATTAAATTCAAAGAAATACTTAGGGTCATAAAACTTTCCAGAGGCAATTTGGTTTTGTGTATGAAGTAGGGCTTGAGGGTTAACTTATTTAGGGTCATGTTGGTTGTCTAGGACAGTTCATCTGTCCAATGTTAACATCTCCTACATCCTCTCTACTCCTCCTCCTTCCTCCTCCCATACTGTCTGGAATTACCTTCAACTTTTGACTCGGTTAATCTGTTTGACTCTCCTTTTGATTTCTAACATTATATCTCCCTGATGCTCGCAGATCATTTATTTCATCACAGGTCTTCAATCCTAGACTTCATAAAAGATATGCATGTCATCTATCTTGCTTGGTTTCTTTCTACCTCTCACCTTTACAAATCGTAATCCATCCTTCAACTTGTCCCAGGACTTGGGTTCCCACCATATCTGTAATTAGTCTCTACAGATTTTTGACAAAGAAAGAGGTAATCATCATGTCAGTCTTTGCCAAATTAAAATATTTTTCCTCTCTTTATATGATTATCTAAGCAGTCATCAAATTCCTAAAGTTTGAATTTAAGTCTTTTCTAAAAGGACTCATTGTCTTTGTTTTACCTTTTTTCTTTTAAATACAAAGTATAAAGCATACTATAAAATACCTATGTGTCATTTTCCTGAAATTAACAAATGTTAGAACATTGTTCTCAGTGTTTAAAAAAGAATAAAGCATTTTACATGAAGTTGAAATCCGCTATGAAACTTATCCCAGGCCCCTTCCATTCTCTCCTAGACCTATTATCTATATTTGATGTTCATTCTTTTATTCTTCTTCAAACTGCTCCTGTTAGGTTTCAACCCCCCATCATACACACAGCTTCTTTCCAAGGTCACAATAACTTCTAAATCACTAAAGCCAGTAAGCAAATCTGATTTTTTTTCCACAAAGTAATCTAACAGCATCATTTCATACATTTGATCACACCTGCCACCTTGAACACATTAATTACTTAGCTTTCAGCATATCACACACTATTTGCTTTTCTCCTGTAAGCTAAATCTTGCTTCCTTGTTCATTTTCTTCTCCTGAATGCCTCAAAATTGGCATGGCTTTGTCATCTTTTCTAATTAATCGCCCAAGTTAGTGATTTCATTCAGTCTTATGTTTTAAATAAAATTATAGGTTGTAAACTCTTACATCTTAACATTTTCCTTCTTCCCTCCAAACTTCTATCCATGGATCTCTAATTTGCCATCTCAAACTTGCATGTTACCGGAACTCCTAATCTTCTCCCCGAACCTGCTGTGCCCACAATCTTTCCCATCTCAGTTAATGACAACTTCTTTCCATTTGCAAGTTAGAAGCTAGATCTTGGATCTAACTTTGAATTTTCTTTCTCTCACATCCCGTATCAAGCCCACTCAAAGACCTCATGACTCCTCTTGAAAACATCTGACCATATCTCAGTACCTCCATGTCTGGTACCATGGTCTAACACATCACTTTATCACTTTGATAGAATATCCTTCTACTTCATCTCCCTACTAAGGCCTTTTGTCCATTTCCATCTCGTCATAGCAGCTATAGTGATTCTTTTAAAATAAAAGGTCATGTCACTTCTTTGCTCAAAACTCTTCCTTCACTCTAAAAGCCAAAGTCATTACAAAGCCCACAAAGCCCTACGAAACCCTGCTCCTTCTTTTCTCTGAGTTTTACTACTTTTCAGCTTGTCCACTCTTCTCCATTCACACTGACCTCCCTGCTATTCCTTGGGTACGACAGGCCTATTCCCACATTTTGTACGGTTCATTTTTTCTGAAATTCTCTTGCCCCAGACGTCTGCATTGCTCTCTCCCCGTGGCAGACTGTTAGAGTTGCCAAATATTTTCTGCTTTAATAAGAAGGTATTTTGCTACTGCATTTGGATATGTGACTTGCTTTGGTTAATGAGATGAACAGAGAGTCCTATATGCCTCTCCCAAACTCAAGCTTTAAGAGCTGTTGTATAATTTATCTTGGATATTTTCCCTCTACTCTGAGATCAGCATGATCCAGACAAGGGCTGCTCCTTCCATCTAAGGCCTGGTATGAAACAACAGGGAGCAGAAGAAACAGATGACCCATCAGATACTTGTCACACAAGAGAGAAATATTTGTTGTTTGTTGTTGAAAACCCTTGAAATTGGGATTTTTGCTACTGTATTATACTTAATAAAAGTTAACATAAAAAGTATTACCAAGCATTGGGGTGCTGATTAAACAAACACAATAATGCTTCACATTGACTTTCCCTGTTACTAGTGGATGCCCAGAAGACTATTATAGGAGTCTCAACAAGTAATTACAGTGTTATGCCGTGGTGAAGCATTTGGTAAGAAACAGAGTATTGCTAGGAGTGCCTTGGTTGGCATTGGCTGCTTTTATCTGGCAATGTTAGCAAAATATGAAATCAGAAAATAATTGGCTACCCTGCCAATAAAAATGAATGGGGATATAGAAAACTCAGAAATTCCCAAAGCGTCCAGGTTCGGAAGCTGGCACTGTTTCTCATTTCCATCAGATAAGAAAGAAAAATAAAACTGGGAGAGCCTTTGAAAACAAAGGCTAATGTAAATTCCTTCTCTTCTGCAAGAACTAAATTAGAATCATTGTCCTTAAACACTTTGTTAAAATCTCCAAAATGATTAGAGTAGTGCTTAATAAAAATTTTTACGTTGGACAGAATGGCTCAAGGGAAAAAAAAAAAAAAACGATTAAGGCATGGCTTTCCCATCAAAACTTGGGAAGTTCAAGGTACCTACAATTAAGTCTGGATAAGAATAATTGTGGCTACGCGGCTCACATAGAAAGCTGAGTAATAGGAGAAAAGCTAACTAAACTTTTCAAAGAGTTGTCCTGCCAAAGGAGTCATTAGTCTGGATTTAAAGTACATTGTGACTCCTTGAGACATAAAATAAACTTCACAGACAGAAAGAAAGAAAAAAAAAAAAAAAAAGATGAGAAAACTGTGTGGTCCTCAGGGAGAACATACTCTCCAATATCCTCTTTAGAGGAGACTGAGAGGGAAAATAGAAAAGGAAAGATCTCCCAGAGGGATACCGGCTACCAATAGAACAGGGGACTGAGGATCTACTCCAGGGGAACAGAAACAGAGCCTAATTGATAAACATTCTCTTCCTTCAGGATAAAGGTCCTTGGCAGTTTCTCTCTGGGGAGATTTCAGGGTCACTACAGATCAGTGAAGACTGTGTGTTTCTCCTTCTCACCCTTTTTCAAGGGAATATTTATCAGTTAGCCTGCGTGTGGTATTTTTTGGACAAAAAACCCTGACTCTTCAGTGCTTAGATCTCTGGATCAAGAAAACCACGTATGGCCCTGATCTTGACTATCACGATGAGGTTGTTTTCTTTTGTGTGGGTGGGGCAAGTGTATTTTATGTGAGGAAGGGAGGGAAAAAGGATAATATTATTTCCAAACACACCCTGATACTCCTCTTGAAATAAGTACTCTTAGAGGATTGCTATTCGGTTTGATCAAATCACGTGCTTTCGCCAATGCAAAATGAATTTCCGGAAATGACACATGTCATTCCAGGAAGAAGGACATTTAAGGGCATTTTGTGATTCCATTTTTTTGTTTTGTTTTGTTTTGTTTTTCTCTGTGACATGGGAATGACATGCCCGGATAGAGGTGGCTGCTTCAATCTGTTTCCTGGATTGATTGATTGATTGTTTTATAAAATTTTATTTATTTATTCATGAGAGACAGACAGAGAGAGAGAGAGAGAGAGAGGGAGAGAGGGAGAAGCAGGCTCCATGCAAGGACCCTGATGTGGGACTCAATCCCAGACTCCAGGATCATACCCTGAGTGAAAGGCCGGCGCTCCACAACTGAGCCACCCAGGCGTCCCTGTTTCCTAGATTTAAAACCGCTTAAAGTGGTTTCAGAGCTGGTCCATGAAGGCCTTGAAGAATACACTCTAGCTTTTCTAAATCATGGTGACTTGAGGGTTGTTAATACAACAAAGCTCAGTGAAAACTGAATAATAAACCATGATATTCTTTGAAGCCTTTGCTCAAATGTCACCTCAGTGGATGTCTATTATGTCCATTTAGGACATTTCAAATACCTTTCCATTACATTGACTCTCCCTTATCTCACTCTATTTTTTCTATACCACCTATCTTCTACAACACTAACACATTATTTTTTTATGGTCTGCCTCCAACTATGGATTCCATGAGGCCAGGGATTTTTGTCTGTTTAGTCAGTGATGTTCCTGGCATGTAGCAGCCCCTTAAAATACATTTGTTGAATAAATGAATGTTGAGTTATTTTTTATCCAATATAATTTATATAGCCTTTATTATAGTCTAAGTGATGGTGAATTTTATATGTTAATTTGGCTAGCCTATCATGCTCAGTTGTTGGTTGACAGTAGTCCAGACATTTCTGTGAAGATATTTTGTGGATGTGATTAACACAATCGGTTGGGTTTAAAAGGAGATTACCCTTAATAATGTGGGTGGATCTCTAATCATTTATAGACCTTAAGAACAAAAACAGGTTTCCTGGAGATGAAGAAATTATTCCTCAAGACTATAAAATAAGAACACACCCAGCCAACCAGGGCTACAATTTTAGACTTAAGACTGTAATATAACTTGCCTGAATTTCTGGGCTGCCATCCTGCCCTACCAAGTCCCATCATCACATGAACTAATTCATTAAAATAAATCCATTTGGAGAACATATCTATATCTCTTATTGGTTCTACTTCTTGTGCATATAACTTTATATAACTGTGTGTAATTTCTATATATAATTATAAATTCCACTTATTATTTTCAATATTTATTCAAAATCCAGATCTAATTCATTCATTAGAATGAATCCTCTTTGCTGTGTATCTCCTCTTTGCTGTGGTAAGAATATATTGTAATTTATTTATTCATTCTCCTCCTGATAGACATTGTGTTGCTTGCAGTTTTATTAGGATAATGCATTGTTCAATGGTCAGTTTTGCATGTTTCCCTGTATACATTAGAATAATTCCTTTAGGATATTTATCTACAAATTGAATTGCTTATACAGTGTTTATCCTTTATTAACACAAATGAGAGCTATAACATTTAGTTTACTATTTATAATTTCACAAAACTCATTTTGAAAAATGTTTTATCAATAAATGTTTTATATACAATAAAATTAGTAAAAGTTATTAAAAACAAATATTAAAACAGAATTTTTTTGTAAAAAAGAATTCTTAATTTTTCATCACCTAATTGAATCATACTTAACATTTTGGTGCATTGCTTTTCATTACATTTTAATGTAGTTAAAAAAATTTGTAAAAGATTTTATTTATTTGTTCATGAGAGACACACAGAAAGAGGCAGAGACACAAGCAGAGGGAAGAGCAGACTCCCTGCGAGGACCCTGATGTGGGACTTGATCCCAGGACCCCAGGATCATGACCTGAGCCAAAGGCAGATGCTCAACCAGAACCACCAGGTGCCCCTGTAGTTTTTTTAATTTATTTTTGTTTACATCGTTGATGACATATATACTTCTTCAGCCAAATTTCAATTGATAGAAATATTTTCGATGTAATGAATTTTTTCTAAACTTAACTTTCTGTAGTGTGGTTTTTGATGAATTAGAGAAACTAAAATTCACCTGGTACTTCACTATTTTTATATACTTAACTTTTTAACTTTTTTTCAATTTCAGTAAGAGTGCTATCTTTAAATCCTCTGTGTAGAGTACTTTTCTGTAGTTAGGTATATTTCTTTTGGGGTAAAATGTGTGGATATTTTAATGTTCTTCAATACACTCAGTCTGGTTGCTTTCCAAAAGTGTTATTTATAAATTCACCCTCCCACAAACGATGTACTTTGTACAATTGGCATTGTTCATCTCTCTTTAAATGTAGATTGGTCTGAATAGATGTTTTTTATATCAGGTCTTGCTATGAGATGTATTGTGTTCCCCCTAAAAATGATACATTTAAGTTTTCATTCTAAGGACCTCAGAATGGGAACTTAATTTGTAAATAAGGTCTTTGCAGAAATAATTAGGATAAGTTCATACTGGAGTACAGTGGCCCCTAATGCAACATGATTGCCCTTAGAAGATGGTCTTATGAAGACAGAAACATAGAGAATCCCGATTGGTGACAATGACAGAGATCGAGAGTTAGATAAGAGCAAACCAAGAAACACCAAGGGTTTCTGGCAAATGAGCAGAAGCTGAGATGACAAAAAGGATTCCCCCTGAGTTTCAGAGGACCTGTGGAAAAATAGCTCAAGCTCTACCTTTACTTAAATTTTCTCCCCTTTCGCTTTCTACTCATCTGAATGAAACTGTTTTGATTCTCTACACATAGACATGGTTTTCCTCACTCCTGCCCATTCACAATACCATCGGTTATGCCTCTATCTTTACTGT
Organism: Canis lupus baileyi; assembly: GCF_048164855.1. Classification (NCBI taxonomy): domain Eukaryota; kingdom Metazoa; phylum Chordata; class Mammalia; order Carnivora; family Canidae; genus Canis; species Canis lupus. The sequence continues at coordinate 81,981,893 of NC_132839.1, forward strand.
ATAATCTCCTGATATTGTTAGGGGTTTTGTTTTGCTTTGTTTTGTTGTTGTTGTTGTTGTTGTTGTTGTTGTTGTTGTTTTCATCACAATGCTATTGTTTTCGCTAGTTTGCAAGACTTGGGAAGACAGAGACCATTTTACTTTGTATTCTTAAAGTGCCTGTTAGAGTGCTAAGCACATAGTAACAGCTTAATATATTTATTGAATTAAGTTGGTTAAATATTTTTAAAGGAATAGAAACAGCATTGTCAATAACATTTCTTTAATAATGAAAAAGATTTGATGTCCTCGGTGACTCTTCTATGGACTCTGCAGTTGCCTTTGTCAGATTCACTGTGATACCCTCAATACCTACCATAGTGTCTGCCACCTAATTGGTACTTTAAGAATATGGGTTGAATGAAAGAAGAAATATCAAAATAAAAGTGAACTGTCCTTGTCTCATAAATCATGTTATATTTTTCTTAGCTAATTTATATGCTTTTATTGACTTTAAAAGAAGTCACTTAAAAAAATAAAGGAAGTCACTTAACTAAATTTGTCTATTCAAGTAAAAAAACTTAGTACAAAAATTTTGCATCAATTTTATTTTGGGAAACAACATATTACATTATTCTTATCATAATTAAACCTTTTTAATATAGACTCCGTCACCATGGAGTCTGTAATAATTTTAGTAGTTGCAATTTGGTTTGCTATTGTTTATATAAATATTTTTTTCTTTCTTGTGAATTTGTGTAATGTTAATACTCCACTATTTTGTAAAGAATCTCAGTCTTATAGAAAATCTCTAAAATGAAGAGTCACTGAGTATCCCTTAATGATGACAAAAATAATTTATACATTTATAAGATGAACCACTAATAGTTTTTTTACTAATAATTTTATCTATGCGGAAGTTTTAATATTTGTAAATAAAATATTTAATAGTTACTGAATAATACATAATAGCATTAGTAGTATTGCTTCTAATTTTAAATGGGGATAGCTGTTACATTTTTAAAAAGAATGTTATAATTCAGATTTTGTAAATTTAGGTTAATCTGTACCAGCCAACATGAATGAGATAATGTAATAATATAACTCTACTGGGTTTCTTAGACTAAGATCAGAATCTTAGAATAAAACAAGATGTTGGAATTATGAATAGTGAATTTCTATCTTTGTCTCTAAGCACATACACGTGTGTTATACAAAACATGCACGCATATGTGTACATGTACGTATGTGCATGGGTATGTACACATTTACTTGGAAGGTGAAAACCCAACAAAAAAAGAGTAGTTCACATAGATTTTTTTAATAAAAACTGAGTATGTATAATAGGTATATGTCTAAAAGTATATACAAAATATATTAAAATGTATTAGCCTAAATGCAATTTCTACTGCTGCTGGTATCAAGTACTATTGCAAGTGCTATTAGGCCCAGCTAATACTTAGTGGGCACTTTTCTGTCTATCTGGCGCAGTGCTAAGCACATTACATATGTCCTCACAACAACACTGTGAGGTAGCTCTCATTATATTCCCCACTGTACAGATGAAAAAACTGAGACACTGAGCATTCAAGTGGCCAAGTTCCTACAACTACTAAGTGGCTATGTTTAGATTTGGACTTCTCCTGTCTGATGTCATCGGTCCACGTTCTTCCCTTCTGGAGATACAGGATGTCAAAATGTCTTAGAAGTCCATTTGATCTCCCATGTAATTAGCATCTCTAATGCCTTCCTTCAGATAATGAGGCAAATGCTCTTGAAAATCCAAAGAGAGACTGGCATATGGTAGCCTTTCAAATTTTATTTAGTAAATGAACAAATGGGGTTATGAACCACTTGTTTTAGTCTGAGGAAAGTAGAATTTAATAATTTTGAAAGTCAAATTTGATTAGAAAACTGTACTTTCATATCTTAAGAAATTAATTCAAAATGTTTATTAAATGTGCCCTTCAACTTACTGTTGTCAGTTCATATGTTCAACTACTCCTAAGTATTTTAGGAGCTTGTGAGTTTTGTTTTCAGCAGCTTCCTAAAGGAAGTAGAGCTCATATTAAAAATAAACCTTTGGAAAGTGCAACCTGATGCAGGGAGAATGTTCATTTTATAGAGAACAACCTGACAAGTTAGAGGTCTCTTTCTCTAGACATTGGGCTTCATTAAATCAAGGGTAATAGCACAGTCTAATGCTTGACAATTTGCATCTTTCATATTTAATTTGAATTTTTCTGCACCATCTATTCCTACTGGTGTATAGTTATTCGATTTTCTATTAAATGAAAAGTGTGAGCTTTTAGTCTCAAGTTCCAAAGATCAGGCATTATGTTCTTTTCTAACACAAATCTTGAGGTGTCAACATTTTTCAGGCTGATTAAACCCCTTGTCACATAACTAAGTAGTAAAACATAGCCTGGTCGTATGACTTGAGTTACTGTATAGCATGTTTTCAGTGAAGTACCTCTGAGGGAGGAAAAAAACATACATTTTTACATGGTGCAGCCTTAATTTGTATTCCTCCAGACTACATTTAAAGTTAAAAGTTTATAAAAATTTAAAGTTTTACAGGCATTGCTTCCTACAGGCTTAAAAGCCTAGCTGACATTTATGAACAAATAAATTTATCATAGAGCGAATATATTTTCTAAACACTTATGGGTGTTCTCCAACCTCACAACATCTGCTGACCATGAATGACAAGAACGCTTTTAGTTTTAAAGAAAATATGTAGTTAAGTATACTAAAAAAGGTGAACAAACCGGTAGGTGGGGGTCACTTAAAGGTTTACATTTATTTCATCAGTAAATGCAGCTTTAGTTTGGGAACTTCATGTAAAAGTAGGAGCATATTGTCACTTTCTACAATTAAAGAAGTGCTCAAATATGTAAGTAGGGCTAAAGTCATACCATAAAATATTTTTCTGAATTTCCTAACCTGTTGGACAACTGTTCTTATGTTGAACATCGAGACAGACAACTCCTTTGCCTCTGGGTTCTATGAAGAAAAGACCAACTAAGCTTCCCCCAAAGGGAAATTCTTAGCCTAAATATTTGGAAGATTCAAGGCCCATATGGTTAGAAAAAAAGGTTGGTTTGTCAACAAACCTGTGACCAAGCTTGGCCTTCTCCTCCACTTTCCCACATCTCCTTTTTTCATTGGTCAGTACTTCTAATACCAGTTTACTTTTGTCATTTCTTCAAATCTGTAAAACTCTTAGAATCTCGGGCTTGGATGGAGATTTTATTTTTTTATTTTGAATTTCCCTGGAATGCTAAGAAATTGACATTTTGTGAGCACACGGGGAGGAAGGTAATAAGTTTGTTCAGGAATCTGGAGTCAGAAGGGACTTTGAGAGAACCAGTGAAATCACAAAGACATAAGGCTGTTAAATGGGGCTCCTACGGCCAGAAAGAGTTAATCCTTCCCTCCACACACTACAGATTTGCAACCCTATGAGGAAGAGAACAAGAAATGGAGGAGGGACAGAGATTAACATTCAAGAGGGAAAACACTACTTTTTCCCTTACCTGATACATCATGTGTTTAACATGTTGTGTTTCTCCAATAACAGTTGGCATCATTTGCATACATTGTACAGAATGCAGATGGTTTTCTGCTGAGAATGCAGTAAACCCAGAGGTCACACTGGGAATAACTAGTTTTAAACTTACCCTCGTGAATGCTATATATATATATATATTTAATATAAATATATAAATAAAATAAATATTTATATATTTAAATCAAGGCCTTATTACTTAGCACCCCACATATTTTTTCCTGTGTTTAAAACATATGTGCTCTTGACCCACTTAGGAAAAAATGGGAAAGAAAAAAAAAAAAGAACCAACAACTCAACATCCACTAGTAAAGCAAAGGCTAGTAGCATAAATGATTGAAGTGTCTTTAAAAACACCTTCCCAGGAGAACAGTCTGCTATTGAAGTTCAGATCAGCAAATATACTTGCCTCATTATTTTTGCATGCCTCACATACCTGCTGCTTTTCCAAACTTCCACATGTTACTTTCTCTCTTTACAAGTGTTATGCTCTCATCTAGTATTTTAAGAAATAAAAGAATCTGAAAACCCTTGAAGAGGTGGAATATTTTAAAGTGTATTACTGGGCTAAATAATGAACCATAGTGTAAAGATTTGCAAAAATTGGCCCCATTCATATTCAAGTAAAATATTCACTTTCTTTTTAAAACAGTGGTATCAACTAATAAGAATGGATGTACTTGTATAATGGCATTTTGGTTACTAGTCACTTGATTGAACTTGAACTGGAGACAAGTACTTAATGACACTGAGAATTAGGGAAGACAATTATGTCTAACTTATATGAACTCTTATGTTTCCTGAAATAATGTACTGCTATCGAGTATAGGTGGGTAATCTGAATTTGTCAGACCAGAGAGAAAAAGTTGATTTCAAATGAGAATCATTTCTTTGATATTTTAAAAATGTATTTAAAAACACATTCATGTGTTCATTTATAAAGCATGTCTTTTTAAAATATCTATGATAGAAATGGCGCTGTGTGGGCATTTTGCATAGATATAAGGATTGCTGTATATATGATTTTTCCTGTATGTTGACCTCTTCCAAGAATGTATTCATAGATAGAAAACATATTTTAAGTAAGTGTGAAGTCATTTCAAAATATAGATATCAAGATTGTAAAGAAAGCAATATGCTAACATACTGATTTCACACAATCAAACACTAAACAAATATATTTTAATAATTCCCGGCAGTGATGAGTGTTATGCAGCTATATAGGGGGAAGGATAGGGAAGGAGTGGAGAGAGGAAAAACCTGGGAGGGAAGGTTGTTTAAGGCAGGCTTGCTATCTATCAACAGTTGAGCAGAGGGAATGAGCCATAGAAAGATCTGGAAGACTAGGAGGAAACCAGATCGTCATAGAGGGAAAAGCCCTCAGATGGACATCAGCTTGAAGATTGAGGGGAGAATGGTAGCAATGAGCTGGAAATGGAGACAGAGCAAATTTATGTAAAATGATGGCCAAAGTTATGATAAGCAGTATAGATTTTAATATCTTGTCAAAAATACAAAAAATAGCAAAATTAAAACCACTAGAACAATAAAATAGTATTTAGTGAGAGTTCATTATGTATATAAGAACTGTTCATGAACTGGGAGCTTTAAATTCAAGACTGATGTGAAGCTCAGAGGCATGGTGTTATAAAGGGGCTTACAAAGTGAAAATAAATGGTGCTGGGAAAATTGGACAGCCACGTGCAGAAGAATGAAACTAGACCATTCTCTTAACACCAGACACAAAGATAAACTCAAAATAATGAAATATCTAAATGTGAGATAAGAATCCATCAAAATCCTAGAGGAGAATACAGGCAACACCCTTTTTGAACTTGGCCACAGCAACTTCTTGCAAGGTACATCCATGAAGGCAAGGGAAACAAAAGCAAAAATGAATTATTGGGATTTAATCAAGATAAAAAGCTTCTGCACAGCAAAAGAAACAGTTAAAAAAACTAAAAGACAATCTACAGAATGGGAGAAGATATTTGCAAATGACCTATCAGATAAAGGGCTAGTTTCCAAGATCTATAAAGAACTTATGAAACTCAACAGCAAAGAAACAAACAATCCAATCATGAAATGGGCAAAAGACATGAAGAGAAATCTCACAGAGGAAGACATAGACATGGCCAACAAGCACATGAGAAAATGCTCTGCATCACTTGCCATCAGGGAAATACAAATCAAAACCACAATGAGATACCACCTCACACCAGTGAGAATGGGGCAAATTAACAAGGCAGGAAACCACAAATGTTGGAGAGGATGCGGAGAAAAGGGAACCCTCTTGCACTGTTGGTGGGAATGTGAACTGGTGCAGCCACTCTGGAAAACTGTGTGGAGGTTCCTCAAAGAGTGAAAATGAAGTTTTTTTAACCTTTAGAGTGATTGGTTATTACCATGGGGTTTCTAGACAGTGGGGATTGGATAAAAATGATTATTTTATATCATTTTTAAAGAAGACTTAAGTTTCTTTTGAGTATCAGGGGCATTTATAAGAAATAACCCAGGGAGCCTAATGGTTCAGTCCCTTAAGCAATGACTCCCAGTTTTTTTTGTTTTGTTTTGTTTTTTGACTCCCAGTTTTGACTCAGGTCATGATCTCAGATCATGAAATTGAGCCCACATTGGGCTCTGAGCTCAGCACAACTCTGCTTGAGATTCTCTCTCCTTCTCCCTCTGCTTCTCCCCCTTCTCTCACACACTCTCCCTAAATAAATAAAATTAAGGGGAAAAAAGAGAAATAACCTAACTTTTGCTTATGTTTATGAAATAAAAACTAGATTTAACTCTGCTTACATGGCTTACATTGTTTTGCCTGTTCAGGGAATTTTCAAGTCTAGTCTCCATTTTACCTTTTATTTTAATACTACGAATGATTAAAAAGCCATATAGGTATGAATGTGTAACCGTGAGTTAAGAAAGCAAGTGGCCTGAGTTTCAAACCCAGTATCTCAGTTACCAGCTATGATCTGGGGGCAACTTACTCATTTTCATCACAGGAAATGGGAAAGTAAATGTAACCCTCTTATTGGGTTGTGAGAAATAAAGGACCTAATACATAAAAAGGATTAATTGTTCATATTTAACAGTGATCACTCTTGCTACTCATCACAACTAGACCACAGGAAGCCAAATAGGAAACAAGAAGGCATTTAGGAGGCTGCAACATATGGAAGTCCATGCCAGAGACAAAGGACCTCCGGGCCAGTGGTTAGTGTTTGAAGTGTTGAGGCATGATCAGATTTAACATACATTATGACAGAGCATGTCAGAGGACTGCCATAGATCAGATGTGAATTATAAAAGAGAAAAAGCAGAGATCACACTTGAACAACTGGTTCAAGAGATGTGACAATTGCTGAAATGGGGAAGATTATTGGAGGAAATGAGTTGGGTGGGATGGGGAGGAATCAGTAGCCTTGCTGGGATCTTTTAGGGCCATGATCTCTATTAGGCATTTATATGGAAGCTATTCAAAACTAGTAAAGCTGTTGATGACTAGAGGAGTAACAGATTAATATTTAAAATCCTGGGAATGAGCAAGTGGATACAGGCGAGAAAAGAATAATGTCAAGGATGAAGACAGGGACATTACAATACCTAGACTGAATAGGAAAAAAAAAAAAAAAGAGTGGCTAGGGAATTGAAGAGAATCAAGGAGACTGCAGTTTATGGGAAACAAGTGAAGAAAATACTTGAAGGAGCAGGATGAGAAATGACAAATAACTGCTCGGTTTGGCATAATGTAGATCAATGGCCACTTGATAAGAACAGTAACCATGATCAAAGTAGTTTGAGAGGAATTAATATGTAAGTTCCAGGGTGAGTCAAGAAGAGCTGGGAGATCAAGATGTAGAAATGCATTAATGAATTAAAACAAATCTCAGAAAGGAGCTAGAAGAAAATAAAACTGAATATTTTTATTTCCTTGGTAACTTCCAAAGCTTTGAAATGTTAATAGGAAATACATTGAAAAACATTAAAATGTTTGAATATGTACATAATAAAACCTCTGTAGAAAGTAAGCAAATTTAATAAAACAACAAAGAAAAACACTGAAACATGACAAAGCATCTAAGATAAAGACAATTACTTGTAAGTAAAAACATTAAGCTCAAAATGCAGAAATACTAATGAATGGGAAGAGGTCTTCATACCAGACAAAGTACAGGTGAGCTTGACAAGTGAATTTTAAGTTAAAAGTATTAGTAACCATTTTTGAAAGATAACAACAAATAATAAATAATACATTTAACATTAGTACATTATACATTAGTTAAATCATTGTACTTGGAGCAAAACTTTTTGAGTGTATTTTAAAAATGTATATTTAAAGCCATACAACTGTTCCATTAGTTTTACCTATTCTGCTCAAAGAAATAATGAACTAATTTAATAGATTAAAAAAACCCTATATAAGAAAGACAACAACTGTCATTGCTTAAACACTTAATATGGTATATCTATTATTGATAATCTACAAATACTTGAAATTTAATTCATAAAAGTACTTTGAACAGTATCTTGCCCATAATAGTCATAGACATGAACAAGGAATGGAATGGAAGCTGTCAAAATGAATGTCTGTGGTTGTCTTGTTAGATTTTCTTTAATATTGGTATTTTGTGTAAATAGGAAGGGGGGGGGAAGAGAGGAATGAAGAAGAAGAATCAGTGACTCAGTCTTCCTCAGTTTTACTTCCACATTTCCACCAATACTTTTCTTTACCTCACATCCATTTAAATCACTTTTTTTTTTTTTTTTTTACAGATGACAGTCTTCCATCTTCATGTGTCATCTTTCCTGTGAATCTCTGTCTACACATGGCTGTCTTCTTATAACATCAGTCATAGTGGATTAAGTGCTTGCCCTGCTGCGACGTGACCTCATTTTAACTCGTTACATCTACAACAATCCTATTTCCAAAATGGTCACATTCTGGGGTTTTGGGGGATAGGACTTCAACATATGTTTTCTTGGCCCAATATTAAACCCCCCCCAAAATAAAATAAACCCAAAATAATGACTTAGGAAAAGGCACAGAGAGGCAAATCATGATAAGTAAGTCTTATATGGAATGCTAAGTAATTTGAGTTTTATTCTAAAGGCAATGCAAAGATTTTAAAGAACATGAGTGGAATTGACATTTTTATAAAGATATTTTAATTCTAGTAGCTCTATGGAAAACAGATTTATGAGGGCAGAAAAAATAGGGTGAGTGTTAGAGAATTAATATGAAGGCAGGGCATAAATTAGTTACTATTACAGTAATTCAGGAAAAAAAAATGAAAGGATGAATACCTGAATTTGAACAACGACAAAACAAAACAAAACAAAACAAAACAAAACATTAGTCTTCTCCACTACCACTATCACTTTTTCCAGAATCTTGTCACTTTCTTAGACTCAAGCATCTTTATATCTCATTAGGATAATTAGCCTCTTAACTGGTCTCCCAACTTCATGGGGTTTTCGATTCTAATCCTACCTACATTATTACTAAAACAGCTAAATACAATCCTTTAACGACTAACCTTTGGCTGTAGAACATATTACTCCACTCAGCCTAGCATTTGTTCCAGTTGCTTTTGGCAACAAGGAACACTAAACTCAATTCGTCCCAATCAATGAGAAAATTTACTATCCCAAAAGGAAGTCAGAGATAGAACAGAAACCAGGGTTGGTTGATTCAGTGGGTCAGTTACATCATCATCTTGCTGTTTTTTTGCCAGTAATTCTTTCATCCTCAGGCTGTAATAATAATAAGCTATCTTGTATGGCCCCAGACAAGGCAACATAAGAAGAAAGAAGTGACTATCTCTGACTCTGTTCTCTTCTCTCATCCATAGGGAAACTTTCCCCACAAGCACCCCTACTACCTCAGGTCTCATTAAACAAAAATAATTTAGGACTGCCTATCTATGAATTCATCACTGGCAAGCAAAAGGTATCTAATTACCATAATTGGTTAAGATTAATCATACAAAGTAGAATGTAGGTTGAGTTGTCAAGACAATGTCCTGTGTTTTATATGGACTAATTCAATTAACCCATTTATATTATTAGCTCTAACTTATATGTCCAGCTTTGTCTTCCACTACTTAGCTTATGTGATGCATTATTGAACAAGGTAACTGTATTGCATTTTACGGTTGACATAAGAAAACACTGGGTGGTTTAAACACAGTAAGTTTATTTTCTCACAGTTCTGGAGCCTAGGAGTCCAAGATCAGGAGTTGGAAGAGATGATTTCTCTAGAACCTTCTCTTCCTTGTAGATGGCCACCTCCTCACTGTGTCCTTGTGTATCGTTTTTTTCTGGGGGTGTGTATCCTCAAGTGTTTCTCTAGATGTCCAAGTTTCTTGTTATAAGACACCAGTCAGATTTGATTAGGATCATTTCAACAGCCTCCCTTTAACTTAATTGCTTAATTTTTAAAGGCTCCATCTCTAAATACAGTCACATTTTAAGGTACTGGAGGTTAAGACTTCAACATAAGAATTTGGAGAGGAAAAAATTCAGCCTGTAACAGTATCCATGAACATACTCTGAGCATTTTCATCTCCATACCTTGGTTCATAGTTATTTCACTGGAAATATTCTCTACCTTATTACCGACTGTCAAAATTATTTCATTTTGTTCAGAATCTACTTCAGTTGTCATCACAACTAAAGCTTTTCTCAGCAGTAGCTTTTAATATCCTCCCAGAATTTTTCATGTACTTTTCTTCGGGAAGCTTCTTCATTTTCTTTAATATTACGGTCATTTGTACAATTACTTTCTATCTCCATTGGATTGTAATATTCTTGAGAGCAAGGACTATATCTTTTTTTTTTTTTTTTTTTTTTTTTTTTTTACCATAGTATCCCTCTAATAGTCTCTTGGCCATAGTTGGTATGCAGTATAAATGTGTTAAGAAAATGTCTACAGAAATATAATTCATTTATAGCTTCATGATAGGAATTGAGTGGAAGATGAAATTATGATTTCTTAGGTGATAAAGGGAATATTGGTGGATGAGTTGAAATTTGAAACAGAGCTTGAAGTATCAGTAGGATTTTGATAAATGGAGATCTGACAAAAAGAAAATCAGAGATTAGGTTAAAACTCCATTCAAATCAGAGTAAAGAAATAGCACAAGCTGAACTCAGAATCTAAAAAGTATATTTCTGTGCAATAACATGTAGTCAGTTTGACTACACCATAGAGTTTTGCCTTATAGTTGTGAGAGCTAAATCTGGAAAGACAGTTTGAGACTAAGTTATAAATGATGCAAATGGCATTTTAAAAAGATGTTGGAATTTCTTTGATAAGTGATGGTTACTCACTGAAGGATGTCACATATGGGAATCACATTTACCAAAGAATCGGTTAAGGAAAAAATATGTAGACTCTAGAAGTATCAAATTTTATTAATAAAGATAATATGAGGATGAAAAGAAGATTTGAGGATGGAGAGATGATGATGAATTTGAAAATATGGAAGGAAATCAAATGAAAATGTCCAAATGCCAGTGTCTAAATAAGAAGATTCCAAAAACAATTTGTCTTACTTTCCAGAATGAGATAAATATTAGAAAGTAAAAGGTATTTCAGATATTTCAATATATTTACTCACTTATGTAATAGTGACTAACTACACATTAATGCTCATGTTTGGGATCTGTGCTAATTACGTATTCTATATCAGGGAAATGCAAATTATTAATCTTTAAGACTTTTTAAAAAGCATTTTAGGGAATCCCTGGGTGGCTCAGCGGTTTAGCGCCTGCCTTCGGCCCAGGGCGTGATCCCCAGATCCGGGATTGAGTCCCATGTCAGGCCCTTGCATGGAGCCTGTTTCTCCCTCTGCCTGTGTCTCTGCCTCTCTCTTTCTGTGTCTTTATTGAATAAATAAATAAAATCCTAAAAAAGCAAACATTTTAGCTTGCTTTGTCAGATATTTAAAAACATATCAATGTGAACAAACTTAAATAACATATGATACATATGTCTTTTTAAATATCTATCTTCTTAGGTAATTCATTTGTAATTATAGCATGTATATCAAACAAAATGCTTCAGATATTGCTTCATTAATAAATATAAATATTAAATCAGCTTAACTAAATTTTATTGTGCTCTGTTTTTCTAGCTGGTGAAATTAGGTAACAGTTATACTGGATTTTCAATTTTTAATTAAAACCCAGACTAATTCATTGCTTCAATTACTTTTCATTTGAAAGATACTATTTTTCTTTGACAAAGTATTTTTAATGAGATACTATAAATTAGTTCACATTTACCTTTTGGCTATTTGTTTCCTATAACTAATTATAATGACCAGCAATAAACTGGAGTAACTATTAATTTACATGACCAAGTTATTGGCAGTATTTGCCCTATGTTTGTTAAATTGTCAGAATATCCAACTATAACAATTTTAAAAATAAAAGTTCACATTTATCAAAATTATTGTTATAGTTGAAGGTATATAATTTATTGAGAAAAATATATGGTTAGGGCAGCCCCGGTGGCCCAGCGGTTTAGCACCGCCTTCAGCCCAGGGTGTGATCCTGGGGACCCGGGATCGAGTCTCACATTGGGTTCCCTGCATGGAGCCTGCTTCTCCCTCTGCCTGTGTCTCTGCCCCTCTCTATCTCTGTGTCTCTGATGAATAAATAAATAAAAATCTTTTAAAAAAATCTACCATTAAAAAAAAGAAAAATATATGGTTAGCATTTAGAAAATAACAATATATATGTATATATGTAAATATACATACACTTTTATTTTTTTATTTTTTTAAAACATTAGATATTTTTTTAAATTTTTTTTTTATTTATGATAGTCACGGGGGGGTGGGCAGAGACACAGGCAGAGGGAGAAGCAGGCTCCATGCACCGGGAGCCCGATGTGGGTGGGATTTGATCCCGGGTCTCCAGTATCGCGCCCTGGGCCAAAGGCAGGCGCCAAACCGCTGCACCACCCAGGGATCCGATACACTTTTAAAGTAGACTATGTATTTGTAAACATAAAGTAGAAAAATATGCAATAAATCAGAAACCTAAGTTAAAATAATGTAAATAGAACAATGTTTTAAAATTGTGCTGAGGAGACACTCTTCAAATAGCCTGAAGAAAAAAATTAAAATTGTACTCTCCTTGACCACCCAGCTTTATGGTGCAAAGTGTGATTTTGTTTTTATTTTCTTGTGTTCCTCAGTGATAGTTTAATTATTAGTGCATTGGTTTTCTTCACCTCTTTTTTGTGAATAGTGAGTATAGCATGAGTAGAATACACATGATGTATTTTTTCCCTTTTTCCCCCCATTCCCCATTTCTCTATTTAAAATAAAGTTTTTATATAGTGTTTACACTATCTGGGTTCAGGGACTACAGTAGTTTGATTCCCCTCAACTTATCCCATCCCAGGAATTTGGAAATGGATGAAAGATTAATTTCAGAGCATTACTCTGAAAATGTAATCACTATATACAGAAATGAAAAATACCAGAAAGAAATATAAGGTCTCTTAAATCAACTACTGTGGGCTGCAAATAGAGAGAAACAGTGCTATATGAAAGAAAGAACGTGTGAGTATAAAAAGAAGTGGAAGATGAACAATAATGGATTCATAGAAATAGAGTCACAGGGAGAATAGTTTAATGCCCATTTGAGTATGTTGGGGAGACAAAAATGAGCAAGGTCTCATTCTAGTCTTATCATATGTTCATAGTGAGAGAGAAGGAAAAATCAACTGAAAATAATAATGTAAAGCATTAACTACATGGTAGAGAAACAAAATGAAGGTTGTAACATTGTCACAGCCTAGGGTAGGTTCAATAATGCCTAAATGAAGATGAGTTCTTAAGTGAAGAGAAAAAGGATATTTGTGGCTAGTGAGCCAGCATAAACAAAGATGCAAGAATGACAAAAGTACAGTGTAATCTAGGGGGAAAAAAAGTAGTTTGGTCTGAAACATTAAAATTTAGGGGTGAGATTAAAGGGTAAGTAGGGGTCAGCCTATGGGGTGTTTTGTGAGTGGTGCTTTACCCTACCATGTGTTTCCTATTCCCCTTTCCTTGATTTCTATTTTTCTCTACAGCCCTTATCATCTTCTAGCATATTTACATATTTTGTTTATTTTTGTCTCCTCTACTAGACAGTTTGAAGAGACAGATTTGAGGAGCTCAAGCCTAGAGGTAAATGAAGACTTTAGTGGCCTTCTGAGAGAGAAGCAAGAATCAAAATGGAGAGATCTATGATTGGAGTAAAGAAGGACGAGAGTCAGGTGGGTGGGGGGCCAAGGGCAGGCACTCCTGGTGATGAGTGGGACTGGAAGGTGAGAGATAATGACCTCTTGATTCACTTAGTTTAGGAGGTGGTTGGGTACATGGCTTTTAGATCCACAGCAAGTTTTGTGGTGGAGATACAGATCTAGGAGTGACTGACATGGTTTGTAAGGAAACCTTAAGATGGATGAGATCCTCTAGGAAGTGCTTATAGAGGAAGAACAAAAGAGTTTTAACAACAAAACCCTGAAATGGATGGAGGGCCAGGAGGCTATATAGGAATAGGGAAAGGTAACAACGTGTAAGATCCCTCAAGAGGGATGCCTGAGTAGCTCAGCTGGTTCAGCATCCCACTCTGGATTTCAGCTTAGGTCATGATCTCAGGGTTGTGAGAACAAGTCCCGTGTTGAGCTCCATGTAGAGCTCTGCTAGAGATTCCCTCTCCCACTCATGCTATCTTTCTCCCAAATAAATAAATAAATCTTAAAAAAAATCCATCAAAGGATTATGTGGATAGATTAAGAAGTAAGTTTCAATAATAGTGAAATGATTAACAAACTTAAAAACAGCAGAAAATTTTGGTAAGCTAAGCAATAAAATGTGCTGTTTTAATTTGGCAACATATCCTGTCCCTATGATCCTTTCCTGTTTCCTGATTTATTGGTCATTGACTAATAGATCTGATTATCTGTCATTTTACTCCAAAGTGCTTTGATTTTAAAAATCAAGTTTCTGGGGAGCAATAACTTGAAAGACAAAACATCTCACAATAAGCAATCAGGTCACATATAGTATAATACCTGTGAACGCAAGCTGAGATACCACTGACACATATCAACCCTTCCTGAACTTTCCGGCCCCTTTCCCTAGCAACACACCACTCCCTTCTCTGGGTCCTCCTCACCACTTTCCCAAGCCAGTCTAATTCACAAAGATAGCAGTGATTTAGCAGGCAGTCAATAGGTACTCAGCCAAGCTTAGCAAAGGATTTTGCTTCTTAGCTTTTAGGCCATGTCTCTGTAGCATGACTAAGTTGGTTCTGGATTGCTTGATTTATTCTTCATTTTTGCCTTGGATGTATTAATAGAACAATCAATCAGATCTTGGCAGGGATCAGAACTGGGTTTTAGAGAGCCCAGTACAATGAATCGTGCATAGACTTGCCTCTTTTTTGGGTAAACAAATAGACCTGACCTTGGTTGTGCAAATGTTACAAATAAATGCACTGTACGGCTTTTTATTACACTTACACTACTACTTACACTATCTACTTTTCCAAAGCATTAAATGAGAATCTTTCTGCTTTATAATCCTTCTGAAAAAAATGGTGCAAAAAAGCTGTTAAATATGCAGTGTAAAATACACTTCCACAGGTGGTTCTATACCCCAGGTGCTTCAGGCATTTATTTGGGCTGACAATCATTTAGGCAGCAGCTGGAAAAAGAAATGATCAGAAATGTCATATTTGTTGTAGTTTTTTAAGACTATGTTTGTCTTTGAACATATTTTTCCGACTTTCTATTTTTATTTATTTATTTTAAAATATTTTCTGTATTTATTTGAGAGACAGAGCATAAGCAGGGGGAGCGGCAGAGGGAGAGAGAGAAGTAGACTCCCCGCTGAGCAGGGTTGCAGAACTCCATTCCAGGACCCTGGGCTCATGAGACGAAAGCAGACACTTGACTGACTGAGCCATCCAGGTGCTCCAACATTTCTGACTTTTTAAAATGAATGTTATATTGTTTTACAATTGGGAAAGGTGAGGTGTGTATTACATAAACTAAGAAAATAGGATGATTTGCAAGGAAAAGGAAATGTTTTAAGTAAGAGTTATTTATTAATTTATGTGGGGACTTAAGACATGAGGTGTTTTAGGGGTGCCTGGGTGGCTCAGTCTGTTAAACGTCTGACTCTTGATTTTGGCTCAGATCATGATCTCAGAGTCATGGGATTGAGCCCCGCATGGGGCTCTGCTCTCAGGGAGAGTCTGCTTGGGATTCTCTTTCCCTGTCTCCCTCTGCTCCTCTCCTAGCTTTCTCTCTCAAATCAATCAATCGATCGATCAATCAATCTTTTAAAAAGAGAGAGAGAGATGTTTTACAAATGTACCTATGCATCTGCAAAAAGGAGTGAGGCAACATAAGGCCATGCAGAAGAGAAAGGAAATAGCTTTTTTTTTTTTTTTAAGATTTTATTTATTTATTCTTGAGAGACAAAGAGAGAGAGAGAGAGAGAGGCAGAGACACAGGCAGAGAGAGAAGCAGGCTCCATGCAGGGAGCCCAACCTGGGACTCCATCCCGGGTCTCCAGGATCACACCCTGGACTGAAGGCAGCGCTAAACCACTGAGCCACCTGGGCTGCCCAGGAAATAGCTTTTTGTTTCAAAGTATATTTGGATCACAATTTTAAGAAAAGTTATGTATATGCTGTAGGATCAATAAGAACTGAAAAATTTTTTCCAGTCCTATGTTTATCACCATGGATTCATTTCATATATATGCAAATACATCCCTAAGGAATCAATGAATATGGTTGATTACCTTCGTTTTTTTCACTTTGGGCATATCTTGTACTCCCACTAAATGATGGCTTTGAAAGGCATGAAGTTTTGAGGGCATTTGTTGAGAGGGAGAAATTCTTTAGATAATGATAATATATACCTAGAATGTTCCATCAATTTTGTCTTCAAGGATAACCTTGATGATCATATTTAACCAAATTTTCTTATGTTTAACCAGTTCTTCACAGTATAAAAAATATTGGTGTGAACGAGATATATCTTATGTGTTTTTCTGATCCGGATCCCTTTATATCAGGACATTACTGCTTATTGGGATTTCCAAGGACATTTATCTAGTTAAAAAAATAATGTAAATCTCTTCTGGCACCATTCTTACAACCAGAGCATCTGCTTAAAGCTTGTGGTTTCTGCTCAAGGTTCAAGTTACCTTAGTTTCTTTGGAGCTACAATTGGATATAAAAAGAAGGAAGTGTTGTCTAAAAATAAAATTGGTGAAGGGTAAGGGGAATACTATTAGAAATATTCTTTATCCAAGGTATTTGTAAAATGTTACTCATCCCTTAAAATTGTTGAGTTTTGTATTATATAACTGGGTATAAAAGACATATATGAGTGACTTTGAAATTATAATGTATGAATTAAAAGTTTAAAAAAAAGTTTTTATGATATGTTGGCAAAAAAGCTTGCTACAATTTTTAGCATTATTTTACTTGCATTTATTTTTCCCTTTTCCAATTCTTCTGCTTACTTCATATTTACCAAAATTTTCTCTCTCTTTTTGTTTTTTACCATTTGTTTCTCATGCAAATTTATTAGCAGATTTCCTATTATAAATGTCAAAAAGGACTCTGGTGAGTTTGGAACTTGTGACCCCGCGGTGTTAAAAGAGCATTAAACACTTAGAAAAGATCAACCCTAATATCAGAATGGGTAAATGGCCTGGTCTCTGGGAACTTTCTGTTTGTTTGGTTTCTTGAAACAGGTGAACTAATAATACATTCTTCAAAATTACCCTGAGGTATAAAGCTTTACATATGTAAGATGCTTTACAAATGTTAATTAATGTTAATACCGGCCATATGGCAAAACTAATTTATGTTTGGATTCAGACTTGCAAAAGTTCCTAATAGCTATTTCCAAAATATGACCATCTAATTTTGGAACCTTCTCTGGGCTGTGTAGGCCAGCTCACAGGATGAGGTGGAACAAGAGTGTGCAAAGATGATTGTGGTAGTGCCTAAACTTATTAGCTATGTGAACTTATACAAGTTACTCGGCTTCTCTGTGTCATAGTTTGCCTATTTGTTTTGTTTTGGTTTTCTCTCTCTCTCTATTTTTTTTTTTTAAGATTTATTTATTTATCCATGAGAGACACAAAGAGAGAGAGACAGAGGCAGAGACACAGGCAGAGGGAGAAGCAGGCTCCTCGGTGGGAACCGGATGCGGGACTGACTCGATCCCAGATCCCAGGATCATGCCCTGAGCTTAAGGCAGATGCTCAACCGCTGAGCCGCCCAGGCGTCCCAGTTTTGGTTTCCATTTGTAAAATTTACTACTTCATAGGGTTGTTATGAGGATTGAAATAATTCCTATATGTAAAGCCCTTAGTATAGTGCCTGGAACATAGTAAGGGCTCATTGCCTGTTAGCTAATGTCTCACTATCGAGCATTTTAAAATTCCAACTGCATTTAGTGGGCACTTCATAAGTTTAAGAACGTGTAGCAATATCATAGGAATCTTTTAATTAAGACTTTCTGGTTAATACCTGGATATTACAATTCAGCCATTGTTTAAAGCACATAATTGTTGCTTTGTCTTCTGGCAATAACATTTTGTCCTCATTCAATTAAATCTAGAGTTCAAAGTGTTCAGTTGTTAGGTTGGCTAATTTAATCTTAAGATTTAGTGCCAAGACAATTACTCCTTTCTGCATTTCTGATTAACTGTAGTTTAGATCCACTTATTTTGAAATATAATAACAATTATTTTAGGGAAAAACAACATGAATCCTCCATCAAAGAAGGGAAAACAAATAGCTGGTTTTTAGCCAAGTAATAAATGAAGTTCACATAGAATCTTCCAGTACCTAAATTGATCCAAATGTTCTAAAAATTATATTTAGGGTTCAGAGATGTCTACTTAATTTCAGAATAACAGAAAGTTAGTATTGAATGAGGCCTGATGCAGTGGCTAGCACAGCTGCCGACACCTAGAAGTTTCTGGCTTTCTTAAGACCACACATTCGGTAATGGAAGTGAGGTCAGTAATGGAAGTGGAGTCGGAAAGCACCTCTCTTGATTGTCGGGACAAAAGGATTACTGCCCTGAGTGCCACCTGTTTTTCAGGCATGACACAGAGATGCTTAATAAGAATTTATGGACTTAGATTCAAGACTATTTCCATTATTTCTTGGTATCTATAACTTTAATATCAATCTAGGCTCTGATATTAATATAAATTAGGGTCCAGGCCTGAACTATATAAACTACTCTGGGTTAGTGATCCTTAGGGGAGAATTCTGGCTTAGATTCTGAGTGTCTTTGTCCTCACCACTTGGTCATTTGTGTCCTGTTTACATGTGATATGTCCTTCTTGGGATAACTCAAATGACCAGCTCCTAGGTAACTTCCATGTACCCATCAGTCCCGGGAGCTGCAATTCCATCTTGTTCCTTTTACCCTTCCTGTTACTTGACACCCTGCCAAGTCTCTTCAGTAATGCAATTTTCTGGGCACTTTTCTCCCAGTGATGGGATTCACTATTTTTTTTTTAATTTTTATTATTTTTTTATTTATTTTTTTTTGGGGGGGGATTCACTATTGATAGTTTTGCTGGGTGCACCTTCTTGTCTATTCTCCTCTGATCTCCTTCCTCCCTTTTTGAAAGATAATCTGCATTTTTTTTTTTTTTTACTTGATTGGGAACATTTGCTGACAGTCCTCTGCCTATGCCTTTACCAGATTCTTTAGCTGCTTTCTAAGTCCTTATCACTCTAGAGCATCTTAATCTAAGACCTCTTTCACAGAAGTTATTTTTAAATAATTATCTATGAGCTGAGAAAAAAGTGAGGCTAAAGAATCATCCAAGAAATGGAGACTGAGTTTGAGTAAACCTGTGAAAAGTGCAGTTTACGTGGTAAAGGGAACATTTCATCCTTTCTAGACTTAAGGGACAATAACTATATGTGGATAAGGAATAGTGAGGTGGTGGTCATCTTCTCATTCCAGCTGCTATAGCTGGTATTGTCTATACTGTGTCCAGCTCTGAAAAACACAAACCTCTACTGGTAGGGCTGACTACACATGCGTCCACCTCCAAGCTTTCTCATGGATGAGACTCATTTTTTTATATATCACAACCACTTGATTCAGAGAGTAAGTGGTCAATCACGACATTGACTGGGAACTCTCTGGAACTTGGAACAGTGTCTCTTCTGTAGTATGTGGCTAATGCACTGTCTGATTTGTAAGGTTATTGTGATGGTTCATTGAATGAATACATGTAAAGCCGTTAGATCTAGGCCTAGTGAATGATAACTTCTTAATAAATATTAATTATAATAAATATTAATTTATGGGACAAAAATACCTAGTTGAAATTAATTTTTTCAGCTTATTGGCTTAAGAAGCAATTTTTCCCACTGAATCAACTTTAACAGTCACTAGAGAACATGTAAACACTACAGCATTTTTTTTTTTTTTGCACTTTGTCAAAGGACTTGCCCCCATTTCATAAGCAGAATAAAGTGATCATGTAATCATGTGCCTGGGAGTGTGTGGCGAGACAGGGCCCAATGTGTTATGACTTTAGATGTTGCAGATTCAAGTGGCAATGTTGGTTGCAGAAGTTGCTGATGCTCCGTTGAATCATTCCTAGCCCGTTTCATCGTGTACTTTGTCAAACAGCAGTTGAAGCAAGAAAATTCTGGGCAAAGAGAAGGGGGCTAGTGAAAGGCTAGGTGGACAGTCAGGGGAGAAACAAAAGGAGAAAAACCCAAGGATTATCAAAAACTTGCCAGATAAAAGGGGAATAAATGATAATATAATAGAGGATTCTTGACTAACAAATGGAAGAGTCAAAGGAAAAATCATTAGTTCTCAAACAAGTGAAATCTCTTAGATGTCTGTAGAAAAGGTAAATTATCATTGCACTCATACATTCTGCCCTTTTGGGAAGTCATCAAGGTAGCATCAGGCAGCAGTGGATCTTCCCCCTTAAGCCCTTATGGCCAGTCAGCTTTTTCTAGAAATCTGTGATGGTTACTTTCATGTGCAAACTTGACTGGACTAAAGGATGCTCAGATAGCTGGTAAAATATTATTTCTGGGTGTGTCTGTGAGGGTATCTCTGGAAGAGATTAATTAGCACTTAATTAATCTCTTCCAGATCTATCTCACTTGGTAGACTGAGTAAAGATCACCTTCGCTGATGCAAGTAGGCATTGTCTAATCTGTTGAGAACCAAATAGAAAAAAAAAAAGGCAGAGGGAGGACAAATTCATTCTCTCTGCGTATGCTGAGACACCTATCTTTTACTGCCTTTGGACATCAGGCTTTCAGATTCAACCATGACCTATACCACTGGCCCCAAGATATTTAGTCCTCTGGACTCAGACTGAAGACCTAGTCCTTTGGACTCTTGGCCTTCATAACTGTGTAAGCGAACTCCTATGACAAATCTCCTCCTATATCTATGTATATCCTATGAGTTCTGTTTTTTTCTGGGGAGCCCTGGTAAAGGTGTGCGAGGTGGATTGCAATGGGAGAAATATTCAAAGCCACTTTTACGGCTGTACAATGGTCATTATAGCAAGAATAGAGAGGAGGTCAGTGCTTAAGTTTTTCTGGAAAAGAATCAGTACATTTGGAGGTTGATTGTGTTTGTGAATGAAGGAGAGGAAGAAATTAATTATTACATGAAAGGTGGCGTAATGAAAATGATGTGATGTGAAAAGATCAGATGGATTCAAAGTCTAGAGAAATGCAACCTGATTTACAAAGACTCCTAAAGATAGTTACGACTTCTTTCACTACTAGCAGCCCCACCGAGGAGGAGGATAAGCCAAGGCCATGCAAAATTTATAGTGCATGATGTTTGTACAGGGGATGTAACACCTAAGAGAAAGTTCTCCTTCAAGCGTATTTGTTGCAGAACTTTTTTTCTCATAGCAGTGAACTCATTTTTCTCTATTTCATTCATAGCATATATAAGCAAGTATGGATCTTTGGACAGTATTCTTTAAAATACTCATGTCTTCTCCTATCACATTTTGTATTATAAGCAAATGGTTATTGAGTTGCAGGGAACATAAATAACAGCTTTGAGAGGATTCGGGAAGTTAGTGAATAGTACTGGAAGCCTATTTGAAGTAACTAGAATTATGGAATAAGAACCCATATTTCCCGTACAATAAGAGGCCACAAAATAATACTTCACACTTCTCAGGGATGAACATTTTGCCTAGGGCTTGTTCTAGAACTGCCAAAAAAAAAAAAAGGCATTAAAATCTTCGCATAGATAAGTGGAATATCTATGTAATCGATCAATAACAATTTATTGACTGTCCATACTATGCTCACCACTAGGCAGAGATTGTTGCATTATCCTATACCTCCCACATTTTTATTCAGAGGAAAAGGCAAAGTTCTTACACAAGCCTAGAAAAGGCCTACATGATCTCAACGGTTTTTACTTCTCTGGCTCTCTCCCTGCCCTGCTCCCACCTAATATGCCCTGATACTGCTGTGGGCCTCCTTGCTTTTTCTAACATGTCTCGTGTTATTCTAATGCAGGGATTTGGGGCTGGCTGTTCCCTCTCTCTGAGATGCACTTTCCCCAGATATCGAGAAGGCTAATTTTTTACCCTTTGATAAGCCTTTGCTTAAATGTCATCTTATCCACAAGAGCCACTCTGACTGCTCTATTTCTTTGTCTCCTTAAAGTTTTTATTTATTTATTCATGAGAGACACATAGAGAGAGGCAGAGACATAGGCAGAGGGAGAAACAAGCTCCCTGCGGGGAGCCTGATACAGGACTTGATCCCAGGACCCCAGGGTCACAACCTGAGCCAAAGGCAGATGCTCAACCACTGAGCCACCCAGGTGGCCCATCTCTCTCTCTTTCTTTAAACCACTTTACTGATATATGATTGTCATTCATTGAAGAGATGATCCTTTCCTCATTGTGTATCTTGGCACCTTGTCAAAGATTATTTGACCATATATGCATCGGTTTATTTCTGTTCCATCAGTCTGTCCGCTTTTATGCCAACACCGCACAATTTGGTGTTTACTATAACTTAGTAATACAGCTTGAAATCAAGAAGTGGGATACCTCCAGCTTGGTTCCTCTTGCTCAAAATTGCTTTGGCTATTCAGGTTCTATATATATTTTAGAATTTTTTTTCTACTTATGTGAAAAATGCCATTGTGATTTTGACAAGAATTGCATTAAATCTATAGATGGCTTTGGGTGGTAGGGACGTTTTAACAACATATACCTTTTATCAAACTCTTGAACACGGAATGTCTTTCCACTTATTTGTCTCTGCTTTAATTCTTTCTTCAGTGCTTTATGGTTTTCAGTGTACAAATCATTTACTTCCTTGGTTAAGTTTGTTCCTAAGTATTTTATTCTTTTTGATGATATTGTAAACGGAATTGTTTCCTTACTGTCTTTTTTAGGTATTAGTTTGTTGGTATATAAAAGTACAACTTATTTTTGTTTTTGTTTTTTATACATTTATTTTTATTGGTGTTCAATTTACAACTTATTTTTGAATGTTGATTTTCACAGCCCACAACTTCATCAAATTTATTTATTACTATTGCTTCTTTGTGGAGTCCTATTAGAAGGGGAGGAGGGATAGTAATATATCTTCCAACCTGACAAGGCATTTTGAGACCAAAAAGCAAAGCAATCCACTGCATACTGTTTACACAGAGTTTTGTTCAGAGTAAGTTCTTGATGAGGGGTGGGGATGGGGGTTGGGTGGATGATGATCCAGGCACTGGTCAGCAATTTTCTGCCAAGTCTGGATCTCAATCCACAGATTTTATAGAGTGAAGGGAAGTGCATAGGTCACCGTGATGAGGAAAAGGGTTTAACATTTAACAAACATCATGGGTCCATCTGTTCATCAGATAGGAAGGAGGGGAAGAAACTGTTATCTCTACTCATTATCTAAAAAAAAATTTAGAGAGAATCAGAACAAGCCCTCCCACAGAATTATGCTGAATTCAGTTTGCTAAGATTTTGTTTAGAATTTTTGTATCCATGTTCATTGGGGATATTTGCCTATGGTTTTCTTGTGTCATCTTTGGCTTTGGTATAAGAATAATGCTGGTTTTATGAAGTGAGTTTGGGAAGGTTTCCTCCTCTATTTCTGGAAGAGTATAAAAAAGATTGTTTTTTTAAAAATACTTGTTTGAATTTACTTATGAAGTCATAAATGGTCCTGGACTTTTCTTTGTTGGGAGATTTTTGCTTACTGATTCCTTATTTATTATTGCTCTGTTCAGGCTTTCTGTTTCTTCTTGATTCAGTCTTGCTATGTTGTGTATTTCTAGGAATTTATCCACTTCATAAGTTGTCTAATATTTTGGTATATAATTGTTAATAATATTTCCTTATGATCTTTTTTATTTCTGTAGCATTCATTGTAATATGTCTTCTTTCATTTCTAATTTTATTTGAGTCTTCTCTCTCTCTCTCTCTCTCTGTCTAACCAAGAATTTTCTTGGTTAGTATGGTTAAGAGTTTGTTGAATTTGTTTATTGAAAAAAAGTCTCTTAGTTTTTTTTTCAATTTTTTCTAATGTTTTTATATACTAATTTATGTATTTCTGCTCTAATCTTATTTTTTTTCTCCTGCTAAATTTGTTAGTCCTTTTTATAGTTCTTTGAGTTATAAAGTTAAGTAATATATTTGAGATTTTTTCTTTTTTTTAAGATTTTATTTATTTATTCATGAGAAACAGAGAGAGAATGAGTCAGAGACACAGGCAGAGGGAGAAGCAGACTCCTTGCAGGGAGCCTGATGTGGGACTCGATCCTGGAACTTCAGGATCACACCCTGGGCTGAAGGCAGAGGCTCAACTGCTGAGCCACCCAGGCGTCCCGAGATTTTTCTTTTTAATATACGTGTTTGTTGTCATAAATTACCCTCTTAGTACTGATTTTACTGTATTCCATAAGTTTTGGTATGCTGTGTTTTAATTTTCTTAAGTAATTTCTAATCTTCCTTTTGATTTCTTTTTCAAAGCAATGGTTGTCCAAGAGTGTATTGTTTAATTTGTGGATATTTGTGAAGCTTTTCATTTTTTATTGTTGTTGTTTTTGTTTTTAATACATGTGGCTAGAAAAGATGCTGAGAATAACTTCAAATATTCTTAATGATTTAAGATTTTTTTTGCTAAACTAACATATGAGTTATCCTGGAGAATGTTCCATTTGCACTAGAGAGGAATGTGTTTCCTGCAGCTTTGGGGTGAAATGTTCTATATATGGCTTTTAAGTTTAGTTTGTCTATAATGCTGTTCAAGTGTTTTTTTTTTAATTGATTTTCTGTCTGGATGATCTGTTCATTATTGACACTGGGGTATTGAAGTCTCCTACTATTATTGTATTATCTATTTCTCCCTCAGATCTGTCAATAATTTGCTTATATATTTAGGAGCTCTGGTTTTGGATATATACACATATATAATTATTATATCTTCTTGTCGAATTTATTCCTTTTTAAAAAGGTTTTATTTATTTATTTATTTATTTATTTATTTATTTATTTATTTATTTATGAGATACACACAAGAGAGGCAGAGACACAGGCAGAGGGAGAACCAGGCTCCCTGAGGGGAGCCCCATGCAGGACTCCATTCCAGGACTCCAGGAATCAAGACCCCAGCCAAAGGCAGACACTCAACCATTGAGCCACCCAAGCATCCCTGAATTTATTCTTTAATGATTTTGTAGTGATATCCTTTGTCTTTTATGACAGGTTTTGACTTAAGCCCTATTTTTTCTCATATAAATATAGGAATCCTTGGGGATCCCTGGGTGGCTCAGTGGTTTAGCGCCTGCCTTTGGCCCAGGGAATGATCCTGGAGTCTGGGGATCCAGTCCTACATCAGGCTCCCTGCATGGAGCCTGCTTCTCCCTCTGCCTGTGTCTCTGCCTCTCTCCTTCTCTGTGTCTCTCATTAATAAGTAAATAAAAAATTTTAAAGGAATCCTTGGGGTTTGGGGATACTATTTCCAAGGATGAACTTTTTCCCCACTCTTCACTTGAAGACTGTGTGTTCTTAAATCTAAAGTGACTCTCTTGTAGACAACATACAGTTGGATATGATCTACTTTAATCCATTCCATCATGCTATTATCTTTTGATTGTTGAATTTAGTGTATATACATGTAAAGTAATTATTGGTAGGTAAGGACTTACTATTGCCATTTCACTAATTGTGTTCTGTCTTACAGTTTTTTGTTTTTCTCTTCCTCTCTTGCTGTTTTCCTTTGTGATTTGATACTTATTTTTAGTGATACACATTAATTATCCTTTATCTTTTTTCTCTACTATAGGCTTTTTCTTCGTACTTAGAATAGTACATGCATAAAAATTTTTGTAGCTATAACTATCTTAAATGGATAACATCTTAACTTCGATCACATATAAAACCCTACACTTTTTTTACTATGTTAATTTGCCTAAAATAAAGGCAGCTTTGTCATCTATAATACCAGTCTCTCCTCGCTCACATTTTATATTCAATTTTTCAACTAATCCGCTTATTTTACATTCATAATAACTCTCACTTTCCCACTCTTTCAATTTCCATTGCTACTTTCTGAATTGTCTGCCCCCCTTCATGATCATGAATTATATAAAATAGAAATCTGTATTATTCCACTCCAGGTTTCATATTTATTTACTTTTAACCTATAGAATAAAGTACAAACTCCTTGTTATTAAATTCGATACTTTGAAATCTGTTTCTATCCTATCTTTCAATAGTAATCTTTTTAATCTAACCCACATTTTCATGTACTCTGAACATTCTCACAGCTATACATTTTTGCCCATGCATGCCATGAATTTTCCTTCAATATTGCCTTTTCAAGCATTACCTTTTAACTGAAAATACTTCTCTTGTCTGTAAAGCTTCTATTTATTTACATTAACCAGGATATACAGGTTATGCTGCAGTAACATGCAACCTCTAAACTCATGGCTTAATATAATGAAATAGTGATACTCAAAGTATAGTCTATGGACACCTAGGATTACCTGAGATCTTTTCAGTGTATTGGTAAGGACCAAACTAGTTCCAAAATAAAGATAAAATGATATTGCCTTTTAACCTTATCGACATTTGCACTGATGATGCAACATTGTGGATAAAGACATTTAGCATCAAACTGAGTTACTGGTAAACGTTATATTTTTCACTACTCTTTGCTGGTAAGAGGGGGAAAAATGGACAGTTTCACTTAAAAATGTCCTTGATTTAGCAGTAAAATGATCAATTGATTAAATTTTGACCATTAAGTACATGTCTTTTTAATATACTGTATGACACAATGGAAAGGATGCATGAAACATTTCCACTGCACACAGAAGTATGACAGTTGTTTCCAGGAAAAGCACTTGTGCAATTGTTTGAGTTGTAAGCTGAATTAAGCACATTTTTCATGGAGCACCATTTTTTACTTGAGTGAATTACTGGCAGAAAAAAAAAATATGCTTGCTTAAAATTGAGTATTAGGAAGACATTTTCTAAAATAAATTAATGAAGTGAGACTTTCAATGCATGGGAAAAAACTTACAGCTTTTATGACCAATGATATAGTTCAAGATTTTAAATGAAAGAATTCTGGAAATCATACCTTCCATAGTGAGCTTGAAAGCTCCCCAATACCTAATGATTTTGCAGGTAAGGTTAGTGGTGATATGAACAATTGTTATTTTTAAAATATTGAATAAAAAAGTCACAAACTGAAAGACCTGAATAACTCAGTAAACCCATTTTTTCAGGTGACCAATGCATGATATTATAAAATTGTGTCTCAGTAAATGATCCATTCAAGTGCAAGACAGATAAAAAATTTTAACATAATATGGCTTTAGATTTCCTACTGCAACTAACCTTTGAGAAACTATAACTTATTGAGTATTTTGCTCTAATATCAAATAATAAGATTAATACTTATCTGAAAAGCCTTGGAACACTGCTCTCTTTTCCAACTACATGTACAAGGGTAGATTTCCTTTTTACACTTTTATTAAAACAGCTTGGGCACCCTGGGTGGCTCAGCTGTTAGCGCCGCCTTCAGCCCAGGGCCTGTTCCTGGAGACCCCGGATCAAGTCCCACCTCAGGCTCCATGCAGGGAGCCTGCTTCTGCCTCTGCCTATGTCTCTGGTTCTCTCTGTCTCTCTGTCTCTCATGAATAAATAAATAAAATCTTAAAAAAAAAAACAGCATGGCTGAACAATTGAATCTAGAAACTGATAAGAAAAATCAGTTTTGTTCTATATCTTCAATTATAAAGAACTTGTAAAAAAACAAATAGATGCAACTCTTCTCATTAATTTTATTTTTGAAACATTTATTTTACATAAAGTATGTTATTTTAAGTGCATTACAAATTAAATGTTTAAAATTTAATAAATTTCTGTTTTAACTTGAAATATAATAATTATTGATAGGTAAAACATACATAAACAAATTTCTTGGAGTTCTCCTCAGTTGTTAAAAGAACAAAGGAGTTCCGAGAGCAACATGATCAAAAACTACTTCCATTCCTTCCTCATTCATACTACATATCTGATGCAAGAAGATAAAAGACTATACTTCAAATTGATGTTCAGTGACCCAGGATGACAAAGTCTCTACTACCTTGAATTTGTTAATTATAAATCCTATTAACAACACCAAGAGGGACGCCTGGGTGGCTCCACAGTTGAGCGTCTGCCTTCTGCCCAGGGCATGATCCTGGAGTTCCAGGATCCAGTCCCACATCAGGCTCCCTGCAGGGAGTCTGCTTCTCCCTTTGCCTGTGTCTCTGCCTCTCTCTCTCTCTGTGTCTCTTGAATAAATAAATAAAATCTAAAGAAAAAAAAACACAGCAAGAAAGCAGACATATGACACACACAGCAACATCCTAAATTTTCTGCAGTGGTTAAAAATATCTAGAGAAAGCCAGTGAGGGAAAATGACATTAAGGAGTTTTAAGCAGGAAACGGCACTTGAATTGGATGCACAATAAGTGACTGCGTATGGACAGGTTGATGGTACAGGAAGAGTATTCAGAGACAAACAACATTAAATAGGCCATGCCAGATTTGTCACAAATTGCCTTCTTGGTCATGAGGAACTGATCTCAACTTTAATGGAAAGTCTATATTGGCTTATAGAAGGAGAAATATATTTGGAAACCCATGTAAGATTTGATTGCAATGGATTTTTTAAATGAAGCCAAACAGTTTAGACTTGATTTACTAAATGCAAGGGTGTGATTTGGGGGAGGGGTGTGATGATTGTAGCATTTGAGAAAATATAGATTGGTGTTAAATGGTTCATAGGATGGTTAATTGAATGTAGCTGAGGCTAAAATCAGAAAAACCAGCTAAGGATGTTTTAACTGATTGTAAGCATTAACAGCATGGATTTGTAATTGGGGGACAAGGGAGGGAGAATAGAAAAGATTAGGAGAGGACACATACAAGGTACAATTCAAGGGAAAAATAAATTGGTTTTATTGACTGAATATTGGGAATGAGATATCTGCCTGTTACTAGATATCCTTTAATATGTATTCTTCTGTACGGCTTTTCTTGACTCTTCAGCCATTCCTCTACTGACAAAGCATCCCTACTAGCACCGTATGCCCACTCCTAATTTTTTCCATGCATGCAGATTTTGATGGGCAAATTTAAAAAGTCGTTAAGATAATTTCCATGTACCAGCCTAACACAATGATTGTCACATGACTAGTGTTTCATTGATATTTGTTGAGTTCCTGGTAGTATTGTATGATTAGTGTTTCTTTTTTTTTTTTTTGATTAGTGTTTCAACTCAAGAAGAATCATTTATTGATTCATCTAATATTCAGAAATATGTGGATGAATGACATTAAATAAAGAATAAGAAAGTATGTTGGTCAAATTTTTCATTTTCAATGTGGACCTACTAAATTTTAAAGGCAGAGCTGGAGTATACATAGTGTATGATACATAGTATAACATTCTTCTTCCTTCTCTATGTTATTTAATATCATGACATATGTTCCTTGAAAATATCATACTGTAAGTCAACGTGAGAAACTCAGACAAAATGATGGTGAAAAAAATGTAAAGCAAGATATAAACCTACACTTAGCACCAGACATTTGCTAGATATTTTTCTAACTGCTTTCTACATATTCATCAATTTAATCCTCAAAATAGCCCTATTATTTCTGCTTTCTACATAAAGAAACTGAAACAGAGGATAGCTAAGTAACTCAATGTCACATATATGTATCACATATGGATGTGGAACAGACAGTATTTGAGGCAGCCTGTGCTCCTCACTTCTGTCTTTGGAACTGAGATTTTCTTAGTAGGACATTATAGAGTTATAAAAATCTCATAAAAATGTTATTAAATCCTGGGGCACCTGGGTGACTTAGTTAATTGTCAAACTCTCGATTTTGGCTTAGGTCATGATCTCAGGGTCCTGAGATGAAGCCCTGTGTCTGTCTCTGTGCTGAGTGGGGAGCCTGCTTAAGATTTTCTCTTTCCTTCTCCTTCTAGCCCTCCCCCAGCTTGCTCTCCTTCTCTGCTTCTCTCTCCAAAATAAATACATAATTAAAAAAAAAGTCATTAAATCCCATAGGGAAATGTTTTACTGTTGTAAAGGGTGTGTTGTCTTTCAAGAAAGAGCAGATTGGCTTTTCTCAAATAGAAATTATCTGAATAATTCACAATTGCTTAGAAAACCCTATGTACTTGTGATATAAAATAATCAAATGCTTATTTTACAATAACATCTTAAGGATAAGAATTTAAAATAGGGGAATAATAATGCAAAATTCTACTATATAGATTTAGAAACTTGAGTTTGGAATACAAATGCGGAATTGGGTATGTAGATGATCCAAAGCCTATGTGAATCTTGGAAATAGCAAAAGCCTCTTATTAAAAGAAAAAGCAACACATTATATGCTAAGAATTTCTCAAAAATGTGCATGAAGGAGAGACTAAAATCATGAACACATCATCATTATTATCATTATCATCATCATTTTCATCAGTTGCTATTTTTTAAATATACAGGGTTCATGATTCTGAATTAAATGCTGCAAATCCATAATTTTTTTTTAATTGCAAAGGAGCTTAAATAATAAAACCACTGTGGTGTTACTAGAAACATTAAATACTGGCTTGTTTATTGATAAAAGATTAACACTTTCCAACAACCAAAAATGTGACATTTATTATTTTTCAAATAATTTATATAAGAAGGAAATCCTACATGAAGGAGTTAACAGAGACTTAAAATTATCTGCAATCAGACTCTGCTGAATGTTGGAGAATCTGACTCAATATTTGCAACCAATTAAGTTTTCCTATATATAGAGTTGACATTTTTTGCTTAAAAAAATCAAAGTGCCTTTTCTCTTTATTGTTTTGCTGTGGGTAGATTTATGATTTTTAGATGGAAACTTCTTTTTTTTTTTCACAAAAGAGTTGAGATTTGAGTTGGAGACTTGAAGTCAAAATGACAGCCTTAATATATATAAATATACAATCAAATTCAGTGACATATTTGTTTATTTGAAAATAGAATGAAAATGTGCTCTTTAAAAATAAGTATTCAGTTCACATTTTACAAACTAAAATTAAAACTAACAAAAGAAATCAAAACACAGTTGTTCTGATCTTAGTATGTAGAGCAATAAATTAGAATTAAAATAATTATTCTGATTTTTTTCTTAAGAATCAGTAGAAAATAATAGGTCAGTCCTCAATAAACTTTAAAAAATATGATGCACAAGTATCCTTTCTCTTAAATATAAAAAGGATATGCTTGAAAATTTGGCAGGTATTTAGTTAAAATTTTTGAAATTGAATTAAATTTCAATTGGTTAGATGAGGTTATAATTAAAACAGCCCTGGTCTGGGCAGCCTGGGTGGTTCAGTGGTTTAGTGCTGACTTCAGCCCAGGGCCTGATCCTGGGGACCCAGAATCGAGTCCGCATCGGGCTCCCTACATGGAGCCTGCTTCTCCCTCTGCTTTTCTGTGTGTGTGTGTGTGTGTGTGTGTGTGTGTGTGTGTGTCTCGTGAATAAATAAATAAAATCTTTTTTTTTTTTTTAAATGGCCCTGGTCTAAACAAGTGTTTTTAATTTTTGTGTATTGAGAATAATCACTTCATATATTTGCTTAACATAGTGTAGCTGTGTGTGTGTGTGTGTGTGTGTGTGTGTGTGGTGGATAAAATTAGACTTGAGCATATACTACTCATTTTAATATTCATTTGAATTATCTTTATTTTTAGGAACTAAAAATATTGCTTAAACATTTGAAAAAATAGACATCTTATGCGAAGGTGTCCCTTTCTTTAAAAAAAGAGATAAAAATCTGTTCTCTTCAAACATTTAAGAAGTAATGATTTACATGTATAAACCACCTTGAGTATTATTAAAGTTGGTGATTTTTCCTGATAAGTGTCAGAATCACCTAATTCAGTTATTTGAGATTCAACCAAGGTCCTCAAGGGATGCTTATGCATATACTCACCAAAAATTCTTTGTTTCATTGCATTTCAAATGACCCTGATTTACAAAAATTGTGTAATAATATTTTATGGACATTTTTGGATTCCCCTGGCATTGCTTCTAGAACTATTAGACACTGGCTTGCTGAAAAGTGACTCTGCGCCAGTCCATGGGTTCCACTAGCTAGCCTGGCTAGCCTCATACAGAGAATTTTTCTAAAAACAGAACTACTACACAGTTTTAATTACTATCACTTTCTAATATAACTTGAAGTTCAAAATTATGATACCTCCAGATACATCTTTCTTTTTCAAGATGACTTTGGCTAATCACGGTCTTCTGCGATTCCATACAAATTTTAAGATCATTCTAGTTCTATAAAAAATACTGTTAGTATTTTGATAGAGATCGCATTAAACCTGTAGATTGCTTTGAGTGGTATTGACATTTTAACAATATTTATTGTTTCAACCCATGAGCATAGTATGTCTTTCCATTTCTTTGCATCATCTTGAATTTCTTTCAGCAGTGTTTTAACATTTTCAGAGTACAGGTCTTTCCCTTCTTTGGTTAAGTTTATTGCCAGATATTTTATTTTTTTTAAAGATTTTATTAATTTATTCATGAGAGACACAGTGAGAGAGAGAGAGAGAGAGAGAGGAGAGAGAGGCAGAGAGAGAAGCAGGCTCCATGCAAGGAGTCTGACATGCGACTCAATCCCAGGTCTCCAGGATCCTGGCCTGGGCTGAAGGCAGCATAAACCTCTGAGCCACCCAGGCTGCCCAATATTTTACTATTTTTGCTGCAATTGTAAATGCTATTGTTTTCTTAATTTCACTTCCTGATGCTTCGTTATTAGTGTACAGGAATGCAGTGGGTTTCTATACATTGATTTTGTATCCTGTGACTTGACTTCATCAGTTCTAATAATTTTTTGGTGAAGTCTTTATGGTTTTCTATATATATCATGTCCTCTACAAAGAGTGAGTTTTATTTCTTCCTTACCAATCTGGATGCCTTTTATTTATTTATTTATTTTTGTCTAATTCTTGTGATTAGATTTCTAGTACTATGTTGAATGAAAGTGGTGAGAGTGGACATCCTTGTCTTTTTCCTGATCTTAGGGGAAAAACCTCTCAGTTTTTTCCCCATTGATGATGATGTTAGCTGAGGGTTTTTCATATATGGCCTTTATTATGTTGAGATCTGTTCTCTCCACACTTACTTGTTTAGGGTTTTTATCATGAATGGATGTTGTACTTTGTCAAATGCTTTTTCCTGCATCTATCGATGATCATATGGTTTTTATCCTTTTATTGATGTACCATGTTGACGGATTTGCAAATATTGAATCAGCCTTGCATCCTGGGAATAAATCCCATTTGACTGTGGTGAATGATCTTTTTTAATATATTGTTGGATTCAGTTTGCTAATATTTTGTTGAGGATTTTTGCATCTATATTCATCAGAGATACGGGTTCTGTAATTCTCTTTTTTATTGTGATGCCTTTATCTGGATTTGGTACCAGGATGATACTGGCCTCATACAGTGAATTTAGAAGTTTTCTTTCCTCTTGTATTTTTTTAATAGTTCGAGAGGAATAGATATTAACTCTTCTTTAAATGTTTGGTGGAATTCACCTGTGAAAACTTCTGGTTTTATATTTTTGCTTTGGGGAATTTTTTGATTATTGATTCAATTTCATTGCTGATAATTGATTTATGTTCAAATTTTCTATTTCTTCCTGCTTTTGTTTTGGTAGATTCTGTTTCTAGGAATACTCCTAGGTTTTTATTCAAGGGAGATTATAATGTATATCTGTAAAAGCAATTGTGTAAATACATTTTAGCAGATTTATATGTAGTATCTGAATACTGCCAACAACACAAGTGCCTAACAACTTTTGTTTTTTTCTTTTTAAAAAGATTTTATTTACTCATGAGAGAGAGAGATAGAGAGAGAGAGAGAGGCAGAGACCCAGGCAGAGGGAGAAGCAGGCTCCATGCAGGGAGCCCAATGCAGGACTCGATCCTGGGTCTCCAGGATCAGGCCCTGAGCCGAAGGCAGGTGGTAAACCGCTGAGCCACCCAGGGATCCCGCCTATCAACTTTTGAATAGAGAAATAGATTATGCTTTATCTATGCAATGTAATACTATTCAGCAGTAAAAAGTAATGATATCTTATTGCAGGTAATAACTTGAATCTCTGAATAATTATACCGAGTAAAGAGACAAGATTATAAAATAGAACATACTATGTTGTTCCATTTTTAGAAAATTTCTAAAAATTAAAACTAATCTATGGTGACAAAGCAATCAGTGGTTGTCTGTGGACAGGCAGAGGGGTGGCAGGACAGGATGTGGGGATTATGAAAGTACACAAGGAAACTTTTGGAGTTGATTATTATGTTCAGTTATTTTGATTTTGGTGAAGATTTTAGAGATATACACATATAACAAAATTTGTCAAATTGGATATTTTATATATGCAGTTTACATTATCCAATTATACTTCAATAAAGCTATAAAGTATTACAAATGGATCAAATGCTGCTATTTGTATCTACTAATTACCTATTGGTATGTAACAATACCAGAAATTTAGAGGCCTACAATGACTTATACCTATACCGCAGTTTCTTTGAGTCTTCCGATCAGGAAAACTTGGGTTCTCTGCCTCAAAGTATCTCACAGGCTGTAAATCAAGGGGTTGGCTGGGCAGTACTCATTACAAGGCTTGGCTAAGAAAATATATACTTCCACACTCATGGGAGATGCTAGGATTCAGTACACAGTCAACTGTTGGATGATGGTCTCAATTCTTTGCTGTCCGTTGTTGATAGGCTGCCCTTAGTTCCTTCTCATTTGGATTTCTCCATAGGGTGCCTCAAAATATGTCAGCTTGCTTCATGAAAGAAAGCTAGCAAGTGAGAAAAATGAAATACTAAAAGATACACACACACACACACACACACACACACGCACGCAGAAAGAGAGAACAGGACAGGAACCACAGCTCTTCTTAACCCAATTTCTGAGATGACATTCCACCTCTTTTGTCATATTCTATTAATTAAAACCAAGCCAAGAGAAGAGGATTACACAAGAGCATTAATATCAGGAGGGAGAAAGATCACTGGGAACCATTTCAGAAGCTGCCTAACATCATTTCGGAGAATTTAATAAAGAATATGGGAATAGAATATACATTAATTTATTGTATAATGGGACGCCTGGGTGGCTCAGTGGTTTAGCACCTGCCTTTGGCCCAGGGCATGATCCTGGAGTCCTAGGATCGAGTCCCGCATTGAGCTACCTGCACGGAGCCTGCTTCTCCTTCTGCATGTGTCTCTGCCTCTCTATCTCTCTGTGTCTCTCATGAATAAATAAATATTTTTTTTAAATATTGTATACTTAGTGTCTGACATGAAAATAGTAATCATTGTAAAGGACTTTTTTTGGGAATTTTCCTTAAATAAGTATTTTGCTGTAATAGTATCATTTAAAACCATTTTCTTTGGATATTGTTTCATTGATGTCTTGGATGATGATATTCATTTGGGCCCAATTTTTTATATGTATATTTTTTTATTGGAGTTCAATTTGCCAACATATAGTATAACACCCAGTGCTCATCTCGTCAAGTGTCCCCCTTAGTGCCCATCACCCAGTCACCCCATCCCTCCATGCACCTCCCCTTCCACTACCCCTTGTTTTCCAGAGTTAGGAGAGAGGGTGGGCCCAATTTTGATCCAGTCATCAATCAGCCTACTATCTCTGTTTGGTGTATGAGGTATGTTGTGATTAAATATTAAAAAAATAAATAAAACAGGTGTTTTGTCCTCAAGGAACTAATGATGTTGAAAAGCAAACCTATAAAATGTCAAAAAAAATGTAAGAGGGACTTAATACATGTAGATGGTAAACTGAATGATACTGACTCAAAGAACCCGAGGTTAGTTTTAAGAGGAAGAATATAAGTTGAAACATGTAGGAAAGATTTTAGATAGGAATTGAGGCTTAAGCTGGGTCTTGAAAATGTGAGTGCATTTGTCATTCTTTTGACCA
The DNA here is from genome assembly GCF_048164855.1 of Canis lupus baileyi. Lineage (NCBI taxonomy): Eukaryota > Metazoa > Chordata > Mammalia > Carnivora > Canidae > Canis > Canis lupus. The sequence goes on from NC_132839.1 coordinate 82,018,077, forward strand.
CAAATATTCAACCTTTATTCTTAATGTTCGGGGAATTTTTAATTGTGTGTTTTCTGGCAAGAAGAAACATCCTAATTCCCAAAGCGCAGATTATTTCCATGCCAACTGGAGTGCCTCTGTCTATCAAGTGTTCTTATCTAGAATTTTTCATATGCTCAAATTAGACAAAGATGAAGTAAATTCCTTTGTGGTGGTGATGGTGGTGGTGTGGTCTCAGTCTCGTTTTCCAGTCTCCCAGTGTCTCTGAACTAATAATCAATTCTTCTTTGGCTTAAAACAGTCAGCATCTGTTGAACCTGCTTACATTCGATGACTTAGTTGACACAGCCAAATGTCATGTATGTTTAAAACCATGCTGAGTTTATTTTAGATTAGGGAAACAGTGTGAACAAAAGACTGTGGACTTACAATATATTACTGGTATCTTAAAACAATTTAGCATTTTTCAGGATAATTAATAACTTCGATGTGTGTGTCTGATTTGTAAGCATATCTGCGACAAGAACAATGAAGTAAACAGAGAATGCTAATTAGACAACACCTGTCTCTGATAAAGATGAATGTGTATATTTTCAGTCTTAAATTTCGAAAAGCCTTTGTACGACTTCATGGAATTAGGGACTGGAAGAAAGTTGTATTGTCAAGCTTGCAACGATAACAGAATTTCTACCTATTATACAGGCAGTCTTATGGGCAGTAGCTTCTGTACTGGAAAATGAGAGTTATGATAGGGAAAATATCAGCAAGAAGAATCAGCTTTCTGTGATTTTGGAGTATAGGGTTAGAAAGCGGGCGGATGCAACTGGAAATTTAATTCAACACTCAGACCAATTTTCTTCTTGTTCAATTTGCTTTTCATAGGAGAGGCATGAATCTGCACAATATGTGAGGATGGAAAACCCCTTGACTTTCCAAAAGTTGTCCTGTGTCTAGACGGGTACTGGCACATTAGAAATGTAACTATTTGATTTCTAAATTTGCTAAATGCCAAGAAGTTTACTCTGGGAAGATAGGTTGCTTGCTACTACTGTATTGCAGCAACAACTAAGATCTTAAATATTTTTAAAAATGTACTTTTCAGTTAATAACTCAATCTTTAAAAATATTGGAGCTACATGGCTTCATGATGGACTATAAAACCAATAAAGCATTCAGCATAGCATCATATGAAAGTCAAGGTAATACTATTTTAATAAACATTTAAGTCCATCTAAACCCATCTGTATTTTTAATTAATTTTACCTCTTTTTCAGACCTTGCTGACCTGAAAGGGAAACTCCTAGAGTGATATTAATTTTTAGGCTATTATTGACCAGTCAGCTTCTGAAATTTGTGGAATGCGTTTCCAAAGTGAAAGCTGAAGTTTTAATGTGCCTCTCTTAGCATTCTGTTTCTGCTAGGCCCATAAGTACTAGAAGTGCAGAGTTAACAGTGCATTTCACTCTGACTTCATCATTTACTAGTAAACCTAAATAGCATTTTCAGAAGGGTACATAATAAATGCATTCAGACACTGCAGCTGTTTTTTTGTCTGTTTTCCAAACACATAATGTGCTAATTTGGAAAAAAATCAACAACAGCTGCAAATACATGTCAACAGCAAGGTCTTCAAGGGAAGGCCTTAATAGGTTTTGTTAATCAGTGGTGAACCAGGTGTGAATAAATAATTAACACACTTGATAACAGAGCCCTGTTGCCACTAGTGCTGTAGCTAAAGTTCTGATAGCCTTTCCTTTAAGTTCAGGATTTACCAGCAATATTTAGAGAAAAATACTTAATGGCAACTAATTCAGGAAAGCTAAAGTAAGATTTTTCTCTTAAAAAAAAGAGAAAACTGAATATGGGTATTAGGAAAAAACCTCACATAATCTAGAATGCATTTTAACCCTATAAATAAAAGCAGATGTCTAATAATCCATTTAATTAGCATACTTTTTAAACAAAGTGTTGCCTGTTGGTCTAGAAATAATTAAGCAAAATTGACCTAATACAGAACATGTCAAGGTATTTCCTAACATTCGGATTGTTATATTTCCCCTGTGAAGATGGGGCATGCTATAATATAAAAGATACAGTTTTAACAGCGAGTGGCATGAAATGCATGCCAGAACTTTTGTAGTTATAGTCTTAAATCCTGTGTTGTGTCAGTAAACCTACATGCATTTTTAAACACCTACTGTGTAAGGGAATAGAAAGAAAGTATAAGAGACATTAATTTCATGGAGTATAAAATATAATCGATTAAAACTTAACTTTTGTGGATATTAATAAACCAACATGACAGAAAAGTCATCATTTTATAGGAGAATGTACTGTGCACTGGGTTTGGAATATGCTGGTGGTTCTCGAACAGTGGTCCCAGGATCACTGACAGCAGCATTGCCTAGGAAACTGTTAAAAAGGCAAATTCTCAGGGTTTACCTCAAACCTACCCAATCAGAAAGGTCAGGGTAGGGACCAAATTTCTGTGGATTAAGAAGCCCATCCAGGTGATTTTGATGCTTGCTGACATGTAAGGCCAGTTGTGCGTGCTTGTCACTAATTCCTATTACAGAGTAGTGTTAATTGCCAAGTGCATGGTTTAAGGCCCACATCTGGGGACAAAAGCTGTTTAGTATCCCACACACTCTGTCAGATGAACCACCAGCTGTTGGTGTCATGTCTCTGTTAGGCTTGCTGAGAGAGCAAAAGAGTCACTTGCCACTTAATTATTTTTCTCTTGATATAAGAGGGCTGTATGGAAGAAAGGTCATCTGTGCAGTGCTTCCAAAGGAAGATTGTTTCCTCCTTTCCACACTCATGGGTGGTGAGGAGATAAGGGGTATTTTGCTGTTCAAAGTTAAAAGTGGAAACCTCAATTCACATATGAAGTTACCATTGCCCAAACGCTCACTTCTCTACCAATAGAGGGATTGCTGTCGACCGGCCAACTGATTTGCAATCAGCAGAGTGCCTAAGGAGATAGTGGCAGATGCTGCTGCTTCACCAAGCCTTGAAGCCAGATGAAATGAACACATCAAAAAAGGCTCAGATTTGAGCCATCTTCCCTTTTCTCACACCAGTGGCATTTTTCTAGAATTTCACAAGGGGGCCATTCATTAATGAGGTGGATAACTAGTAGTGGAAGATGAGGAGGGGAGGAAGAAGCCAAATGAAACCATCAAGAGAGGTTCAGTCCCTGCCCAATAAAGGCTCCCACTCCCCCAAACTAGCTGCTATGAATTCAATGTCTGTGTTCTCACAAGATTAGTAGGTTGACGTCTAACTCCCAGTGTGAGGGTCCTTGGAAATGGGGCCTCTGGGAAGTAATTAGGGTTAGACGATGTCATAAGTGTGGCACCCTCATAGGATTAGTGTCCTTATAAGAACAGACACCAGAGCTTGCTCTTTTGTATCCATGTGCATGCTATGATGAAGGGCCATGTGAGCACACCATGGAACAGCTGCCATCAGCAAGACAGGGAGAGAGCCCTCATCTGAACCCAACCAGCCTCTCACTTTGATCTTGAACTTCTAGCCTCCAGAACTGCGAGAAAATAAATTGCTGTTGTTTGAGCCACCCAGTCTCTTTATTTTTGAGGCCCGAGCCTATTAAAACATTAATCCATCCTTGTCCCTTATTCATAAGGATTCTTTTGGCTTTGGGGACAGACGGAATCCCCCCCTTTCCTTCCATCTTCAGGAACATTTAATTCTTTTAAAAGGCAAACTTTTTTTCCCTTCTGGAGCCTCATGTTATAACTAAAAGGGTGAGGATGTAGTTGTGGAAGAGCACTTGCTTCTAAGCCAGCTTTATGGGGAAGTGGCTGGTTGGTGGTTCTTTCAACTTATTCCCAGCTGGGCAGCTTTGTCCCCCAGTTCAACATTTGATACTGAAGGGCATGCTGTTATATTCATTATTGGATCTTAGTTTGTGAATGTAGGCCAGTCAAATAACTGTTCTGTTTCTTCACTTTTAAATATAAGTTGTTTGAGTAAGTCAATGATAGCCTGATATATAATAGACACTCAATAAGTATCCTTTAATGAATCTGAAAGAAATTAATTGACAGACTTTGTTAAAAGATGTGCTCAGTCATAAAGAGGAAAATGTGGTCCAAAAGGCTATAATTCTTTTTTTTTTTTTCAAAAGGCTATAATTCTTAAGGAAGTTGTCTTTAAGTTAATGGATACAAGCTAAGTTTTGGAAGGCAGTAAAGGCAAATAAACATGATTTTATTACTTTTCTAATCTTTGTGACAAGAGGAGTTTTTGTCTCAAAATAGGAGAATCAAAATTAATTAATGAAATTATAATTCCATGTTTACTGAGAGAGCACCATGTGAGAGGCCAGGGATTAAGCTCTAACATATCTGTAACCCTTCCAACCGCCCTGAAGATGGGTAGGTACTATTAATGTTAGGAGCTAAATTGTATTCTGCAAAATTCTTTTATAAAAGTCTTAATGCCCAGTACCTCAGAATGTGACTTATTTGGAGATAGCATCTTTATAGAGAAAATCAATTTAAAATGAAGTCATTAGGGTGGGTCTTAGTCCAATATAATGGTGTCATAATTAAAAAGTTAAATTTGGACAGACAGGTACACAAAGAAGTCACTAAGTGAAGATGAAGGTAGTGATTGGGGTGATGTTCTTAGAAGCTAAGGGATGCCAAAGATTGCCAGCAACCCATCAGAAGCTAAGGGAGATGCTTGAAACAGGTCCTTAAAACCCTCCAAAGGGGATAACCCTGCCAGCATCTTGATATTGGGTTTCTGCCTCCAGAACAATCCAGTTCTGTTATTTAACAGACAATTTATTTAACAGACAATCCAGTTCTGTTATTTAAGCCACCTAGTTTATGAAGTTTTGTTAATAAAGCCCTGGGAACTAATATAATTAATATCCCTATTTTATGAAAGGAAACTAGGTCTAAGAACTCAGCAGGGAGTATGACAGACTTGCTCCAAGGTGGTTCCCAAGATCCCTACCTCCTCAAGTTTATTCATGATACCTACTCCTTGAGTGTGGGTGACACCTGTAATTTACTTCTAACCAATAGAATATGACAAGGATGATGGCACTTCCATTATTGATTATCCATACTGGATTATGTTACATAGATTGTAAGAACCATTTTACTAAGTGACCCTCTGTCTTTTGCTAGTTTTGAAAAAGCAAGAGGAAGACCCAACTCAGCCATGCCTTCACCTTTGAGTACTGAAACTGGGGTAAAAAATGTGTGTTGTTTCAAGTCACTTTTAAGTTTATCACTTTTGAGTTTGTGTGTGTGTTTTTTTCAGCACTAGATGACTAATACAGGTGGTATTGCCTTCTTAAAACTGTTGGAAGGCAGATTCCTACCCAAGCTTTTATTTTTTATTTTATTTTATTTTATTTTATTTTATTTTATTTATTTATTTATTTATTTATTTTTTTTGCAGAGCGACTGAAGGGAAATTCTAGAGATTTTTTTTTTGACAATTTTTTTGAAACAAGTACTTTGATGTGAAGACGAAATAAGGATTCTAGATTTATAATCAGAAAACTTGATTTTAAACGCCATTACTGGGATCCCTGGGTGGCGCAGCAGTTTGGCGCCTGCCTTTGGCCCAGGGCGCGATCCTGGAGACCTGGGATCGAATCCCACGTCGGGCTCCCGGTGCATGGGGCCTGCTTCTCCCTCTGCCTGTGTCTCTGCCTCTCTCTCTCTCTCTCTCTCTGTGTGACTATCATAAATAAATAAAAAAATTAAAAAAAATAAAGCCTTTAAAAAAAATAAACCCCATTACTGCTACTGTGACAATGGGACTTTCAGTAAATTTCTTATAATTTTGTCTCCTTTACTATAAAACTGGGTTAATATTGTACGTTAGAGAATTCAGTACAAGGTACAGCTTATAATGGGTATTAATAAATGCTTCTTCTTTTCTACTTTTCTACTTCTTTTCACTCGCTCACTGAGCTAAATGGGCTATGAATGTTAGCAAGAAGCTCTACATAACTCAAGACAAATGGGTCAATGATCTTTGGGTGATTTGAGGTGGTGGTTAAACTTCCAGTACCTACATGAGATTCAAGGTGAAAGATATTTGGGGATTCACACCAGAAGATGGGTCATGAAGATCTCTTTGAAGTTATGTAAAGGGAAGCATGCTGATTTTCTCTGTAGTTCAGGAAAGATTTATTGCAGTTGAGTTTCAGAAGAACTAAATAAAGACTTATTGTTCATTTGTGAGAGTGTGCGATTGGTCAAGCAATCATTAGGTTTGGAGTGTTCTCTTTTCCCCCTTCGTTTCTTTCACAAACAAACACAGCCTATGGTCTGGGAGAAGGAGGCAGGGAAGTTCAGGCCTTGCATAAGTTGGACCATAAGTGAGGTAAGTTAATTAACAAGTGACACAAGGTATTGAACCTTGTCTTAGTGACATTACAAATTACAGCACTTTATCATATATCTCATATAGCTTCATGGCATTATTTTGAGCCTGTTCAAATCTCTGACTGTAAAGTATGTGTTAATAGCTGACTCTCAGCTGGCACTTTGTCTTTTGTACATATTTATAATATATTATATATAAATAATATATATCGCATATAATTTTAATATGCATATATAAATTATATATATGTTACACATGTATTACATACATATTATTTATATATATTATTTTTTCACAAATAATACTTTCAATTTACTGGTCTACCTCAAAGCTATACATTCTGTAATGAGCTTGATGTCATTTTGACTATATAGCCATAATGAAGTGAAACTGATAATTTTGGGATCAGAGTTGGTAGACAGTAGAGCAATTCTGTGCCAGATACTGGAAACTTAGACGGGTTAATTCCCTGGGAGGGCTGAAGTTATAAGGAAGTAAGGAAGTCTTTATAAGTCTGAACTAGGAGGTAAGTTAAAGAGACAAGAAAGGCTCCCCAGTCTCAGTGAAGAAGACCCCCAACATTTCTTTATAGGAGGGGGTTAAGATTCTGGCAGTGGGGCAAAAGTCATAGGCAGAGGACTTGTTTTTGAAGCTGTGTTGGCAAGGAGATTTATATTAGGTTGAAAAGAATCACTTGTTTACACTAAAAAGTGGTGGTTGGTAGGGAATGGAGAACTAGTGTCTAGAAAATTCCTCTCTTGTTAGCATTCTTTTACAGGCTGTGTAACCTTTAGTAAATCTCAGTTCACTCCTTTGCACAATGAAGACAATAATAGTATATGCCTTATAGGATTGTTATAAATTAAAGCAATGTAGATTAGATGCTCAGTATGATACACTGTATATAGTAATTGCTCAATAAATTGTACTTTTAAAATATGTTATTGATCAAGAATCTAAAAAGTGGTAGTTTATCAAATGAGCCACCACTACATGTAGACTGAACATAATATTTAAGAACTTAGCATTCTCTCCCTGAAAAGTTTTATATTTTTTTATGGATAAAGTGGGCTTCTATGCCCAGTTATGTTCTAGAAATAATTGCTAGTAGCTGGCAATATACAGGTATCTTTTGTTTCAACAAAAGCATGTGTTTTGGAAGATGACAGGGATGTTTATATTTATTTTAGCCAGTCTAGAGATATTCTTTTTTCTGATTTTGTGAGTGGAATCTGATTGCTTTGTTGGTTTCCCATCAAAATGAGACAGATTTCAAAAAAAAAAAAAATGAGGCAAATTTCAAGTTCCCATTTATTTTTAAAGGCCCACTTACATATCTTGTCTTTTTTTTTTATACATCTACAAAATCTAGTTTTTGAAAAGTGCACATGTGCATAATATTGAGCTAAAACCATCCATCACATAAGTGATACTTAGCAGATAAACAAAACACATTAACATTTAAACAAAAATGAGTTTTGCCCCATCATGTTACCTACTTCTGATATAAGAGCAATGAGAAAGAGGCACTGAACAAAAATACCTATTGGGAAACATGATTGAACCTGCAGTAAAACTGGATTCCTGTGATGGGGAAATGTTTTATAACGAGGTGTGACTGAATTAAACACCTGGTGGTTGCAATATCAAATTAAATCACCCCTTTTGAACTCAGTTTCACTTATGAAGTAACTGTATTTTTTTTTAAACACACAGAGAAGATAAACTCATCAACCATAATGGCGCTAAAGTGGTGCTAAAGTAAGGGGAAGTTGGTTTCAGAAAGGCCACATTATCATCTCTTCCTAATTAATAAGGCCACATTCCATCTTCATGTTTATTAATCTCCATAAATTAATTTTTGTAAACTATTTCATAATATCTGTCTTTACTCATATACTTCTAAGTGAGAGTTACCAATTTATATGGTATTTCTTCTTCCACTCAGTTTCTTTTAATGGATAAGTGTCTTAGTCCATTTGAGCTGCAGTAACAGAATACCAAAGACTGGGTGGCTTATACACAACAGAAATGATTTATTATAGACCTGGAGGCTGAAGAGTTCATGATCAAAGCTTTGGCAGATTCATGTCTGGTGGGTGAGAGGCTGCCTGCTTCCTGGTTCATAGATGGCCATCCTCACTCTGTGCCCTCACGTGGCAGAAAGGGCGAGGCAGTTCTCTGGGGTCTCTTTTATAAGGCACTAATCCCATTCATGAGGGGTCCACTCTCTAGACCTAATCCCCTCCGTTACTGCCTCATACCATTATATTGGGGGGTTAAGGTATCGTATGAATTTATAGGATGTGGCATAACCATTCAGTCCATAATAGTAGATGATCAAGATTACATTAATCATAGTAAGCAGTACTACTATGAATAATTATAACTAACATCTATTAAAAGCTTTCTTCATAGCAGGTATCATCGTAGCTCTGTATAAACATGAATTCATTTCATAAGGAAGACTCCATATGTTGCTTACCTTTTTCAATGTTGATAAAAACTCCCACTAAACCCGCCCTCAATGCCTCAGCATAATGGAAAATCATCTGGCTGCCAAGAATAATAGCATTCCCTGAGATGACTGTGTTCTTTTCCACCTCTGAGCTTTGACCTTTGCTGGGAACTCTCTTTATCCTCTTACTTCAGTTTTAATAATTTCTTGGAACTAGTTTTAGATATCACTCTCTTGAGGGAGACTTCTTTAATCCTCTAAAACTATAATGCAACCTCCTTCTTTGAACCCACATAGTGAATACTTGACCTCATCACACCACTTACCAGGATGGAAACCTCCTGGCATATGTTATGCTCTTTGATAATCAGGACTACATCTTTTTTTATCATTTGTAGCAAAGTGCCAGAGCACAGTGGAAAGCCAATACATATTGGCTTAAACAGTGTATAATTAGATTTATGAGGTTTGTAATCCCATTTGGATTATTTTCCAAATAATTCCTGGGTTATAAAACAACACATATAGGAAAGGGAAAGAGTATAACAGGGCAGGAATATTCAGACAGTCACGAGTGAATGATTTGCTTCTTGTGAAAATCCTGGGTAAGTTCAAGAAAGGATGAGGAAATAGATCCCAGAGAATCAGACAGTTAATTCTAAGGATATTGACTTTAAAATGTCCTTAGTCAGGGTTTTATTTTGCCCTTTTATTGAGGGATTTTTAAGTTCATTTAAAAAGAATTGCCAAAAACATATCAGTATGAGTGGTTTAAAGCTAATGGTAAAAAACAGGATGAACAAAAGCCAGAAACAAAGAACAACTTCAAAATGGAATAAAAATGCAAAATGATCATCTGAGCTGCATGAGTCTGTTGAGTGAGCAGTCAAACTGCTTACATTTCTGCAAGATATATTTATCAGTTTTGTAAGAGTGAAGTAATATTAAAACTAACTTTAAACTTCCTTGTTTTTAATGGGTTTTTGATGATTAATAATACCTCTTGTTTGAATGCTTTGAGGACTGATATTTAAATAGGAATCAAGTTGTGTTTAAATAGCAAACAAATTCTGTGAATATTTAATCTATGGCTTTCAGAAATCAAATATAGAAATAACCATATATATTTTTTTCAAATAAATATTGAACACAAATCAAAATGATGTGTGCTGTAAATGGCATGCATTATTTATAGGATCGATTACAATCAGAAGTATTACATATGCACGTATATCAATTATGTTAAATAGATTTCAGATATTTAATGACTCAAGACTTTCATAGCAGCCTCGGAACTAATTATAAAATGAACAAGCTATTATCCATCTTTCTAGATGTTTCTGAAATATCTTGAATATTTAGCATTGTTTTGAGCAAGATGTTATATATTAGCTTTATACATTTGACAGCAAATTAAATTTATTAATCAAATAGATTTGCATTCATTTTGTCACTAAATCATATCTAGAATGATTCAACTGTAGAATTATAGAAAGGAATTCCCTCAAGATGACTGAGACTTTGAGCCTCTGGTTCTGTTGAAATACTAATGCTTTGAAAGTCTTAGAGCAGCAGTTATTCCACATGTATATTGTGTTCATATTTCAGATGATTGATACTGGGACTATGATAAATAATGAATAAGACAAAGTAAAGTTTGTTTTTTTTTTTCCTAAGTATCAGGGAAAAAAACAAATACAAAATTATTCTTTTGAAATTTGAAATTGGTGCTTCTGTTTACCTTCTCAATATAAAGTTGTTGCCTTTTTAAAAATTAGTATTGAAATGTAAGTTCTTCATCTTTCTTCCCTCTTTGTATTCTGTGATTGGTGTTAGGAGGTTATTATGGTGGTAATTAAAAATGTGAGCTTCATTAATGGTGTCTGACATAATGCATGTGCTTAAGAAATATTTGTTGAATGGATAGTCAAATATCTCCCACTTATCTGTGTCAAGTTGGGAAAATACTTTGGCTCTCTAAACTCCAGTTTCTTCTGGGAAATGAGGACAATAGTTGTGATGTTTGATGATCTATTATATTTGGGATGTGCTTGTATTTTTAATTTTTTTTTCTTGTTGCCACTTCCCTGTGGTCCCAGGTCCTTGGCTTAATACGTGTGCTGAAAGCAGGGAGTTTTTCTATGGAGAAGAAACTGCATCATGGCACAGTTTGCTGGTGGTAAAGCATCTTAACAGCAACTGGCTATAAACCATCCTTATATGAATGTGCCTCTCTTCGAAGAGTGAATTGCTCTTGACACTCCATGAAATCAAGCATATTCTGATGATAAACTTTCTCTCCAAAGCTTACTGTGAGAAACTGCTCAAGATTTCCAGAGAACTGAGCCTCTGGGGGTGCTTTTGGAAGGGATGGAAAACTTAGCTAATCGGTTTATTGGAACACAAAAATTATATAAAATTGGGGTAAAAATATTAGTCATGTCAAAAGATATCCACGCGCTATGCCAAAATGTTGCGTAACCTACATACATAATGATAAGAAACATTTTATTGTTAAACATAGAGATTTCTTAATCTGAATATCAGCTAATAAAGTAAATCTAGGGATGCCTAAGTGGCTCAGTGGTTGAGCGCCTCCCTTCTGCCCAGGGCGTGATCCTGGAGTTCCAGAATCAAGTCCCTCATTGGGCTCCCTACATGGAGCCTCCTTCTATTTCTACCTGTGTCTCTGCCTCTCTTTCTCTGCCTCTTACAAATAAATAAATAAAATCTTTTAAAAAAATAAAGTAAATCTAAGGATGCCACAGCAAATGATAAACTAAGGTCAGATTCAGATAGTTTTTATTTCTCTTTCTTTTTTTCAATATCATTTATATTAAATTTTTCATGCAAGCATGAGGAATTACATATTAAGGTAGTTAAAATATTTCTGTACTTAGGTTTCAGTAGTTCATTTTAAAACAACTATTTAAAAAATAAAAAAAATAAAACAATTATTAATCTGTCAATTTTTTTTTCTGGAAGTACCAGCATTTTGCATTTTTTAAATGAGGCAGATCCTTACTCATTGCTACTAAAAGGCAGAAGTTCCTTCCACTCACTATATTTATTATCAAATTGTTTTATAAGCAAGTTCATTTTTGCAAAGTTTCTTAACTTCTCTGCTTTTCATCATCTGTTATCTGTTATAAAAAACTATAAACAATTTAAAACATGTTAAATGTAGTACCAGTCCCATTGAAAATGCCTAAGAAATAGATATTTGAATTATTATATGACCTTGATAAGACAACTGGCCCTGGTTAAGAATTTAATTGGATGGTATGAACAGAATATGTTTTCATAGGCAGTTAATCCATCAAGGTGGAAATAAATACTAAAATACTCAAATGAAAAGAAATCATCTGGAAAAAAAAAAAAAAAAAAAAAAGGAACCCATCTGATTTTCTTGGCATTGCATGGATTCTGTTTGGAAGTCACTCCAAATTTTCTGATTTAGTTTTATCTTTGCTAGTAATGGAGAAACTGACTTCTGATGAGGTGAAAATACCTACACAAAACGAAGGCCTTATTCAGAAATGTGGTTTCCCACATTTCCCACAAATTTCCACATTTCCCACATACCTTTAAGATTAAAGGTATGTCTTTCCTGTATAGAGAGATGACCAGCAACTACCGAGCTGCCATTTATTGTGGCAATAATTTTATGTACTTGATATTATCTAATTCACAATTCATTTTTAAATAAACATATGCCTTTGTCTATGAGGGTCATAAATCTCTGAGAGGAAATAACTATCCCAAAGTCACACTGATGATGAGAGATACAGTTAAGCACTGAGCCAAGGTGTACTCACTCCAAGCCTCTGTGTGGTAATGATGGTGCTATCCATCACGTATAATTCACAAGTGTTTCTTAGAATATATACTCGCATTCCCTTTTGCCGACTCATTGCAGAATGCCTCTGATTAATGAAATTCTCCATATAGGTCTTACAAATGAATGTTTCAATGCCACATAATTGCTGTGTGAAAAGGGCATGGAGCTCTTTCCTTTTCCTTTCCTTTCCTTTCCTTTTCCTTTCCTCTTTCCTTTCCTTTCCTTTCCTTTCCTTTCCTTTCCTTTCCTTTCCTTTCCTTTCCTTTCCTTTCCTTTCCTTTCCTTTCCTTTCCTTTCCTTTTTCTTTCCTTTCCTTTCCTTTCCTTCTTTTCTTTTCTTTTCTTTTCTTTTCTTTTCTTTTCTTTTCTTTTCTTTTCTTTTTTCTTTTCTTTTCTTCTTTTCTTTTCTTTCTTTTCTTTTTTCTTTCTTTTTTTCTTTTCTTTTCTTTTTTTTCTTCTTTTCTCTTCTTTTTTCTTTTCTTCTTTTCTCTTCTTTTCCCTCAATAGAATAAACCAAAAAAAAAAAAAAAAAAGAAGGTTAAATGTCTTGGATTAGGGGTGCCTGGGTGGCTCAGTCTGTAAAGCATCTGCCTTCAGTTTAGGTCATGACTCAAGAGTCCAGGATCGAGTCCCTTGTCTGGCTCCCTGAAGGGCAGGGAAGCCCACTTCTCCCTATGTGTCTGTTTCCCTCTCTCTCTTTGTCTCTCATGAATAAATAAATAAAATCTTTAAAAAAATTCTTGACTTAAATACCTCTTCTTTCAGCAGAAAGCTAGTATCTTAAAAATTGAGAAAAATGTTAAGTAATTATCCCACGCATATTTATGCTTCAATTTTCAAGCTTGCTTGCTTTGTTTTGTTTTGCTCTGCTTTGTCCTGTTTTGTTTAAAGTCCTCAAGGTCTCCTAGCACCTTGTTGCTCTCTAATAGGCTGAGGACCAGCATCAAGGGCATTTTCTCAGTGCATTTTAGAAATGCAAACCATTAGGTCCCATCTAGACGTACTGAATCAGCACCTGCCTTTTATCAAGATTCTCAGGTGATTCATAGGCACATTAAAGTTTGAGACACACTGCCCAAGTATGTCATCAGAATGCTTTTAAAGAATTTTAAGAACGAGGGAGGAGATACATGGGTTATAATCTCTCAAGGATCAACAACTCAACTCTATTTCCATATGCCTCTGCTTCCAAATGGGAACAGAAGCAATTTCATAAATAATCGGCCATCAGTCCCACTGTGGTTCACCCAGCCTCGGCAATTCCTCTTCCCCTGTAGTTGAAGTAACTTGGTTTTCAACTGTATACCTTCTCGGCTTGCTATCTGGGGTCAACGCTTATCTAAGAAAGGAATGGCTTAGCAAGTCCAATTTTGTACTCTGAAGCTGAATCTTAAGTCACCTCCAAGTGCTTCTGGTTCCTACAGTTTATGAAAATTAGCTTCAGCCTTGTTCATGGCACCTCTACCTTCTGGCTGGTAGTGACTTGTATCAGCATCTTTCTCTCTCAAGATCTCTCATTCCCTTTCTTCTTTCCATCCTTTCTGGTGCCTGGTACCTATTGACCTATGGTCCTGCCAAGAATTAACCTCTTGGCTCTTGCCTGCTTACACATTCTGTCGTTTGGCTTTTATATTCCAATTTTGATAAATTATGCATGCATGGATTTAGTGCTACACTTCTCCCCAAACAGAATGACAAATACAGATAGTGATTAGTACAGTAATAGTTATGATTGATATCATTTTTAAAATGTACAGATTGAGTATGAACTTGCAAAAATTACATGGCTCACTTCCCTGTAACTCTATACTCGGTCAGTTTTTTATGATCCAGAGTTTGATTTTCCAAACAGCAGAACTTAGAAAAATGTGGCAACTTTGGGTATTATAGACATTTTATTCAGAATCCACTAAGAGCAGAAGATATTATTAATTCATTACGTGAAATGGAAGTTTTGGCAAAAACAAAATATATGAAACTTCAGAAAACAAATGATAAAAGTCATTCAGAAAATTTATCATTTATACTTAGATAAAGATTTAGTGTTAGGCCTGCTATGCGAATGGCTAGGAAGTAAAAATCAACCGTAAATCTATGCTGCCTGGTCTTTTTCCTAGTACAGGGATGTTACCATCTTCAGAACACCCAGATTTTGATGTATGTGTCTATCTCAAACTGTCTGCTCCAGGTTTTCCTAGAAACCTACTTCTGTGCCTGACCTTTCCTTTACTCTATGCTTTAGGACTACCTGAATGCTGCCTGAGGCCTAACACCACAGGATGAAAATGCATCCATTTCTCTCCGTCATGTTTCTTCTATCATCAATTACTTCTATTGCCAGTATGGCCTCTAGGATTCACAAAATCCTCTCCTTTTCTTTCTTTCTTTCTTTTTTTTTTTTAAAGATTTTATTTATTTATTCATGATAGTCACAGAGAGAGAGAGAGGGGCAGAGACACAGGCAGAGAGAGAAGCAGGCTCCATGCATCGGAAGCCCGACGTGGGATTCGATCCCGGGTCTCCAGGATCGCGCCCTGGGCCCAAGGCAGGCGTCAAACCGCTGCGCCACCCAGGGATCCCAATCCTCTCCTTTTCTACCAAAAACCAAACAAGACAAAATGCCCCCAAAACTAACAATAACAATAAAAAACCCATCCTCTGCTTTGATTGGTACAAAACTATATTGCTGTCATCTGCATCTAACTAGTTTCTCAGTGTTGATTTGTCCTGTCTCCAAATAGTTCTATGATTGGCTTTAGATCATCTAGAATGGTTCCTGCTCCAAGTGTGCCTGTTTCTTCAGTGAAGTTATCAACTTTCACAAAACAGAAAATCACTTCAAACTTCTCCACTTTATTAATAAAAAATATAAGTTTAGAATTGAAGATTTTATGTATGTACACGTGTTGGTGTGTGTGGGGGTTTATGATCCGTCTGTCTGTATATATCTGTACACACATGTATAGGGAAGTACCTATTGTTATACAGATTAATGCATTCTCATAAACTGAACACAATCATATAACTAGTTCCCAGATTGAAAGAGAGAACATTTTTGCACACTCCTTATAACCACTTTGTATTAAGGCTACAGCTTTCTTCAGGATTTCCCTTTTGATTGTGCTCAACACCCCTATCAGTCATGATGGGTGGATTAAAAGATTGATTTTTTATCATTCTACTGCCACATACAAATCCATGTGGCCATTGCAGGTCTACTAAACTTTACCTTTATTCATTATTTTAATTTTTTTTTTCATGGTAAGAGGAATGAATTATGGGGAATTACATTCAGGTACCTGAAAGCTTACATTGTTCATTTGCTTTTAACCATTTCTCTGTCTTCTACCCAACCCATGTATTTCCTTAGAATTGGCCCAATTTTCTAGTTTACAGCTATTGACATTATTATCCTCAACTTAGTGCTATTGATTGCATGCCTACTATGTATCCAATACTGTGTGTAGCCCTATAGAACAAATAGTACAAACAGGAAATATGGATTTCACCCAAGGGGCATAAAATCACATTGGAAGATATTGTGGGGTTTTTGCTTTAGGCTACTTTTCCCTATTTATTTGAACTATACTTTAAAAATTGCATTCAGAGGTTGTACAGAAGTTTTTTTTACCCACTCTTGAAGTTTCTCTCTCTCTCTCTCTCTCTCTTTTTTTTTTTTTAATAGAATTTTAAGGTAGCCAGAAATATTTCTCAGGTCTTCAATTGTTTTATGTGTCGTATCTAAGACATTTTGCCTAATCCCCATTTGCAAATATTTTCTCCTATATTTTCTTAAAGTTTTATAGTTCAGGTTTTACATTTAGGTCTATGATCATTCTGAGTTGCCTTTCATATATGAGATATGAATATGAATATGAGATATTAATAAAAATTCTGATAATGATTTGCATATGGATATCCAATTGTGCTATACCAATTTGTAGGAAAAGCTATAATTTTCTACTTAATTGACTTTTGTAGTTTTGTCAAAAATCAATTTTCCATATACATGTGGGTCTACTTCTGAACTTGATTAATTTTGTTTTTTGTTTTTTCATCCTTCTATCTTTATGTCCAAACTGCAACTTCTTAGTTACTGTTGTATTATAATAAGCATTAAAATCACATAATGTCAATGTTTCAAATTTTTCTTCTTTTTCAGTTTTTAAGCTATTGTAAGTTCTTTGCACTTCTGTGTGCATATTAGAATCAGTTTGTCAATTTCTACAAAAAAAGCCTACAGTGATTTTGACTGAGATAACATTGAATGTATGTATGTATCACTGGGGAAAACTTATATCCTAACAATTTAAAATATTTTTTTATATTATTTTTTAGAGGAGTTGAGAGAAAGAGAGAGAGAGAGAGAGAGAGAGAAACTTAGGCAGGCTTCATGCTCAGCGTGGAACCTGACATGGGGCCTCCATCTCACCACCCTGTGATATTGAGCCAATATCAAGAGTTAGACACTTAAATGACTGAGTCACCCAGGCAACTTTATTAAATTAAATCTTTAGAACGATACTTCTTCTTTCATTTGGGTCTTTAGTTGATCTCTACAATATTTTCTTCCTTTCAGTTTAATAGCTTTGCATATCTTTAGTCAGATTTGGACCTGCATATTTCATAATTTTTGACATTAATGTAAATAGTGGTTTTTTTTTAAAGATTTTATTTATTCATTTGACAAAGAGAAAGGGAGAGAGTACACACATATGCAAGTAGCAAGGAGGGGCAGAGGGAGAATGAGAAAGAGACCTCCCACTGAGCAGGGAGCCAGTCACTGGGCTTGATCCCAGGACCCCGAGATCAGCAGCCAAAGTTAGATAGCTAAACGACTGAGCCACCTAGGTGACCCTGTAAATAGGTTTCGTTTTGTTTTTTTTTCAATTTCAAATAACAATTTGGTATTGTTTTTTTTTTTTAATTTTTTGGTATTGTTATATTTAAGTGGTAACTTTAAGGATTCTAGTATATAACTTTATTACAGTCTACTAAGTGATATTATGCTACTTCTCAAATAGTATATGAATCTTAAAAAAGTATATTTCCATTTCTATCTCCTTCCAGCCCTCATTTGTTCCCCCAATCCCAACAACAAAACAAAACCCTGGTCACTTTTGGTACTTTGTCTTGAGAACTCTATTGGTCTTTTTGGTCTCCAGTTTTGTCTTTTCAATTCAATATCACAAGGCTCCACTTGGCTTTCCCTTCTTCTATTCTTTTAGGGAAATGTCTTAATAAACATGGAGCCTAACCTCATTTGTTTTCTGACGTAGGCTTAATAATTAGTCCCCCAAGATGTCTACATCTGAATCTCCAGAACCTGTGGGCGTTACCTGATGTAACAAAAGGAACTTTGCAGGTTTAATTAAGATAGGAATCAATCTTGCAATGAGGAAATTAGCCTGCTTTATCCAGGAGGGCATAATGTAATCACAGTGCTCTGTGTAAGAGGAATTGAAAGAACCTTCAGAGTCAGAGTAAAAGGCAATGAAATGTTGAAAGCAGAGAAGATGGGAAAAATTCTGAAGATAAAGTCAGGAACCACAGCCAAGAAATGCTGAAGACCACCAGAAGCTGAAAGATGCAAAGAAAAATGCATTCTCACACAACCTCCGTAACAGCAAGCCCTGCTGGCCCCTTCACTTTAATTTGGTGAAATCAATTTCAGACTTCTGATCTCCAAAACCATAAGAGAATGCATTTTTATTGTTTGAAGCTCCTAAATTGGTGGTAGTTTATTACGGCAGTGATGGGAGGTTAATACATTTCACATCTTTCAAGGATCACTGTCTTTTGATGGCCAATGTCCAGTGCCTCAAACACCATCATTTTATGTACTGTGTTTGTCTGCTTTTGGCTACTCCAGGTTGGAAGGTAAATATGGTTTCTGTTAGGCCATCTGTACTGAAAGTGGAAATTCAAATACGTTTTGCAATTTTCAGGGAAGAATGCCGGAGCAATTCTTCAATTCATTGAAGATCCATGCATAGAATTTCTTGTTTATTATTTTTATTTATTTATTTTTGAATTTCTTGTTTTAGGGATAAAAGTTACTTTAGTATTCTAAGGTGTATGAATTTTGTGGAGTTGATAAATTGACAGTAGGTAAGATGAGTAGCATAAAGATGGTATCTTCATCTAATTGAAAAAGAGAAGAATTCACACTGTTATTTAGTGGAAGTAGCTTCCTATGGTGGAAAGGTGAAGAGCTTTGGAGTTAGACGTCGGCTTAATTTCCTGATCTCATTCCTCTGTGAATGAGGCAAGACATTACTCTGAGCTTGATTTTTTCTGTCTATAAAATAGGGACAATGTTCTGTGTTACAAATCGTGAATTTAAAGGACTTAGACTGGTGCCCAGCACATAGTAAGAGTTTAATATAATGTAAATTTCCCGATTCATGATTTCTTCTAATAAGAAAGTTGAAGTGTTAGGCAACAGAGGGATTCTGGGAGCTGGCTATCAGCTGCTCTTAAAAAGTGAGCAGGGTCTGTTTTATGGTTTGCCTCTCTCTCTCTCTCTCTCTCTTTTGATCCCTTTGCTCATTAGTATTGCTTCTTAAATTCCAAATATGAGTAAAATCAAGTGGTATTTGTGTTTCTCTGCCTAGCTT